>NC_137228.1:765200-1365200 GCF_949987685.1 Ammodytes marinus | reverse complement strand
ACATACCAGTACAATTCATTTCACCCAGAGTAGTTAATATAGACAATTGATCAAATGTGTAGAGGTGTGTCTCTGTCTCATTCTCATTTTTGGAATATAATTGAGAAACTGGGTCAAAGACATTCAGGAAAAATCAAAAGTTTTGTATTACATATTTGTTAAACATTAATGAATTTGGGCGATCCGTGGTAGAGATGTGTAGCATGAACAAATAACACTGATATTCATACATATTAACACTCAAAATGACATGCTAGATGAACCCAATTCTTTGTATATTAAAATGTCCACTCATAGGCAAGGCAAGTTTATTTATTTTGCAAAAATCAGACCCGCCGTATGTATAACACCCCTGCAATAGGCAAAGTCAAGAGTTGTTGTTATTGTTTTCAACGTGACGAGGGTAAAGAAATGGTAAATGGACTTGACTTATATAGCGCTTTTCTAGCCGATTTTCTCGGCCCCAAAGCGCTTTACATATCTTACCACATTCACCCATTCATACACACACTCATACACCGATGGCAGTAGCTGCCATGCAAGGCGCTCTCTGAACCATCGGGAGCAATTTCGGGTTCAGTGTCTTGCCCAGGGACACTTCGACATGTGGCGGGTAGACGGGGAATCGAACCTCCGACCCTGCACTCCAGAGGCAATCTTCCTACCCACTTCGCCACTGCCGCCCGGGGAATCAGAATCAGAAGAAGAAGAGTGGAGGGAGAGACGCGGGGGCAGAGTTTAAATCAGCGCATGTCGTGTTGGCGAACTTTGTTTGTTGCATCAGACAGGTTTGGTGCTGCTACGGCTGCCTTATCATAACAACACTTTGGGACTGAATCAAACAAGGCTTCCCTGTGAGGAGATAGTTTTGGGATGGCTTCGGGAGGTGGCCAACGGGGAAAAGGCAACAAAAAGAAGGATGAAGGCAATAAAAGAGACCAGTCGGATGGATCAGGTAGTGAGGGGGACAGTGAACAAGGCACCAGGAAGATTTCAAAGGTTCAGGAAGAAGTTCAAGTTTGTTGTTAAATTTAAAGATAAGAATGATAAAGCTTTAAACCCCCTTAAACTGTCAGATGAAATAAAAGATAAAATGGGAAATGTGCTCAATGTAAGAATTCTAAGAAATGGAAATATTCTGGTTTTCTTTAAAACAGAGAGTCGGAAAGCTAGAGCCATGAAAGTCAGGAATCTACTTAACAGGCCAATTGAGTGCTTTGTTCCTGTGGGTGGATGTGTTAAGGGATTAGCCCTGCCTTAATTGAATTGAGCCCAGAGGAGTTGCACACATTCATGAGGCAGAATCTTGAGGTGCAGGAGAGAGGGAGGGATAGAGAAAGGAGGGGGCCAGGCAGAAGTGAGGGAAATGGAAAAGAGGGGGAAATGGACATGACTGAATATGATGGTACTTAATCTGTCAATGTTTTACATTTTGCAATGGAGCGCAAGGAGCCTCATGAAAGATACTAATGGGAGCACAGTGGAGGATTTCATGGACAGATATGGGTTGGTGTGTGTGAATGTTGGCAGGCCAACTAGGTTTGAAATTGGTCAGCTGTAAAGAACACTGCAGAGGTTTAGCAGAGGGGGAGGGGTGGAGAGGGAAGTTAGACTGGGAACCAGAGGAGGGTTGAGTAGGGCCATCACAGGAGGATGGGGGGCAGTAGAGTAGCTGGTGATTGGGGGAAGACAATAGAAGTGGTGAATGAGTACGGGCTGTTGTTTCAAATCTGTTGAAGAACACATTGAGTTTGTTGGCCCCTCTCCATGTTGCATTCATCTCTTCTGACTGAGACAAGTCTAAAACATTTGCTCATAGTAGAGTAATACTTTGGTAACATGCCAACAATAAACTGGTTATATCAGTGCAATATTTGGAGTTAGAAATTATCCATGGTGATGTTAATTTAATAATAACTTGACACTAGTGAGGTTATATAGGTTGATATTTTCACCATATTATAGGCTCTTTAAGTGCAAATTAGATGAAACTTCATGGAAATCCAATACGTTTTTGGCCATATTATGCTCACATTCTTCCAAGTCTTTTGTTCTAAACATACCCTTTGGTTTTAATGATACTGTAAGAATGATATGTTAATTGCTGGAAACCCTGGACTACTGCTGACATGAAGGCTCTTCTTTAGGACAAACAGAGGGCCTTTAGGTCAGGAAATACAGCTACATGAAGCCTGACTCCCAGCCCATGGGGGTCCTAAAGTGGGTCAACGACCTGAACTGTTTCTTCAATAGATTTGATCATTCTTCCACCCTTCCCCCTGCCCAGTCCCCATTGTCTTCACTCTCTGGATACGGCCCTGTCCTCACCTCCACCCACCCCCTTCCCTCACACCTTTCTCCAACTCTGTTATTACTGTTAAACTTATTGTACAATATCACTGTGCTTATTGTTTTAATTTGATCTATTATATCAGACCATCCACTGCTTCACTTTTTTTTTACCTGACTTGTTTTTTACACATTTGTTTACTTTTTTTTGTTTTTCTTTTTTCTTTTTACAAGTTTACTATACACATCTTAACATGTTTTTTCCTGCGCTTTAATTTGCGGAACTGTTCCTTTTTTTGCCTTAACAAGGTACAATTTCCCAATGTGGGACGAACCAAGAAATATCTGATCTTTAAACAAGGAGCCAATCATCTACAGTCAAAGCAAAAGGGGGCGGGGTTTAGCGAGGTGACCGCAAGACTTACTTCGAGATCTCGCAGCTCATTGTGACCGTCTCGTGCTTGAGAGCAGCAGCCACAGAGGAGAGCTGCTGGATCTCAGAGAGCAGCAATGGAGGAGGTGGACAACCAGGACCCGGACCACCGGAGCAGCGACGTCCCCACGAGACAAACAGCAGGCTCGCGCAACGCTCAGGTTAGTGCTCATGACGTCACACTACAGACACGAGGGAAACTGGATTAGCAACGGACCGCATGTGGACTTTTGTAGCGTGGAGTTACAACTATCGATCGGGTTTCACATTAAATGCATACATACACTTCTATATGAAAGTAAAGCGTTCAGTTGTGACGTGGAGATGAGGAAGATTAATTCCCTCGTGCAACACGTTGATTCTTAGTTGAGGTTTGTTTATTGGCCATGTGGACAGAATGAGCATGAACACGAGTCCAGCCCAGATTGTGTGACAGACAGAGAGCACAGGACCCCTTCATACTCTCTGCTGGAAGTCTCCAACTTTACACAACATGTTGACCAGAAAAGTCAAGTCAAATCTCCTGGCATCATGGCTCGCTCTTGTTCTCTGTGTTGTTTGTTTGGAGTGGGAGGGGTGTGGTTAACCCGCGACGTCTCTTTGTTCTCCTCCTGTGAATAAAAAGAGGCCCCGCCATCTTGGGCAAGCAACAATTCACTGTTGGAATGGTTGGAACATGCACGTTTGCTAATATGAAACCAATTATGCGTAAATGTGGTTCTTTTTTAAAACAAAAAATCTAGATGTTGGAAAAGGCCAGAGTTAAAATCATTATTTTATTTTTACCACAGCAGTTTCTAAAGATTTTAGATACAGGCTTTGTTCATTTAATAAATCAAATAATACTATATACATGTATGTTTTAGGAGGAAAATGTAACATTAATCAGACATGTAACAATATATTAACAAATCCTTGAGTAAAAACCTTTAAAATAGTGATATGAATGATTATGGAGAGTTTAGTCGAGATGTGTGTTCAGAGTATTGAAAAAAGCACATTTTGAGAAAATGGCCATTATAAAACATAATTTCTACCATCACTGTTTAAACTTTATAGCTACAATCATTTGTTGAATTAGGACCTACACCCCTCAATGCCATGAAGGCCTACCACTTTTTCCCTTCAAAGGGTGATCATCTTATGCCCGTAGATAATTGATTCCGTTTTTTTGTGTTGGGTTTTCATATTTTCTGCGTTTTTCCATTTTATTTTACGATTTTCAAACTACCCGCGGAAAGCCCAGAGCATGTGAGGTGATGCCGTTTAGCTAATTACATCGTCAGAAATTTTCACTAGCCAATGAGCTTGTGTTTCTAGAATTAAATCCCTCATCACACTTTCACGATTGGTTACTGATACAAAGGAAATTACCATATTTAGATCCGATAACATTGTGCTTGAGAGACAGACCTTTCAATGGCAATTGTTAAGACTCGTCAGGATCCCCGTTTTCTGGTGTTATCTTTCCATATTTCCCTGTTTCCTGTTTTATTTTGGTAAACATTGTCTCTCCCTGTCAAGTGTCCTTCTGTGTGATCACTGGCCCCACCCTAATGTGTGTGACCTGTGTATCCATTGTATTTGAGTATTAAAGTCTTTGTGTTATTTTCATTTGTTGTAAAATCTCTACTGCTGACCCTGACTGCACATCCCTGCCTCACTCATACTCTGTCTTTGTATTTCTGTCTGTGTTGCTACAGAAACAAAAAGGAACAAAGAAACCTAAACCTCACTGCTGTCAACACTGTAATAAACAGTTCAGCTCGAGGTCACACTTGACGATTCATCAGAGAATCCACACCGGAGAGAAGCCGTACAGCTGTGACCAGTGTGGGGAAACATTCACTCAATCAGGACACCTCAAAAGGCACCAACGTATTCACACTGGAGAGAAGCCGTACAGCTGTGACCAATGTGGCAAAACATTCACTGAATCAGGAACCCTAAAACGCCACCAACGTATTCACACCGGAGAGAAGCTGTACAGCTGTGACCAATGTGGCAAAACATTAACTCACTCAGGACACCTCAAAAGCCACCAACGTATTCATACTGGAGAGAAGCCGTACAGCTGTGACCAATGTGGGAAAACATTCACTCAATCAGGAGACTTCAAAGTTCACCAACGTATGCACACTGGAGAGAAGCCATACGGCTGTGAGGAATGTGGCCAGAGATTCACCCACAGCAGTTCTTACAATGATCACAGAAACCTCCACACAAAGGAAATAATCTACACATGTCAGCATTGTGGGAAAGTCCTCAGTTCTTCCAGCGCAATGTGGCGACATGAGCGTATCCACACTGGAGTCAAACCACATCAATGTCAACACTGTGACAAACGGTTCTACACATCTTCTAACCTCTCAAAGCATGAGCAAATCCACACAGGACACAAACCGTACTGTTGCATCAAATGTATGAAAAGCTTCACCAAAAACTCCACCCTGATGAAACACAAGTGTGTTTAAACCTGGACCGATCAGACCATGATGTGTGAACTCCTCTGTGCATTTCATTTGATTTAAGAACTCACTGATTCATGAATTTCCGACATTTTGTGAGTTTTAACTGTATTTTGTTCAGCATCATGGCAGTCCAAAATCACGGCCTACATTTAGGGGTGACCCCTCCTATATAGATATAAAAGGCTCATTCTAAGGAAATAAAATAAAAAAACACCTTTTATTTCCAATAGGTTATACACTAATTAAAACATACGTGTGAATATTATATTCCATTTATAAATGTGTTATGAAAAATTATTTCTACACACTGCTCCTTTTAAAAGGCGAAACAAAAGGGTGGAAAAAGTTCCCGTTCCCATTTGAACAAAAACAAAATAATCATTTGAAATGTTCCAAATGCAATTTTTTTAAGATGTGTATGATTTTTTTCTAAATATGAATCATTTTCTGCCTTTGATTTCATGTGTGATTTCATTTGATTTCACGCCCTACCAACTGAGCTAAGGGCGCCCCCAACATATCGCTTCTTGCCTTATTCACTGAATGCATTTGTTTTTAAATAATTTCCAATTAATTTGAAGTTTTGATATTGTATTTAATAATCCGTTCGTTCCTTCTCATCAGAAACGGGTTTATTTAGATATTTTTATAATCCCTCTCACTCTCTTGTTAAAGATCAAGTTACACATTGTTGCTTCATCTTTATGTTTGAGTTCAACATCATTTTATTACCCTTTCAATTTATAGGGATAATACATTGGAGGGATTTTAACCAAGGTTTTAATTGAAACATAGAGTGCAAGTGTGTTTTTGACAACTGTTGATCAGATATTTTAAGACGTGACGCAACTAGTTGAGCCACTTCTGGTAAACAGCTTTTTTTAAAGATTACACAACATGAACCCAGCTCCTCCACATTATTGTGGAACCAGAGTCACAAAAAACAAAGATTAAAAAAAATAATAATCATCCAAGTCTGAAACTTAATGGCTTTTTCATTTTATTTTAGAAAATCTTGAGTTGCACAAGCTTTACATATGTACTAAGAAGATTGCTTCACAGGTCAAGAAAACATAAAACATCAACACAAACTTACAGACAGACAGGACATTCAATGAAGTGACGAAAAATAGTAAATGTCAATAAAAATAAAGTTACATGTGCAGCATTGTCAGAAATCAAAGAGCAAAGTGCAAGAGATGTTCTCTCCAGAGTTGATACAAGTCCTTTAAAATCAAGCTGATTATCTGTTTATGCAGCATGTAAGAGGATATACAGTAGATGGGCAGCAGACAGGCATGTACAGTATGTATCACTGTGCAACATCTTGTCCATGGAAAACTCAAGGCTAATGAGGACAAACTGGAAGACTCCCATAGTATGTTGATGTGGATTTATTTTGTTTACAATATGTTTAGACTATATTCATGTGTACTTGCATTATATATTTCTGTTTGTTTATTCCTTTTATCTACTTTTTTTCTGTTGATGGAAACAGAAGAAATACAAAAAAATATCAGTGATGTTTAGTTCATCTTTTAGAAAATACCACTTTTATTAACCCGGTCTGGTCTGGTATCAGAGGCAAGAGAAATTCACAGCACAACTTGAGGTGAGGACACAATAATATAAACTTTATTGACACAAATAATTAATTAAAACTATGGATAGAAACCTTGGAATAAAAAGGCCAAGCTGAGTTAAACACAACAACACTACAACCCTCAGAACACAGCAAGTGAATAGGATCAAAATGAACAGACATTTTAAACACTGCAATCAAAGCACAGCACAATCATGGAACAGAGTGACTGTATAAACGTGTATCAATTAGTACCACCTCACACTGTAGGTGGGTCAAAACCACTTCAAACACTAGGGGGTGGCAGAGGGCTGCCCTAGCCACAGAGTCACTTTCTGACAATGAGGCGCATCACACCTGTGTAGCCCTGGTTAAAATGAATGAAGATATCAAGCTATTTAATTAGGGCTGTCAAATTAATGCGTTAATTTCCATTAATTAATTACAGAAAAATGAACGCGATTAAAAAAATTAACGCAGATTAATCGCACTTCTATAATGCCCTTTGACTCGGTGCAAATGTGGTGCGCAGCTGCACAGAGCTGAACCTGTCATTTGCATACACGGCCCGCAACGGTGAAAGGGAGAAAATTAAAGAGAGAAGCTGGGGGAAAGGGCGGGGCCGAGGGCTCTATGGATGGTTTATGGGATGTTTCGGGAAAATAAGCATGAAGGTAGGAAGACATCTTACTTTATTCTCCCCAGTGTCTGTGCATTATTGATATAGTGGGTGCAACAATGTAGGTTCAAAAGTATCTCTCAATCTTCCTCCGGTGTGTACAATTTTGCTAGCTGTCTCGTCTCCCGCGTAAATGGACACCCGCCCCGTGTGTGTGTCAATATTTTTGCCTATGAGTACGACGATGGGGAATGAATCGGCATAGACATCTGTGGCAGTGCAGCGCTGTCTGTTGAGGAGACAGAAGTTACGAGAGACGGAGAGCGAGAGAGAGAGAGAGAGAGAGAAACAAACTGTAGCAGGCTTTACAGCTGTTTATAAACAGGTATAAAAGTGTCATAAAAGTATGCGATTAATTTAGATTAATTAATCACAGAGCCTGTAATTAATTAGATACATTTTTGTAATCGCTTGACAGCCCTATATTTAATAGTTAGAAATGTATTAAATATTAATAATATATATAGAATACAAATATATAAATATGGTTAATATATAAATATGATTGTATAAAATATTTAGAAATACAAAATGAATATTATTTACTGTTTAAAAGCTGGTAGGTTGGAGTTCATGTAAATAGATGTGAGTGATAGGCTGTGTTGCCCTACAGACTGCAGTACATGAGCCAGCACGAGTAGGCCCTAATAGACCTTGCTGGGAAAGTGGGAAATCAAAAAGGGGATGTTTTGCTTGGACAGCAGGTAAAATGGCAGAAGAGATGGGATTACATGTAAGGAAATACAGTGTGGCAGTACCCTTCCCAGTAACACCAGTATGGATGTTTCCCCCTTTGTCCTTAGATTTATACAGTATACTGAAAAGTGTTGCTGTTACAAATGCAAAGTGACTTCTGAATCTCTCCGGTTACTATATAATGACGTCGATTCCCCTTTTCGGCAAGAGGAGTGAGGCGGAGTAAAAATCTCACAAGATGGCGACGCGCACAAACCAGGATTATTGGATGCCGTGAGAATAACTGAGGTCAACCCGGATGCTACATCCATATTATTTACTATCTATGGTCAAACGGTGTCTGAAGGAACCAAGGCTGTCGCCAAGTACACCAGCTCAAAGTAAAACACCCCGACGCTATCCAGCGACACAAAGGCTCTTTTAAGAGCCACCCACATCATCAAAGAGTTACAACGTCCTAAAAATAAATTAGGAATTGTAAAATGAAAAAATAGTCTTCTTATAATGCTATGACAGTTTTTCACCAGTATAACAGTCATTTTCAGGACCATCCATATATATATTTTTCTACATAATAGATTGATTCAATATACGGAACTTTGTCCCCAGCACTTAACAACCCTTCCATTTTCTTATACAGTAAAATGCACAACATGTAAAGCAATCATGATTACAACAATAGTAAAGTGAGACTGAACATGGAGTTGCTCAAAAACTTGTTGGGATGCATTGTGGTGGATGAGATCTTAATATTTGTGTAGGGGGGAAAAAGGATAATATTTACAGGTAAGATTGATAAATAAACAAAATTGACCCTTTTTATATCCGGTGTGGTTCTTTATAGATCAGTTTTGAAGTGTTCTCATTGATAAGCTGCCATTAATAAAAATATAATTCACACATTCATCATGTGATACAAGTATATGGTCATTAATGTAACTTAACATAGGCTACTGCCCACACTGTCACATATCTCTATTTCATAACATAAGTTTGATCTTGATGCACATGATCACTCTGTACAACTGTACAGCTCCCCCACAGTAAATGGACAATTGCATTTTTGTATAATTTGTGTATAATCTTTAAGATGCCTTTTCTCCGTATTAACTTTTATGACATAGGCCTACTGTATGTGACACACAACCACTGCACTATTCTGGTAAACTATTTTTCCAAGGAGCCAATCATCTACACTCATTGCAACAGGGGGCGGGGTTTAGCGAAGTGACCGCGAGACTTACTTCGAGATCTCGCAGATCATTGTGACCGTCTCGTGCTTGAGCACTCAGAGCAGCAGCCACAGAGGAGAGCTGCTGGATCTCAGATACCTGTAATGGAGGAGGACAACCAGGACCCGGAGCACCGATGTCCCCACGAGACAAACAGCAGGCTCGCGCAACGCTCAGGTCAGTGCTCATGACGTCACACTACAGACACGAGGGACACTGGGTTAGCAACGGACCGCATGTGGACTTTTGTAGCGTGGAGATAGCAGTTAGCTCTAGCCAGGGCCGGAGTGGGACTCATTTTCAGCCCTGGAGTTTCATGCCTCAGACCAGCCCACTTTAGTTCACGCCGACATTATTAATGTAATGTAATACCAACCTTAATATGTACGTCTGCAAAAGTGCACTGTTCTCTGCACCCTTGTAATTCTGTGTTTTTAGACTGTGTGGACTCAAATGCTCCTGTTTAGCCTAGCCTACTCAGGTGCCTGCCATGGTGCCACTATGTGCAGTAGGAGTGTACGGAGACGTCATTATATCTGTTCAACAAACACAATTATCTATATGTCTGTATTCGGATATGAAACCGGAAGTGGCTGGGGCTTATGTGTTAAAAAAATGTCACCAACAATTATTGTCCCTTCAGAGCCTCAAATTGATTTAATATTGGCATGTTATCAATAATGAGATATATTTTCCTCATACTGTACTTCTCATCTGTTTCTCTCTCTCATTATAAGTTATATGAACTGTCTGAGCCCCTACACGTTTGACTGGGGGACATTGAACATTCAGAGTCTGAAACAGTAGGCCTATTACATCACAGTAAATCATAAACTTGCCCAATTAATTTTATTTTTTCATCTCTGTCCCTTTTTATTTTTAACTAAACGAAGTTGTATCATCGATGTAGAGCCAATTATCCGACTCTACATTAGCCTGTTTGGTGCAATGTGGGAGAACTCTTGTCGTACGCGTGTTTGTGGTGCCAGTAATACATGTCTGATACAACCTTATCGCTTTGAGTGCTGTGACTCGTTTATTGCTTGTTGTGGTGCTCACCAATAGCACATATTCCAGTTGATTCATTCATGTAGGTACAGTTCCTTTCCAATGATACAGTTCAAACATATCACTGACATATCACGCCACGCTCACGGTACAAAATTGTTTGCTTCCCAATTACACACACCTGGCCGTGCCCGGTGATTAGCTTTATGCTTTCTGTTGAGCCCAAAGCTCCACCCAGTGGTCACAACACAAAAATACAGGTCACCAAATAAAACAAACAAAAGAGTGGCAAAATGGCTCCAACACACCGGCCCCTAATTGTGAATGGCAGGATGGCATAAACAATTAAAAACTTAATAATACAATTGGAGCCAATAAACCATTTGACATTTAAACCAATACATCAAAACTACCTCTGTAAGAGGGTACCAGTGTGAGTTGCCATGCATATTGCAGCTTTTTGGCAAAAGACAAACTTGATCACTGGCCTGTCCAGTATGTTCTGGTTTCTAAGCTTCTCAATTGAAGCTAGCGGGGTTTTTTCCTCACTGTCTTTTTCTTTCTCTTCGTTCTGTGGAACCTCATCCTCTTAACTTTGGGTTTTTCTTTATCAGCCCTTAGTTGCTCTTTCAAAGAAGATACGATGTGATCCTTGTGGGACACTGTGTCCTGCATTGGACTTGTGAGATACTTCTGCTTGCCAAGCTGCAGACTTAGCTCCATGATTTCAGAGTTCTTCTTTTCAAGAAACTGGTTGTATTCAGCTTGAAGAGTTGGAGTGGAGAATGTAGAATCTGCAGATGTTGCTTTGGTTGCATCTTCCATCTCTTTGGCTAATTCCAACAATCCAGACTTCTTCAGTGGCAAACTGACCTGGGTTTCCTGCAGCTGCTTCTCTGACTCTGTGTTAGCCATCTGCACCTCATCCTGCTCCACCAGCCAGTCTATGGAAATCCTGTTTACAGTAAAAGCAGTGTGGCCAATCTCACACTGTGCATTACTGCATCCTTGAAGGGTGCCATTAATGACCCACCCCAATAGGGTCCTAAAGCTGAGAACACACCGGGCGCGTTGGCGCTTTGGGCCAAAGCGACCAACGCACCCGAACTGGCGCGTGGTCATTTTGTGTCAAAAAATTGTCCAACGCGCTCAAAAGCAACGCGCCTACGTCATGGCCTACGTAGATGAGCCCGCCCGAAACTTATTTTCCCCTGCTTTTTCTATTGCTGATCAACCATGGCTGAGATAATCCCCATCGCTGCGCTCTATCTTTTGTGGGAGTCCGAGGAACGGAGCTACGCAGCTAGTCTCCCCCGATATATTTATTCCCCTAATCAACCATGGCTGCGATCAGATCCGACCCGACACAACAGCGTTCATGTCCACACAAAAACAACTTCTACACGGCCAACAATTGTGCCAAAAAACAAATAAACAGCAAGTGAACGGAACGAATAGCCTTAAAACAGCATTGCAGATTCACGCCACTCGGAAATGAACACAAACAGCAAGGCAGCTCCATACCAAACACATTTACAGCAGCATTGTGCACAGGGCAGTAGAAAATAAAGGCAAGTAGCCTACATTACCTGGCTGTGACGGGACCGTGGCTGGCGTAGATAGCCTATAGGGCAGGCATAAACACCGGTGCTTCGCTGTACTCGTTGTGAAAGTTCCCCGGATTTAGCCGTTATGTTTGGGTTCATTATATGGAGGTGGTGGCCGCACACAGCCGGGTGAGTTAGCTAACGCTATCCGACCGGTGCTAACTTGGTTTATCGGCTTAAGCACAGCCACACATATTCACTGAATTAACCAGGAAGCCCATTCTCCTGGCTCACTTTCCCCACCCGAGCGGCTTCATATCACCAGCCAGCCGCATTTCCTCCACGGTGTTTATACAGTCTCGCACACACAGCGGTGATTATTTGCTCCTGGTTCACTTTCCCCACGTCTTGTAACCCCGAGCGGCTTCATACAGCACCAGGCAGCCAGCCGTAAATACATTTCCTACTCGGTGTTTGCCTCTGTGTTGTCACGGTCTCGCACACACAGCGGTGATTATTTGCGCCTCCATTTTGTCTCAGATTTTTCTGTCCTCCGGCTCTCTGCCAGTGACGTAGGGTCAAGCTCACCGCTGATTGGCCAACGCGGCTAAACGTCACGCGCCGGAGCGTTGAAAGTTCAATATTTTCATCTTTTTTTTGACGCTTTGCCGGCGCGGTGACGCTTTTTGACGCTTTGCCGGCGCGGTGACGCTTTGGCAACGCGCCCAAAGTGCCCAAAGCAACGCTTTGCCGCGGCCAACGGATCCTCGCGCCCCAACCAATGGTTCCCTATGCAAAAATAGGATTTTTCAACGCGCCCACCACACCCAACGCGCCCGGTGTGTTCTCACCTTAACAGCATCGGGTTCCTTTACATTATTCACTGCTTCCCAGGGTTCAAGCATTTTGGAGTCGTTGGTACCTGTCAACAACTCCAAGTCAGCTTGGATGCGAGGAACATCAACGTCATTGTTTGACTTTGACTTGAGACTTCTGGATTGCTCAGATGACAGGGTTTCAATGGCAACAGTGGTTGCAAGACTGTTTCCTATAAGCCTTGATTTTGATTGTGATGTCCTGTTCACATTTTTGTTCACTGTAACCATGGTTATCCTATTCTGAATGTCATTCTGTGTTGCACTCCAATATGCATGTTGGTGTGTTAATGGTTGTTGCTGTGTAGGTGGTGGTTGTTCTGCAGGTGGTGGTTGTTCTGCAGAAATTATGGGAATGCAGTCTTTGGGCTTCACCTCATTCACCTTTGTTGCAGGTTTGGAAATGTCTGCATTTGCCAACCATTTTTCCATTGTTTCCATGAATTCATGTAAACCTAGCAACTTTGCTTTGAACCGTGTTTCATTTTTGTCCTTTTCTGCAGGGGGTAACAGTTTTAACAGAGATGTATTAGTTTCCTTTACTTCATTGCACAGCGCTCTGTATTTTTCAAAAGTACCTTTCAACACAGTTTCATATTGTCTGTCCTCCATTAGCCCTTGTATTGCCTTTTTAACAATTGATGCTTTGTTGAGTTTGGACTTTCTTGTTTTTTGCAGTATTTCCAGTTCATCATGCAATGCCTTTTTTGTTATTTTGACAGTGTTATTATTTTCACGGCTGGCCGCGCCCCCACCGGGCTGCGTGTCCGCAGTGGTAATCTCGTCAACATTAATACCTTCATTTTGCAACTTTGTTTCAGAATCCATATTCAACCAATCACAATCAAACACACACTTTGAATACACCTTTCACAGATTAGACCAGCCACAGATTATTTAAATACCAGTCCGAACCAATTAATTGGTTTTCAGTCAATAGTTTGTGTCCGCACACAATGTTTATTTGGCCACGTAGTTGGTAGCGCTGAACATACCTCCGGTCCGGTTGATTGACACTGTCGCGGTGAATGTCCGTTGCGGTTTGGTTGGTGGTCCTTGCTGCTCGGCCAGTAGAAGCTGTCGTAATAATCCAAATGTTCCAATGGAAAGAACAGAAAACCCGCGATGGTGTCCTAGTTGGGGAAATCCAACGACGGCGGCTTCGATCAGCTGTTCAGTCCCGTGAATGGCGATCCTGGCGAGTTCCTTTAGCCAATTTTGTACTTTAATGTAGAGCCAATTATCCGACTCTACATTAGCCTGTTTGGTGCGGTGTGGGAGAACTCTTGTCGTACGTGTGTTTGTGGTGCCAGTAATAAATGTCTGATACAACCTTATCGCTTTGAGTGCTGTGACTCGTTTATTGCGGTGCTCACCAATAGCACATATTCCAGTTGATTCATTCATGTAGGTACAGTTCCTTTCCAATGGTTATATACAGTTCAAACATATCACTGACATATCACGCCACGCTCACGGTACAAAATTGTTTGCTTCCCAATTACACACACCTGGCCGTGCCCGGTGATTAGCTTTATGCTTTCTGTTGAGCCCAAAGCTCCACCCAGTGGTCACAACACAAAAATACAGGTCACCAAATAAAACAAACAAAAGAGTGGCAAAATGGCTCCAACAATCGATCTAGATAAGATTTATTTTGCCCATTTATTTCCCTCTTCTCTCTCACTCTCTCTCTCTCTCTCCCTCTGTCTCTCATAGGCCTATCTCTGTTTCGCTATCTCTCTCTCTCCCTCTCTTTTTTAAATTCTAACTTAGTTCAATGAATAATTACTTTAGACTAGGAAACAGTGTTTTATAATCTAGTGGTCTAATTGATCAACGCACAAAAACGAAACTTTTTTTGAGCAAATCTCTTAGTTATAAACAGATTGTATGAACTAAACAAGCGAAGTGTTTGCAGATCGAATATTTAAAGATCAATTTTATTAAATCAAGAGACGTGGTTCACGTTCAGAGATTTTAAATAAATAAAAGTCAGGAGGGACTGAAGGTGACTCGGGTTCACAAACATCCAGCGGAATGGAGAGACCGCAGCTCACGGGGCCATGCATAAACGCAGCCGGTCTATCTCTTTTCTGCCACGGCAGCGGAGATGAACAGCTGATAGGTGCCACTCAAGTTAAGGCAGAACGCACTGCATAAATTAAGTGCATGATAGGCAAAATAAATAAATAGTTGTTTCCTGAATAATAACGAGATTATTCGCGAAGTAAACGTATTCGGATCGATCATCTCATTATCCGTGCTCATCCGAATAGGCCTACATGTTCGAATTCGGGCTCATGGAATTCTCTGCAGCGTGAACTACAGCAATGTACAAATATATTTCAGTTTAAAAAACGATTTAAAGAGAAAACAATGAATTTGTATGAGCACTTATAGAAATAAAAATATTGTATATTATATATAATATAGAAAGAAAAATTTATGATTTCTATATTGATGGTTGTGATCATGGTTTGCTTTGTTTTGGAATCAGTTTCAGATTCATGTTTTGGTTTCTATTTTGTTTCATTTATTATCGTCATGCACTGACATGAGTTGACATGTAGAGTGTTTTTCTTTTTGTTTGTTTTGTTTTGAGGGGGCAGGAAATATAAGATTCTTCACCCTGCCTCCTTTTCGTCATGGTTTTATGGATTGTACATGTGAGAATGTTGAAATGAGTTTTGTTGGAAGACATCCATGGACGAAATAAATATAAATCAATCAAGCAATCAATCAATCCCAGTGCAGCCGACGCTCCAGTCGCCATTGTCCCGAGCATGCATTGAACATAAATGACTGGGGGATGTCACTAACTTTCATAAAGCCTTTGATATGAGCGCAGAATTACAAGTTATCTTTCACCTCGTAGTCCGACATGGAAGACATGCTGCTAGTGAGAGACACGCAGCAGGGCTAGGAGGCCCTAAGTTCCTGTTTCTGCTTCAAAATAAAAGTCATCTCACGTTACGCCAGTTAGATGCTTTTAATGTGAAATTGAAGCTGTAGGAAATGGTCAGTTTCCATTAGCAGTAACTTAACTGCGGACTAATAATGTGATTTTTAATGCACCAATAGGTATAATGATATTTTAACCCAGTGCCATGACTGGACCGGCCCTCGCAGCCCAAAAACCAGAGTGGCCCACCAGGAATGCTCCCGGTTCTCCCGATTAGCCACTCTGGGCCTGGTTCTAGCTGCCAGGAAAGAGTTCGGTTGTGACGTGGAGATGAGGAAGATGAATTCACTCGTGCAACATGTTGATTCTTAGTTGAGGTTTGTTTATTGGCCACGTGGACAGAATGAGAATGAGCACGAGTCCAGCCCAGCTTGTGGGACAGACGGAGAGCACAGGACTCCTTCATACTCTCTTCTGGAAGTCTCCAACTTTACACAACATGTTGACCAGAAAAGTCAAGTCAAATCTCCTGGCGTCATGGCTCGCTCTTGTTCTCTGTGTTGTTTGTTTGGAGGGGGAGGGGTGTGGTTAACCCGTGGCGTCTCTTTGTTCTCCTCGTGTGAATAAAAAGAGGTCCCGCCATCTTAGACCCTGGCCAAATCTAGATCCACCCCCTACACCCTATCCCTATCCACTATCAGGGTTTTTCCTGCATTCAAAAAATGTTGGCGCCGGCCAAAGGAATTTTAGCGCCCGCCAAAGGAAAATCCTCAGCGCCAAAGTGTTTTTTTTTTTTTTATATATAGATAAATAAATAAAAATCTACTTAAAACGGCTCCAAATGTGTTTCCATTTCCGCGCCATTCCAGTCATATTACTTGCAATCTCAGTTGTAAAAAAAGAAATCAGGTCGGGGATAATCGTTATTAAACTATCATTGTTCCGCTCGCCGGGGCATGCAGGGCTTATAAATGCAGCAAACCCTTTCAGCCGTGAGCTCCGCTCGGCCCCTCCCTCACCTGATAGTTTCGCTAAAGGCTAGTCCAGAGAGTAGCTACGAGGGAGATGTTGCGCATTGCCGGGTGTTTTGAAAAACTTCTAGATGACGAGAATAAAGGTAAAACTAATTGTGTTGTCTGAAAACACTTCAGACTCACAACAAACTAAAATAATGTGCAAGATTTGTCACGCGCGAACACGCGAGTAACATGACATACGCGACCGAGAGACAGAGAGAGAAAGAAAAGTGATATACGACCTGATCTGCACCTTTAAACATCCCGACCAATTTGTTTATTCACTTTAAGTCGAGTCATAGTGGTCTATGACCAAGCAATCAATGAATAAAAACACAGGAAGTTTAAAGCTCCTTAACTCCTGCCACCACAACTGTCAACACTACAATGCAACTGCCTATCCAGCCAGCTCCATGACATAAATAAATCATGCCCTTACATTTAATGCTAGCAAAAGACGTGCCCTATCAACACCATTTACAACTGGTTATTTTTATTTTTACATATTTTTATTAAATTATTCAAAATATGTTTCACTTATTTAGCCTATTTCTATTCTCCCTGTTTTCAGTTCAATTAGGCCTTTGTTTAAAGTCCAAAGTCATGGTGTTTTTAGAAAAAAAACCTTGTTAAAAGTAAAATAAATGCATAATGTTCTTAAATCAATGATTAACTGTCTTTAATAATCGTGATAACACAATGTGATTACTCAAAATAATCATGATTATGATTTTTTCATAATTGAGCAGCCCTACCTTCTTCCATGGTTTAGATCAATTAGAAACAATTAAAGTATTAAACAGTTAGGCCTAGTCATTATTAGTATTTTGACTTCATATCTACAGGTTGTTTATTGTGATTTCATAAGCGTCAGTGAGCTCCATGGTAACGCAGTGATTGACAGGCTGACTGAAATGCTCTTGAGCTGGACAGAAACTCCCCTCTCCCAACACCCCTCTTAAAATACACAAACCGTTTGCCTTTACTGTCGTGACCCCAAAAAAAGTCGGTCGCGTACTGACCAGGGTTTCCGCTAGACAAAATTGGTGCCGGTCATGTGACCAGGTTTCATTAACGGTCATATCGGAAAAATCCAGTTCAAGTAGGCCTATTGATAAGCAACTACTGTATATAAAGATTGATATCATCAAGGCATGTATATTTTTAGCCTACTATATTTAAATGTGGGCTACTTTCAACAGGCAGTGACGACAACACAATTCAATCAAAGCACAAAACATTTAATGTGCCGATAGGCTAGGCATATTTTTCACTTCAAAAGCAGAGGAAATAAAACAGCAGTTTTTGCCTAGAACTTTGTGAAAAATGTCGACTCAACACCGATTTTCGACTCGTAGCCGACTGAAATCTCAAAATAATTGTATTATTATAATGATTGTTGTTGGAAATGGAAGACGTCAGACGCAGCCGTATGCGAGTTAAATGTGTGGTTGTGAGCGCACTGCAGGAGCTTCACTTCTGCTGTGTGTACATGAAAATGTCAGCTTCACAAATGGTTTGGAGATTTTTTTCAAACAAATGAGAAAATAGTGCAATGCAAATTATGCAGCATAAAGTTATAACACCCATTTACGACTGGGATGTTTATAAAAAAGCCTTCGTCCGAGGAAAGCAGCGTTTCACCGTGACACCTCGCCAGTGTGAGAGAGTGAGCCGATGCGCAGACAGACTCTGTGGTTTGATGACTAAAATCATAATCGGGGATATTCCGCCCGTAAGGGCTGCCAGGGTGGGAAGGCTATCTGATTACATTTATCGAGCCCGAAAATCACAGTGCCATGTCGCCAAACTGACTGCGCAACCGGAGAAAAAGTAAAGTGAAACAGCCGCTTCCCTCCGTGAGATGTCTACAGCAAACCGATATACAACCAGTCACCACCGTCACATGGACAGCGTTTAAATAAAGCTTCTCTTTATTACTATCATTAGAGTTTTGGTGCAAATTCTGAACATTACGGTGGCCGCTGTCTGTGGTGCTTAAAGGAAACCTCCGATCGCAATTTGTTTGCCCTGCCGCTGCAAAAAGTCAATGAATCGACTGATTTGTCGATATATGACTCTGACACGTCTACACGCAAAATAATGAGTCGTTCATATAAAACAAACTGGCTAGTCATATTATAAAGTGCGGACACAATTATTTACGCTGCAAGTCAGAAAGCCATAATAAAAAATCAAAACGACAGTAGGTATACTGGCTTATAACAGTAGGCCTGCAGCGACTTACCTAGGCTACTATTATAGCCTACTTTAAATAAAGTTTAGGTCTTTTCTCATATCAAATACTAGCCTATTTGAAAAAAATAAAAAATAAATGCACTAATGAGTTTAACAGTCTCTTTCTCTCGCTCGCTCTCTCTCCCTCCGTTTCGGCTGAGCCACGGGCATCAGCTGTCTCTCCGGAGTCAGTCTTCTTCATTGCAACTTACGTGAGACTGGCCGCTTCTTGGTATGAAGAAGTCATTCTTATATATAATATGTCCTTGTTTTGCTGTGGCTTAGGCTTTGATTTTCCCGCTTGATGTCGCCGTTTTTGTAGTTTGTAAACAGTCCATTCAATCAAAACGAGAGCGCGTCATGCAGTTTGTTTTCCTTTTCCTTTTACGCATTCGCTACAGTCTACACAGTTATTGTTTTAAATGAATGAAACATGGTTTTTCATCTATTCAGTAGTATTAAATAGTTGAAAATCACTGTAGCATGTTTTAAAACAATTCAAAGTGTGAAGAGGGAATTATTTCAACCAGACAATCTGACCGGAGACAATTAGAATTTTCGGTCCCCGTAATTTTTTTCCGGTCAATGACCGGTAATTACCGGACAACGGAAACTCTGGTACTGACCCCCCAAAGGCCCATTCTGAGCCAGGAAAAACCCTGCACTATCCCTCCGTTTGCGCGTTCGTGTGGAGGGCCTCGAGTGTAAGTGAGTTATAAAGCCCTCGATCACCGAGTCTGCATCGATGGAGGCTCATCCCTACGTTTGACACAGGTGTCCGCCAATCAATTATGTCCGGAATGGAAGAGCCAACCTACAAATGAGAGTTCCATGGAGTGTGTTTCCCGAATTATAAACTAAACGTGCTCCTCAAGCAGACATTTGATTGATTATTTTTATGCAAAGCCTTAAATGACGGAACCGGAGGGTAGCCTACAATATCGGAACGAACATGTTGTTTTACACTTGTTGATTTGATTATGCCACTTGTCTACCGTTAGTGTATTTTCAGGACCGTGGATAAAAGATAAAATGAAGCAGACAAATAAAATGCCCACAAGTTAATAAGGGACAGTGATTATTATTTCCTTATATTGTTAGTAGGATTTGTGTTTCTGTTTAAGACGATGAGGGTTGGTGATAGCAGCGGTGACGTCAGTCAGCTGGAGCGCATGACTTTCCTTATTTATGAAAAACCCTTGCAGTGCATTATAATTTATGCGCGCTAATTAACTGCCGCGATTCGCCGGTCGTAATGACAGATTAACGTATCATGACAAGTGGAATACATGCTTTAGCAGACTATTGTTCTCTTCCCTGGTTTTGTATGCTGTGCATGTAGCCTAAACTAAAAGGATAATTAAACAGTGGATCAAACACCCGTTTCTCCACTACAGACTAAGCTGGTAAAATTGAGAATATGCAGTCAGAAAATATTTAACAACAAATAAATTATGCAGCCAAAAAAGCATGGGAGTGAGTTTGTTTTTATTCAATACTACATTTTACTCTCACATGCGTAGCCTATATGAATGTAGAGAGTGTTTCAGGTCAAATATAAATGTGGTGGAATTTTATTTTAGGGTGAGAAATAAAGACTTAACAAACTAGTGTCTCTAGGTTTCTTCTTGTTTCCGTCTGGCAAAGGCGAGGGCTTGCCAAAGCCGCACCGTTGTTATACCCTCGCCCTTAATGATCGAGTGGCACTCCACAGCCGCGAGGGTGACTGCACAGCGAGTGACACTCGCTCACGGAGTGGGAGGGCCTAGGGAGTCATTTGGGATTGGGCCCCTGTTTCCACCTGGGCAGGGCCGGCCCTGACCAATTTGGCGCCCTAGGCAAGATTTTAGCTGGCGCCCCCCATTGCATTGCAGTCAGGTCCACCACTGTTCATACACTCACACAGAACTGGATAGCTTTGTCTTTGACATTTCATTTTATTTTAGATAGAAAATAACCCACAAAATAAAAACCTTATTACAAAACAAGTGACATAACATTAAAAAAGGAATACAATATTACGATTTGCACAGAAAAATGCAGACGTTAACATTTTAAATTATTATTTAGTACAAGTATAGTTTAAATAAATCATAACTTTGCATTTAATATAATTCCACACAAAAGCTATATTACAAAATTAAATGACAGAGACATTTACCAGCAGACAGATGACGGCACTTTGGATTTTTGGTAACACTTTATAATAACTATCCGTTGTAACTCGTTAATAGATCATTAGTAAACTCTTAATTAATGATTATTAATGATTTAAGTGTTTGTTAGCAGTTTGTTAAGGATTTATAACAATGGTAGATAGTTAATAGCTTAATAATTGAATCAGTTCATCTGGGAGGTAATCCGAGATACCGACGAGGCTGAAATAGGCTATAGACTATACACAGTGCATGGGCAACTGAGGGCAGCCCCATTTTCAAATATTTTTAAATAAACTCAATACACACTGTGCATGCCATGGACTTGAACGTGACGTGATCAGTTAATCTCGGATTACCTCCCAGATGAACTGATTCAATTATTAAGCTATTAACTATAAACCATTGTTATAAATCCTTAACAAACTGCTAACAAACACTTAACAAATCATTAATAATCATTAATTAAGAGTTTACTAATGATCTATTAACGAGTTACAACGGATAGTTATTATAAAGTGTGACCGGATTTTTAGCTGCTGTTTCTTGCATCAGAGTCTCCATGTTAAGTTTGTCTTCAACATAAACTCATGTGGTTTTCCTTGTGTTTGACCTTTCCCTGCAGACGTCCAGCAGCTGGTGGTGGTTAAAGAAGAGGTTCCCCCTGAGCAGCAGGAGTGGAGCCCCAGTCTGGACCAGGAGGAGCCACCACCAGAGCCCCCACACATTAAAGAGGAACAGGAGGAAGTGTGGAGCAGTCAGGAGGGAGAGCAGCTTCAAGATATCAAGTTCCCCTTCACTCCTGTAACTGTGAAGAGTGAAGATTGTGAAGAGACTGAAGACGGTGGAGAAAAGACCTTGAAATACCACTGGATTTCTGGATGTCAGCGCAACAAAACACTTGAGGTTGTTGGTCCTCGGTCCTCACAGCTTCATCAAAGACTAACTGAACAGATGGAAACAGCAGCTGATGGAGAGGACAGTGGAGGACCAGAACCAGCCAGGAACTCCCATCCAGACCCACATTCACAACCTGAGACTGAAGACCAGCCTGAAGACTCCTCTAAGTCTGAATACAGGGGTGATGAGTCTGAGGAGACCAGAGAGCTTCAGTTGGGTTTAAAGAGTGATATAAAAGGTAATACTTGAGAGAAAGTACACAGCTGCCCTGAGTGTAAGAAACAATTAAATATGAAAGGGACATTTGACAGAACACATAGTCATCCGCACTGGAAAAAAAAACTCAAAAGCTGTGATGTTTGTGAGCAAAGATTCACTTGGTAAGATCAACTCCGAAGACACAAGACAGTGTGTTGGCCTTCAGTGCTCTCAGCTTCATAATAACCAAACTGAACATATAGAAACAGCAGCTGATGGAGTGTAGGAAAATATTTAGTGTATAGTCTACAAAACTTATATTTACAGTCAAAACAAAACAGCTGGGTAATGTAGCGGTATTAATATAAAGTATTATGCACCTAAAGATGCAACATAAATGGCCCAATTTCCTAAAGAAAACAATACATTAACGAGGAAGGGTCTTTACACACAGCAATGCAATACGACAGATTGAGCGGAAACGGGAGGTACAGACATTTAAGAGGGTACAGACAAGGCGATGTGCAGGTCATTTCCACTGTAAACCTGAATAAGAATGACAATGAATACAAAAATAACTAAGATAGAACTTACGAATACAAAGTTTATATTAAAATGCATGTTTAACTCTGTTACACATATGCTTTGAACACAGCTTTTAATGTGTGTCTGTTGTTTCTTTGACAGGAGAGCTGCTTGCTGTGGACTCCCTCCTGAGTCAGACTGGAGCCCTGATGATGGACCCTGACACTGAGGAGACAGAGGACATGATGGAGGAAGAAGCTGGTTCCACTCTAGCAGGTCTCCTCCATGACCCACATTCCTCTGCCTCCTCACAGCCTGCTGCCTCCTCCTCCCAGCCTGCTGCCTCCATACCACCACCAGATGTCTCCTCACCACCACAGACACCTGCTGATGACTCTGGGGTACGTAGAAAATGTGTAATAATGTATGAATACAGTAATACAATAAGTGTCTGTGCTGTCCCCACTTAACTGCTCTTACATGTTGCTGCTCATCTGGGCTGAGCGGAAAACTCGCCGAAATGTTTTCATTATTATTATTAGTGATTTAAGAGCGAGGGAGAGAGAAGAGAAGGGACAGTCCGCGAGTGAACAGTTACACAATCAACTGCGCGGATCACGTGACCTACTTTCATTGCAGTGTCCAGCTGTCGTTAAGTCTTTAACATGTTGCCAACTGCCGAGTTTTTCCGCTATATTTGCCGACTTTCCGCCGTAGCGCTAAGGCTGTTGAAGTCCAGAGAGACACATCTTGCAACTTAAAAAAAAAATGTGGTCACCAGAGCAGAGTAGCAACGGCTGTATACCCATCATCGCTGACAGCACTCACTCACACGGCCAGGCTGATAGCTTCCCCCGCCACCTGCAGCAGCCAGCAGACAGACAGCACCGTGTCTGCTCTGTGCACGTTTTTAAACATGTAGGGGAGAGTGGCCTAAGTTGTGCAACTTTTCACTCAAAGTGACTTTAAAGTAAGGCCTTGACAGTAAAGTCTCCAACTCAAATATGTACATATATTTCAGGGTGTTGTGCATCCCTGGCAATAAAAACTTTGGATCTGGAATAAACTGTTGAAGAAATATAGCTTTCGGAAAAAAAGTTGTCTTGATGCACAACTTGCCCCCGGTGTGGTGTAAGTTGTGCGGTTGGAGAGAATACCATGGGGTGAATTGTGCCATTGCTATATATCTCATAAACTGTAATGCGAGACAAATCCATTAGACAATTACTTATTTAAGGTTTATTTAAATAAATAAAGTAAATAGTTGACAAAGATTGAAGGACAATTTTCTTAAACAAGGCCTAGCAGATCTAATGGTTTTACCTGCAAAGCTCACAATGACAAAGTCACCATCATCATCTTTCTGGCCATCTGAACTCTCATCAGTGGTGTCGTTAAGTGGAATTGAGATGTCACTCTCTTCTGAGCTACTGTAGACAATCACTTTCTTTTGGTGACCAGCGTATACAGCCATGCCACTGGCACAACTCTCAGAAATTTACTTTGCACTAGTTGCTCCGTGCTTGTGGAACCAACTGCCACCTGACAAATGTGATTCCCCTACATTTCTGCCTTTTTAAATCAAGGCTGTGTTTCCTCCCCATTAACTATCTTACCTCTGCACTACTATCAGTGTTTATGTGGATGTATGGGCTTTCCGTCTTTTATTTTGGTTATTGTTATTTTACCTTCATTGTTTACCTACTGAATGCACTATGTACAGCACTTTGGACAGTGCAAACTGTCATAAATGTGCTTTTATAAATACATTTTACTTACTTACTTACTTACTTATGACTCACCCAGGCCCTTTGGCACAAATCACCCCATCCCCAGAATTTTGGATAATAAGCATGATGCAGCAGTTTAGGGCTGACATCGTGCTAACTGTATAGACTCAAAATGTAGCATACCAAAGCACTAAAACATGTGTCAAATGTTTTCAAACTTGTCTATAATTGTTCAGACACAATAATCAAAAAACCTTGATCATGGAAATTTTACTTTGAAAGGCAAAACACAGTTTTTTTTATCTTAAATGTGCTTATATCTTATTCCTTGTGTCTCCCTTCTTTACAGGATGAGTCAAATGGATGGCTCTTCTTAAATATGTGGTCACATTTCCAATTTCTTCCACGGTTTTCTAGAAACAAGGGGTGGAACAACTTCCAAAATTCACAACTTAGGCCACTCTCCCCTACATTGTTTTATAGGTCCACATTCAATAGGCCACTGCATATCTATAACAAAGCTAATCTTGTTGTTATATGGCAACAAAGAAAGTTTTTAAAGTGAATTTGTAAATATGTAAATAGGCCTAGTTAATTTGTAAACTACCTGGTCAGCATTTTCTGTTCAATTTGCCTCTTTCAGAATAGCATATTATGCAAATTAGCTGATTATGTCATCTAGCTACTACTAGTTACTTTTGGGCCAATAACAATTTTCCTTACAGAGGAGTCAGCAGAGATAGAGGAGGAACAATAAGAGGGCTCAGATGTAGAAGAGGTTGTGGTGAAAATGGCCTTTTACTAAAGGAATGTCTGAAGGATTCCACATGGTGATGCCAAATCAAAAACACAATGAACTGTATCATCTGTTGTCAGTGTGGTCCAAAAGATGCTGGAATAACAATATCAGTAGGCTTCATATAGTTCAAATTGGGAAAAATGTGAATAGATGCGTTCCAGCTCCATTTAATGTGTCCCCCTAAATGTTCTGCTTGCGCCCCTAAAATGTCGTCTGGAGCCCTGGACTTAATTAACTGATAAATTAAACTTTTGCCGTGGTCGTTCGGCTATGAACCTTGTGCACTTTTAGAGGAAAATTAAGAATTTAAATCTGAGGAATTTTGTGTGAACAACTGTTTCCTGTGTAGTAGGCCTACTCATTTTTGGAATAATTTGGCAACACTGGGTCGGATGAATTAGAAGCTATTGAAGAAAGACATGGATTTTCCATAAAAATATTAATATAAAATAGAATATTATGAAAATAAACATCCACAAAGTTGTGATCTTTCGTAAAGTAATTTATTCTAAACGTTTTTAAATATACTCAATGGCCCTCATTTATCAATTTTGCGTGGAAACTGGTGCAGATTCTGGCGCAAATACCTCCCTACGCCAGGTGTCGCGTGGTATTTATCAAACAGTCGTATCTCGCCAATCTCAGCGTACGCCAGGCCATTATTGATAAATGCGGCGGCTGAAAACGATCGTACCACGCCCCTATATTTTCTCAGTTTAGAGGCCTCGCCCAGAGGTTTTACGACATGGATATGCGAATTACGGCACAGAAGAGGAATTTATCCGAAGTAGAAATTGACAGAATAACAGCGACAGTAGAAAAAAAAGAGTTTCATTTCAGAGCATTACAAGCGGCATCAAAGAACAACAGAAGGCAGCAGTTAGGAAGGAAATAACTGCTGCAGTCAACAGCGTTGGTGTTGACAAAACGATCTCCAGCTGAGGATTTTGCATTTTAGGTTTACATCAGTAGGCTACTATCGCTCAAATGCTATAAAACAGCATATACAATTATATGTCGCCATTTCTTTACATAGATGAAGAAAAAGTGGTCTGACTCAAACATCGCGTGTTGCTGTTCTGAAATGCAACCAACTGAGGGTGCGGGCATAATATAGCCTAAGTGGTAGAGGAGAAACAGACGCACCAACTGTCCGGTAATGGTCCCCATGAAATAAATACAGGTCTGCAGAGATTTTAATGATTAGAATGTATTGGCCCTTTTAGATAGCACTACTCAAAAGGGTTGTAAAAACTAAAAATAACACATTTTGCGTTTTACTGTATGACAGCAGGAGTGGTCAGCCCGGCCGTCAGCTGCACAAGCCGACCCGGCAACGATCAGCTGTGAGAGTGCCCACAGTCCTGCTCCACCAGCAGGTCGGAAAAACGTGCCGGTTAACGGTGGAAATAAATCGCTCGCTTAAGCGATCAATGACACATTAAAAGAGGAACTAACATCTAAAAAGTGCGTCAAATAAATAAAATGTTAAGCTGAATGTTGTGCCGTGTATTTTTTATCATAAAGAGCAGTGTAGGCCTACTACATATTTAATACTGTGTAACATTTTGAATGAATGCAGCCCCCGTGCCTCAGTGTCCCCCCAGCAGCTCCAGACGGAGATAACTGCCCTTACGCAGTCCCATGCAGCGCTCCTAAGTGGCTGGTGTGTGCACTATTGAATCAGTGCTCTTACTCAGTTGCGCACCATAAGCTGCACAATTTTAAGTGATTAATATCTTTATTTCGGTCTGAGCAAACACTGCATTTGTATTATCTTCTTATAATTGTCCAACAAAGTCATCGGCTACCCGGCACAGCCTGCACTGCGAGTCCATGCTGTTTACAAAATTGCGTACACGAGCTGAGAGCTGGCGTGGGATTTGAGCGTATCCTACGCTCACGTCCATATTGATAAATGCCGAGATTTGCGTGGAAATGTACGTACACCCATTTTTCTTGTCTACGCAAGGTTGATAAATGAGGGCCAATGTCTCAATAGATTAAATCATAGTCTATTTCTGTCATCAGAATACTGAGGAAAGTTTAAAAGAATGAAAAACATGGTTCAGTATTCCTCCTCTCCTCTGTCTGTATCCTGCTATAGGGAGGAGGGGCTGCTAACACTAGTCTCAGTTAGCAGCGCTATACAAGTATGCATTATTTTATGATTCATGGCAAAGACAGACAGCTTGATTTATTTAGCTAGTTAACTGCTGAGCTAGCGTGCTGTTCTTCTCTGGGCCGACATAAGAGATTAAAATATTGCGTGTTCACGTTTAATGCAGGTTGAACAGGTGTAGCCTACTGATTTAACAATATTGGGATAACAACTTATGTTTTATTTCACTTACAATATTTTCCGCACTATAAGGCGCACTGGACTATAAGCCGCAGTTGTTATGTTTAATTACCATATGCAAGAGTTCGTGCACAGAGGGGATTGTCGGGAAAGAGATGGCTGCTTGAGGAAGCTCCCATTTATTAACATTTCGACAAACAAGTTGCATATTTGCATAACGTACGTAAGTGTTACCATTTAGCGCAATAGTACTAGCTACTAGGGATGGGCACGAGTGTTTTCGCTACTCGTGTGATCGCTTGCAGTCCTCGAGGATCAATCGATTCCTTGTTAAACTTTTTTCTATTTTTAGAACGCATCTGTCTACAGAACAACGGTTGACTACAATAAAGCTCTCTTATGTCAAACAGTCACAGTTGCCATATGATATTAAGGATTGTTTCCCACAAGTTTAAAACCCATTTTCCTCACTGAAAGTAATTAAATAGACGGGCCACAATTTAAACCGATCGAGTAGGTCTGCGATGGGGAGAGAAAAAGAGAAAAAAAGCATGGGCTGTAGTTGTAACAAAAGAAAATTGCCTAAGTCACCATTTAAAATAAGAAGAGCAGCAGATAATATAACATGATTGTCCTACAATTTAAATACATATAAATAACTCACCAAAGCAGATAGTTGTAGGCCTATATCCAACCGCGTAATGCTCTCTCCGTGTCCGTGAATAATTACCGCGACTAATTCCTCATTAACGGAACGTTACACCGGTTTTTGAATCTTATCCCCATATTCCCTATTGAAGGCTTCTTAACTGTTGTTGGCTCGGAGCAAATGTGCCTGAAGTAAGCCTTGCTTCTTCTTTTCTTTCCAAGCGGAGAGCACCTTGCATGCTCACCTGGAGTCTACTCATTACTAACTGAGAGTAACAGGTGTCATCTCCCCTTTTTATAAACGTAACTTTATCATCTGCTTTGAAATAATTGGACAGTTATATTCCTGAAAATGTTCTGGAGAAGAAAGGAGAGACCGTGTTCAGCTCCGCGGTGCCGTGAAGAACACAGGCTGCGCTGCGGTGCCGGAGGTGGCAGTTATTTGCAGTTGATGTTTGACACAACGCTCAGTTTATTGCACTTGCATCAAAATATTTAATTTTGTTAAACTTTATTTTATCCGTTTTGTGCCGTTTTGTACACGTATATAACATTTTAAAATCGGGGCGGCCGCGGCCCGCCGGCCTAAAGGCTACAGACAAAAAAACAAAAACTCATCCACCAATCGAGTTCATTTGAAACGAGGAGTACTCGATTACTAACGCCCATCCCTAATAGCTACAGAACATATACTGTGCTGTGTAATAACAGGGTCGAAAAATGGGGAAAAAGTCGCGGCTTATAGTCCGAAAAGTACGGTACTTGAAGTTACAACGAGCGTATTTCATGTCAACTCTGGTCCTCACGTTTTTAGCATATTTCACCGAAACGCTCGTCCACCGTGAGTGATGCACCGCGAGTGCATGCTTGTGTTTGTGCACCGCTGAGACGCACACACACACACACACACACACACTCACACCACAGCGTGGAGCAGGCAGATTCTTCTTAGATCTTGAACTCCCTCAGTTAAACTGACTTTATTGAACAGTATAAGATGAGAATTCAGTTTAACATTTATGCGACAGAGGCAAATGGAAAGAGAAAGAGTAATGTTTGTTTTTCTTGTGGAGTAGAGGTGCAAGAGTAGCCGGCTGGAAATGCTTTCACGCACAGCCGGCCGGCGCTAACCGAAAACACTGTGCATCTACTCAGCCTCAGTTCCTCATGTCATGTCTAGAATATAACCTTTCATCTTGGGAATCTCAGGAATTTGATCGAGTTTGAAGAAAGTAATTGTATTCTGAATCATTTGGAGCTGTATTCTTGCCCAGCTGGCTCAGTTTGTTCTTCATATATAATCTTTCAGTTAGGGCCTTTTTTCGGGGCGAGAGAGAAAACGCTGTGAGCAGCGGAGGATAAAGCCGTTTGTCATCTTGTCCACTGGCACTGTCAGGCAACACTGGTTTCACTGTTTAGGCAAAATAAGTTTCTCTTCCATCTTCTGGGTTGCCAAGGAGTCCCGATGATCTACTCTCTGATTGGCCCGTTGATAAAAACACAGATGACATCCCGACTCTTTTCTGAAAAGTTGAGCCTTTTTCAACTCTAAACGCTTGAAGCTGCAGCACTAAAAGGGTGAAACGCTCGGGAAAAGGACACTGGGCACTGCAGCTTTTTTCCGAGACGCTCGCCTCTCATTGGGAATCAATGACGCTTGTGTGCGAAAAAGGCGTTAGGTGGACCCCGGCCCTTAAAGGCCTACTTCACCGGTTTGAATATGAAGGTGAATTGAATTCTGAGATCCTATGTAGTATAAATGTGCAAAAAAAATTAAAATCGGTTCATCCTAGCCTGAGAAAAGGCAGAAAGAGTGTTTTTTTTAACCCTATATTTCTCCTTCTCGTGACATCACAGAAAGAGAAATATAGGGTTAAAAAAAACGTACTTGTAAATATTACTGTGATGTCACAGTAAAAGACATCACAGTAATATTTACAAAGTAAGTTTTTTTTTTTTAACCCTATATTTCTCTTTCTGTGATGTCACGAGAAGGCCTTCTCGTGACATCACAGATATCACGAGAAGGCCTTTTCTCAGGCTAGGATGAACCGATTTCAATTTTTTTCGCACATTTATACTACATAGGATCTCAGAATTCAATACACCTTCATATTCAAACCGGTGAAGTAGGCCTTTAAAGTATAAGTTGTGGACATTACATTTACTTTATAAAGGCAGTAAACTACTAGGTAAAGTGTGTTTAACATCTTTAAAGGTTCACCTAGACTCAACTAACAAATTAACTGACTCCTGGGGTCTACTCTACAGGCCACTAAATGATATGTGTAACCGATTCAGTGTTTCCCCTAGAATTTTTTTTAGGCCCAGTGGTAAGAGCTGATAAAGAGTATGCGCTCCGCGTGCGTACCAAATTTCTAGAAGAAATGGACCAAAACGAACCCCATTTGGGATGAGCCTCTTTTGACAGCCCCGTTAAAAATGAGGGCATGGGGCGCCCTTAGGTCAGTTGGTAGGGCGTCCCCCCCATTGGCCTCGGCCAGCAGCGGACCCGGGTTCGATTCCAGCCCGCGGTCGCTCTCTGCATGTCACTCCCTTCTCTGCCCCCACTTCAACTCTGTCTCTACACTATCAATAAAGCATAAAAATGCCAAAAAAAAAAAAAAAAAAATTAGGGCATAGGGTTATACTTTCACATTTAGTACGTTTGTACATGTGGTGTTCCTCACAGGATTTTTAGGTCCTACTGGGTGAGAATGGACCCATTAGGGGAGTCTGGGGGCATCCCCCTGCAGAAGAAACCTTATCCTTTTAAATTTAAATGCATCAATCTGGTGCACTTTGAGAGGCGAAATCTGTTTAATTCTGTGCTCTGTAAACAACTGTCATATGTCCTGCCTATAACTTTTCTGTAATAATTTGGAGACACAAGCCATGTAAACTATTGAAGAAAAACACGTGGATTTCAATTAAAAACAATAAACACTAAGATAATATAGACAGGTCTCATTTCTGGAATAATCTGAATCACCTCACCTTTAAGATAGCTTTTTTAATGCAAATAGCCTTGTTGAAAATAAATGAATTAACATAGGCTACACATCATGATTAGCCTATCAACATGTGTGCTACATAAGGCAAATTCCCTATTCCAACCATTATATTTCATCTAGCCTATTTCTCAATTTAAAACATAAAAATAAAGTAGGCTAGGCCTAGCATTGAAAATACAAAGCAAAATACAAAATAAAGCTTGTAGGCCTACTATGGCCTGCTGTTTTCAAGATAACTTAACAGTTAAAACAATAAATTAATTAATATGTCCCCTGAAAATAAATTAATGCTTTTCTGAGAAGAATGCCAAAGGCAGTAGCGGTGTGGCACTTCTGTAAACTTACTGAAACGTGTGCATGCCGTTTTTTCAGCGCTGTCTCTGCTGTTGATACAGATTGGTTGTGTTGCCACGGCGACGTAGCGATTTTAACTTTCTAAGTTTTCCTCAGCACTTTTTCCTGTTCAACGTCCCTGTTACTGAGTCCTTAATATCTCCATAGAGCAGGTGCTGGTTTTATTTTCAGCACTAGTTCAACGTTTGCTTGCTAGTCATGCTCCTGCTCATTGGCTTCCATGTCAAAAAGTGCGCACCGAATGCACACGCGCATCGCGCCGCGCGCAGAACACACACACACACAAGCAGACACACAGATCAGCTGATGGGATGATCAAACGAGAGGTTGTAAAGACAGGCGCCCACGAGGGGTAGACCGACAGTGCCGCGCAGACGCTCGCAAATGATTATTACGGAATCAATGAAAAAATAAAAAATAAATATATATTTTATTTTTTTAAAGTCAGGCTGCTGTTGGCCTGGCGGGGGGTCCCGTTGACCTGACGGCCCCGCCAGGCCTGTATAATGGTAGGGGAAACACTGCGATTAGTAAATCCTAACTCTATAGGAAAAATCAAAAAACGTTTTTAATCTTTTAGGTTTTGAAAATGACTTCAATGTGTTCTGGAAATTGTTGTCTTTTATTATCATGTAATAATTTCTTATGGAGAGAGGAATCAAAATATTGTTTGAGAGGTAAAGAAGGAGGGTTAGCTCAATAAGGGTTAAACAGCATCTAAGAATGGTATGTCGATTAGAATACGGGAATGAGTCACCAGTTTCTAGAACAACAGTCAAATAAAAATACTAAGGCTCAGGCCTCACATAATTCTATGAATCTTAAATAAAGAAATAACTAGAGGCTAGATAACACTGTACACTTGGGTTACTTAATAAATAACTCTAACTGAGCTATGCATTCATAGTATACAGAAACAAATATCCTAGAGTCACATACAGAATATTCCACTCAGACAAAATAAACAAACTCCTGGTGACTGTGTATAAGAGCAGATCACACATAAAGGCAAAGCGCAATTGGGCCACCTGCAGGTCAGAACGGCTACACTGTAGTGAAGGACATTCCCCTTTCACATGGAAAGCTATCAATTAACTACCATAGCAACCTAAACAGCGCTGCTTTAACTTAGATTAGAACCAAGGAAATTCAACATCAAATTGGCACATACAAATGCGTGACAAAACTCACAATAAAGAAAACAAAGCAGCAGGCACTTAGTTTATCAAGAACTTAATACCCGGAGTATTATACACAGTAAACAGACAGATAAAGATGAGCCGCCTGCTGGTGCACACTGACATGAAGCTCTCACTCAGACACACATGGCAGAAACTAAACTTAACTCACATGCTCTATGAAACATCAGCAACGGCTCTTAAAGCGACAGGCACCCATAAAAAGTCAAAGCCTGTTATACAACATTGATACTACTCTGTTATTTATATAAATCTACATTTATAGGCAACATTGTCTCTTCCTTTCAAGTGTCCCTTCTGTGTGATTACTGGCCCCATCCTGTGTGTGACCTGTGTCTCCAATGTATTTGATCATTAAAGTCCTTGTCTTCTTTTCATTTGTTGTAAAATCTTAACTATTCCCATCCCTACTGCTGACCCTGACTGCACATCTCTGCCTCACTCATACTCTGTCTTTGTATTTCTGTCTGTCTGTCGCTACAGAAACAAAAAGGAACAAAGAAACCTAAACCTCACCGCTGTCAACAGTGTAAGAAAGAGTTCAGGTTGAGGTCGGCCTTAATGATTCATCAGAGAATCCACACCGGAGATAAGCCGTTCAGCTGTGACCAATGTGGTGAAATATTCACTCAAGCAGGATCCCTCAAAGTCCACCAACGTATTCACACTGGAGAGAAGCCGTACAGCTGTGACCAGTGTGAGAAAACCTTCAACTCCTCAGGAGACCTCAAATGCCACCAACGTATTCACACTGGAGAGAAGCCGTACAGCTGTGAGGACTGTGGCCAGAGTTTCAACCACAGTAGTTCTTACAATAAACACAGAAACATCCACACAAAGGAAAAAATCTACCCATGTCAGCATTGTGGGAAAGTCTTCAGTTCCTCCAGCGCACAGTGGAAACATGAGCGTATCCACACCAAACCACACCAATGTCAACACTGTGACAAACGGTTCTGCTCATCGTCTCACCTCTCACGGCATGAGCTAATCCACACAGGACACAAACCGTACTGATGCGTCAAATGTATGAAAAGCTTCACTACAAACTCCTACCTGAAGAAACACAAGTGTGTTTAAACCTGGACCGATCAGACCATGATGTGTGAACTCCTCTGTGCATTTCATTTGATTTAAGAACTCATTGAAGAAACACCAGATTTTTTTGTATTTGGTTCATGATGTAGTTTTGAGCAGTATCTTTGTCAAATTATTCTTTAATCACATTTAGAATGACCCTGAAGCCAACACTGTATTCTTATTTAATCATCCGTCTCTACTTATTTTTTTTATTTTTTAAATATCGTTAAAGTTGTGCATCTTTCTAATTTTACATATTTCTTCTTGCATTAATCACTTTTGTAATGCTCAATACCATTTGTTATTTTGAATCAATTTAAAGTTGTGTTATAATCAATAATCCTTTTGTTCATTCTAATTAGAAAGTGGTTTATTTAGAAATGTTTATAATTACTCTCACTTTCTTGTTAACGAACAGCTTACACATTGTTGCTTCATCTTTATTGGAGTGATTTTTTTGAACGTTTGAATTGAACATTATTTCATCTTTTTTCCATATCCTCTCACTGCTGAAGGTTTTGAGCTGTTTTGGCATTTTATTAAAGATTGTACTGAATGAATAAAATACATTTCAGCTTTGTTTCTGTAGAACAGATAACACCAGACACATCTGTATTTCACAAGTATTTTATTATCATGGTCATAAAAACATCAGCAAACCATGATGACACATGTTGTGTAATGAATGCAGAGCTCAAAATTCCTCCTATCAATAAGAATACCAAGATTCTGTGGTTGACCCTCGTTCATCCAATAATTTGGATAGTAAACCCAATGTCAAGATTTGAACTGTGGAACAATGGGGACGGGTACGAGTTTGAAAATGCTGCTTTTTAGAATAAATTAACATTACATGAATACAGTCAGAAGCACCTCTTATCCACATTATTTATTTCATGCTATGTTAAGTTGCTTTATTGGTCAATTAACACATGCGCCCTGCCCACCCAATCAGAAGTGAATAATTTTTTCAACCAATTAAAATATGTGTATTTACTATACCAGGACCATTCCTAGCTTCTGATTTGGTGGGCACGGCGACAGCCCGCCTCCAAAAGTTACCCATCACGTCCACAGAGCGTATCCTCTGCAAAGGTAGTTGGAACGCTACTCGGAGACTTTTTCCAAACGTTAACCTGTTCTTTCTGTTAGTAAATGCTGTTCCAATCCGACTTACAAAACTTTCTGTGTAGTGTATCGTATATTTAGCCTGTAAACAAGCCTAGTGCTGCTTACGCCTCTCACGATGCTTCTGCTGGCGCATCTGAGGGTCATTGCTCGTGAATGAGCTCTGCTCCTCATCGAGCACTCTCCCAAAGCTTTCTCTTCTATCGGCTCAGGCTGCCTACTGTAAATATAGCCCATGGGTTTTCAGGTTGATGCAAAGTGCGATTTAAAAAACATATAAAAAGGGTGACGTTTATAAAAGCGTTTTTATTCATGAAACATTTGGAAACAAAACATGCAATAACTAAATCCCCCGCTCAGCAACAATCAAAGTCTTTTTTTTAAATGTTTACATAAAAAAAAATTGCCTTGCAATTTTACTAGCCCAATTTTGTCTGGAAAATTCCTTAATATCAGTGTTTCTGCCAGCAATTGTGGATTTTCAATTCAGAGATATTTCAGAAAGTTCTGTGTCTTTGTGAAGGTGTTGTGCAAATTATTCTGTATATTTTATCTATTTATTATTTTCTAAGAACATTTGAAATTAAGTATTTAGCTTTTCAGAGAAGTTGGCAAATGGTTGCTATACTGATGTGGAAAGCTTCTGGTAGCATTGCTATCATGGTTAACTCTAAATGTGCCAAAAAGGAGTCACCGAGAGCTGGTCGGCCCCTCTTTACTCTAGTCTAGTCCATCCTTCCACCTAATGCCTTCTGTATCTTTCTGCTCTGGTGATGTGCTGCCACCTGCTGGCTGCTTCCTGTCACTGTTAAATCCTGTGAAAAAGAAAGAGATTGAATCAAGAGTTCTGATCTTTGTGTCATGTTTACTCTCTATACATACCAGTACAATTCATTTCACCCAGAGTAGTTAATATAGACAATTGATCAAATGTGTAGAGGTGTGTCTCTGTCTCATTCTCATTTTTGGAATATAATTGAGAAACTGGGTCAAAGACATTCAGGAAAAATCTAAAGTTTTGTATTACATATTTGTTAAACACTAATTAATTTGGGCGATCCGTGGTATAGATGTGTAGCATGAACAAATAACACTGAATTTCATACATATTAACACTCAAAATGACATGCTAGATGAACCCAATTCTTTGTATATTAAAATGTCCACTCATAGGCAAGGCAAGTTTATTTATTTGGCAAAAATCAGACCCGCCGTATGTATGACACCCCTGCAAGGCAAAGTCAAGAGTTGTTGTTATTGTTTTTAACGTGACGAGGGTAAATAAATGGAAATCAGAATCAGAAAAATGGAGGGAGAGACGCGGGGGCAGAGTTTAAATCAGCGTGCATCGTGTTGGCAAGCTTTGTTTGTTGCATTGGACAGGTTTGGTGCTGCTACGGCTGCCTTAGCATGACAACACTTTGGGACTGAATCCGACAATGCTTCCCCGTGAGGAGATAGTTTTGGGATGGCTTCGGGAGGTGGCCAACGGGGAAAAGGGCAACAAAAAAAGGATGAAGGCAATAAAAGAGACCAGTCGGATGGATTTGGTAGTGAGGGGGACAGTGAACAAGGCAGCAGGAAGATTTCAAAGGTTCAGGAAGAAGTTCAAGTTTGTTATTAAGTTTAAAGATAAGAATGATTAAGCTTTAAACTTCCTCAAACTGTTGGATGAAATAAAAATGGGAAATGTACTCAATGTAAGAATGCTAAGAAATGGAAATATTCAGGTTTTCTGTAAAAGCTAGGGCCATGAAAGTCAGGCATCTACATAAAGGCCAGGACACACCAATCCGACTACCCGAAAATCGTGACTGCCGATCCAGGGAGCTCCAGTCTTCCCGTCGCGGCCGAAAAAGTGCAAAGAACACACCGAAACGACTGCTGATTTTCCGTACGCTCTGCGCTTGCGCAGGACGTAATGTCTCCATAACAGCAGGCGGCGCTAATCTGTATTGTGGCCCGAAAAAATACGGAAGCCGGAAATGATGGGACGGCTCTCTAGACGATAAACATAGATAGAAATACGTATTTATATTTATGGACCATAAAGAGCACCATTTTTAGCAGAGAGTGTCGAGCATGGTGTCGGGCAGTCAACAAGTGTTGATGCATGTGAGTACTCGCTGAACGAAACAAACAAACACATCAAAACGATGGCTAACTGTTGTTAGCTGTTTGTGCTACCCGCCTCACTTCCGGGCTTCACTGATTCGCTAGCCCTCCACAAATCAAATTGCTCAAACTGAAAGACTGTCCGCCGCCGATTGAACATGTTCAATTGGCTCAAAAGAAGCCCGACGACATCAACGACGACCGACGTCACGGCACACACCAAACAGATTCGTGTCTCCGTCCCCTCGAAACTCTACGACGGCGATTATCGGGCCGGTGTGTCCTGGCCTTAACAGGCCAATTGAGTGCTTTGTTCCTGTGGGTGGATGTGTTAAGGGATACATTAGCCCTGACATCACTGAGAGGGCCTTAATTGAAATGAGCCCACAGGAGTTGCACACATTCATGAGGCAGAATCTTGAGGTGCAGGAGAGAGGGAGGGAGAGAGAAAGGAGGGGGCCAGGCAGAAGTGAGGGAAATGGAGAAGAGGGGGAAATGGACATGACTGAATATGATGGTACTTAATCTGTCGATGTTTTACATTTTGCAATGGAGCGCAAGGAGCCTCATGAAAGATACTAATGGGAGCACAGTGGAGGATTTCATGGACAGATATGGGTTGGTGTGTGTGAATGTTGGCAGGCCAACTAGGTTTGAAATTGGTCAGCTGTAAAGAACAGTGCAGAGGTTTAGCAGAGGGGGAGGGGTGGAGAGGGAAGTTAGACTGGGAACCAGAGGAGGGTTGAGTAGGGCCATCACAGGAGGATGGGGGGCAGTGGAGTAGCTGGTGATTGGGGGAAGACAATAGAAGTGGTGAATGAGTAGGGGCTGTTGTTTCAAATATGTTGAACACATTGAGTTTGTTGGCCCCTCTCCATGTTGCATTCCTCTCTTCTGACTGTGAGACAAGTCAAAACATTTGCTCATAGTACAGTAATACTTTGGTAACATGCCAACAATAAACTGGTTATATAAGTTCAATATGTGGAGTTAGAAATTATCCATGGTGATATTAATTTAATAATAATTTGACCGTATTATAGGCTACTTTAAGTGCAAATTAGATGAAACCTCATGGAAATCCAATAAGTTTTTGGCCATATTATGCTCACATTCTTCCAAGTCTTTTGTTCTAAACATACCCTTTGGTTTTAATGATACTGTAAGAATGATATGTTAATTGCTGCAAACCTTGGACTACTGCTGACATGAAGACTCTTCTTCAGGACAAACAGAGGGCCTTTAGGTCAGGAAATACAGCTACATGAAGCCTGACTCCCAGTCCATAGGGGTCCTAAAGTGGGTCAACGACCTGAACTGTTTCTTCAATAGATTAGATCAGTCTTCCACCCTTCCCCCTGTCCAGTCCCCATTGTCTTCAGTGGCGTGGCGTGGGGATTTTTTTTGAGGAAGCCAAGTGAGACAACACCTTTAATCTACATGTTTATTGGAAGGTGGGGGACAGAAAAGGGTAGGCTACGTCGCAGCTTGTATTTAATGTAACTACAAGAGCTATTATAGCGCCTGGTCACTTTACCAGGACTTACACGCCTGTAATCTGTCCGACACCGCTCGTTCGCTCTCTCTCTCTCTCTCTCTCTCTCACTCACTCTCTCTCTCACTCTCTCTCTCACTCACACACCTCCTTATCGTCTTATTAAATTATACATTTTATTATAAATGCACCCCCCCACCCCCACCCCGACCGGAATGCACAACTAGCCGCTTAATGCCCAATGCAGATTCGAATTCATTCACAATATAATTAGGGGACGTTTTAGGCTATTTTAAGTTTCACGTTCACGTGAGACACGACTCACACAATCAGTTGTAGGTGCTTGACATACACACTTTCGAGACATCCTTTTCGTTTAAGCCAAATATTCATTACAACACTATAGCCTACTTAAGACAACCCAGAACAACTTCAGTGGATATACAGTAGGCCTACCAATGCAACTTAATCCAGGCAATCACGGCACAATTAGCAATAAAATAACACAAAACACAACACACATAGCTACACAGTCAGTTAAGGGAACAGTTAACCCGCGCCGGGAGAAGGTGTGTATTTTACTCACTATTTGTAGAGGAAGGCCATTAGCTGAAGTTTGCCGCTACCAGCTAGCCACTCGGTGCAGACATAGTTCTCCTCACGGAAAGTGCGATACACTTTCTTTCTCTCCAGGCATTGGCCTGCCGTCAGATTTGATTTTTAATGGCTTCTCAATTGGCAGTTTGGTAAAATAATTTGTTACTAAATACTCAAAATCTCCACCCTCCATAACTGTTCTTGCTAATATGATAACAATGCAAACATGCTAATCTCCCGCTATTGTTATTGTTGTTAAATTTCAGTGACGTTGATAATGATGCTTTGATTTGATTGGTGTGAAGCCAAAGGCCGAGTGGCTTCCCTTGGCACCCTCCTGACACCCTCCTGACCAATCACAGGAGGGCAGTGTCCTCACCTGATTGGTCAATTCTTTTTCTTTTTTTTACCAAGGGAAGCCAGCTCGGCCTGGCTTCCCTTGGCTTCCTCGCAGACATACAGTGTGCAGAGTCGTGTTTCGCCGCGTCTTCAGAATCTAAGGGGCACTTTACACTGTGAAAACGTGACAGTTTTCCAGTTTTTGGTTTAAAAAAAAAACCCCGTTCAGACACAATTTATCTGACATCTTCACCCGTACACAAGTTTTCAGAGGAAACGGGCCGAAATCGCTGTAGCAGCAGTGCCAAGCCAATAGTCAGCGGTGACACAGCCTGGTAGATAGCTCTTCCGGTACAATTTGATGCATAAAACCTTACTGTAACCGAAAATTAATGCCACTAACGTTCATAAAGCGGTTGGTGTAAGCTTGGGGTTACAAATATTGTAAAAGACAAGCTTTCTGTCCTCTTATTTCACCGCATTGAACTCGTAAAAACAGAAGACTTGCTGATAGTGAAGGGGCTTTGTGAGCGGATACCTTCCTGTTAGGCGTACTTCAAAATAAAAGTCAACTCACGTGTGTCCAGTGAAATGCTATTAATGTTTAGCCAGTGAAATGCTTTTACTTTGAAGCCGTAGCCTTAATGCTCCTTTTGTTGAACAGTAGCCGCTAGCTTAACCGCTGCACGCTGATAGTGTTTTTAATGTAGAGAGAGCCGTGTCCCTGGCATATAGAAGTGACACACGTTTATTTAGCTAGAAAAACAGGCAAAGCACAAATCTTTCCCCAGCCAAAGTGGCGGGTGGTCTCAATAACTTACTGCGGTAATCGCTTGGACTAAATTGGCGAGTGTTAGCCTATATTTTAGCGCTGCACGACACTCTCCGCTGATCACAGTGATGGTGCCGTGGAGACACCGTTCATGTTGTCTTCTAACTTTATAACTCGCTTGTGGGTATTTTGACAGCAAATGTTATAGACTACGCATATGTGAGGGTAGAGCCGTGACGTCAGCGTTATCAGGGGAAATGGTTTCGGTGTTTACAGGAAACCAAAACCGTTAAGTTTTCCAAAAAATCCTCCCTGGGAGGTGATCTCAAAAACCTGCGGTTTCATGCCTGCGTTTGCTGTTTTCCTGTAAATGATATAGTGCAACCGCGGGAATTTTTCCGCGTTTGCACCATTTCGTGTTGTCGTGTAAAGTGCCCCTAAATGTAAAGGGGCGCTGTTTCGCGCATTGTGAAATGCTCAACGTGAGGAGAGAAATGGGGAAGAAATGACAGCAACACAGCACCAAAGATTACCGAAACTGTTAATATAAATGTTTTTATTGGATGACAACTACAGCCTAAAAAACAGGGAAGCCTGGCTTCCCTTGGCCTCCGGGAGAAAACGCCACTGATTGTCTTCACTCTCTGGATACGGCCCTGTCCTCACCTCCACCCACCCCCTTCCCTCACACCTTTCTCCAACTCTGTTATTACTGTTAAACTTCTTGTACAATATCACTGTGCTTATTATTTTAATAATGATCTATTATATCAGACCATCCACTGCTTCACTTTTAATTTTTTTCACTTATCTTTTTTACCTGATTTATTTTTATACATTTGTTTACTTTTTAAAGTATTTTACCATATGAGTATTAACTTGTTTTATTCTACTGTTTACTTAGCGTCACTGTTGCTTTTGTTGCCTGAACTACTTAACAAAGAAATATCTGATCTATTAACAAGGAGCCAATCACCTACACTCATAGCAACAGGGGGCGGGGTTTAGCGAAGTGCCCGCGAGACTTACTTCGAGATCTCGCAGTTCATTGTGACCGTCTCGTGCTTGAGAGCAGCAGCCACAGAGGAGAGCTGCTGGATCTCAGAGAGCAGCAATGGAGGAGGAGGACAACCAGGAACCGGTCCACCGCAGCACCGACGTCCCCACGAGACAAACAGCAGGCTCGCGCGACGCTCAGGTATGTGCTCATGACGTCACACTACAGACACTGAGGGCCTATCCGAAAAGTAGTTTTTGCATAGGAAATTTCCTTTCCTATTTTTATTTTATTATTTAACCTTTATTTACCCAGGCAAGCAAATTAAGAACAAAATTCTTATTTTTCAAGTGCAGCCTGAAATCTCCTATCGAGATGAACCGGAAGTACTCGGCGGATAGGTGATCCGAATTCTCAAAATGCTTAGGAAAGGCATAGGAAATGAGCCTCGATTCATCCTTTAACCCTCCTTTAGCATAGGTTACTCCGGACCAACCTATGCTAAAGGAAAGGAGATAGTGTAGTGGTATCCCATAATCCTTTACGGCGGCAAGATTTAAAGCAACAGGCCACCGCCGGAGTTTACCGACTCTACACGAACACGAACGAGAGTAAAACAGAAGAGAGGAGAGGAGAAGAGAGGAAGATTTAACTCGGCTAAAACAAAATCCCCCCCCCCCCCCCCCACACACACAGGCTAAAGATAATAAAGAATTCATAAAAGACCAACATCATAATAGTTATTTTCGTAGCATATAATTTACACCATAAGAAAATAAAATACCAACTTCACATTTAATGAAGTTACTGGGGGCAGTTCATTTCAACATCAACACAAGTGTAGCCTCTTTTTATTCCACATGTGAATTGGGATATGGGAGTGATTCTCACTCTGTTGGCGACAACCCGATTAAAATCAATATGAAAAGAACGCATGGATCAAACGAGCGCTTGTTGTAGTAAATTTTCGGAGAATAGGCTGTAGTTTCACACTAGTGACTCACGTTAGCAATACTCGCCGTCGCGCAATGACGTCGGTTAGGAAAAGTGGAGTCGAATTCATTTGAAACAGCGCTGTCCTTTCCTATGTTCGATAGGAAGCACCTTTCATCTCTCCTTAACCCCGATGACGTTTAGGGGTTAAGGTATAGGAAAGGAGGCTTATAGGTTAGGAGATTGGACTTTTCGGATAGGCCCTGGGTTAGCAACGGACCGCATGTGGACTTTGGTAGCGTGGAGTTAGCGGTTAGCAGTTAGCTGTAGCCAGTGGCGTAACTTTGATGTTCATATTGGTGGGGACACATTTGGCGAAACGTCACACAATTTGGCGAAACGCCCTCGCCCCAGACCCAGCATCCAACTGCTCACTAGTTTATTAACCAAACCAGTTTTATCATGTATCTATGTACAGTTTAGTCAAGAGTTGAGCGGTTATCAATCGTTTTGTACTAAAAAACGTATTATATTCATACATCATTGGCTGCTTATGTTTCACAGTAGGGCTGTCCCCGACTCGGAATTTCAGTTTACGAGTGAACCGGGGAGTTGAAGCGCAGTTGAAGCGCGAGCGTGCCCGAGCCTCGACGAGCCGGTGAGAGAGAAACAACACAGAGCCGGTGACGGCTGCAGAGAATGGTGATTTGCGCGAGTAAAAAAGACAAGATGCTTGCGGTCTACGGGGGCTTAATTGTTTCCAAGGCGACCTATCTTTACTACAGCACATAGCAGAGCAGAATCAATAGGCATATATGGTGCGAAATTTGCACAGTGCTTTGGTTCTGCTTTCTCCTTTCCAGTGGCGTGGCGTGGGGATTTTTTTTGAGGAAGCCAAGTGAGACAACACCTTTAATCTACATGTGTATTGGAAGGTGGGGGACAGAAAAGAGTAGGCTACGTCGCAGCTTGTATTTAATGTAACTACAAGAGCTATTATAGCGCCTGGTCACTTTACCAGGATTTACACACGCCTGTAATCTGTCCGACACCGCTCGTTTGCTCTCTCTCTCACTCACTCACTCACTCACTCACTCATTCACACACCTCCTTATCGTCTTATTAAATTATAAATTTTATTATAAATGCACCCCCCACCCCGACCGGAATGCACAACTAGCCGCTTAATGCCCAATGCAGATTCGAATTCATTCACAATATAATTAGGGGACGTTTAAGGCTATTTTAAGTTTCACGTTCACATGAGACACGACTCACACAATCAGTTGTAGGTGCTTGACATACACACATACTTTTTATACATCCTTCTCGTTTAAGAACTAGGCCAAATGTTCATTACAACACTATAGGCTACTTAAGACAACCCAGAACAACTTCAGTGGATATAGGCTACAGTAGGCCTACCAATGCAACTTAATCCAGGCAATCAAGGCAAAATTAGCAATAAAATAACACAAAACATAACACACATAGTTACACAGACAGTTAAGGGAACAGTTAACCCATCAGAGGGCCAAGAAGTTAAGAGCGATACATGCTTTAGCGACAGCCAGGGTCTCCAAAAGTCACCAATAACACCAGAAGAAGCGGCTAGATTGGTCGCTGGTCGCTTTTTTTGAAAAAAGAGTCGCCAGAGGGGTCTGAAAAGTCGCTAAATATAGCGACAAAGTTGCTAAGTTAGCAACACTGCCTGACCCTCATGCTCACCATGGAGATAAGAGACTCTCATTCGCTGGCTGCTACTGCGCACGTGCGAGCCGAGCCGGAGGCTAAATGGTCCGGGGGGAACTCCGACGACAAGTTTTAAGTTCCACACAGCAAAACAAGCCTGTGCATTCGCCATATAACACTATGTACGCCACGAACGGACCGCGGTCCACCTCTGTAACACCAAATACGTGCATGTACCGTCACGGTACGGTACAAATACATGTACCGTTACACCCCTAGTATCTATGTGATATAAACATGCAGGGGGTGGTTGCAAATGTGTGAGATGAAATATTTTCATATTATATGTTGATTACCCTAATTAAGGCAAGCAGAAGAAGTTTCATACTGAAAAAATACTTTTAACAATTTTTCCTAGATCTTCAAACTTTGAAACGGGTCAATTTGACCCGGAACATAACAGGAGGGTTAAGACTCGTAAAGCTCCCCGTTTTCTGGTGTTATCTTTCCATATTTCCCTGTTTCCTGTTTTATTTTGGTAAATATTGTCTTCTTGTCAAGTGTCCTTTTGTGTGATTACTGGCCCCACCCTAATGTGTGTGACCTGTGTTTCCATTGCATTTGAGTATTAAAGTCCTTGTGTTCTTTTCATTTGTTGTACAATCCTAACGATTCCCATCCCTACTGCTGACCCTGACTGCACATCTCTGCCTCACTCATACTCTGTCTTTGTATTTCTGTCTGTCGCTACAGAAACAAAAAGGAACAAAGAAACCTAAACCTCACTGCTGTCAACAGTGTAATAAAGAGTTCAGGTCGAGGTCAGACTTAACGATTCATCAGAGAATCCACACTGGAGAGAAGCCGTACAGCTGTGACCAATGTGGCAAAACATTCACTCAATCAGGAACCCTAAAACGCCACCAACGTATTCACACCGGAGAGAAGCTGTACAGCTGTGACCAATGTGGCAAAACATTCAATGAATCAGGACACCTTGAATGCCACCAACGTATTCACACTGGAGAGAAGCCGTACAGCTGTGAGCAGTGTGGCGAAACATTCACTCAAGCAGGACACCTCAAAAGCCACCAACGTATTCATACTGGAGAGAAGCCGTACAGCTGTGACCAATGTGGGAAAACATTCACTCAATCAGGAGAACTCAAAGTCCACCAACGTATTCACACTGGAGAGAAGCCGTACGGCTGTCGGGAATGCGGCCAGAGATTCACCTACAGCAGTTCTTACAATGATCACAGAAACCTCCACACAAAGGAAATAATCTACACATGTCAGCATTGTGGGAAAGTCTTCAGTTCCTCCAGCGCAATGTGGCGACATGAGCGTATCCACACTGGAGTCAAACCACACCAATGTCAACACTGTGACAAACGGTTCTACTCATCTTCTAACCTCTCACAGCATGAGCGAATCCACACAGGACACAAACCGTACTGTTGCGTCAAATGTATGAAAAGCTTCACCCAAAACTCCAACCTGAAGAAACGCAAGTGTGTTTAAACCTGGACCGATCAGACCATGATGTGTGAACTCCTCTGTGCATTTCATTTGATTTAAGAACTCACTGATGAAACACCGGATTTTTTTGTATTTGTATAATGTAGTTTTGTAAAATGATTGTTTAATCACATTTAGAATGACCCTGAGGCCAACACTGTATTCTTATATAATCATCTTTCTCTACTTATTTTTTTTTACTTTTTAATATATCATCAAAGTTGTGCATCTTTCCTATGTTAACATATCTCTTCTTGCAATAGTCACTTTTGTAATGTTCAAAACCATTTATTATTTTTAATCAATTTAAAGTTTTGCTGTTGTAATCAATAATCCGTTTGTTCATTCTCATTAGAAACTGGTTTATTTAGATATTGTATAATCATTCTCTTGTTAACAAACAGGTTACACATTGTTGCTTCATCTTTATTGGAGTGATTTTTGGAATTAATTTAACATTATTTTATGTTATTTCCATATCCTCTCACTGCTGAAGGTTTTGATCTGTTTTTGCATTTTATTAAAGATTGTACTGAATAAATAAAATACATTTCAGCTTTGTTTCTGTAGAACAGATAACACCAGACACATCTGTATTTCATTGTATTTTATTATCATGGTCATAAAAACATCAGCAAACCATGATATACTTTTTGTGCTGGTAAAGCATATAATTTTTTTAAGTTCATGTATTATTTCATGGGGTAGTGCTCCCTCTAGTGGCCACCACGTAAAAAGGTATTGCATCAGCCTTTCAGTGTCAGTTCTGTACATGTGGAGCTAGAGAGCAGTTGATCATTTTTCTCTCCGTGAAGTTTCGGAGCTCTATGTCTGTGAGTATTATGTGACTCGTTTTGTTGTTCAGTCATGTTAGTTTCATGTTAATTGCATCACTTTTAAGTTGTTTTTGTATGGTATTAAGTAACTTTGTCAAAGCTAACTTTCTGCTTGCTAACGGAATTTTTAACGTTAGTCTATTGGTTAAAAAGGGTAATTCATGTGGTGTTTGTATATGTATACTTACCTGTAGTTAATTTCTTATATGAAAAAGAGACAGCACTCACGTTAACAACTGTTTGTAATTATATTTATTCTTTTATACATTTTGTTTCAGTTTTACAATTAAAAAAGATGGAAAGATGGGAATACGGAAGTAAAGAGCCTAAACCTACTGAAGCCTCACGTCTTTCTTTCTTGGATGTTAGCTATCTGTCTAGTTTGACACGTACTCATTAAACGAGGACAGAATAGTAAAAAGACAACTCAGCAAACTTTATGTACGGAAAGTGTATTACGACTGCATACAACATGTCTTCTCCACCAAATGGCAAAACGCAAGAGGAGCAACGCCATAAGGACACAGAAGACTGTCTCTCATTCCATACACGTTCCCGGAAATCTGGGTCCGCAGCCTCACGACAATCCAGCAGGTCATCAACCAGCGCAGCAGCCGTTCGGGCACGTGCAAAGGCTGAGGCTGCACGAGCGGAAGTGTCCTACGCTGCAAAAGAAGCAAATGTGATGAAAGAAAAAGCACGACTTGCTGCAGAATCAGCATGCAAAGACGCAGAGTTGCAAGCTCAGTTACATGTCTTGAAGCTAGAGAGAGTGGCAGCTGCCGCCTCCGCAGAAGCAAACGTCTTTGAGGCTGCAGTAGATTTTGAAGATCAATCCCTTCGAGATTATGTCATTCCAGTAAGCTCTCAGGATCCTGTGCAGCGTACCCGTGAGTACGTGCAAAAACACTCCAACTCTTCCGTCAGTGAAAAGCTGGAATCAGGCCATCCGGACCCACCACAAGGTTCAGGACAGTTTTTCATTTTCATTTTCCTTTATTTAACCTCGAAAGATCAATTGAGGGGTGACCCTCTTTTACAATGACGTCGAGTTTGTACATATACACAATATACAATGAGAATACATAACAAGTTTACACACACACACACACACACACACACAGACAACAACAATTTAAAACATTCAGATCAATTGAATGAGAGACATAATAGCCTAATTAAAACAGTTACAAGTGTAGAGGGGCTGATTCAAAATAATAATTTTAAATTGGTTAACAGTTATGAGTGTATTTATTTTAATTGTATGTTGTAGGCTGTTCCAGGAGTCAGGGGCACTATGGCTAAAAGCGGATTTACCAAGCTCAGACCGGGCATAGGGGACATATAACATGAGCATGTCAGTTGAGCGGGTTTGATAAAGCCCATCTGAAATAAGCAGCATTTCTGTCAAATATAGTGGTAGCTTTCCAGTCAGAGCTTTATATATAAAAATATGCCAATGTGCATCACGTCTCTCCTTAAGGGAGGACCACCCAACCTTTTCATATAAAACACAATGGTGTGTATCATAAGCATCTCCTGTAATGAATCTCAAAGCAGAGTGAAATACAGAGTCTAGGAGTTTAAGGCATGAACGAGATGCATGCCGATAAACCACATCACCGTAATCAAGGACAGACATAAAAACTGCCTCAATAATCCTTTTCCTACTGAACAACGGGAAGGTGGCTTTATTCCTATAAAAATAGCCAATCTTTTGTCGGAGACGACAGACAAGATTTTTTATGTGAAATGTAAAAGAGAGTTTTTCATCTATCCAGATGCCAAGATATTTATATTCAGTGACTCTTTCAATATGAGATCCATTATTTGTGTGAATAATAAGATCATTAAAATGTGTAATTCTTGCTCTGGAAAAGCACATATATTTTGTTTTTTCTATATTAAGGACAAGCCTGAGATCCACTAGACAGTTCTGCAGGGTGTTAAAAGAGCTCTGTAGGTTCTGAACAGATTGTTGCACTGAATCAGAAATGCAATACAGTACAGTGTCGTCAGCATACAAATGGGCATGGCAGTTTTGTAGTGATGAAACAATGTTATTGATGTAAATTGTGAATAGGACTGGACCTAAAATTGAGCCCTGCGGAACACCATTTGTAACTGTTAAAAACTCAGTTTGGTAGCTTCCCAGCTTAACTGACTGCTGTCTATCAGAGAGATAGTCCCTAAACCAGCTACATGTAGAATAATCAAAACCAATTTCATGCAGCCTCTCTAAAAGCAAATGGTGATCTAAAGTATCAAAAGCTTTTGACAGATCAACAAAAAGTGCTGCACAGTGCATTTTTTTATCGATAGCTGTAACAATGTTGTCTAAGACCAAAGTGACAGCAGATATAGTACTGTGGCCTGCCCTAAAACCAGATTGAAATGGACTCAAAATGGAAGCACTGGATAAAAAGGATTTCAACTGAGTATTAATGACTGATTCTAGAATTTTTGCCAGGCATGGGAGTTTGGAAATTGGCCTGTAATTGTTAAGATCACTTTTGTCACCCCCTTTATGTAATGGAATGACGTGGGCTTTTTTCCAGACTTTAGGAACAATACCAGAAGAGATGGAAAGATTAAAAATATGGGTTATTTGTTTTGATATGATAAGTGCAGAGAGATTTATTGAAAATGGGTCCAAATTGTCCTCTCCCATGTACTTCCTGGGGTTGATGGCAAGAAGCGCATCTACAACAATACTTGTTGGGACTTGAACAAGGCTGAAAAGAGGAGTTTTAGAGACAGGTGGTATGCTATTTTTATTTCTCGTGGTGGTAGGCGTAGAAGGCGTAGATACTCCATTGTGAAAGAGTTTACCAGCAGCTATAAAGTGTTTATTGAAAGCTAAACCAATTTCTTTCTGATCATTTAAAATATGATCATTTATTTTTAACTGACTGGGAACAGTGCTAGAATTGTTTTTGTTATAATTCACAGCCTTCCAAAATAGTGCAGGGTTGGAGTAGCAGTTTGAAATTAGTTCGAGGTAGTAGTCTGATTTAGCTTTCCTAACCATGGATATGCACCTATTTCTGATTTGTCTGAAAGCAGTCCACTTGGAGTTTTCACCAGAGCGTCTAGCTAGGGACCATGCTTTATTTCTCTCTGCAAATATATCGGACAATTCATTTGTGAACCAGGGGTTTGATCTATTTTTTACTCTGTGCTTTTTAAGGGGTGCATGCTTGTTCAAAATGGAGGAGAAAGTATTGGTGAAAAATTCTAAGGCCAATTCCACATCAGATATTTCACTTGTGAGATGAATGTCACTTTGATAGAGTTCATTTAAAAATGCTTGCTCGTTAAAACCTTTAAAATTACGCTTAATGATGATTTTGGGTTGAGATTTTTTAAGATGAATACTTCTGATACAGGCCACCGGGCAGTGATCACTGATTCCAAGCTCAAAGACACCAGCAGAAACTATTTTATTGCTTTGATTTGATAATATTAAATCGATCAAAGTTGATTTTGCTGGGTTTTTTAGATTTGGTCTTGTGGGCTCAGTTATTATTTGTGTAAGATTTAGGTTGCTACATATTTCTTTAAAAGGTTCAGAGGCACCAGAAAGCCAGTCAATGTTAAAATCACCCATCATAATGACCTCTCTATTTACATATGGAGAGATTAAATGTGCTAGCTCACTCAAGGAGCTATTTACTGCTGAAGGGGGCCTGTACACACCAATTACAACAAAACAATCATTGGATGATAAAGACAATTCCAAAGCAATAAATTCAAAGCAGCTTCGAACAGAGACAGCATGTAGTAATGATACAGAATAATGTGATTTAACATAGACAGCCACTCCCCCACCCCGTGTGGTCCTGTCTATTCTGAATAAACTATAATCATTTATTGCCACCATAGAGTCATGTGTACTGCTCTTCAACCATGATTCAGTCAGAACCAAGACATCTGGGTCAGCCTGAGATACTAAGATGTTAACATGGTCTAGTTTATTGTGCTGAAGCAAACTTCTTATGTTTAAGTGAAGAAAACCCAAACCCTTTCTTGTTTTGAGGATGTTTGGTGAGTTTAGCTTTGATATGCTCATGTCCAGGTTATCAACAGCGGGGTGGTCCAACACAATTGACCTATTACACATAATAGGTACAGTTTTCAAGTTACTTGAAATCCCAAGTGGTCTGTGGCGTGACCTGTAAAATCTATGAGGAGGGATTAATGATGATCTGACAGACTGACATACAGGGATTGGGTGAGTTTTTATAGTAATGGATGTTCCAGGCCTGGAGGGGGCGCTAGATGCATGGGGACTAGTGGTCATGGAGGCTGTGTCACGTGAGCTAACTACCTCTTGACTGACCAGGTGTGGAGATAGTCAATCATGCTGGACAGAGTTTGCAAGAGGAGTGACGCTAGGAACCGATTTTATTGTTAAGAGCATATTGCTGGCCAGAAGATGTTTCCCTTGTTTGTTTAAATGCAAACCATCGCTGGCAAAGAAAGACGGTCTGTTCCAGAAAACGTTAAAATTGTCGACAAAGGGAATGCCCATGGAGAGACAATACTGTTTGAGCCAAACATGAAGTTGGCGTGCGCGGCTGAATTTGATGTCACCAAATCGAGGGGAAGGCATGGGACCAGAGACGATACATTGTTTCCCAGCGGTCAAGACGGAATCGATTAGGGCTTTAAAATCAGTTTTAAGACTTTCTGACTTTTCTGACTTAAGGTCATTTGAGCCGATATGTGTCACGACCATAGATGCAGCGGGATTACTGTGGATAATGTGTGGTAGCACTGAGTTGATGTGGGATACCTGGGCACCGGGATAGCAGAAGGTCTCCGCCCTCGGCAGGAGAACTTGTCGGACCATGGATGAGCCAATGAGGAGGCACTGGAGCTCCGCTGCTCGGCCCTGCTGCGCTGCAGAGCAACCAGGTGAAGGCCGGGCTGGATCATTAGCCTGCAGTGTTGATGCCCGCGGTCCAGAGCGGCAAAGTTGAAAACAGGAGCAGCTGTGCACCATGTTAAATGTGAAGGTCTAAGTTCTGCTGTTTCATTTAAACATGAAGAGCTGAGCTTCATGCCTCTGCAATACAGTCAGCAGTCTCAAGAGCACACTCCACATCATAATGAAGTTGTGGAACCTAAACAGCCAACTCTGAAGCAGTATAGTGTGCCATCAGAAAAATGTGATCAGAATTACCGTAACTCATCCAGCGAGACGTCTGTCCTCCCAGACACGGTCAAATATCTTATGCGAAGAGAAATGGTAGCCTCTGGTTTGCAAAAGTTTGATGATTGCCCACAGAACTACTGGGGATGGAAATCTTCCTTCATTGGCCTCACCAAAGACCTGACTTTGACACCAAGAGAGGAACTCAATCTTCTGGTTAAGTGGCTGGGACCCCAGTCATCTGAGCATGCAAAGAGAATAAGTTCCGTACACGTTAACAGCCCAGCAACAGGCCTCCATATGGTTTGGAAACGTATTGAGGAAACGTACGGAGCCCCCGAAGCAATAGAACAGGCCTTGTTCAAGAAAATTGAAAATTTTCCCAGACTCTCTAACAAGGACAACGTGAAACTTCGTGAACTTGGAGACTTACTCCTGGAGCTTGAGCTTGCTAAGGATGAAGGTTATTTACCCGGCCTTGCATATTTGATGGATGGAAATTAGCCCCTGGGCTACAATCTGGCACATTTACATGTTGTAATGACTATGTTTATCAATGTGCATTGTCCTGAAATAATTAAATAAATAAATAAATAAATAAATTTAGACACAGCTCGGGGAGTCAATCCAATTGTGGAAAAGTTGCCATACGGATTGCAAGAAAAATGGGTTAACGTGGGGTCACAATACAAAGACTTACACAATGTCGCTTTTCCACCTTTCGCCTTTTTCTCACAATTCATCCGCAAGCAGGCCCGGACACGAAATGATCCAAGTTTTGTTTTTTCCTCATTCAGTCCCACAAACGTCACGAAGTCGGACACACCGGAGAAAAACAAAACCCATGTTTCTGTGAGAATGACTGGGGTGGAGAGCAAATCTACTACCAACTATGCAATTTCCACAGGGAACCAACAAGAGGACCCAGAGAAATATTGTCCTCTCCACAAAAAACCGCACCCACTCAGTAAGTGCCGTAGCTTCAGATGCAAGCCACTCAATGAACGTTTATCTTATCTCAAGGAGAACAACTACTGTTTCAAATGTTGTGCTTCGACTAAACACATGGCAAAGGACTGTCCAGCGACACGTAAATGTGCAGAGTGTGACAGTGACAGGCACATAGCAGCTCTACACCCTGGCCCTGCACCCCCAAAAATGGAGCCTACAGCAATGGTACGACAGCATGGCGGGGAGCAAGAGGTTGAGGCGTCTACAGCTGTTACATCAATGTGTACAGAGATATGTGGCGAAACAAGCCGCTCAAGATCTTGCTCGAAAATATGTCTTGCTAACGTTTACCCGTCAGGACATCCCGAAAAGGCAGTCAGACTGTATGTGGTCATGGATGATCAGAGCAACCGTTCGTTGGCGCGGTCCGACTTCTTTGATCTTTTCGGCATAAAGGGAGGCACAGTGACCTACACGCTCAAGACATGTTCAGGTGTGGTAGAGACCACAGGGAGATCAGCGCCCAATTACACAGTTGAGTCTCTCGATGGATGCACCAAGGTACATCTGCCGACCCTGTTAGAGTGTGACCTCATTCCTGAAGATAAGTCGGAAATTCCATCTCCAGATGTGGCACGACATCACTCCCATCTTAAACATTTGGCAGACAAAATCCCACCACTCGACCCTCAGGCTCAGATACTTCTGCTCTTAGGTCGGGATATTTTGAGTCTTCATAAAGTGAGAGAGCACCATAATGGACCCCGTGATGCTCCATTCGCTCAACGCCTCGACCTGGGGTGGGTAGTAATAGGGGACGTGTGTCTGGGACGGGCCCACAAGCCTTCAAATGTGACGGTCTACAAGACAAACCTGCTGCTCAATGGAAGACCATCTTTCCTCAATCCTTGTTCCAGCAGCATTCACGTCAAGGAGACCCAGTCAAGCCATTCCCATCAGCACTCTAATGACAGTCTAGTCCAAGGAGAAACAGACAGTCTTGGTTCAACAGTTTTCGACAAGACAAAAGATGATGATCGTCCTGCACTCTCTGTTGACGATGAGACTTTCCTTAACATCATGGATGATGAGGTATTCAGGGATAGCTCAAACAACTGGGTAGCACCCTTACCTTTTCAGACACCACGCCGTCGGCTACCAAACAACAGAGAACAAGCTCTCAAACGACTCTATACTCTCAGACGTATACTGGATAAAAAACCAGATATGAAGGAGCATTTCATCGGTTTTATGCAGAAGACCTTCGAAAGCCAGCATGCAGAACCCGCACCACCTTTGCAGAGTGATGAAGAATGTTGGTATCTATCAATATTCGGAGTGTACCACCCACAAAAGCCAGGACAAATCCGTGTGGTTTTCGACTCGAGCGCAAAACATGAAGGTGTTTCCTTGAACGACGTCCTGCTAAGTGGTCCTGATCTGAATAACACACTGTTGGGAGTACTCATGCGTTTTCGCAAAGAGCCCATTGCTATAACTGCTGACATACAGCAGATGTTTTATTCATTCATCGTTCGGGAAGATCATCGAAATTACCTGAGGTTCCTTTGGTACCAGGATAATGATCTACAAAAAGGCATCGCTGAATACCGTATGAACGTCCACGTTTTCGGAAACAGCCCCTCGCCAGCCGTAGCAATATATGGGATGAGGAGAGCTGCTCAGGCTGAAGAAAAAGAGCATGGCTCCGACGCAAAGCAGTTCGTCATCAGGAACTTTTACGTCGATGACGGGTTGACCTCCCTTCCTACAGAGAAAGAGGCAGTTGATCTCCTGAAGAGAACAAAGGGAATGTTGGCTAAGTCGAATATAAATCTGCATAAGATCGCTTCCAACAGCCATTCTGTCATGGAACAGTTTTCCTCAGAAGATCTTGCAAAGGATCTCAAGGATTTAGATCTGGGAGCAGATCCCTTACCTGTCCAGAGGAGTCTTGGGTTGAGTTGGAACCTGGAGTCAGATAGTTTCAGCTTCAAAGTGTCAAGAGAAGACAGACCGTTTACCAGGAGAGGCATTCTGTCGACGGTTAACAGTCTCTACGACCCTCTGGGGTTTGTAGCTCCTATTACTGTACAGGGGAAATCTATTATCCGAGAACTTACCTCTGAGCAGTGCGACTGGGATGATCCTCTTCCACCTGAAAAAGAACAATACTGGAGAGCCTGGAAAGAGTCCTTGAAGGATCTGGAGCAGCTTTGCATTCCAAGGCCCTACGTTCCTGTGTCTACATCCACGCCACAGCAGAGAGAAATCTGTGTTTTCTGCGATGCTTCTACCATGGCCATAGCAGCAGTAGCCTACTTACGAGTAGTGGACTCTGTAGGACAGTGTCACCTTGGTTTTCTTATGGGAAAGGCCAAATTAGCCCCACGACCGGCACACACCATTCCAAGGCTGGAATTGTGTGCTGCTGTTCTTGCTGTTGAGATGGCAGATCTGATTTCTCATGAGCTAGATCTTGACATACAAGGGATGAAGTTTTATACAGACAGCAAAATCGTGTTAGGTTACATCCACAACGCCACTCGTCGGTTTCATGTCTATGTAGCCAACCGAGTCATCAGGATCCGAAAGTCCACAACTCCTAACCAGTGGCAGCATGTAACAACGGATCGCAATCCAGCAGACCACGGCACAAGGCCTATTCCTGCAAGTCTTTTGGGACAAACCAATTGGTTCCATGGTCCTGCATTCCTCAAACAAAACGAAATAAAAGACTCTGCAGTTGAGATATTGAGCAGCTTTGAGCTTGTGGAGCCAGAGACAGATGTGGAGATCAGACCACAAGTCATTACCCTCTCGACTAAGACGTCTGGAGAACATCTCAGCTCAGATCGCTTTGAGCGCTTCTCATCTTGGAAGTTAATAATTCGAGGTATAACACAACTCATTCACCTTGCTAGAGCCTACTGCAAAACTCACCTGAATGCTAACGATGAACGATCACAAGCAAAAATCATGGTCATCAGATGTGTGCAAAGGGAAACCTTCAAAGAAGACATCAGCAAATTGGAGAAAGGACAAAAGGTATCCAAGCAAAGTCCCTTGTGGAAGTTAAACCCTATAATCGACCAGGAAGGGTTGTTAAGGATTGGGGGTCGTCTATCTTATGCTGACCTTCCTGATGAAGAAAAACACCCCTACATTCTCCCTAAGAGACACCACATATCTACTCTGTTAGTACGTCATTATCACGAAGGAGTCGCCCACCAAGGTCGTCATCTTACGGAAGGAGCCCTTCGTTCTGCAGGAGTATGGATTATTGGAGGCAGAAGACTTGTCTCTAATGTCATACATGAGTGCATCACCTGTCGTAAACTGAGAGGAAAGACAGAAGAGCAAATAATGGCAGACCTACCTGCTGATCGCCTTGCCACTGAACCACCTTTCACCCGAGTTGGTTTAGATGTATTTGGCCCGTGGAACATCACAACACGACGCACCAGAGGAGGAAGTGCTGACAGCAAACGCTGGGCAGTACTGTTCACATGCCTAGGAACAAGAGCTGTCCACATAGAGGTAATAGAATCTATGTCTACCTCAAGTTTTATTAATGCTCTAAGAAGATTCTTTGCCATCCGAGGTCCCTCCAAGCAACTCAGGTCTGACCGGGGAACAAATTTTATCGGTGCCTGTAAAGAGCTAAAAATCAAAGCAGACGACTCTGAATTAAGAGGCTACCTCTTGGATGAAGGATGCTCCTGGACTTTCAACCCTCCCCATTCCTCACATATGGGTGGATGCTGGGAGAGGCTTATCGGGGTTGCACGGCGCATATTGGATGGTATGCTGTTGCAAGCTGGGCCTACTCGTCTCACCCACGAAGTCCTCACTACATTAATGGCGGAAGTGATGGCCATTATGAACGACAGACCACTGGTTCCTCTCTCGTCCGATCCGGAGCAGCCAAGCGTCCTGACACCGGCAATGCTCCTGACCAGAAAGAGGGACCCAACATCTGCTCCACTTGGGGAATTCAGTCTAACAGATCTCTATAAGCAACAGTGGAAGCAGGTACAGTGTCTTGCTGATGCTTTTTGGAAGCGCTGGAGACAAGAATACCTCGTCACCCTCCAACCTCGCAGAAAATCGACCGAAGACAGACGCAACATCCAAGTTGGAGATGTTGTTTTGCTAAAAGACAGCCAAGTCAAACGAAACGAATGGCCTACCGGGTTGATTGTGAAGACCATCCCCAGCCGTGACAACAAGGTCAGGAAGGTGGAAGTCAAAGTGGTGAAGCAAGGGACTGCCAAGACCTACTTACGACCAGTTTCAGAACTCGTCCTTCTTCTTCCTAAAGAAACCTGAAGAGATACTTACCTTTTGTTTATTATGTATAATAGTGGTATTACAATTAGTATACCAGACGGGGAGTGTGCTGGTAAAGCATATAATTTTTTTAAGTTCATGTATTATTTCATGGGGTAGTGCTCCCTCTAGTGGCCACCACGTAAAAAGGTATTGCATCAGCCTTTCAGTGTCAGTTCTGTACATGTGGAGCTAGAGAGCAGTTGATCATTTTTCTCTCCGTGAAGTTTCGGAGCTCTATGTCTGTGAGTATTATGTGACTCGTTTTGTTGTTCAGTCATGTTAGTTTCATGTTAATTGCATCACTTTTAAGTTGTTTTTGTATGGTATTAAGTAACTTTGTCAAAGCTAACTTTCTGCTTGCTAACGGAATTTTTAACGTTAGTCTATTGGTTAAAAAGGGTAATTCATGTGGTGTTTGTATATGTATACTTACCTGTAGTTAATTTCTTATATGAAAAAGAGACAGCACTCACGTTAACAACTGTTTGTAATTATATTTATTCTTTTATACATTTTGTTTCAGTTTTACAATTAAAAAAGATGGAAAGATGGGAATACGGAAGTAAAGAGCCTAAACCTACTGAAGCCTCACGTCTTTCTTTCTTGGATGTTAGCTATCTGTCTAGTTTGACACGTACTCATTAAACGAGGACAGAATACTTTTGATGTTATTTAGTTTAGAGAATATATGAGGTTTTAATCTCTAAACATTTGTGAACATGTTGTGTAATGAATGCAGAGCTCAAAATTCCTCCTATCATTAAGAATACCAAGATTCTGTGGTTGACCCTCATTCATCCAATAATTTGGATAGTAAACCCAATGTCAAGATTTGAACTGTGGAACAATGTGGACGGGTAGGAGTTTGAAAATGCTGCTTTTTAGAATAAATTAACATTACATGAATACAGTCAGCAGCACCTCTTATCCACATTATTTATTTCAAGCTATGTTAAGTTAAGTCGCTTTATTGGTCAATTAACACGTGCGCCCTGCCCATCCAATCAGAAGTGAATAATTTTTTCAACCAATTAAAATATGTGTATTTACTATACCAGGACCATTCCTAGCTTCTGATTTGGTAGGCACGGCGACAGCCCGCCTCCAAAGTTACCCATCACATCCACAGAGCGTATCCTTTGCAAAGGTAGTTAGAACGCTACTCTGAGACTTTTTCCAAACGTTAACCTGTTCTTTCTGTTAGTAAATGCTGTTCCAATCCGACTTACAAAATGTTCTGTGTAGCGTAACTTATATTTAGCCTGTAAACAAGCCTAGTGCTGCTTACGCCTCTCATGATGCTTCTGCTGGCGCATCTGAGGGTCACTGCTCGTTAATGAGCTCTGCTCCTCATCAAGCACTCTCCCAAAGCTTTCTCTTCTATCGGCTCAGGCTGCCTACTGTAAATATAGCCCATAGGTTTTCAGGTTGATGCAAGGTGCGATTTAAAAAACATATATAAAAAGGGTGACTTTTATAAAAGCGTTTTTATTCATGAAACATTTGGAAACAAAACATGCAATAATTAAATCCCCCGCTCAGCAACAAGTCTTTTTTTCAATTTTTTGACATAAAAAAAAAATTGCCTTGCAATTTTACTAGCCTAATTTTGTCTGGAAAAGTCCTTAATATCAGTGTTTCTGCCAGCAATAGTGGATTTTCAATTCAGAGATATTTCAGAAAGTTCTGTGTCTTTGTGAAGGTGTTGTGCAAATTATTCTGTATATTTTATCTATTTATTATTTTCTAAGAACATTTTAAATTAAATATTTAGCTTTTCAGAGAAGGTGGCAAATGGTTGCTATACTGATGTGGAAAGCTTCTGGTAGCATTGCTATCATGGTTAACTCTAAATGTGCCAAAAAGGAGTCGCCGAGAGCTGGTCGGCCCCTCTTTAAGCTGGGAACACACCGCACTGGCCGCGCGGCGAGATTACATACAAAGTCAATGTACTAGCGCGTGGCCGCGCGTCCACCCAATAATCGGCGTCCAGCGGCCGGCGGCGGGGGCTTGCACGGCGCGTGGCCGCGCCTCATGAGAGGCACGTGAATCGGGAGCGCGGCCATTAGCGGCGCATAGAAATTGTGTCATCGAAGGAGCGTGAATCGAAGGCTTGTGCGGCGAGCACGGCGCCGCAGAAAAAGATGAAATTTTTCATCTTTTTCTGCAGCGCCGCCGGGCACCGCGCCTCCACAGCCAATCAGCGTTGAGATTGCCCGGTGGCGGTGGTCTGCAAGACGAGGTGGGCGTGTGGAGTGAGGACATCGGGCTTCCAATACATTCTGCAAATATGTGTAGGCTATTTTGCATCTGTTTAGCTGTTGGTTGTACTTTAGCCAAGGTAGCGCCGGTTAGCATAGTGAAACTCACCAAGCTGTGTGCTGTTCCTGAGGATAATATACCCAAACTTGACGGCGGTGTCCGTGTGGAATTCCAATATAGTGCAGCGAAGAACCGGTGTTGTCCTCCGTCAGCCGGCACACTTTCACTTTCAGGTAGGCTGATGTTTGCCTTTATTTTAGCCGCTGAGCACACACTGCTGTTGTTAATGTGTTTAGTATGTTGCTGAATTGCTGTTAATGTGTGTGTATTTGAGATCGGGGTGCGTGTTCAGGCTGTTTTAATGATATTTGTGACAAGACTGCCGCTGATTACACAGTGAACCTACATCTGTATTTTTTGGCACAGCTGGACCATGTTATTGTTGTTGTTGCACCGTAAGTGTGACGGGTCTGATCTCGGCGTCGGCGTCAGGAATATATGGCCCAATATGATCAAGCGGCGAGCCTCCTGCTGTCACGCGGCCAACCGCTGCCTACGATGAGGCTGCGGTTGGCCGCGGCGGCGACTGCGGTGAACATGGCCCAATATGACCAAGCGGCGAACCTCCTGCATTCACGCGGCCAACCGCCGCAGGCGGCCAATGCGGTGTGTTCCCAGCTTTACTCTAGTCTAGTCCATTCTTCCACCTAATGCCTTCTGTATCTTTCTGCTCTGGTGATGTGCTGCCACCTGCTGGCTGCTTCCTGTCACTGTTAAATCCTGTGAAAGAGAGAATGAGACTGAATCCAGAGTTATGATCTGTGTGTCATGTTTACTCTCAATACACCAGTACAATTCATTTCACCCAGAGTAGTTAATATAGACAATTAATCAAATGTGGAGAAATGTGTCTCTGTCTCATTCTCATTTTTGGAATATAATTGAGAAACTGGCAAAGACATTCAGGAAAAATCCAAAGTTTGTATTACATATTTGCTAAAAACTCATGAATTTGGGCGATCCGTGGTATAGATGTGTAGCATGAACAAATAACGACTGAATTTCATACATGTTAACACTCAAAATGACATGCTAGATGAGCCCAATTTTTTGTATATTAAAATGTCCACTCATAGGCAAGGCAAGTTTATTTATTTGGCAAAAATCAGACCCGCCGTATGTATGACACCCCTGCAAGGCAAAGTCAAGAGTTGTTGTTATTGTTTTTAATGTGACGAGGGTAAAGAAATGGGAATCAGAATCAGAAGAGTGGAGGGAGAGACGCGGGGGCAGAGTTTAAATCAGTGTGTGTCGTGTTGGCAAACTTTGTTTGTTGCATTGGACAGGTTTGGTGCTGCTACGGTCGCCTTATCATAACAACACTTTGGGACTGAATCAAACAAGGCTTCCCTGTGAGGAGATAGTTTTGGGATGGCTTCGGGAGGTGGCCAACGGGGAAAAGGCAACAAAAAGAAGGATGAAGGCAATAAAAGAGACTGGTCGGATGGATCAAGTAGAGAGGGGGACAGTGAACAAGGCAGCAGGAAGATTTCAAAGGTTCAGGAAGAAGGAGAATTCAAGTTTGTTGTTAAGTTTAAAGATTAGAATGATAAAGCTTTAAACCTCCTCAAACTGTCGGATGAAATACAAATGGGAAATGTACTCAATGTAAGAATGCTAAGAAATGGAAATATTCAGGTTTTCTGTAAAAGCTAGGGCCATGAAAGTCAGGCATCTACTTAACAGGCCAATTGAGTGCTTTGTTCTTGTGGGTGGATGTGTTAAGGGATTAGCCCTGCCTTAATTGAAATGAGCCCACAGGAGTTGCACACATTCATGAGGCAGAATCTTGAGGTGCAGGAGAGAGAAAGGAGGGAGAGAGAAAGGAGGGGGCCAGGCAGAAGTGAGGGAAATGGAGAAGAAGGGGAAATGGACATGACTGAATATGATGGTACTTAATCTGTCGATGTTTTACATTTTGCAATGGAACGCAAGGAGCCTCATGAAAGATACTAATGGGAGCACAGTGGAGGATTTCATGGACAGATATGGGTTGGTGTGTGTGAATGTTGGCAGGCCAACTAGGTTTGAAATTGGTCAGCTGTAAAGAACACTGCAGAGGTTAGCAGAGGGGGAGGGGTGGAGAGGGAAGTTAGACTGGGAACCAGAGGAGGGTTGAGTAGGGCCATCACAGGAGGATGGGGGGCAGTGGAGTAGCTGGTGATTGGGGGAAGACAATAGAAGTGGTGAATGAGTAGGGGCTGTTGTTTCAAATACGTTGAACACATTGAGTTTGTTGGCCCCTCTCCATGTTGCATTCCTCTCTTCTGACTGTGAGACAAGTCTAAAACATTTGCTCATAATACAGTAATACTTTGGTAACATGCCAACAATAAACTGTTTATATAAGTTCAATATGTGGAGTTAGACATTATCCATGGTGATATTAATTTAATAATAACTTGACACTAGTGAGGTTATATAGGTTGATATTTTCACCATATTATTGGCTACTTTAAGTGCAAATTAGATGAAACTTCATGGAAATCCAACACGTTTTTGGCCATATTATGCTCTCATTCTTCCAAGTCTTTTGTTCTAAACATACCTTTTGGTTTTAATGATACTGTTAGAATGATATGTTAATTGCTGCAAACCCTGGACTACTGCTGACATGAAGGCTCTTCTTTAGGACAAACAGAGGGCCTTTAGGTCAGGAAATACAGCTACATGAAGCCTGACTCCCAGCCCATAGGGGTCCTAAAGTGGGTCAACGACCTGAACTGTTTCTTCAATAGATTTGATCAGTCTTCCACCCTTCCCCCTGTCCAGTCCCCATTGTCTTCACTCTCTGGATACGGCCCTGTCCTCACCTCCACCCACCCACCCCCTTCCCTCACACCTTTCTCCAACTCGCAGCTACTCTGTTATTACTGTTAAACTTATTGTACAATATCACTGTGCTTATTGTTTTAATAATTATTTATTATATCAGACCATCAGCTGCTTCACTTTTTATTTTGTTCACTGATATATTTTTACCTGACTCATTCTAATACATTTGTTTCCTTTTCCCCCCTCTCTTTTTTAAATATTTGACTATACACGTCTTAACTTTTTTTCACTTTTCTGCACTTTACTTGGTGGCACTGTTCCTTTTGTTGCCTTAGCAACGTACATTTTCATAATGTGGGACGAACAAAGGAATATCTGATCCTTTAACAAGGAGCCAATCATCTACACTCATAGCAACAGGGGGGCGGGGTTTAGCGAAGTGCCCGCGAGACTTACTTCGAGATCTCGCAGCTCATTGTGACCGTCTCGTGCTTGAGAGCAGCAGCCACAGAGGAGAGCTGCTGGATCTCAGGAGAGGCACCTATTTGCAGACCCATGGGGAAAGTGGAGCTCCACCGGAAGCCACGCCCCGAACTCATTTCATTGGTCAGAATTGCAACCTACTCTGAATTTGTTTTCTTCTTTTTGTTTTACTGCCGGAGTTCACCTAGCGGTGAATAATAATACACAGTTTCCACCGGTAATGGTGCTAGTACACAGTAAAATACGTCAGTTTGTTAAGGGTCCCAAGTGGCCAGGACAAAAGTAGATGTTGAGGTAGAAGATGAATGAAGCAACGAAGCTTTGTGTACATCTTCCAAAATCCGTCTGTTTAATTCACAATTATCACGAGTAGGTCAATCACATACAAATATAAACTCTTATAAATGAAACACAAAAAGTGCCACCACATTAAAATAAATAACTAATTTTAAAAAGTGCAAACTCATTAAAATACACAACTCATTTTAAAAAGTGCAAACACATCAAAATACAAATACAAAATTCACATGAACTTTTTTTGTTTTATTTATAAGAGTTTATATTTTTATGTGATTTGTGTCTTTCAGTGACCCCCACATTGTGTGTGTGTGTGTGTGTGTGTGTGTGTGTGTGTGTGTGTGTGTGTGTGTGTGTGTGTGTGTGTGTGTGTGTGTGTGTGTGTGTGTGTGTGTGTGTGTGTGTGTGTGTGTGGGGCGTACAATTATGACCAATGAAATTAGTTCGGGGCGTGGCCCCATCCTATTTCCGGTGGAGCTCCGTTTTCCATGGTTTCCCCCATGGGTCTGGATCTCAGAGAGCAGCAATGGAGGATGACAACCAGGACCCGGACCACCGGAGCAACAACGTCCCCACGAGACAAACAGCAGGCTCGCGCGACGCTCAGGTATGTGCTCATGACGTCACGCTACAGACACGAGGGTTAGCTCCGGACCGCATGTGGACTTTTGTAGCATGGAGTTAGCGGTTAGCTCTAGCTACCAGTCTATCGATCGGGGTTTACATTACATGCATACACACACTTCTATATACAAATAAAGAGTTCCGTTGTGACGTGGAGATCAGGAAGATGAATTCACTCGTGCAACACGTTGATTCTTAGTTGAGGTTTGTTCATTGGCGACATGGACAACATTAGCATGAGCACGAGTCCAGCCCAGATTGTGGGACAGACAGAGAGCACAGGACTCCTTCATACTCTCTGATGGAATTCTCCACTTTACACAACATGTTGACCAGAAAAGTCAAGTCAAATCTCCTGGCGTCATGGCTCGCTCTTGTTCTCTGTGTTGTTTGTTTGGAGGGGGAGGGGTGTGGTTAACCCGCTACGTCTCTTTGTTCTCACCGTGTGAATAAAAAGAGGTCCCGCCATCTTAGGCAAGCGACAATTCACTAGTATACAATACAATGTACTAGTGAATTGAATATGCAACTTTAATCTCAGAATAATGAGCCAATTTTATTTAATTGATGATATTTCTTGCAGTAATGTGAACCCTAAAAAAATACTCTAAACAATCTTTGGGAAGTCACAGTTCACTAGTAATCAATACAAATCCTATGGAAATATTGGGGTTCACTTAAAAGTGGAATGAGCAATTATGGGGAGTGCTGTCACTTTTTGTCAAAATCGGTGATTTTCTCCTCATAATTCGCTCCCTGTCCGTACTATTTGCACACTAAAAGAAAACTCAAGTGTGTGTACACAGACTAACCTATATGGTTTGGACTCACTCATGCGAAAAGTAACAAAGTTTTGCTGGAATGGGCAGGGGCTGTGTAAACTGCAGTTCTTCCAAACAAAAGGATAATCTTAACATTTGCCTTGTGAACATAAAATATGCCTTTTTACCAGAATAACAAAGGACAGTCCTTGCTGGGACAGGGGGTTGAGGTGAAACAGGTTGGTCTGACCTTCCCATAGGGGGAAGGGAAGAAGAGCTGTATGCATCCTAACATCATGTCATCATTTCTTATAGAGATGTGTATCAAAATAAATATTGATACTACTTTATTTCTTTATTTATTTATATATATATATATATATATATATATATATATATATATATATATATATATATATATATATATATATATATATATATATATATATATATATATATATATCATAAATTGTCACAACCTGTCAAGTTCCCTGTTTTCTGGTGTCGTCTTTTCATGTTTCCCTGTTTCATGTTTTATTTAGGTAAACTCAAGCCCCCTTTTACACCGATATTGCGGCATATTGACAGAACAACCGTACCTCAATAAGCCGGCTTTGCTTGGTTCTGTGTTATTTACACAGCACTAAGCAAAGCTGGCATGCTAGCGCATCAGTGTGCCAATTTACACAGCGTTCCACATTCTGGAAAGAAAGAGGGGTGCCTGTAAGCAGCGTCAGGTGTGACGTAAACATTTAGCGCCGCGCCGGTCAGCTGCTTTTAACAACACCGGCCGGTGAATTGAGAGCAGAAGTGCTGGAGCTTGCAGTAAGAGCGCCGTATTTTACTGTCCCCGTGATGTGCCGGTTGGTCCAACATCACTGGGACCAAACTGACAAAATCACTCACTTACGAGCTTCACCAGTTTGTGACTGGTTGGCTGTGAGCGAGTCTCTTTGTGAAGGCAGCCCTCTGCCACACACACACACACACACTCTGTGTGAAGTCACGTTACTGTAGACAGAAATAAAGTGTGGATATACGCTCAGACTTCAGGATACAGCCTAGCTGAGCCTATAGTTTTCCAATTAATTGAATAATTTCTACCCTCTGAGGTAGTAAAATTCCCGAACAATCTTTTGCGCCTCTCATCCCCCGTTCCGCAATGGTACCATTTACACAGCAGGGTGAAGGGCGGAAAAGCTGTAATTTTCCCGGTTTCCACTGGCTGTGTAAAAAGGGCGCCTGTCTCTTCCTGTCAAGTGTCCCTTCTGTGTGATTACTGGCCCCACCCTAATGTGTATGACCTATGTCTCCAATGTCTTTTGAGTGAGTTCTTGTCTTCTTTTCATTTGTTGTAAAATCCTAACTATTCCCATCCCTACTGCCAACCCTGACTGCACATCTCTGCCTCACTCATACTCTGTCTTAATATTTCTGTCTGTCTGTCGCTACAGAAACAAAAAGGAATAACAGTCTTTTCATGTTTCCTGTTTTATTTTGGTAAACATTGTCTCCTCCTGTCAAATGTCGCTTCTGTGTGGTTACTGGCCCCACCCTAATGAGTGTGACCTTTGTCTCCAATGTATTTAATTCCTTGTCTTATTTTCATTTGTTGTAAAATAACAGATTTCCATTCCTACTGACTGTACATCTCTGCCTCACTCATTCTCTGTCTTTATATTTCTGTCTGTCTGTCGCTACAGAAACAAAAAGGAGCAAAGAAACCTAAACCTCACTGCTGTCAACAGTGTAAGAAAGAGTTCAGGTCGAGGTCAGACTTAACGATTCATCAGAGAATCAACACCGGAGAGAGGCCGTACAGCTGTGACCAGTGTGGGGAAACATTCACTCAATCAGGAAACCTCAAAGTCCACCAACGTATTCACACTGGAGAGAAGCCGTACAGCTGTGACCAATGTGGGGAAACATTCACTCAATCAGGACACCTCAAACGCCACCAACGTATTCACACTGGAGAGAAGCCATACGGCTGTGACCAATGTGGGGAAACATTCACTGAATCAGGACACATCAAACGCCACCAACGTATTCACACTGGAGAGAAGCCGTACGGCTGTGACCAATGTGGGGAAACATTCACTCAATCAGGACACCTCAAAAGCCACCAACGTATTCACACTGGAGAGAAGCCGTACAGCTGTGACCAATGTGGGGAAACCTTCACTGAATCAGGACACCTCAAAGTCCACCAACGTATTCACACTGGAGAGAAGCCGTACAGCTGTGAGGACTGTGGCAAGAGATTCACCCAGCTAGGTAATTACAATAATCACAGAAACATCCACACAAAGGAAAACATCTACCCTTGTCAGCATTGTGGGAAAGTCTTCAGTTCCTCCAGAGCACAGTGGCGACATGAGCGTATCCACACTGGAGTCAAACCACACCAATGTCAACACTGTGACAAACGGTTCTACTCATCGTCTGACCTCTCACGGCATGAGCGAATCCATACAGGACACAAACCGTACTGTTGTGACAAATGTATGGCTTCAACACATCCACTCATCTAAAAAAACACAAGTGTCTTTAAACCTGGACTGATCAGATGATGATGTGTGAACTCCTCTGTGCAATTCATTTTATTTAGGAACTTACTGAAGAAACATGGGATCAAATTTGATTCATGAATTTCTGACATTTCATGGATTTTAACTGTATTTTGTTCAGAATCCAGGCTGTGCAAAATGGTGGCCTAGATGAAGGGCTGGCCTGCTCCTATGTAGATATGAAAGGCTCATTCTAAGGAAATAAAATAAAAAAACACAAACGAAAACATACTTGTGAATATTACATTCCATTTCTACCAAGTGTGTTCTGAAAAATGAATTCTACACACTGATCATTTTTAAAAGATTGGAAAAAGTTCCATTTCCCATTAATGTTTTTAAAGAAATCAATTGAAATGTCCCAAATGCAATGGACGATATTTGTATTTGTTTCCATAAATGTCTGATGCATTGAATGCAATACATGAACAAATCTAAGATGTACAGTGGCTTGCAAAAGTATTCATACTCCTTGAACTTTTCCACATTTTGTCACTTAACCACAGACGTACATTTATTTTATTGGGAATGTTGTGAAAGACCAACACAGAGTGGCGCATTATTGTGAAGTAGAATGAAAATTATACATGGGTTTGAATTTTTTTCAAAGTGTGGTGTGTAAAAGTATTCAGTCCCCCTGAATCAATACCTCAGTTATTGCAGCCATGGGTGGTTCTAGAGAGCCAAAAACAGTGCAGAAAACCTGTTTGTCTGCAAAAGACTTGAGACTGGGTCGGAGGTTCACCTTCCAGCCATACAACTACCCTAAACATACAGCCAGATCTACTATGGAATGGTTTAGTTCTAAGAATAGTCATGTGTTAGAGTAGCCCAGTCAAAGTCCAGACCTTAATCCAATTGAGAATATCTGGAAAGACTTGGAAAGAGACTCTCTCCATTCAATTCAATCTGAAGCTCCAGCTATTTTGCAAAGAAGAGCGGGAAAAAATGTCTGTCTCTAGATGTGCAAAGCTGTTAGAGACATACCCCAGACTTGCAGCTGTAATTAGCAGCGACAGTCTACAACGTATTGACTCAGGGGGCTGACTACCTATGCACGCCACATTTTTAAGTTTATTTATTTATCTATCTATCTATAAAGCAAGAAACGTCTGTCTGTGTAATAAATTTTTTAATACATTTTATTTATAATGCACTTTATATTCAAGAATCTCAAAGTGCTTAAAAAGGGGGGAACCTCAAAGAAAGTTTAGCCAAATGCTCTTTTAAAGAGATGAGTTTTGAGGTTCCGTTTAAAAAGAGCTGTAGTCTGTGGGGCCCTCAGTTGGTCAGGGAGAGCGTTCCATAGTCTAGGGGCTGCAGCAGAAAAGGCCCGATCACCCATGGTGCACAGCTTTGTATGTCGGGTTTGGAGGGTGTGAGTGGATCCTGAACGGAGTGTACGTGAGGTTGTCGGGGGGGTGAGGAGTTCCTGAAGGTAAAGGGGGGCATGTCCGTGAAGGCACTGGTGGGTGAGGAGGGAGACCTTGTACTCAATTCTGAGTGAGACAGGGAGCCAGTGCAGTGATTTCAGGATGGGGGTGATGTGGTCGTGCTTGCGCACCCTCATCAGGATCCTGGCAGCACTGTTCTGAATGTACTGGAGCCTCTGGATGCTCTTGCCAGGGATCCCGATGAGGAGTGCATTGCAGTAGTCCAACCTTGAGGAAACAAAGGCATGGACGAGCTTTTCTGCATCTGCCAGGGTGAGTGTTTGACGGAGTTTGGCGATGTTCTTGAGGTGGTAGAATGCTGTCTTACAGAGGTGTTTGATGTGGGTGTCAAAATTGAGTTGAGGGTCCATTTTAACACCAAGGTTGGTGACAGATGTGGAAAGGGGGATGTTTTGGCCAGAGAAGGTGATATTGGTGATGGTGGGGGAGCGGAGCTGATGTGGCGTGCCAACAAGGATGGCTTCTGTTTTGGAGCTGTTTAGTTGTAGGAAGTTGAGCTTCATCCACGCCTCTATCTCCTCCAGGCAGGTGGTCAGTGTGGATGTTGGCAGAGGGGCAGAAGAAGTGGGGGTTGTCCTGATGTAGAGCTGTGTGTCATCGGCATAGCAGTGGTATGATAACCCATGCCTACTAATGACACTGCCCAGGGGGAGCATGTACAGTGAGAAAAGGGTGGGGCCCAACACCGAGCCCTGGGGGACACCGCAGGTGACGTTGTTGGTGTGAGATTTTGCTTTGCCCAGGGCGACGTGCTCAGTTCTGTCAGTGAGGTACGAGGTGAACCAGTTTTGTACGTTTCCTGATAGTCCAATGGTGTATTGCAAGCGGTGGAGGAGAATATTGTGGTCAACCGTATCAAAAGCAGCTGTTAAGTCCAGGAGGATGAGGAGAGATGGGGAGCCGGTGTCTGCTGCCATCAGGAGGTCATTTGTGACCCTTACCAAGGCTGTTTCTGTACTGTGGCCATGGCGGAAACCAGACTGGAATTTTTCAAACAGGTGATGTTGTATGAGGTGATCCTGAAGTTGTGCTGCAACTGTTTTTTCCAGAACTTTTGACAGAAATGGGAGATTTGAGATGGGCCTGTAGTTGGAGAGGACTTCTGGATCAAGGGTAGGTTTTTTTAATGTTGGTCTGATGACAGCAGTTTTTAACGCAGATGGGATATGGCCGGCGAGGAGGGAGTGGTTTATAATTTTGGTGATGAGCGGAGAGACGGCAGAGATGTTGGCCTTCAGCAGAGCTGTAGGGAAGGGGTCTAGTGCACAGGTGGATGGCTTCATTTTCCTGATGACGTCCTCCACCTCTTCCTGTGTGATGCTGGAGAAGGAGCAAAGGGTCTGGACAGAGTCAATCGGTGGGTCAGCAGTTGGAAGGGGCAGGACAGCAGTGGAGGAGAGTTTTGAGCGGATGTTATTTACTTTTTGTTTAAAAAAGTTGATGTGCATGTTGCACCTCTCCTCAGTGGCCTCAGATTGGGATGGTGAAGGGGGTTTAAGAAGGTGATTTATTGTTGAAAAGAGTTGTTTGGAGTTACCCGGGCTATTGTTAATGATTGTGGAATAGAACCTGGACCGTGCATTCTTCAGGGCATCAGCATATGCCCTCCTGTGTTCCCTGTATGCCTGTTTGTAGACAGTCAGACCGGAGGCCTTGAGGCGCCGCTCAAGGACACGCCCAGCCGCCTTCATTGTACGTAGCTCACTGGTGTACCAGGGTGCGGAGCGCGAGAAGGAGACTGACCTCGATGTTAAGGGGGCGTGGAGATCCAGGAGACTGCTCAGGGACTGGTTGTATAAGTCCACTGAGTCAGCAATAGAGAGGGAGTCAGTTGAGCCAGAGGAGAGATGTTGAAGGTCCAGGGCCAGTGCGTCCATGTTGATATTTTTCAAATTCCTGAAGTGGATCTGCCGCTTTGGTTTGGTGTGGGGGGAAAGAAAAGGGAGCTCCATTGACACAGCTTTGTGATCCGAGACGCCGAGATCATAAACCTGTAGGTTGCTGATGGGGGCGGAGTTAGAGATGACCAAGTCAAGTGTGTGTCCTCTGGAGTGTGTGGGGACAACAACATGTTGTTGTAGGTTGAGGGAGTCTAGCAGCTGAAGAAAATCAGCAGCGGGCTGGCATGAGGGAGTGTCAACATGAATATTTAAATCACCCAGGATGATGGTATTGGCAGAGGTAGTACAGAGTGTTGTGAGGAGATCAGACATTTCCGGGATGAAAGCAGAGTTGGGTTTTGGGGGCCTATATATGAGGAGAACAGTCATGGGATGGGGGGGCTTACATGTGAATGCGAGACACTCACAGGAGGAAGTTGTAGGCAGCGGCATGAGGGACAACTCCAGGTCCTGTTTGTGGATGACAGCTAGGCCACCACCGCGACCAGTTCTGCGGGCTGCCTCCAAGTAGCAGTAGCCTGGGGGACAGGCTTCATTAAGGGCAGAGTAAACCTCTGGCTGGTGCCAGGTTTCTGTTAGGCACATGAAGTCAAGTCCTTTTTCCCTTATATGTTCTTCAATCAAGCTGGATTTATTATTAATGGATTGAGTGTTGAAAAGTTCAAATTTGACCAGTGACTGTGGGGTTATTCTCTGTACAGGTCGCAGAGCCTTAAAATCCACTCCGCGCAGGTTATAATCCACTCCATGTAATCTATCCAGCCGGGAGTGCGGGGATCTCGCGACGCTGTGTCCTTTGCCCTCAGCCGTCCCAGCGGACCAGACGGATGGGACGAAGCCGGCAAGCTGACCACAAACAAAGTTTCTCCCTGAGCCTCTGTGGACATATCGGGGTCTGTGCAATAATCCTAGCTGCTTAATGGTGGAAATACAGGGTGGGATGGAGCGGTTGTTGTACTTCAGCAGCTGTGAGGTGGAGTACTTCAACATCGAACCAGCCATAGTGATGGTAGCCTGTTAGCAGCTAGGTACGGACCCGAAGCAGCTGGAGAAGAGCCGGGAGGCAGTGCAGAAAAATCCACGAGACAGTAGAGATAGTAGAGACAGCCTGCAGGTTGACCGGGGCATATTCCCATATTCCCATATTCCTCACCAGGATCACCGGAAAAAAACGCCAGCAGCAATCAGGAAAATGTCAGGGGCTACTTGTTTTTAGCCGTTGCTAGGGACGCCAAATAGTGTGAGCTACACGGCTCCTCCACAACAAAACCGGAGCAACCAAAGGTGTGTCCACAAGCTTGCTCCTCGTTGCTGATGCAGTATGTAGGGAACCAAGAACAGATCAAGGCCCACAAGAAAATCACTTTAAAAATAAAATTGGCCAAAATTGGCCCAAAATTTGCTTGGAAAAGCGGCGAACAGACAGCGCCAGCGTCCTCTCCAGCTGATGTTTTTTTGTGTGTGTGTGTGGCTGTCTGTCTGTGACTCGTATATCTCTCTGACCGTTTGTCAGATCGGCTTGATCTTCCGGATATGGCTTGCGCATTTTGACCAAATATGTAGAAGTTATCATATTTATATCATGCTGGCGGAGAATACATGTGCACACTGGAGGCCACAGTTACTATGGGAATGAAGTAGTCTCAGGCTTAACCCCGCCTCCCTCTGATTTGATTGGCTGCTGCGACCAGAGCTTGATTGACGAGCAGGACACACACACAGCAGACTGGCCCTGCTTTCCGAATCGCATACTTTCTACTATATAGTATGTAGAAAAAAGATTTAGGATGTCCCGATTATTGTGGCCAGATTCAGGATGGTTAGAAGTACCCAGATGTCCTACTTCATCTGGCCAAGATTGTTAGTGTTGAAAACTGCATCCTATTTGGGCGATTCTAACCCACAATCCGGTGTGCACGTGAAGTGACGTCACATCGACGAAGCCTCCATATGAAAACAAACGGGGATGCGCCGGATATAAAAGCAAGAGGCAAGATCAAGGCGCAATGTTATGATGAAATAAAAGAGTAAAAGTATGTCCCAATAGTATGCCTACTGCATCCTAACTAGATTATTTTTATCGCCGGATGTAGTATGTAGAATAGAAAAGAAAGAGTATGCGATTCGGAACGCAGGGACAGCCTGTTGTTACTTCCTCATTCAATGCACCCATTTTTCCAAACGCTATTATGCTATTTTCACTGTTATAGAGTTAATTTATAGTTAAACACTTCCGAGACAGTGCCGCTAATTTCAGTTAGTGTGTCAATAGCCTTTTCCATTTATATTCTCTGCTACCGGTGAATGTAAACACGATCGCTTCCACAAAATGTTTTGAATCCGTTAGAAACTAACACCTAAACGAGCTAAAGACTATGTAAGATGCAAAAATGCCCTTCATTTTGTTTGCAAAAATAAATGCTGCTGCCTTCAAGCTGAAATTACCAATAAAAAAATTATTTCATCCGATTTGCCAGTAAAGAATAGAGGATTATGGTGCAACAAATATTAAAGAAATAACATAAATCAAATTGTCGAGCGATGTGACAGCCATTTCAATGACAACGGCTACATCTATTTCTGTGACCCATTTTCATAGATGGGTTACATTTAAGCATGCATATGCTACCTGCTTCCAGGCACTGCACAAGTTCAAAAATGTTTAAACAATCACAAAAAATCCCAATAAAATACATGCACGTGTGTGGTTGTAATATGACAACGTGGAAAAGTTCAAGGGGTATGCATACTTTTGCAAGCCACTGTATAGCCTATAATGTAAACGTTTAGTTTAGTTTTAAATATGAATAATTTTCATGTGTCAGGCTGTAAAGGGTTACATCTTGTGTTAACATAGAGGTGAGAACTCGACTTAACAGATTCAAAATGACTTGCAGCAACATCAACTGAAAACTCAAATTAAACTTTAGCATCAATTTCTTTCAATAATTTACAAATATCGCTTGTTGTAAGGTCACAGAGATCAGCATGGTTTGATATGATTTAAATGACACTATTGTTATTATTATTCTTGTTTTCATAGTTGTTTATTTTGAATCCGCTGAAATAAAATAATTACAAGAAAAGACTTTTGAAGTAGATGTTCTACCTTTTCTCATGGACCCAAAGTAACGGAAGTTTTCTTCTAGTTTGGTTTTTGAAAAATTATTCTTCAATCACATTTAGAATGACCCTGAAGCAAACTCTGTATTCTTATATAATCATCTTTCTCTACTTATTTTGACTTTTTAATGTTTGCCTTTCAATATATCGTAAATGGTGTGTATCTTTCCAATGTTAACAAATCTCTTCTAGCATTAATCACTTTTTAATGTTCAAAACCATTTATTTTAATTTTTATTATTTAGAATCAATTTAAAGTTTTGATGTTGTAATAATCTGTTTGTTCATTCTCATTAGAAAGTGGTTCATTTAGACATTTTTATAATCACTCTCACTCTCTTGTTAACGAACAGGTTACACATTGTTGCTTCATCTTTATTGGAGTGATTTTTTGAATGTTTGAATTCAACATTATTTCATCTTATTTCCAAATCCTCTCCTGCTGAAAGTTTTGATCTGTTTTGGCATTTTATTAAAGATTGGACTGAATAAATAAAATACATTTCAGCTTTGTTTCTGTAGAACAGATAAAACACACAGACATGTGTATTTCACATGTGTTTTATTAGTAAGGCATCAGCAAACAATAATGTACTTTTTCTGTTTGTCATGTACTAAAAAATGAAGGGGATAGAATAACCATAACCCTTTCAATGTATAGGGATAAACCATCGGAGAAATATATGGAGAGTAACCCCATTTTAAGAGTTAATCTGATCCCATCAGATAACTATGGAGAAACTGGGGCGTTGGGATGGTTAGGAGTTTGAATATAAATCTAATCTCTAAGAGGATAAATACAGTAGATGGGCAGCAGACACAGGCATGTACAGTATGTATAAGTGTGCAAAATCTTGCCCATAGATAACAATGAGAGGGCTCAAGGCAAATGAGGACACACTGGAAGACTCTCATAATATGTTTGTGGGTTTATTTTGTTTAATATATTTCTGTTTGTCTATTCATTTTCTCTACTTGCTTTCTATGTTGATGGAAACAGAATAAATAAATAAAAATATCAGTGACGTTTAGTTCATATTTCAGAAAATGCTGCAATAAATTCAACATAGTTTGTTAGATTTAAGGCTGCCACCACGTTTATTAACCCGGTCTGGTCTGGTATCAGAGGCAAGAGAAATTCACAGCACAACTTGAGTTGAGGATACTGATAATATTAACTTTATTGACACAATTCATTAATTAAAACTATGACTAGAAACCTTGGAATAGAAAGGCCAAGCTAAGTTAAACACAACAACACTACAACCCTCAGAACACAGCAAGTGAATAGGATCAAAATTAACAGACATTTTAAACACTGCAATCAAAGCACAGCACAATCATGGAACACAGTGACTGTATAGACCTCACACTGTAGGTGGGTCAAAACCACTTCAAACACTAGGGGGTGGCAGAGGGCTGCCCCAGCCACAGAGTTACTTTCTGATAATGAGGCACAGCAAACCTGCGTAGCCCTGGTTAAAATGAATGAAGATATCAAGCTATTTAATAGTTAAATAGTTAGAAATTAATTAAATATGAATAATATATAGATACAAATATATTAATATGGTTAGAATATAAATATGAATGCATAAAAGATTTAGAAATGCAAAATTAATAATATTTACTGTTTAAAAGCTGGTAGGTTGGGGTTCATGTAAATGGATATGACTGACAGGCTGTGTTGCCCTACAGACTGCAGTACATGAGCGAGCTGTTTTTGCTTGGACAGCAGGTAAAATGGCTGAAGAGATGGGATTACATGTAAGGAAATACAGTGTGGCAGTACCCTTCCCAGTATCACCAGTATGGATGTTTCCCCCTTTGTCCTTAGATTTATACAGTATACTGAAAAGTGTTGCTGTTACAAATGCAAAGTGACTTCTGAATCTCTCCTGTTACTATATAATATGTACAATGCAAAAAATAAAGACTTTGAAAATGAGTCATGCTCAAAAAGGTTTGTAAGAGATATTCAAAACTAAGGGGAACACATTGATCTCTGACGGTTATTACAGAAGGATTTGTTCAGATGTTAATTGTCTGATTTATTTTTCTATATGTATCTTTATGTTCTTCTTAAAAACATGATACAATGCATTTTAAAGACGTGTAGGCTACATAGTATTTTATGATTTATAAAGAGATGTGAAATTACACACAATGAGTTAGATATTGGCATACTTATTCAAACATTTCTGGAAAAACACAAATAGCCATTTGCCTCAGTGGGCCCATTTGACACCCTCTGCCACTATAGTCCCTAAAAGCTGCAAATAAAACCTTCACTGGGGGAAACATGAGGTTTGGATTATAATTCAGAGAAAGACAGAAATTTGTAATTTTTCTTTCATTGACAAAGGTGATGAAAAATTAACATGTTTAATTTACACTGGATATTTTGAACCCAAAGTTTACAATTTGGGTCATGGTATTTTAATGAAGAAGTTCAAAGCGCATGTACGGCTTTAAATCCTGCCTGATAAAGTCGGATAAAATAAATAATAATCCAAATGGAAAGAAAAACTCCCTGAAGAGAAAGGTTCACTTGACAAACAGTGACCAGCTGCTGAGTTTGGCTCCTCCCACCGCAGGTCCGTCCCTGTCCTCTATCACGTCCGCAGAGAAGCTTTAAATTTTTCCCTGCGTTCCAATACCCGTTCAACATGCCCTCGTTCACTTGCCCTAGGCACTTGCCCTCGGGGGAATCCCCGCCGCCATCTTAAGTGTCGTTCCAATAGTCTGGAAACTGAAGTGAACTTCATGATATAGACCCTCGGAGGGCTGAGTGATCAAGGCCGTGTCCGGACTGCCATACTAGCGTCCTACATCCTACATACTCACCATCTATATATTGCATACTCTCTACTCAAAGATCGATTGTGTATGCGAGCTGCGTCGAAACGTTCTCAGTTGAAGTATACTCAAGCAATGAAGAATTTCTTCTTCTTCTTATAAGATTCAGGCAGTTTAGACACTGTTAAGCTTATAACCGCCCTCTACAGGTTAGATATTGAACTAGATTTTTACAGTCCTGTGTTCATCATCTGTGTTTTAGACCTCTTGTTTTATAATAATTATGTTTTGAGGCGGAGGATCCCTCCGACGCTCTCTGTCTGGCTCATCAGCACTCAGCTGTCTGTGAGTTGAGCTGGACGAGCCGCGGTGTGTGGAACAGCGATCTGTTCTAATCTCTCTCCACTATCAGACTCACTTCACTCATTTCACTTAGTGACTCTAATGTTGTTAGGTATTTATCTTCATCTCTTATCTATTGTAAGAGTTTATGAATGACTGCACGTACAGTTGTCAGATCGCGGAACCCCAAACAATGTTGTTGCCTAGCAACTTGCTCGAAAATATTTCATTTTCCTGGGCAGGTAGAATTGACCCAATGCATTGTGGGGCGGTTGAGTAGGAAAAGTATACAATCGATTCATACCCAAAATCTTCCCGGAAGTTAGTACTCATCCGGGAATTTCTCACATACTCAAACTCGCATACCCAACCGTCACATACTCAAATTGAAGTCAAAATGAGTATGAGTAGGACGTTAGTATGGCAGTCCGGACACGGCCCAAGTGAACATCCATGGTCACTCCGAGGTGGATATCACCCACAGTGCATTGCAGTTCATCTTCTTCTTCTTCTCCTTTTATTTTCCGGTAGACTGTATGCTTTTAGGGACATCGCGGCCACCTGCAGGACAAATATATGTATATAAATATATTCCAAAACGCCTCAATTAGGCTATCCTATTTCCATACGAACAATCCAGTGAATGTATTGCAGTTTACACATTGCTGCTATAACACCGATGGCTGCCAATTAGAGGACTATTTAAAACAAATGTTTTTGGTTGAAACTAACATAAATAAGAAAATATGTCGGAGCAAATAATTTACATGTGTAAGTAACAATATCTTGATAATCTGAGTTACCGTGTTGAAATTCAATGTTTGTTATGCTATGGAAATGGCTTTCTGGAATATAGGCTACCTTAGCAGAATGTTATAATTCTGTATTATTTGCATTCAGATTTACCTATGTAACTGACGGTCCATTGCGACTACAAGGGCAAGTGGGCAAGTGGGTTCCATTTAAATCCTCCGCTCCTCCCCCGCCCAGTCTCCCTCCGCTCTCCAAGTTCCCTCCGTGCAACGTATGCTGTTACGTCATACCAAGGGCTAAATGAACGAGGGGAAGTGCAACTACTATTGGAATGCAGCTACTGAGTCAGGCAGCTCTCAACTCATTCTTCTCTTTGGAGCTGAAACTAGTGGAAGCTAAAATGTCAGGACGGGGCAAGGGAGGCAAAGGACTCGGTAAAGGAGGCACTAAGCGTCACCGTAAAGTTCTCCGCGATAACATCCAGGGAATCACCAAACCCGCCATCCGCCGTCTGGCTCGCCGTGGCGGAGTGAAGCGAATCTCCGGTCTGATCTGAGGAGACCCGCGGTGTGCTCAAGGTTTTCCTGGAGAACGTCATCCGTGACACCGTCACCTACACCGAGCACGCCAAGAGGAAGACCGTCACCGCCATGGATGTGGTGTACGCTCTGAAGAGGCAGGGCCGCACGCTTTGGAGGTTAAACAGGACCGATCATAACAACCCAACGGCTCTTTTAAGAGCCACACACTAGGTAGAAAGAGATTATTCCTACAAATCTTCAACCGAAATCATGATTCTATTATACTCCTACAGTACTATTTTCATGTCGGCCTTAACTGACTTCTCTATTTCTTTATTTCTGCAATACAAGTAATAAACATAGCTAGGTTTTGCACTAACAGTATATAAAGTAATACATGTATGTACAGTCATATGAAAAAGTTTGGGAACCCCTCTCAGCCGGCATTATAATTGACTCTGCTTTCACAAAAAAAATATAAAAGTGGTATGTCTTTAATTTACTAGGAACAGCTAAGTACTGGGATGTTTTCCAAACAAAGATTTTTTGAAAAGCAGTATTTGATTGTATGAAATCAAATAAAATGTGAAAAACTGGCTGTGCAAAAATATAGGAACCCTTGTGGTTTTGTTGATTTTAATGCCTGTAACAGCATGTAAAACTGATGACTTTAAACACAAAATTGGTTGGATTATGTTGTTAAGCCTTGAACCTCATAGAAATGTCTGTTTAATCATGAGAAAATGTATTTTAGGTGCCTAAATGCAAGTTCCACTTCTCTTTGACTCTCTGCTGAAGTGAGACAGAATGGGATCATCAAAACAGCTCCCAAAAGATCTGGAAAACAAAGATTGTTCATTGTCACTTACATCGTTTAGTATAGGCTACTCTATTAAAATCAATATATATAATGGAAATATTCTTGGTTGAATATAGTCTTGTGAAAAACTGAATTACTATATTGTAACATGGATTAATTGCACTATAACTTGAGAAGTGAACATTTTCTAAGGTATATTCTCACTCTCAACTGAATAAACAAACTTTCATCACAGGAAAATGTGATCCCTGGAACACAGAAGTTAGAAAGTCAGTTTGGTTTAGAAACATATTCTAGTTCTACGTTTGGTTCCAGGTTCCTCAAAATCATTTAGTTTTGATTTTTAATGATAGAATTGTTCAACACAAATAAACTAACAGGCTCTGCAAATGTAAACACATCCCCCTCCTCTGAAACTGCATAGTGCACCTTTAAAGTAATACATATTTGACTCATTCCACATGTCTTTCAATGAGCGTTCTTTACACACAACCAATTCAAATATATAAATTCATGATTAATCTATAACATGTGCTCATAGGTACACGTACATCGTGTCTGCGCATGCTCAGTCTAGAACACCAAAACAGCCAATCCTGTGCGAGGGATGACACATTCTAATTTACATCTGGCAGCATACAAAAGCAGCCTCGCAACTACACTTCAGCATTCTATTCAGTTGATCCTACTCTGAGACGAACATGCCTGGAGCAGGGACCGTCAAAGCGCCCAAGAAGGGCTCCAAGAAAACCGTGTCTAAAGCTGTCTCCAAGACCGGCAAGAAAAGGCGCAAGTCCAGGAAAGAGAGCTACACCATCTACGTGTACAAAGTCCTGAAGCAGGTCCACCCTGACATCGGCATCTCCTCCAAGGCGATGGGCATCATGAACTCCTTTGTGAGCGACATCTTTGAGCGCATCGCCGGTGAGGCTTCCCGCCTCGCTCACTACAACAAGCGGCGCACCATCACCTCCAGGGAGATCCAGACCGCCGTCCGCCTCCTGCTGCCCGGTGAGCTGGCCAAGCACGCTGTGTCTGAGGGAACCAAGGCTGTCACCAAGTACACCAGCTCCAAGTAAAACACCCCGACGCTATCCAGCGACACAAAGGCTCTTTTAAGAGCCACCCACATCATCAAAGAGTTACAACGTCCTAAAATAAATTAGAAAAAATAGTCTTGTTAGAAGGCTATGACAGTTTTCACCAGTATAACAAAGTCATTTTCAGGACCATCCATATATATATATTTTCATAATGGATTGATTCAATATACTGAACTTTGACCCCAGCACTTAACAACTTTTCCATTTTCTTATACAGTAAAATGCACAACATGTAAAGCAATCATAAAGTGAGACTGAACATAGAGTTGCTCTAACTTGTTGGGATGCATTGTGGTGGATGAGAGCTTAATATGTGTGTAGGGGAGAAAAAAAGGATAATGTTTACAGGTACGATTTATAAATAAATGAAGAATTTACCCTTTTTATATCCAGTGTGGTTCTTTATGGAGCAGTTTGAAGTGTTCTCATTGATAAGCTGCCCTTAATTAAAATATAATTCACACATTCATCATGTGATACAAGTATATGGTCATTAATGTAACTTAACATAGGCTACTGCCCACACTGTCACATATCTCTATTTCATAACATAAGTTTGATCTTGATGCACATGATAACACATGATTTTTTTTTTCAAATGGGAACGGGAACTTTTAACAGCAGTGAGTAGAATTAATTTTTCAAAACACACTTGGTAGAAATATAATATAATATTCACACGTATGTTTTAAAAAGTGTATAACCGCTTTGAAAAATATGTAGTTTAATTATTATTTTTTCTTCTTAGAATGAGCCTTTTATATGTATCTACGTAGGAGCGGGTCACCACTTCATGGAGGCTCCAATTTTGCACTGCCATGATTCTGAACAAAATACAGTTAAAATTCACAAAATGTCGGAAATTAAAAAATCAGTTATGATCCTGTGTTTCTTCAATGAGTTCTTAAATCAAATGAAATGCACAGAGGAGTTCACACATCATGGTCTGATCGGTCCAGGTTTAAACACACTTGTGTTTCTTTAGATGAGAGTTTTGGGTGAAGCTTTTCATACATTTGACGCAACAGTACGGTTTGTGTCCTGTGTGGATTCGCTCATGCTGTGAGAGGTGAGACGATGAGTAGAACCGTTTGTCACAGTGTTGACATTGGTGTGGTTTGACTCCAGTGTGGATACGCTCATGTTGCCACTGTGTGGTGGATGAACTGAAGACCTTACCACAATGCTGACAAGGGTAGATTTTCTCCTTTGTGTGGAGGTTTCTGTGTCGATTGTAATTACCTAGCTGGGTAAATCTCTGGCCACAGTCCTCACAGCTGTAGGGCTTCTCTCCAGTGTGAATACGTTGGTGGACTTTGAGAGTTCCTGCTTCAGTGAATGTTTCTCCACATTGGTCACAGCTGAATGGCTTCTCGCCGGTGTGAATACGTTGGTGGCTTTTGAGGTGTACTGCTCGAGTGAATGTAGCACCACATTGGTCACAGCTGAACGGCTTTTCTCCGGTGTGGATTCTCTGATGAATCGTTAGGTCTGACCTCAATCTGAACTCTTTCATACACTGTTGACAGCGGTGAGGTTTAGGTTTCTTTGTTCCTTTTTGTTTCTGTAGCGACAGACGGACAGAAATACAAAGACAGAGTATGAGTGAGGCAGAGATGTGCAGTCAGGGTCAGCAGCAGAGATTTTACAACAAATGAAAATAACACAAAGACTTTAATACTCAAATACAATGGATACACAGGTCACACACATTAGGGTGGGGCCAGTAATCACACAGAAGGACACTTGACAGGGAGAGACAATGTTTACCAAAATAAAACAGGAAACACCAGAAAACAGGGAGCTTGACGAGTCTTGAAGGTCACATATTATGCTAAATGCACTTTTTAAATGTTTTCTAACATATCCATGGGTCCACGATGTGCCTAGAGACTGCCCTCCCTAGGCAGTCCCCTCCCCCATTTCTTATTGGTCCACGGCCCCGAGATCCTCTGGAAAATTTTCTGAGCGACAGCCATGTTGTTTTCCCCGCTAAGCGACAAGATGCCCATAGTACAGCAAACCATGCAGAGTGTTGCATAAACCAATACAGAAGCATTCTGCTCATAATACACTAATTTATCTTAATCACAGCAGTCTTAATAATGCCGCGTTTATAACGAGACAAAGCTTAGGGAACTACTTGTGTAGTAATTCCATCGGTGAAACTAAAAGGAATCTCCTCAATGGTTGTTTGCCTGTTATTTACCTAGTGTAGCATGTAGCTTCGGGAGTAGCCCCCAACGTTTGCTTCTATTACACTAACTTAGCTTTCCCACTGCAGTTTAATAATGCCTCGTTTTTAACACCACAAAGGGTGGGAAGTTATTCCTGTAGAAATCAAACTTTGAAGCTACTGTTTTCACTGGTTTTAATCATGTCAAGTCATGTCAAACTGTTACGTCAAAGTATGGCTTCGCTCCGGGTAAACACTGTGTTCGCAGTCACGCAGTGTCTCTCTAGTATCACAAGAGCACGGCAGAGACGGTGGGAGGGCCCGGCAGAGAGATGGGAGGGGCCAGCCAGATCGCAGGCTGCAGACACCAATATAGGTCATCCGGAGACCAGAGGAACATCAGGGTATTAGAGGCTTGCTACAATAAATGATCTGAATGGGTTTTTCAGCAAACATTTAAAAAAATAAGTATTAGGGACTACTTAGACCATATAAAATTGACAGCAAAGTGCATAATATGTGAGCTTTAACAATTGCTATTGAAAGGTCTGTCTCTCAAGCACAATGTTTTCGGATCCAAATATGGTAATTTCCTTTGTATCAGTAACCAATCGTGAAAGTGTGATGAGGGATTTAATTCTAGGAACGCAACCTCATTGGCTAGTGAACATTTCTGACTATGTAATTAGCTAAACGGCATCACGTTACATGCTCTGGGCTTGGCGTGGGTAGTTTGAAAATCGTAAAATAAAATGGAAAAACGCAGAAAATATGAAAACACAACACAAAAAAACGTAATAATTTATCTACGGGCATAGGCCTGTCACGATAACAAATTCTTCTGTGCGATTAATTGCACCAGAAATTATTGCGATAAGCGATAATATTGCCGTTTTGAGACCATTTTCAACTAATATAATGATAAAGGCATGATAATGCAAGTACACCCTTTAGAACAGGTGTTGGAAAGGCCGCTTCCCTCATGCACCCGCACTCGCCGTGCCCGCGCTTATATTACTTTTGGACATTCCATGCGCACAGAGGGGCAGAGAGTTCAGCGGAGGAGTAGTGTCTGTTTGTGTGCGTTATTGACCAAAACACCACACACACATTCTGTTACTTATACAGACCTAACCCCACAAAGCCTAAGTTAATTAACCTGTGCATTGCTGTGCTGTGCTGTAAACCACCAAAGTCTGCTATTAAAGCCCATGACTGCATCCTACCATCTACTGTGTGTTCTTACCGACACCCCAGGAAGACACTCTGCTCTAACCCATTAGCCTTATACAGTCCACCCATTCAACATTTGGTCCTTCGAGCCGGATATTGTGATTTTCCTGGATTGAGACGTTGCCTTTCAACATGCAGCCAAGGCCACGACGCCAACTTCAGCCACCTGCCCACCTCCTAGACTATGTCTATGACTTGAGTGTAGGCCAGAGATTTACTAGTCAACCCCCTTTATCCCTTAACACAGCACAGCATGCACATGGCACCGAGGATGGAGCGATAGCATCTCCAGGCTCTTCTGGAGCATCCAGCCCCTTAAGCCAGTCAGGCCCCATGGATGCACTGACTTCAGCCTTCAAGGAGGGACTTCCACCTTCAAGTAAGCAAAGCATGGATCCGCGACATCATGCTTCCAGACCTCATGGTCCCCTCCTACAGCCTATCCCCGCTCCACAGCCCCTCCCTTACCACCGGCCATGGGAAATGAGCCTCCAGCAGTTACCACACGTGCCACCTGGCCCGCCCGGGTTACCTCAACCTCCAGTGAGTATGTACCAGCCGTACGCTGTCAACCCAGCACAAAGTACTGCAACACTGACATTTCCTCAGTCTTTGCCTGCGACTACGCAACCACCCCAGATGAGTCACAACCTTGGAGCTTCGACGGCGCAGTATCTTCCACAGTATCCTCCACAGCCCAGCTATAGCTATCCTCACCCCTCAACTCAGTTGACTGGTCACCAGCCTTATCCTCATCCACCCAGCCTACCCCCTACCAAGATGGATGGTTCAGCCAAGGACCAGGGCTTATATGATCTCTTAGGGAGCATGCTACACGAGCTGCAAGTCGTCAAAGATAAATTAGCCTCTGTGACTCCTAGTCAGCCCCAACCAGATGCGTTACCACAAGCTGCCTACATGCCGTACTATGATGCCTCTCGGGTGCAGCCTACAGCGATGCTCTATAGCTACCTGCACCAGCCTCCTGTTCAGTCACAACCTGCTGCCTACGCAGCTCAGCCTGCTCATGCTTGGTATCAACAGCCCAAGGTAGAGCCACCTGGATCCTTCCATGCTCACCCACCACAGGTGCCTTCTCAGCAACCTTACCCCACTCCGCAGAGACCTCACTCAGGTGCCCCAATGACACCTCACGCATACTCAGCAGTCCAGGAACAGATCTACCGGGGTCCCAAGCCAACAATACCAAACTTTGTCACTAACGACCCTAGCGAGTTCACTCGTTTAAGGATAGCCCTTGACAACCTGTTGCCTCGCGACGCCACCGAGTTATTTAAGTATCAAATCTTGATGGATCATTTGAAGTTTGAAGATGCTCGCCTGGTGGCGGACGCCTTTCTTAACTCCCCATCCCCCTATTCAGACACAATGGCTGCTCTAACTGAGAGATATGGACAGCCTCATAAGCTGGCTCTTAAGAAGATTGCCAATGTGATGGATTCACCTGACGTCCAGAGGGGAGACACAGAAGCATTTCAGAGATTTGCCTTACAGATAAGGGCCCTTGTGGGCATGCTGAACACTCTAGGCCCTGAAGGTGAAGCAGAGCTGAGATGCGGGTCTCATGCAGAGCGACTCCTGAGTAAGTTACCAGCAGAGATGAGGTCAGAGTTCCGACGTCATATGGGCCGTCGCCCTGGGCCAGTGTACACTCTCCATGACCTGTCAGAGTGGCTCCAGTATGAGGCTTGGTGCCAGAGCTTCGATTGCCATACCAGCAGCAAGGGACCTAAACAAGGGCAGAGACCGGATCCCAAGAGAGAGGTTAAATCATTCATCTGTTCAACTACCGTACTGCATGGAGCCGCTGAGGTTGAAGAGGAACAGACTTCTGAGCCAGCCCCGTCCAAGCAAACTCAGAAGACCTTCTGTCCTTACTGTGGAAAGGACGATCATTATCTCAGCCAGTGTGCTACCTTCAAGGCATTCAGTAAAGATCAGATTACCGACTGGATCAAGACCAATCACAGATGTTGGCGCTGTGGACGTACACACATGGCCGCTCAGTGTACCCTGAAGAAGCCATGCAGCATATGTAATGGCAAACACCTCCAGATCCTCCATGAAGTCAACTCCAAAGGCGCGAGTGAAAGGCCCCCCCTGGTGAGTTCAATTACTCAATCCTTCTATCTGGACAACCCCACAGATTGCAAGCGAGTCCTCCTTAAGGTCATCAGAGTCTTGCTTCGCTATCGAGGTAAGACCCTCAACACTTATGCAGTACTGGACGATGGATCGCAACGTACTATCCTTCTCTCTCCTGCTGCCCACAAGCTTGGTTTACAAGGCACAGATGAGAGTTTAGCCCTGAGAACGATCCGCCAAGATGTCCAAACCATTAATGGTTCCTCAGTCTCCTTTCAGATCTCGCCTGCAACCCATCCTCAGAAGATCTTTGAGATCACAGCAGCCTTCACAGCCAAACACCTTGAACTGGCTGACCACTCCTACCCTGCTGCCATCCTGCAAAGGTATAAGCACCTCAAAGATATCCCACTGCAGCCCTTTGAACATGTGCAGCCCTTACTCCTCATCGGCGCTGATCACACTCACTTGATCACTCCAACTGCACCTGTTCGCTCTGGCCCACCAGACGGGCCAACTGCCATCAAGACACGGCTTGGATGGGCGCTACAGGGACCAGCACGATACCTCCAGACACAGCTTCAGCCGCAGCAGTGCCTCTTCCTCTCCCTCACCCCTGCAGAGCTCAAGCTGAAGAGAGATGTAGAAAGGTTGCGGCAGCTCGATGTCTTACCTTATCGCTTTGAGAAGCAAGTAACAAGATCTAGGGAGGATCAGGAAGCCTCCAACCTCCTGAAAACCAAGACGACCAGAGTGGAGGTGAACGGTGACCTCAGTTACGCCACACCACTACTACGCAAGAAAGACTCGCCATGCCTCCAGGCCCCCAAGGAAGCTGTGATGACCTGCCTCATGAGCATGGAGAGACGCCTTGTGAAAGACCCTGACAAGACAGCAGTTTGCACTGCAGAAGTGGAGAAGCACGTTACCAGCGCTGTAACTGATCTTACCTCAGAGACCACTTTCCGTGGGTTTATCACCCCACTACCACCCGAAACAGACAGGGCCAAATACAGCAGCCGGCAGGAACTGGGAAAGGCAGGGGTTGAGAACCTCAATGGGGCGGCAGGTCTTCCTCCAACCAGTACCTTTCAAGATGCAAGGGATCAAGCTCTAAGTAGGGACCAGTTGGAGAGCTTTCCTGAAGATTATCGACTCCTGAAGGCAGACCTAGCAGATCCAGATCCTGTGACACCCAACAGCCTTTTGATGGGGCGGCCAGCCGATTCCCTCCCCCAGATCGTGTATCCAGAGTCTGAGCTGCTAGGAAGACGGAGATGCTACCTGAGTTACCGGACGGAGAGGGCAATCCTGACGGCCAGGATGGACCTTAGGTCGGCCTTTCCATGGTGCAAATTTCAACACAAATTTGGGGGCGGCTTTGTTGGAAAGGCCGCTTCCCTCATGCACCCGCACTCGCCGTGCCCGCGCTTATATTACTTTTGGACATTCCATGCGCACAGAGGGGCAGAGAGTTCAGCGGAGGAGTAGTGTCTGTTTGTGTGCGTTATTGACCAAAACACCACACACACATTCTGTTACTTATACAGACCTAACCCCACAAAGCCTAAGTTAATTAACCTGTGCATTGCTGTGCTGTGCTGTAAACCACCAAAGTCTGCTATTAAAGCCCATGACTGCATCCTACCATCTACTGTGTGTTCTTACCGACACCCCAGGAAGACACTCTGCTCTAACCCATTAGCCTTATACAGTCCACCCATTCAACAACAGGGGTGTCCAAACTACGGCCCGCGGGCCGCGCTTTTTATTGGCCCGCGGCCGATTTGAAAGATATAATGTAATATGGCCCTTTGAAAAAAAAAAATAATAATAATTTTTTTTTTTTGCATTTCTTAGTTAACCCACTAGTGCAGGGTTGTCAAAACTGATTGATTGGCCCGTGGCACATTTTAAAAATATAATGTAATATGGCCCTTTTAATTTTTAAATAATTTAGATGCACTCATTATATTACAGAGAAATATGTCCCAAAAAAGAAAAAGAGCTCCAAGCCCATCCCAGAGGACCCTGCAAAACATTTTATTTTAAATTAATATTATTATGGAAAATCCATGTGTCCTTCTCCAATAGCTTCTAATTCATCTGACACAGTGTCTCCATTTTTTTCATACAAAATTCTTCAGCTTTAGCCTCTTAATTTCCCTCTCAAAGTGCACCAGATTCATGCATTTCACTTTAAAAAATCTCCCGGGGGGGCATACCCCCGGACCACCCTTGGAGGGTCGGGATCTCGGCTGGCTACTATTTTCACCCAGCTGGACATTGGACGCAAAAGCAGAAAACACTGGGTGTATCGATGGCATTTAACAAGAGGGGGAATGTATCTGTTTAATGTGCAAGTAAAGTGTTGCTGTGAAGAAGGATTACAATTTATGAAAACACTACGAAACTAAACATCAGAGCAGCTACATGTCCTGATAAATGTGTGATTTTTGCAAAGTGGCCCGGCCCTTCGTAGATTTTTCTGTATGTGGCCCTCAGTGAAAAAAGTTTGGACACCCCTGCTTTAGAAGATCAATAAACTTTTATTTTTAAAGAACACTGGAACTGGACGTCTGGAAGACATTTAAAATGTCCAGAATAAATTAACAAAACAACCAAAAACAATAAATAAAATTGACTCAGTCTACTTGTTTTTTCCCAAGCTGGGAAAACTGCATCGGGTGATTGTGTTTAGGGTGAAGATTCAGGTGTGTTGTATTGGCGCGTTTGGTTGATATTAGAAAATGCTGTGCTCTCAGCAAGCGCATCATAATTGCGCAGGTCTGAGCAAGACGGCTCCTACTCAAACAAGGCTATTGTTTTTAAACAAATGCGACATGTCGGCTCGCTCAGGTTAGTTGGTTCGCCCCGGCCGTTGGGTTTGAAGCCGATGTGCTACCACACGGCAGCTGTCGCGTTCGGCTTAGACACCAACTTTTTATTCCTCCACATTTTTGTTTTGTTGCTCTCCTCCTCACGGGGCTCTCATGCTGCACTCTGTGTAACGCCAGGGCTCTGCCTCCCACACAGAGACCATGCAAAAAGTGACTGACACGTGACAAGGTGGTTTACTCATTGTGCCCTCAACTCGGCCTTAAAGGCAGCGCTGCAGGAAAGGCACCATTAACTATCACCAACTGAATGCCCTAAAGCCGGGAACACACCGCACTGGCCGCGCGGCGAGATTACATACAAAGTCAATGTACTAGCGCGTGGCCGCGCGTCCACCCAATAATCGGCGTCCAGCGGCCGGCGGCGGGGGCTTGCGCGGCGCGTGGCCGCGCCTCATGAGAGGCGCGTGAATCGGGAGCGCGGCCATTAGCGGCGCATAGAAATTGTGTCATCGAAGGAGCGTGAATCGAAGGCTTGTGCGGCGAACACTGCGCCGCACAAAAAGATGAACATTTTCATCTTTTTCTGCAGCGCCGCCGGGCGCCGCGCCTCCACAGCCAATCAGCGTTGAGATTGCCCGGTAGCGGTGGTCTGCAAGACGAGGTGGGCGTGTGGAGTGAGGACATTGGGCTTCCAATACATTCTGCAAATATGTGTATTTTGCATCTGTTTAGCTGTTGGTTGTACTTTAGCCAAGGTAGCGCCGGTTAGCATAGTGAAACTCACCCAGCTGTGTGCTGCTCCTGAGGATAATATGAACCCAAAGTTGACGGCAGTGTCCGTGTGGAATTCCATATAGTACAGCGAAGCACCGGTGTTGTCCTCCGTCAGCCGGCACACTTTCACTTTCAGGTAGGCTGATGTCTGCCTTTATTTGTGCTGCTGAGCACACACTGCTGTTGTTAATGTGTTTAGTATGTTGCTGAATTGCTGTTAATGTGTGTGTATTTGCGATCGGGGTGCTTGTTCAGGCTGTTTTAATGATATTTGTGACAAGACTGCCGCTGGTTACACAGTGAACCTACATCTGTATTTTTTGGCACAGCTGGACCATATTATTGTTGTTGTTGCACCGTAAGTGTGACAGGTCTGATCTCGGCGCCGGCGTCAGGAATATATGGGCCAATATGATCAAGCGGCGAGCCTCCTGCGGTCACGCGGCCAACCGCCGCCTACGATGAGGCGGCGGTTGGCCGTGGCGGCGACTGCGGTGAACATGGCCCAATATGACCAAGCGGCGAGCCTCCTGCGTTCACGCGGCCAACCGCCGCAGGCGGCCAATGCGGTGTGTTCCCGGCTTAACCCTGCGCGCTGCCTTGAAGAATTCAGTTGGGGCAAAAAAAACACCAATCCCGGCGAGAGGGCAGATACACCGGAGTAAAAACGTTTGATATCCAGTGTCTTTGATAGAGAGAGACACGAGGAAAACAAACAAGCAAATTATCGCAGCTGGCAAAAAATTATCGCTCATTTTAATTTATCGTGCAATTAATTGATTTATTGCATATCGCGACAGGCCTATACGGGCATAACACGATCACTCTTTGAAGGGAAAAAGTGGTAGGCCTTCATGGCATTGAGGGGTGTAGGTCCTAATTCAATAAATGAGTGTAGCTATAAAGTTTAAACAGTGATGATAGAAATTATGTTTTTATTTTTAACGGCCATTTTCTCAAAATGTGCTTTTTTCAATACTCGGAACAAACTATCTCAAGTAAACTCTCCATAATCATTCATATCACTATTTTAAAAGGTTTTTACACAAGGATTTTGTTATACTGAGTTAGTGTTGCACCCCGGAACCTTTGAACCGACACTTGTGTACCCCGCCGTTTGGTTATAGTGTTTGCTCCACCTGGATGTCTCATGTACGTTTGGCTATTATGCTGTGAGCATTGGTTTCAGTAAAGACACAAAACTGAGTACAAGTGTGCGTGCATTATTGCCCTCGGGTTACCACACTTTTGGTGACGAGGATTAAAACATCGATGACAGAGTAACGTTAGTGTCGAAGAAGAAGTTCCGTGTGACTTTTAGCTTGCAGCATGGCTACTACCACGGTCGGCACGCTCAGTGAATTTGTCGAGCTGGATGGTGACTGGATTGAATATGTCGAGAGACTGGAGCACTTTTTCCTGGCGAATAACATTAAGGAGGTCGAAAGGAAAAGATCGATTCTCCTCAGTGCGTGCGGTGCCAAGACGTACAAGTTGATACGCAATTTAGCAACGACACGGAAGCCAGGCGAATTGTCATTCAAAGAGTTGGTGAAGCTGGTGCAAGAGCATCACAACCCCAGGCCGTCAGTGATTGTTCAGCGCTTCAAGTTCCACACACATTCAGTTTCAGTTGCTGCATTCGTGGCGGAGCTGAGACAACTGTCGGAATATTGTGAGTTTGGACCGGTGCTTGACGACATGCTACGGGACAGGTTAGTCTGTGGTATCAACAATGACAGCATTCAGCGCCGATTGCTAGGTGAAGTCACGCTAACTTTCAAGAAAGCGCTGGAGATTGCTCATGCAATGGAAACGGCAGCTATCAAATCTAAAGACATTCAAGCAGCTAACGCCAGTGTGCCACAGGGCGCCGTTAACCGTCTGTTTAATGAAGGGAGAGGCAAGCCGATGAAGTCAGTTGAGTGTTACCGCTGTGGGGGAGCGCATCTTGCTAGGGCTGCAACAACGAATCGATAAAATCGATTACTAAAAGCGTTGGCAACGAATTTGGTCATCGATTCGTTGAGTCGCGCGATTAATAAGTCACTTGCAGGCGCGGCACTGTTTACATCCAGCCGCCGACAGGTTCATGCACGCCCACAGCGAGCCTTCCGCACGTGCGGGAAAGCTATAGTGTGAGCGGCCACAGCTTGTAGTTTGGTCATATCTAACACTGGACTGTAGGCCTATATAAAAGTATTGTACCTTTGCTGTCTTTGGGTTAAAAAAACTCATTCAACTCAGTATCCGTCTAGTCCAAAAAAACTCTGTCAGCTGCTGCTGCTGCAGACGGTGTGCAGACAGGCTCGGAGAGTTGGCATCGGCGCATCAACAGTCATTCAAAGCAGCGGCAGTAATCACACAACCGAACGGTGTAGAAAGTCCCGTCAGTTAAAAATAGTGATCCAGATTTAAATCCATGTTAAAATCGGAAGGATATAGAGCTAGTTAGCTTTAAAAAAAAGTAGTAGCAAACATGTCAACTGTGATGTGTTCAGGCCGGCTCAGTAATATGATTGATGTGTTCAAATGCAACACAAAAAAAAATTTTTTTTAGATTTGGGCAAAACTTGTTTTCTCAGCAATATAAAATAGATTGTAAAGATGGAATTATGACCTGTTTAATGTCTTATCTTGAGCTATGATCATATCAGCAATTAAAGCAATAATACAAGTTCTATTTCAACAAAATAATAGAAAATTATCAATTGTGATATCAATAAAGAATTGGATCGTTAAGGAGTCTTGAAAATGGTATCAATATCAATACAAATTAACGATCTCCTGTCATCTGAGAGAAATTAAGATGATTTAATTTTTTTAACCGTTAGTATTTACCGGTTAAAAATATTATCGGTTGACTGGTTTACCATGGACATCCCTTATATACTGTATAAATGTTTATCATACATTATATGTTTTTTTTGTGTTATCCCAGTTATGTTTATTATTAAGTTTTTATCATTTAATATTACTTTTAATAGTTCCGGGATGTTGGAGCAATAACCTGGTGTTTTGACACTTCAGTCTGCACTGTGAATTTGAAGTAATGTTCAGTTTTTGAATAAAGATGCGGCATTTACAAATGTTTCTTTTTTTTTATCCGATTCATCGAAAAAATAATCGACCGATTAATCGATTATTGAAATAATCGTTAGTTGCAGCCCTACATCTTGCTAATGACTGTGGTTTTAAAGATGCCGCTTGCCATAACTGCCAGAAAAAGGGCACATAGCCAAGAAGTGCAGAGGTGCTAAAAAGCCATGGAAAAAGGAGTGGGAAGAGTCAAAACCCCAAATGAAAACGCATCATGTGCTAAGTGAAGGGCCGGAGGAGCAGTGTTCATTTAACATGTTTAATATGGACCTGAGTGAACCCCGGGCAGACCCGATCTGCGCAACGCTGCAAATAAACGGAAAACAGCTGACAATGGAGGTGGACACGGGTGCCTCAGTTTCGGTGATAAGTCAAACCACCTACTCCAGGTTGTGGTGCTCTGGAAAAGCGCCTGCTTTAAGGAAGACTAACATCAGACTGAGACAATACACCGGTGAGTGCATTCCTCTACTGGGAGCTATTGAAGTAGACGTGATGTATGAAGGTCAGTCAGCTAAAGTGAAGCTGTTAGTTGTAGATGGGGAGGGACCTAGTCTGATTGGAAGGGACCTCCTAAAGAAAATCCGCCTCAATTGGGGGGAAATCATGCACATGAGAGTGGTTGGAGACATCCTATCAAAGTATGCAGACGTTTTTAAGGATGAGCTTGGCACCCTCCGCGGCACAACAGTGAAGTTAAACGTGGACCCCAACGCAAAACCACGTTTTTGTAAACCACGCATGGTGCCATACGCCATGACGGCTAAGGTGGAAGCAGAGTTGGACAGGCTGCAGCGGTCAGGTGTTATTGAACCTGTGGAGTTCTCTGACTGGGCAGCCCCGATTGTGCCTGTGCTGAAAAAGGATGGTGCGGTGCGGGTATGTGGTGATTACAAAATGACAATTAACCAATCCTCACAACTTGACACATATCCCCTGCCACGAGTTGAGGATTTGTTCGCCACACTGGCAGGAGGACAAACGTTTACAAAACTGGACATGAGTCACACGTACCAACAGCTGTTGCTGGATGAGGACTCTAAACAATATGTGACCATCAACACCCACAACGGACTGTTTAAGTGCAACCGCCTGGTTTTCGGCGTTGCGTCCAGCCCAGCCATTTTTCAACGCACCATGGACAACCTCCTGCAGAACATTCCCCATGTCGCTGTCTACCTAGACGACATTTTGGTGACAGGTAAAACAGAAGAGGAGCATCTGCCGAACCTCGACCAGATGCTAAAGAGAATGAAGGAGGCCGGGCTGCGTTTAAAACGCAGTAAATGTGTTTTTCAGGCTTCATGTGTCACATACCTGGGTCACAGGATTTCCGCTCAGGGTCTTTCCCCCATGACAGAGAAGGTGAGGGCGATACAGGAAGCTCCTTCTCCAAAGAATGTGGCTGAGCTCAGGTCATTCTTGGGCTTAGTGAACTACAGGTCCTTCTCATATAATTAGCATATTGTGATAAAGTTGATTATTTTCCATAATGTAATGATAATAATTGAACTTTCATATATTTTAACTTTCATATATTTTAGATTCATTGCACACCAACTGAAATATTTCAGGTCTTTTGTTGTTTTAATACTGATGATTTTGGCATACAGCTCATGAAAACCCCATATCATGAAAAGGTACTCTAAACGAGCTCTTAACCTAATCATCTGAATCAACTAATTAACTCTAAACACCTGCAAAAGATTCCTGAGGCTTTTAAAAACTCCCAGCCTGGTTCATTACTCAAAACCGCAATCATGGGTAAGACTGCCGACCTGACTGCTGTCCAGAAGGCCATCATTGACACCCTCAAGCAAGAGGGTAAGACACAGAAAGACATTTCTGAGTGAATAGGCTGTTCCCAGAGTGCTGTATCAAGACACCTCAGTGGGAAGTCTGTGGGAAGGAAAAAGTGTGGCAGAAAACGCTGCACAACCAGAAGAGGTGACCGGACCCTGAGGAGGATTGTGGAGAAGGGCCGATTCCAGACCTTGGGGGACCTGCGGAAGCAGTGGACTGAGTCTGGAGTAGAAACATCCAGAGCCACCGTGCAAAGGCGTGTGCAGGAAATGGGCTACAGGTGCCGCATTCCCCAGGTCAAGCCACTTTTGAACCAGAAACAGCGGCAGAAGCGCCTGACCTGGGCTACAGAGAAGCAGCACTGGACTGTTGCTCAGTGGTCCAAAGTACTTTTTTCGGATGAGAGCAAATTTTGCATGTCATTCGGAAATCAAGGTGCCAGAGTCTGGAGGAAGACTGGGGAGAAGGAAATGCCAAAATGCCTGAAGTCCAGTGTCAAGTACCCACTGTCAGTGATGGTCTGGGGTGCCATGTCAGCTGCTGGTGTTGGTCCACTGTGTTTTATCAAAGGCAGGGTCAATGCAGCTAGCTATCAGGAGATTTTGGAGCACTTCATGCTTCCATCTGCTTAAAAGCTTTATGGAGATGAAGATTTCATTTTTCAACAAGACCTGGCACCTGCTCACAGTGCCAAAACCACTGGTAAATGGTTTACTGACCATGGTATTACTGTGCTCAATTGGCCTGCCAACTCTCCTGACCTGAACCCCATAGAGAATCTGTGGGATATTGTGAAGAGGAAGTTGAGAGACACCAGACCCAACACTGTGGATGAGCTTAAGGCCGCTATCGAAGCATCCTGGGCCTCCATAACACCTCAGCAGTGCCACAGGCTGATTGCCTCCATGCCACGCCGCATTGAAGCAGTCATTTCTGCGAAAGGATTCCCGACCAAGTATTGAGTGCATAACTGAACATAATTATTTGAAGGTTGACTTTTTTGTATTAAAAACACTTTTCTTTTATTGGTCGGATGAAATATGCTAATTTTTTGAGATAGGGATTTTTGGTTTTTCTCGACTTTTTTGCCAAAATCATCAATATTAAAACAATAAAAGGCTTGAACTACTTCAGTTGTGTGTAATGAATCTAAAATATATGAAAGTCTAATGTTTATCAGTACATTACAGAAAATATTGAACTTTATCACAATATGCTAATTATATGAGAAGGACCTGTATTACGTGAAGTTCTTGCCTGAGCTCTCTACTGTGCTCGCCCCCCTCTATCAGCTGCTGCACAAAGACTGTTCCTGGAATTGGCAGCAAGCTCAAGAGACAGCTTTCCAGCAGGTAAAAGAACTGTTGCACTCAGCAACACTACTCGTGCACTTTGACCCGGACAAAGACGTTGTCTTATCCTGTGATGCATCGCCCTACGGCGTGGGGGCGGTCCTATCGCACTGTATGGAGGACGGAGATGAAAAACCTATTGGGTACGTGTCTCGCACTCTCACATCAGCAGAAAAGGGTTACTCTCAGCTAGAGAAAGAGGGGCTAGCTGTAGTTTTTGCTGTGAAACGGTTCCACCAGTACCTGTATGGTCGCCCATTTACCATTTTTACCGACCATAAGCCCTTGCTGGGCCTGTTTAGTGAGACTAAGGGTATTTCACCCATGGCGTTAGCAAGAGTGCAGCGCTGGGCATTAACTTTGTCAGCGTATCAGTATCACATTGTGTATAAAGCAGAAAGTGAAAATGCGAATGCAGACGCATTCAGCCGTCTTCCCCTTCCAGAGTCACCAAGCCAAACTAACCTACTTCCAGAGACTGTGTTTTTGTTAGACAGACTTTCTGACTCTCCGGTGACAGCAAAGCAAATCAAACAGTGGACTGAAAGAGACCCGGTGCTGTCACAAGTAAAGAGATGGCTATTGCAGGGCTGGCCAGTATCAGTTGAGCAGGAGGAGCTCAAGCCCTATGTCAAGCGTCAGCTGGAGCTAAGTGTGCTGGATGGCTGTATCCTCTGGGGCTCCAGGGAGATTATTCCACCTGCGGGACGGGCTCAGATAATGGAAGTGCTGCATAAAGCTCACCCCGGGGTGTCGAGGATGAAGAGCCTCGCCAGGTCGTTTGTGTGGTGGCCTGGGATGGACGGTGCTTTGGAAGAAAAGGTAAAAGCATGTTCACAGTGTCAAAGTAACCAGAAGATGCCCGCACCTGCTCCTCTCCACCCATGGGAGTGGCCGGCACGTCCGTGGTCCAGGCTCCACCTGGATTTCGCTGGTCCGTTTATGGGCCACATGTTCCTGGTGCTGATGGACGCTCATTCAAAGTGGGTGGAAGCACACATCATGTCAAATATCACAGCCCCAGTTACCACTGACACGCTCAGAAGCATCTTTGCCACCCACGGGCTACCAGACACGGTTGTCAGTGACAACGGGCCCACTTTCACCAGTGAAGTTTTCAAAGAGTTTGTGGAGAAAAATGGAATCCGACATATCCTGACTGCACCATACCATCCTGCTTCCAACGGTTTAGCAGAGCGTGCTGTTGAGACACTCAAAGATGGACTGCGGAAAATGACAGGGCACACGCTGGAGACTAAGCTGGCACGTTTCTTATTCCAGTATCGGATTACTCCACACACAACCACTGGTTTGCCTCCAGCAGAGATGTTGCTAGGGAGAAAGCCCAAATCTCATCTGGACCTCCTTCGCCCGGATGTAGGAGCAAAAGTTGCCCGATCACAGGAGAACCAAAAAGTGAGACGGGACCAACATGCAAAAGAGCGGCTTTTACAGCAGGGGAACTGTGTGTATGTCAAGAACTTTGCCAGCGGCTCAAAGTGGCTGCCAGGAGTTATTCACTGCCAGTCTGGTCCAGTTTCTTTTGTGGTTGACTTGGTGGATGGCAGGCAGGTTCGCAGGCACCAAGATCACGTGCGTGTCCGCACTGATGCAGAGGAGAAGGGGTCTCAGAGTGTTTCGCACAAGGACGGTGTGAGTAGCTCTATGGACTGTGTTGCACATAGACATTATAAAGGATAGACGCTGCATTGGGCGTTGAGCGCGAGAAATGCGGGCGCCATCTTGGACCGGTCACACGTTCCACTCAGTGTAGTCTGTTTGGCAGGTGGAATGAACTGTCAGCGCATGTAATTAATCATATCTCATTAAATACCAAACTGATTTTCACGCGGTTTTCTTTGCTGCAAAGATCATACATGTAGCTAAGATACAGGGCACACATTTCGACGTGTTTTAATATTCATAGTGGGCTTAACAGTCATAGAAGATTCTGATATGATATAGCCTAAGTAACCAGACGTCCGAGTCACACACTTCGTCCGGGAGGAGATTGAAACGGAGGATGTGTTTCTGCTTGGGGAACATATTGAGGAGACAGTTTGGCATCGACAACCACCATTCTAGGGCCCTATGATTTCCGCGATAACGAAAACACGGACGGAATCACGGAATTGGGCAATAAAAACGGAATCTACTGTTTAACACGGAATGTCACGGAATTCGCCATTATTTTGGTGAAATTCAATTTCCAAGGCAAATGGAAACAACACGGTTGAAATTAAAGCAGAACTAGGGAGGAATTTTGGTTTGGCGACATCTAAAGACCAAACTACTGCCGTGAAAAGTAGAGCCTGGCTGCAGGATCGCTAATGCGCAACAGCGCCAAACCTCCTTCACAAATCTGTCTATTCAATGTTTACTTATGAATGTATCCATGTACGTAACTCTGACATGTACATAACTTAATTTATTGTTAATAATATGGTCTGTTTATAAATTCGGCATATGATTAAAGCATCTAGCAGCACGTAATAATGTTAAACGTTTACTGTTTTTAAGTTATTAATGCCACTCGCTCCCGTAGATACACAGCACAGGGAGGTCTTATATTCAGCCATTGCTAATAGGGAGGTCTTATATTCAGCCATTGCTAAAGGGAGTGTTGTATTATGGAACGGCCGCTGTGGTACGAAATTCCAGTCTCAACAATGTTTCCTACACGCAATTATAACTCTAGCGTCTACAGCCCGTTGTTTTCATGTAGTGTAACTTGTGTAATGTGTTACATTATTCAGCTGTTGCCTTGATGTCGGCTAACGCTGATGCTAATGATAACTAGCTCTCCGTCGCACAATAGACTGTAGGTTGGTGTTGCAGCCAGCTGTTAGGTGAAGCGCTGTCCCACAGGTAAAAGCCATGGACCTATAAAGCCTGTCCAATATTCACTCTAGTCCAGCTTCTTGAAAAGTTTATAAGGACTTTATTATTTATGTAAAAATAATATTTAATGTTTCACTTGAAGCACAAAATTAATGGCTTTATTTTCTGTTATAGCCTATACCCAACACATTTGTTTTTTCGTTTTTTTAAGCACAAAAAACAGTGCAATTTTTAGCCTTATATCTGATTAAATTGTTAGAATATTATTTGTTCGCAATAATTAGACACTCGTTCTGATGACGAAATGAGTGTTAATTGTAAAAAAACAGAAGTCATGAGATTAAAACGGAAAAAACGGAATTTGTGAAAAAATAAAACGGAATTTGGAAAAAAATAAAACGGATTTCATAGGGCCCTAATGCCATTCCGACTTGTTGTCATTGGTTGTGTCTGTCTTTCACAAATTAAGGCTGCACCACATTGCCAAACTCGCCTCGCTTGAATTTCTCTTTGGAGTAAAATGCGATTGTAAGGATGGTTAACTTTATTTTATGCATTTGAGTATTATTGTTTGCTGTTGTTGTTTGATTTTCCCTTAATTTCCCTTTTGATTGCAGTGGTTTTGTATTGAATGTGTTTTTAAATGTAGCCTATCGCGCTGCAAGGCACGCATTGATTTCCTGTCTGTGTCTGAGGAACCAACTCGAGACTAGACTGAATTTGGTATTCCCCCCCTAGTATAGAACATTGGACAACCAAGAAGACTTTGCTTTTAAATAATCCCGTCCTCTTTTAAGAGGCAATTGCCTAACAAGCTTGTGTTTTAAATTAGAGAAATAAAACATATTTTTACATGAACACTCATATTGTCCTTCTCTTTTAATGAGATATTATAGGCTATACACTGGTTTTTATTTATATTTAATGTGTCTATACTTTCTAAATATAGCTTTACTAAGATCAATAAACCCTTACACACTATCATTAAATATCTCCAAAACACCATCAAATGGTTGTCTGTGATTTACTCTTAGTGACTTAGGAGTCCTCTCGAGGACTCTTAGCTTTTCATAGATTTAGGAGCTAGTTTTAGCGCTAAAAGGCTTTGTGAATTACACTTATCTTAAAAAGTTAGGAGTCCTAAAATTAGGAGTGAAACGCCCCTTATTTTTGAGAGTTACTCCTAAATCAGCACGTTAGGACCTACTCTTAGCCTTAAAATGTTTTGTGAATACGGCCCCTGGTTACTTAGCCTATCATATCAGAATCTTCTATTACTGTTAAGCCCACTATGAATATTAAAACACGTCGAAACTTGTGCCCTGTATCTTAGCTACATGTATGATCTTTGCAGCAAAGAAAACCGCGTGAAAATCAGTTTGGTATTTAATGAGATATGATTAATTACATGCGCTGACAGTTCATTGCACCTGCCAAACAGACTACACTGAGTGGAACGTGTGACCGGTTCAAGATGGCGGCCCCACGGCTCGTCAGCGCCAATAGGCAGTAGCGGCCAACGCGGCGTCTATCCTTTATAATGTCTATGGTGTTGCACCTGTGTGCATTGATGGACTGTTGCTGCCCCCTGATGGACTGTCTGAGCAAACTGCCTCACCTGCCCCTGCCCCAATTCCTCCCAGTGCAGCACAGTCTGTTACCCAGTCTGTGGACTCTCCTGTTGCACCAAGAAGGTCAGAGAGGCAACACAAGCCTCCAGAGAGACTGAACTGTTAAACTAACAAAAATGTTGTGCATTACCAGATGTTGTTGATTGCCTGTTGTTAGAATTCTAAAGTTGGAATGTGAATTGAAGTTAGTTTTAGTGCAATATAATTTCTGTACTTTAGTATAAGGGGACATACATGCAATTTCAGTTTGTTTGGGTAACCGTATTATAATTGTTTACTTAAAGGGGGAGAAGTGTTATGAGTTAGTGTTGCACCCCGGAACCTTTGTACCGACACCTGTGTACCCCGCCGTTTGGTTATAGTGTTTGCTCCACCTGGATGTCTCATGTACGTTTGGCTATTATGCTGTGAGCATTGGTTTCAGTAAAGACACAAAACTGAGTACAAGTGTGCGTGCATTATTGCCCTCGGGTTACCACAGATTTGTTAATATATTGTTACATGTCTGATTAATGTTACATTTTCCTCCTAAAACAATACATGTACATATATTATTTGATTTATTAAATGAACAAAGCCTGTATCTAAAATCTTTAGAAACTGCTGTGGTAAAAATAAAATAATGATTTTAACTCTGGCCTTTTCCAACATCTAGATTTTTTGTTTTAAAAAATAACCACATTTACGCATAATTGGTTTGATATTACCAAACGTGCATGTTTACTAAAAGATTAAAGAAAAAAAAATAACAACAAATAATAATGTGGGTAATCAACTGGCATAATGATGATATCTTTAATTTCAAATGTTTACCCTATTCACCTGCAGTGTGTCGCCTTAAAGTTGCATATTCACTATGCATTGTATTGCGTACTTATGAATTGTCGCTTTCCCAAGATGGCGGGGCCACTTTTTATTCACAGGAGGAGAACAAAGAGACGCAGCGGGTTAACCACACTCCTCCCCCTCCAAACAAACAACACAGAGAACAAGAGCGAGCCATGACGCCAGGAGATTTGACTTGACTTTTCTGGTCAACATGGTGTGTAAAGTTAGAGACTTCCAGCAGAGAGTATGAAGGAGTCCTGTGCTCTCTGTCTGTCCCACAATCTGGGCTGGACTCGTGCTCATTCTGTCCACGTGGCAAATAAACAAACCTAAACTAAGAATCAACGTGTTGCACGAGTGAATTAATCTTCCTCATCTCCAAGTCACAACTGAACGCTTTACTTTCATATAGAAGTGTGTAACCCGATCGATAGACGTGTGTCTGGTAGCTAGAGCTAACTGCTAACCGCTATCTCCACACTACAAAAGTCCGCATGTGGTCCGGAGCTAACCCAGGTTGCGTTCCGAATCGCATACTCTTTCTTTTTTCTATTCTACATACTACATCCGACGATAAAAATAATCTAGTTAGGATGCAGTAGGCATACTATTGGGACATACTTTTACTCTCTTATTTCATCATAACATTGCGCCTTGATCTTTCTTGCCTCTTGCTTATCCGTCGCATCCCCGTTTGTTTAAATAGAGCTGTTAAGCGGAAGTGGCGGAATTACGGGGCATGGGACCTATCGGCTGAAAAAAAATTAATGGGAGTCTATGGAAAGTAATCTACTATTTTCTGGTCCCAGTCATTAAATGCCCTGGATTACATATATGTTTTGTATGGGTCTAAATGATAATTTTTCATGTGAAGAGTTTGGCGGAATTTTGAATCGCAAGTATTCACCACAATGTGTCACCAACTGGGCATCCGGAAGAAGAGAACCACCCCACTTCACCCTCAGAGCGACGGGTTGGTGGAGCGCTTCATGCGGACCCTAGGCGCCCAATTAGCCCTCACCACCGCTCCAGATCAGAGTGATTGGGACCTGCAACTACCCCTCATCCTCATGGCATGCCGCAGTGCGGTCCAAGAATCCACTGGCTGTACTCCTGCATTGTTGATGTTGGGCAGGGAGCTTAATGGTAATGGTAAATGGACTTGTATAGCGCTATATCTCCGTTTATCACAGACTCAAAGCGCTTTACATTGTTTTTTTTTTTTTTTTGTACACATTCACCCAGTCACACACACATTCATACACCGATAGCAGCAGCTACCACGCAGGGTAGGCTTAGCACTAGGGTGCTAAGCTAACTAAGCTAACTATCGGGAGCAATTCGGGGTTCAGTGTCTTGCCCAGGGACACTTCGACATGTGGCGGGGAGATGGGGGATCGAACCTCCGACCCTGCACACCAGAGGCGAGCTCCCTACCCACTTCGCCACTGCAGCTTAGAACGCCGCCAGAGCTAGCCTACGGACGACCGCCCGATGCACCAGATGCCATGGCTGGCCCGGAGTATGCCAGGCAGTTACAGGACCGCCTGGAAACGGCTCACAGTTTCGCCAGACACCAAGCCCAGCAGGCAGGGGTTCGCCAAAAGCGATGCTACGACATGCGCGCTAAGGGGCAGGACTTCCAGGCTGGGGACCTCGCCTGGTGTATACACCTAAGAGGGTAAAAGGTTGTTGCCCCAAGCTGGACAGCAACTGGGTTGGCCCCTGTTATGTGGTTGAGAGAGTTGGCAAGGTTGTGTATAGGGTCAAACTGGCTCCCAGAGGACGCACAGTCGTGCTGCACAGGGATAGGATGGCACCATATCGGGGGAATCAGCAGCCCGCCTTCCCCATGACACCCCCCAGGGTGCGGGCCAGGTCACCTCGCCGCAGGAGGACCCCACCGAGACAGCAACAGAATGTGCCTCCAGGAGAGGAGGTGACGCCGCTTGGAGCTTGGTGCCGAGGAACACGGCTGCAACGACAGGAGCTCCTCTGTTGGATGGTGGAGTAAGGAGGCCACAGAGAGAACGTCGACTCCCGGGTCGCTTTCAGGACTATGCTCTTCCTCAGGGACGAGGAATTAGAGGGGGGGGGGGCCGTGTAGCGACCCAGTAGAACTATGGGGGGGATTGATGGGGAGTTATGGGGGGAAGGAGTTGCCCTAGTTCAGCCTGATAGGCCAGTTTGGGTTATGGGGCGGGGACAGCGTGAGAAGTGGGAAGTTGAGCCAAGTAGGCGCCAGTTCGGGAAATAAGGCAGAGAAGAAGACACGCTCCTACAATCGACCGTTAGCTAATAAGCCACGCCGCTACCAGCCGCAGTTAGCTATAACCCCTTTTGTTGTTTTGGGCACTCCTCCAACCCCGGGGTTAGCCTGTACATTAGGCACAATAAAGCCCGGTTCTCCGGTTAAACGTCAGCTACTCTGTGTTCTCGTCATTCCGCTAGCTAGCCCCCGCGGTGTCGGGCCGTAAACGCTACAGTATCTAAAATAAATATCTAATATTTTATCATTTATTTTAAAATAAATTAAGCAAAGAAAAAAATATTGGTTCCTTCTGTACATTTACTCTGTTTTATTCCCCACTAAACGCTCAGTTATGCTCCCATTGAGTGCGTAAATAGAGACATATGATTTCAACGTTTTATTTTGTCACTGCCCTCATACTTCCATGCGTCCTTTATGTTGGAATGGACATTAAGCAAATGAACCACTAGTAGGCAGCAGCGCCGCTCGGAGTCAATAGTTACTCAAAGAGGAAGACAAGAGTCAAAGAGTGAATGAACTGGAAGAAACCTTTTATAATAGGTCCATGGAAGAAACAGCTTTAGCATAAGTCATAAGATGACTGGACATGAAAAGGAAATTGTGCTTCATTGTGCATACCTGCAAACTCGTCGCTTTTCGGCGAAAATCGCCGTTTAGAATCAAAATATATGACCCACGTGAATCGTATAGATCCGAAGAGTTTTTGTTTTTGGGAGGGGGGGGGGGGGGTAGCGGCAGCTGCCAGAGAAGTCAGCCAGCGCTTCCCAGACTGGACTGTTAGGCCTTTCACACCGCCGCAAAATCGGAGCTAGTTCTGGGCTTGTTCGGAGTTAGAGCCAGTGTTTTGGTTTCACACCGCCAGAGAGCCTGCTCCGGGCCGTAAAAACCGGGGGAACTCATACCCCAGGATTGAGCAGGGTTTGATAAGAACTGCTTGCGCGAACGGTTGGGGGAGGGATTATCCTGACCAACCAGAGCAACTCAAACCTCATGCCCGCCATATTTAAAAACACCGCTACTACGAGACGTAAACATAACATAATTACCGAACGTAGCGATCAAATTGACCGGCGAGAATACGCTGTATGGGTCCTGTTTGCTTAAGAAAGCAAAGCGAGAGCCAACAAGTGTAAAAATAAGACGTATTCGCCGCTGTTGTTGTGCTTAAAGCTAGCGGTAGCTTTAGCGTTAGCCACAAGAGCAGCGGCGTCGGGTGACGTACACACACGTTTACAGTGACGTCATGACGTTGCTCTCTTGCCGGCTCCATGGCTGTCTCCGGTCGATGTGAAACCAACCGGTTCATAACTGGGATAAGGCTGTAACCAGTTTTGAACTGACCCCAACACCAGCCTGGAACTGACTCTTGGTTCATTTTGGTGTGAAAGGCCTATCTGTGGGCGAGTTACCGTAGTGTGAGACAACGGAATATCGTTATCTTGGCAATAAAACATCTTTGGTAGACGTCATGAGTATTGTCCAATCAGCGTTAAGATCGGGCACAGTAAAGCATCACTGCTGCCGCTGTGTGTTCAGACTTTAGAATTGGCTAAAAGTCTCAATCAAAGCCCTTTTGATAATAAAAAATTAGAGGCTTTGATTAAACACTGTCAATGCTTCAGAGGTTAATGTAACAGCCTACTGAAACAGAAACTATACGGAGGGACGCAGCTCACTGTACAGTCCCTTTATTTAGTCGCGCTGTCAGTTTGCCGACATGGCTCTCTGTTAGACTCGAGACAGAAAAAGATCGCGGAAGCCGTTCCCGTAGACAAAGTTAACGGGCAGGATATCCCCGACTGATTTCATCCATCAAACCACAGAGTTTTTTCTGAGCGGCGTCTCACTCGCTCACTGGGTCTCCCGGGTCCCGGTGATTTTCACCGTCACAGCGATCGACTCGCTGCTTTGCTGGGGCGGAGACTTTGTGTGAAGGTGATTTAACATCACGGTCGTAGACGAATGTTATAACTTTATGCTGCATAGTTTGCACTGCACTGTTGACCCACACAGGACTCTTAAGTGAAGCTGACAGTTTAATGAGCGCACATTGCAGAAATGAAGTGTCTGCAGTGCGCTCACAATCAGAGCCGACCGACAGGCCCCCCCCCCCCCAATTTATTTTTATTTTTTAGTTTGTGTGTTTGATATTAACCCTTTAGGCGCCAAAGTCGCAAAATTGCGACAAGACGCTTTACTGAATCAAACAGCTGTTTTCTCTTAATAGAGTGTTATATGTCGTTCATACTCCCCTCCACTAGTTAGCAGACATCCCGAACTTAGACCTTAGTTCAGAAAAATGTCATACTTCAATGCAAAATGTTTGAGCAAAATCCCATCCAAAAAACATAAAAATTATTTTTAATTTTTTTTGTCATATCCTCCTAGCGACTTTTTCTGGTGTTATTTGAGACTTTTGTGGTGTTTAGAGTAGGGATGGGCATTTTAAGAAATTTCCTTGCTCGATCATCGCTAGAATTATCGAGCAATTATCGATTAATCATTAACTTTTTCTATAGGCTATATTAAAATTCCCGTTGGTAGAAAATACAAAATGCAGCATGTTTTTATCAATGCAATCTTTATTCCAACAATAATGTTTAGGCCAACAATAATACAAGACAGTTAACTTGAAGACCTACAACTGTTTAACAGTTTTAAAATAATAAATAGCCTACAGGCATTATAGGTTATAGCCTTATAGGCCTATGCGGCGCTTGTAACGGCCGAACAATGCGCCTACAGGCGCTCTTAAGGCCAGGACACACCAGCCCGAAAATCGCCGTCGTAGAGTCGATAGGGGGTCGGGAGACGAATCTGTTTGGTGTGTGCCGTAACGTCGGCCGACGTAGAGGTCGTCGGGCTTGTTTTGAGCCTGTCGCCGCCGATTGAACATGTTCAATCGGCGGCGACAGGCTGGCCGACCGTCTTTCATTTGGAGCAATTTGATTGGTGGAGGGCTAGCGAATCAGTGAAGCCCGGAAGTGAGGCGGGTAGCACAAACAGCTAACAACAGCTAGCCATCGTTTTAATGTGTTTGTTCGTTTCGTTTTGAGAGTACTCACATGCATCAACCCTTGTTGACTGCTCGACACCATGCTCGACACTCTCTGCTAAAAATTGTGCTCTTATGGTCCATAAATATAAATACGTATTTCTATCTATGTTTATGCTCTAGAGAGTTGTCCCATCATTTCCGGCTTTCGTATTTTTTCGGGCCACAATACAGATTAGCGCCGCCTGCTGTTATGGAGACATTACGTCCCGCGCAAGCAACAGAGCGTACGGAAAGTCAGCAGTCAGTTTGGTGTGTTCTCTGGCCGCGACGGGAAGCCTGGAGCTTCCTGAAACGGCCGACCCCATTTTTTGCGTAGTCGGAACAAGTAGAAACAAGTCGGACTGGTGTGTCCTGGCCTTTAAAGGTTTGGAAACGCTTCAACAAGACTAAATCTGTATTCCAATTACAATAAGTAGCCTACTATCGGCCAACAATAATCAAACAAGGCAGTAAGAGTGGGCATAAAACTGTATAACTGTTTGAAAAAAGGGGGAAAAAAAGGCCGACATATATGCCTAGTGCAGCCGGCGCTCGGAAAGGCTCGCAACAAAAAGATGAGCCACACATTTAGAAACAATTGCATGAACTAGCCTATCTAAAAGCAATACCTTAGTGAACATATATAAGGCTGAACTTGTTGCTAAAATGTCACAGTTTTGACAAAATGTAACGACTCCAATAGGCACCAAGCCGAAAGAAAAGCGGAGCGAGAGACAACACATTAAGAAAAAAAAAAGAGCGACTTACATACGGTGGTGACTGTCCCCACTGTCCATAGCATACAGTACCTCCAGCCTACATATTTTTATTTAGGAATATAAGCATGTTAACATGCTCGGGGGTCAGACGCGAACGCAGCCTTGTAACTGTCAGTCCAGCAGCAGAAAACACCCGCTCTGACGGGACCGAAGTTGCGGGGATGCAGAGGTATTGGCGCGCCAACTTTGACAGCCTGGGGAACCTTCTTCCATTCACTTTCCACCAGTCGGTAGGGTTGCAATCCAGGAGTGGGGGGGTATCCCTCAGAAAGTTATTAACCTCTGAGTCAATGCCAGTGTCCAGTATAGTGGAGTATTGCTCCCCGAGGAGTAGTGCCATAGCGGAAGCCTGTGTGGCGGCGGCTCCAGTGTTTGCGCTCCCTTCGTCCGCCGCGTGCCCACCAGCCTGCTCGATAGCCTCCTGGCCTGTCTCCACTGCCTCTCCCAGTTCAACTAATTTCGCATTAGCAAGTACTCTCTGTGCAGGTGTCAGAAAGCCCAGGTGCTTGTGACGAGGGTCCAGCATTGCTGAAAGCATGGGGGCCGATGATACAAATTCAGCAGACTGAACCTGAAAATAAATGATGCGGAGAAATCAATAATCAGAAATAATTGTGCATCTAGGCCTATAATGCTAAATGGAAAACGTATCTAGGCTATCCAATAAGAGGCATGTAAGTATAGGCTATGTTGTAAATCTTATTACTCGTAACATTTTTGCTATTGGGCATATTGAAATTAAACTACATGTAGCTTACATTCATTCGGGTGCTGAGGGAGGACCGCACTTTAGTTTTGAACTCGATAACCTTGGGCCCGTCTCCTTCTTTGCGCAGCAGATGCGCATTGATGAGGCCGAAGGTGATGGGATAAGTGTTGGAGATGGAGACGTCCTTCTCCGCAGACATGACTGTGGTGGCACACTTTAGTGCTCTCAGCACAGGCTGCGTTTCCTCCATCAGCTGCCAGTGCTCATCTTTCAGCTCCAGGATCCTGGCGTCCTGGAGCTTGGTCACGGTGCGGTCCGACAGGACAGCAGCAACAGCCCACCGTTGCTCCACCAGCCGATCGAACATTTCACAGACTGAGTTCCAACGTGTTTTACATGATTGTATTAGCCGGTGGCTTGGGAGACCCATTTGTTCTTGTTTTTTTTGCAGCGCTTTGCTGGCAACTGTGCTGTGGTTAAAGTGACCAACAAGTTTGCCAGCCGCGGAGATTACCCGATGCAGGTAAAGTGCAAAGCCGTCATTTATGGCCAGCTGGAGGGTGTGGGCAAAGCAGGCAACGGAAACCCAGCTGACTCTGGTTGGACGGTTAGCAGCGACTATATTGGCCGCGTTATCATGTTCGCAGGCGATTACTCGGCCTTCAATTCCCCACTGCTCCACAGCCCCATTCAATTTCTCCGCGAGACAGTCCGCTGTGTGACGGCCTGGCAGGCTTTCTGTTAACAGGACAGCCGAGTTCATTTCCCAGTCATCGCCGATGTAGTGGCAGGTGATGGTAATATAGCTCTCAGCTGTTAAAGCCGTCCAGCAGTCTGTCGTGAGAGCAACACTCTCGGCTGTGGCCAACTTTTTAACCAACTCCTCCTTTCTTTCTTCATACTGCGATTCAATGAGTCTGGTGACTGTGCGCCGTGATGGAATGTGATATGCTGGTTCCATTATATCAATCAGATTCCCAAAACCTTTGCCTTCAACTATACTTATAGGCAGCATGTCTGTCTGAATGAACTTACAGATACCTTTAGTAATTTTATCTGCCCGCTGTGAGTCACAGCTCCTCCTTGCTAGGACCGAGGTGATGGTAGGTTGAGAGGAGGATGAACTGCCGGCCAACAAGGTCGGATGTACGTTGGTCAAGTGATACATCATAGTAGTCGTCGTGGAATTATACTTGTACACGGCATCACAATGTGTACAGTGCACGTCTCCGTTTTTTAAATCGAAGTGGTCCCACGCAACACTTCGCTTGGACCGCTTCATGTTTAGGCTAATCTTGATTTGCTGGCAAGTTTTTAAATGAGCTGCGTCACAAGTCAACTGCCGCTCATTTGGCTGTTCCGTTTTTGTCATTTGAAATAATAAAACATCGCGCCCTGGTGGTTAGAGTTGTTATTTCTTCCACATAGTGATATTCAATTAAACGCTTCAAGACTCACAGTATACACAACGTCCTTTTGATCGATAACAATATAAATTGATCGACACATTTCTTAACGAGCAATTATCGAGCATCGATTAATTATGCCCATCCCTAGTTTAGAGACTGACGGGAAAGCACGTATCACTCTGTTTACTCTGCTGTTTCTGTGCTCAACGAGCAGCGGGTGCTCACGGAGCCCTTACCCCGTCCAAAAGCACTCGCGGGCGGTCAGTCTCACAGAAGCTCAGCGCAGCGGTCCCAGCCTGCAGCCAGCAGAGAGGACACACACACCCGCTCCTCCTAGCGACCCTTTCTGGTGTTATTGGAGACTTTTGTGGTGTTTGGAGACTCTGATGTGAAAGCACGTATCACTCTGCTTTTACTGTGCTCAACGAGCAGCTCCCGGAGCCCCTGAGCCCCACACTCTCCCCTCCCCTTTACCACGTTAGGCCCCTCCACTTAACATCATTAGGCTCCTCCCCTTTACCATGTTAGGCCCCTCCCCTTTACAGCGTTAGACTCCTCCCCTTTACCACATTAGGCTCCTCCCCTTTACCACGTTAGACTCCTCCCCTTTACCACGTTAGACTCCTCCCCTTTACCAAGTTAGGCTCCTCCCCTTTACCATATTAGGCTCCTCCCCTTCACCACGTTAGGCTCCTCCCCTTCACCACATTATGCTCCTCCCCTTTACCACATTAGACTCCTCCCCTTTACCACATTAGGCTCCTCCCCTTTACCACGTTAAGCTCCTCCCCTTTACCACATTAGACTCCTCCCCTTTACCACGTTAGGCTCCTCCCCTTTACCACATTAGGCTCCTCCCCTTTACCACATTAGGCTCCTCCCCTTTACCATATTAGGCTCCTCCCCTTTACAGCGTTAAGCTCCTCCCCTTTACCACATTAGACTCCTCCCCTTTACCACATTAGGCTCCTCCCCTTTACCACGTTAAGCTCCTCCCCTTTACCACATTAGACTCCTCCCCTTTACCACGTTAGGCTCCTCCCCTTTACCACGTTAAGCTCCTCCCCTTTACCACATTAGACTCCTCCCCTTTACCACGTTAGGCTCCTCCCCTTTACCACATTATGCTCCTCCCCTTTACCACATTAGGCTCCTCCCCTTTACCACATTAGGCCCCTCCCCTTTACCACATTAGGCTCCTCCCCGTTACCATATTAGGCTCCTCCCCTTTACAGCGTTAAGCTCCTCCCCTTTACCATGTTAGGCCCCTCCCCTTTACCACATTAGGCTCCTCCCCTTTAGCACATTAGACCCCTCCCCTTTACCATGTTAGGCTCCTCCCCTTTACCATATTAGGCTCCTCCCCTTTACAGCGTTAAGCTCCTCCCCTTTACCACATTAGGCTCCTCCCCTTTACCACATTAGGCCCCTCCCCTTTACCATGTTAGTACAGCATTAGGCTCCTCCCCTTTACCAAGTTAGGCCCCTCCCCTTTACAGCGTTAAGCTCCTCCCCTTCACCACATTAGACTCCTCCCCTTTACCACGTTAGGCTCCTCCCCTTTACCACATTATGCCCCTCCCCTTTACAGCGTTAAGCTCCTCCCGTTTACCACATTAGGCTCCTCCCCTTTACCATATTAGGCCCCTCCCATTTACAACATTAGGCTCCTCCCCTTTACACCATTAGGCTCCTCCCCTTTACCATGTTAGGCTCCTCTCCTTTGCAACATTAGTCCCCCAAAGCTTATCGAGATTAACCCATAGGGGGCGCCACAAATGCCCCCTGACTCTGATTGACCTGTATTACACTTGTACAGCTCATGGTGCTCTACAATATAGCCTCTCGGACAGTTTTTTGAATTTCCGCTAGGGGGCGCTGTTATTAAGCCCCGACTGAAGAAAGTTTGAGAGGCCACGCCCCGCACACCGTAAGTCCGATTGACTTGAAATTTCTCCCACATGTGTATTTTAGGGTGCTCTACAAAAAAGCCTCTTGGATCATTAAAATCAACCTGGAAATATTTTCGGCTAATTAGCATAAAATGAAAAACAGGGTTTTATCCACAACTTTGTCAAGTTTTACTTTATCAACACCAAATGTCTCACGAAGCCCCGGGGGACTATGACGCACGTCTCCGAAAAATATTAGTAGGATAGCTTGGAAAACATGGCCGCCATTGACTAAAATGTTTACGCAGGGGCGGGGCTTAATTACAAATTGGCCATAACTCATTGACCATAGGTCCTATCATCATGAAACTTGCAGGATATGTGCAGAAGACATGTGGTAGCATGGCCCTCTAAGCTTGTCAAGGTTAACCCATAGGGAGCGCCACAAATGCGAAGAACATAATTCACCAATGCAATGTTTGACAGGCCACGCCCCTTTCCCCCTGACTCAGATTGACTTATCATTTGTTAGACATGTACAGCTCATGTTCCTCTACGATAAAGTCTCTCGGACCATAGGGGTCAGCCGTGATTTTTTTTCTTCCCCGATTTACACGGGCGGCCCGTACTTTCAAAATCTCCGCGGGATTTTTTAGTTTATTATTATTATTATTATTATTATAATTATAATGATATAATGATAATTACAATAATGAATAATAATAATAATAATAATAATAATAATAATAATAATAATAATAATAATAATAATAATAATAATAATGGAGAATAGAAGAAGAAAAGTACTGTAAAAGTTGTGGTGTGTAAAAAAGTAAAAAATAAAAAAAATAAATAAAAAAACGCCTGCTGTTTACATGCGTTTTGTGTTTTAGTTCTAGTTTACAAATGTTGGCTTACAAAAAAGTGGGCATCATTACAAATAGATGGAGGGGGTGAATCTGATGAAATAAGTTCAACTCTCTTTCAAAATATCAGGTATTTCATGGAAATTACATAATCCAATATGGCCGCCGACATATGACGTCATAATATGCAAATTAGATGAAAAAAATGTATTCCCTAGATAAACTTCAGGACATTCTCAATATTTGTCTCATTAACTTTTTGTCTCTATCTCAAACCACTTTCAATCCAGATCCTTCTGAAATTTAGGTGTCAAAATAAAGTATTTTTCAAAATTAAACCCGGCGCCTAAAGGGTTAACATCATATTATTATATCATACAAAAAAATTAATACAATGTTTTGATCTAGATAGCCTAGTTAATAGCCCAATAATTTAATCAGTTCATCTGGGAGGTAATCCAAGTTTAACTGATCACGTCACGTTCACGTCCAGTGTGTATTGAGTTTATTTAAAAACATTTGGAAATGGGGCTCAGATGCCCATGCACTGTATAACCTATTTCAGCCTCGTCTGTGGGAAAAAAGATAGCTGGACAACAGAGTTCTTCTGCTTCATTCCTCTCACTGCATTTAAATGTATTCATTATATTACAGAGAAATATGTCCCATAAAAGAAAAAGAGCACCAAGCCCAACCCAGAGGACCCTGCTTAATATTTTATTTTAAATGAACATTTTAATGGAAAATCCAAGAAGCTTCTAATTCATCCGACCCAGTGTCTCCAAATTATTTGTTCACACAAAATTCCTCAGATTTAGCCTCTTAATTTCCCTCTCAAAGTGCACCAGATTCATGCATTTCACTTTAAAAAGTTTAAAAAAAAATCTCCCGGGGGGGGCATACCCCCGGACCCCCCTAGGAGGGTCAGGATCTCAGCTGGCTATTATTTTCACCCAGCTGGACATTGGAGGCAATAGTGGAGAACTCTGGTTGTGTGAATGATATTTAACAATAGCCAATCGTTTGGACAGCGAAAAACACCCGACCCCCCTAGAAGGGACGGGTGTTTGTCACCTTTTTCACCTCCTATGAGTTTGCAGGTCTGATTGTGGACATCCTCGACTTTCTTTTTGAAGGTTATTCGCCCTGTTGCCCCGGATCCGGATGTCCCCCTCTTTGTATTCGGGTCGTAACCAAAACAGCACAGTCCAGTTGTTTTGTTGAGAGAGGAGATTTGATACTGATAAAGAGTTTGTGACGGAGTTTGTGGAGTCGTCGTGACTGTGGGGAAACATGTCTAAAGCGGATATGGTGAGAGCCTTGGTGAAGCAGCGACTGAATGCGGCCGCTGAAGAGATATTTGGGCTGTTTGAAAGAACCATAGCAGAGCACGAGGAGGAACGTTGTCGTTTAAAGAAGGAGAACGAGCAACAACAAAAACTACTGGACGCTGTTTGGAAGCCTGAATTCCGGTTATACTTAGCAGGTATGTTCCACATTACAAGTTAATCAGGGAAAACACTGGCTAACACATATGAGCTACAGTGAGCGTGAAGTGAAAAGGCTAACTGATGCTAAACTATGCTAACTAATGCTAAACATGTAGCCCTCTTGTAGTCTATTGGTAAATGGAAAACGGGCCACCGTCGTTTTAGCTACTAGATTTTATTTGATATTATTGGATACTTTTTTAACTTTAATATATACTTGAGATAGATTGAGGGATGACCCTCATTTGCAATGACGTCAAGTCAATCAAATGCAAAGCAAAAACAACAATACATACACAAACAATGCAAGTACATCAAATACACAACTGATAAAGAGACAAAACAATTTAGACAGTGATGTAGAATGACTGCAATTAAAATTAAATGAGTGAAAGTACAATATAGCCTCATTAAAACAGTTACAGGTAGAGTTTGGCAGATTTAAGATAATATGTCTAAATTTGTTAAAGGATATGAAGGTATTTATCTTAAATTGTTGCTGTAAGTTGTTCCAGGAGTCAGGGGCACTAAAGCGAAAAGCTGACTTTCCAAGCTCAGACCGGGCTTGTTGTGAGACATGAGCATGTCAGTGGAGCGGGTCTGATAAAGCCCATCTGAAATGTGCTGCATTACAGTCAAACAATGTGGTAGCTTCCCGGTCAGGGCTTTGTACAATTTGCCAATGTGCGTCACGTCTCTCTTTAAGAGAGGACCACCCAACCTTCACATACATTGCATTGCATGCAAGCTTAAAGGTGAAGTAAGTGATTTATTTATTTTAATATAAGTTTTAAATCGCTCTTTATTCATACAGTGATCACTTACATAGTGTGCGCGTTTCATAAAGCCGATCTCTCAGTCACCCGCTCTGCATGTAATCGGCAAATAAACTTTTCGGGGATCCCGAAACTGATATCCAATCAGAAGAGAGAACGCTACAAACCGGCACCCGTCTCACTGCCGGTGCACGCGCAGAGCTACAGATCGGTGAATGTGTATGCGCCTACAATGGCGGAGCAGGTAAAAATCCTTCCCAATGTCTGTTTTGATTGTTTTTATCATGTTTTATCACACTTACTTATATGAGATGATGCTAGATAACTCGCTGCTGGAAGACCGCAGTGCATTAATGTGGTGACGTGGGGATGAGGGAGGGGACTGCTAACTGCAGTCAGTGACAGGAAGTTAGCCAAACTGACCATTCCGCTTACTGAACATTTAAAGAGATTTTTTAACAATGAAAGGTTAAAGATTGCTCTGAATTATTCATCAAATCAATTTCTGTAGTTAAAGCTTTGTAATAGTGTTTTCAAATATGTGATCTGACTGGGGATAAACACTTTTTGGATGAAATTACAGAATATGGCCACCCTTTTAATTTTTTCTTTTGCTTTAGCCAGACAATAATCAAAGTACATGTTACAGGGCACTAGAATACAGGAAATCACATCCAGGCTGGATTCAAACGTGCAGACTTCAATGGACCTGCGGATTACACAGCTTTTGCGACCGTATCAGGGGAAGTCCACAATTCTTCAGGGTTTGTGTCCAAAACAAGCGTTAATCTAGTTCACTGCGGACTTCCACTTAGTCCACTGTCTTCATCATTTATTTAATCACAATGCATTGCAGTTAGGACGAGATGTATTATCAAATAAACTAAAGCAAAGAAATTACTAAAAGTAGGGTATGAGTATAATATTCTAATGTAAAGGAAAATACAAACAAAGCTATATCATTATAAATGTACATTGAATAACATAACTATGTAGATTGAATAACATAACTATGTAGATCTACATAACTATGTAGATCTTAATGCATATTTGTAGTCTAATAAACTTCCAAGATTTTGAATTGTATTTGTTAGATTTCAGATCAAACAAATACAATTTGAAATCTGATAAATGAATTTGAGTATTAGATTATATCAACATAAATTAATACGTTTATTATAACCATATCTCACCAACATTAAAGGTCACATATTGTGCTAAATGCACTTTTTAAATGTGTTCTAACATATCCATGGGTCCACGGTGTGCCTAGAGACTGCCAAAATATTAAGAAAAATAACAATCTCTCCTTTTCTCACTCTCCCCCTTTCTGAAACCCCCACCCCTCCCCCCCAATATACTCCAGTTAGAATTCTCCTCGTTTCTGACCTCACAAACTGGAAAGCCAGAAGCTTCCACTCTGCCGCCCACACCCCTATTTCTTATTGGTCCACGGCCCTGACAGACAGAGGGCGAGGCGTATCTGGCTTCGCTTCCGGACAGGGGGCGGGGGGAGCTCAAAGATTATATATTTACGAGGGGAGCTGCAGCTCTTTTTAAAAAATAGGCCATTGTGAGATTAGCTGAACAGTAAAGTAATGCATAGTACAGTAAATTATCTGAAAGTTTTTTTCAGCAAACAATTAAAGAAAAACGTATTAGGGACCACTAAGACCATATAATATGGTGTATAATAGAACCAAAAAGTGTATAATATGGGAGCTTTAAAGGAACACTACAAATTCTCAATCAGTTTTTTATTTGGGACCTTTTGAATTTCCCGAAGGACCCACTCAAATCACCAACCATCCATCCACCCACCAACCCTAGCTCCCTATCTATTCATTTTCCTCTATCTGCTTTTGTCCTCCTCCAAACTACCGTCATTATATCAGCCTTTAAAAGTCAACTATGGCCCACCTCTAATCTCGCACGTCTTGTCTACAGCAAATGTTATGGAAATATGAATCTTTTCATTTACCAGCAGACAGATGACGGCACTTTGGATTTTTAGCTGCTGTTTCTTGCATCAGAGTCTCCATGTTAAGTTTGTCTTCAACATAAACTCATGTGGATTTCCTTGTGTTTGACCTTTTCCCTGCAGACGTCCAGCAGCTGGTGGTGGTTAAAGAAGAGGTTCCCCCTGAGCAGCAGGAGTGGAGCCCTAGTCTGGACCAGGAGGAGCCACCACCAGAGCCCCCGCACATTAAAGAGGAACAGGAGGAAGTGTGGAGCAGTCAGGAGGGAGAGCAGCTTCAAGATATCATCAAGTTCCCCTTCACTCCTGTAACTGTGAAGAGTGAAGATTGTGAAGAGACTGAAGACGGTGGAGAAAAGCCCTTGAAATACCACTGGATTTCTGGATGTCAGCTCAACAAAACACATGAGGTTTTTGGTTCTTGGTCCTCACAGTTTCATCAAAGACTAACTGAACAGATGGAAACAGCAGCTGATGGAGAGGACAGTGGAGGACCAGAACCAGCCAGGAACTCCCATCCAGATCCACATTCACAACTTGAGACTGAAGACCAGCCTGAAGACTCCTCTAAGTCTGAAGACAGGGGTGATGAGTCTGAGGAGACCAGAGAGCTTCAGTTGGGTTTAAAGAGTGATATAAAAGGTAATACTGGAGAGAAAGTACACAGCTGCTCTGAGTGTGAGAAACAATTAAATATGAAAGGGACATTTGACAGAACACATAGTCATCCGCACTGGAAAAAAAACTCAAAAGCTGCGATGTTTGTGAGCAAAGATTCACTTGGTAAGATCAACTCAGAAGACACAAGACACAGTGTGTTGGCCTTCAGTGCTCTCGGCTTCATAATAACCAAACTGAACATATGGAAACAGCAGCTGATGGAGTGTAGGAAAAGATTTAGTGTACAGTCTACAAAACTTATTTTTACAGTCAAAACAAAACAGCTGGGTAATGTAGCGGTATTAATATAAAGTAATATGCACCTAAAGATGCAACATAAATGGCCCAATTTCCTAAAGAAATCAATACATTAACGAGGAAGGGTCTTTACACACAGCAATGCAATACTACAGATTGAGGGGAAACGGGAGGTACAGACATTTAAGAGGGTACAGACAAGGCAATGTGCAGGTCATTTCCACTGGAAACCTGAATACAGGGTTCGTACAGATGCTTGAAAGTCTGGAAAATGCTTGATTTTCAATCGAGTGTTTTCAAGGTTTGAAATGTGCTTGAAATCTGAACACTGTGCTGGAAAATGCTGGATTTTCTCTTTATTGACCAGTGTCGTAATTCAACTAATTTTTTATTTATGTAAATTAAAAAAAAATCTGTCGCAATGTTTTCTTCGCCACCGTCTTGTATGCACGAGTGCAGTTGCTCCCCGTGTTGTCGTTCCTGGCGCACGCGCCACACCTGGCAATCGCTCCAGGAATTATCCAGAACCACGAGTCGCTGCTCATGGACCTATTGCTCCCGATTACCATACCAGATATCCGTTTCCATTTGGTTATGACGAGGCCCTAATAACCGACAGGCATAGGCTACTGTACGGCTGCAAAAAGTACCTCAAGCTGTAGCAGGCTACACAATGGGGGAATCGGCACTTAGAAGTCATGCCAAAGGTAAATTAGTTTAGAATTTTTTTTCGTTAAAATTTATCGGACAATGTCACTCTGGATGACAGTTCATTCGTGTTCTTTTTTGTAAGTTGCACCAAATCCCGAGTTTGTATGTGTTATTGACTTGTTGATACAAATAAATAGCATGCTAAATGTATTGCTCAACACCGTTAGCAATTAGCTGACCAGCTAGTTCTCAATAGTGTATTGCTCCAAATCCATGTTGTTTGCTAGATAACGTAAGCTTGGGGGTTACTTCATTGTAACGTGATGTTACACTCAGCGGGGTTAGATCGATGCAGCTCCCATAACAAGTTGTAGGCCTATAACCTAATCCATTAGTCACACTGTAGTGAGATTAGTTACAGAACCAAGATCCAACATTTTAATTTTGTGAAGTTGTCGAAGTCGAGAACGGTCTTTGCTGTCAAGTTTGATTTGATTTGATTTTAGTTTATTTCAGACATATCCACATACAAAACAAAATGAAAAGCATGGAAATACAATAAACAAAAATTATGTTTTCACAAAAAAACCAAAAAAAAAAAAACCAAACAAATTATCTGTGTTGTTGAGATATGCCTGAAAAGGAGCAGGAAGAAGTATACACTTATTTAATCCTACCCCTTTCCTTAAAAAAATCAAAAATCAAAATATTTATTAAATAAAAAAATCAAAATAAAATAAAATAAAAATAATAATTATATTCGCTTCTCTTATCCATATATTCTCTGTACTATTGGCGATACTATATTTGCCATTTACATACAACTCAATATACTATACATTTTTTATATTTTATATATTTATACAATGCATATATCTATATTTATATTTATAAACAATCAATATATCCATATCTACATACATATCTATACAATCAGTATATATATCCATATAATTATAATTACCTTCTTAATTCACACCCTCATCCCTGTACCTTCGGAAAATCATTGCTTTGAACCTTTTTTTAAACTGGATCATGTTTGGACATTGCTTTAGCTCCGTGCTCATCCCATTCCACAGTTTCACACCCCCAATTGAGATGCAATGACATTTTAAAGTCGTGCGTACCGCCAGTGTCTTAAAGTTTAACTGTTGCCTCAAATTGTAACCCCCCTCTCGGTCAAAGAAAAGTTTTTGTATGTTACCTGGTAACAGTTTATTTCTAGCTTTGAACATGATTTGTGCAACTTGATATTCAACCAGGTCATTGAACTTTATGATACGGGAATGTAAAAAGAGGAGGTTGGTGTGATCATAATATCCAGCTTTATTGATTATTCTTATGGCTCGTTTTTGAAGTGTGACTAGTGGTTGCAGTGAGCTTTTGTAAGTGGTCCCCCAGACCTCCACACAGTAATTTAAATAAGGTAAGATCATTGAGCAGTAAAGAATATGCAATGATTTGTGATCCAATATATGCTTTGCTTTACCCAGGACTGAGATGCTTCGTGACAGTTTAGATTTAACATGTTTTATGTGAGGTTTCCAGCATAGCTTGTGGTCTATTGTCACACCCAGGAATTTATTTACATACACTCTTTCAATATTAACACCATCTATCTTGAGATTTCAGTCTCAAGATAAGTGATTTCAGTCCACAGTCTCAGCATGTTAACGCTATGTCGCCATATTTGTACTGATGCTTTATTGGACCAGAGCCCACTTAGTCCCATTTACGTTCTGAAATCATGGACATATATTGGCTTCAATACCTTTTTTTATTTGACTGAAAGCCCTTTTTGGGAGGATCACTTTTTGGCAACACACCAACATACACAAACTGTAATCTGGAAACCTAGCAATATTGAAAATGTCTGGTCATACACACGCTCAAGAATGTATTTAAATATATAATATCCAGGCATACATTTATACATATTGTTATAATTCAGCCCGGGGAAAAAAGGGGTGCAAAGGCTGTATTTGCCCTTTGTTATTCTTACATGTAGCGTGTGTGTGTGTGTGTGTGTGTGTGTGTGTGTGTGTGTGTGTGTGTGTGTCTGTGTGTGTGTGAAATAAGTTATTAATTAGTAACCATTTCCTACATCTAGACCTATTGATTATCATTATGGCATTTTCAACTGAATCACAGCAGCACTGATATAGTGACAATATGCTCCATCTCATGTGATATTGCTCAAGTAGGCCTACAGGTGAAACTCGAAAAATTAGAATATCGTGCAAAAGTTCATTTATTTCAGTAATGCAACTTAAAAGGTGAAACTAAAATATTATATACTCATTACATGTAAAGTGAGATATTTCAAGCCTTCATTTGTTATACTTGTATTTATTATGGTTTACAGCTTATGAAAACCCCAAGTTCAAAATATCTGAACATTTTAATATTACATACAAATCAATAAAAAAGGGATTTTTAATACAGAAATGTCAGCCCTCTATAAAGTATAATCATCGATATGTACTCAGTACGTGGTTTGGGCCCCTTTTGAATGAATTCTGGCCTCAATTCCAATTCATTTTCCATGATATTCTAATAATATGAGTATCACCTGTATAGTCATGTTGTTATTAACCTGATTGATGGTCATTTTGGGCATATGAACTAAACTGATAAAGGTCTCCTTAGGGCCATACTGCAAATTGGTGATTGTCCATATACATTATATGAACACTCCCATTTTACAGATAAGGCAATGTATGAAATCATAAGCATTTATTTATATACTGTATATTTAAAGCTTCGTCTTCCTTGAAAAAGTTGACATGTTATCTTGATAGTGCTGGAAAAGTGCTTGAATTTTACTCTTAAAGGAATACTTCACCCATACTGAACCGGTGTTCTATCATTATAAAATGACTATTATAATATAATGAAAGAGGTTTGTCCTGACTCAGTATTCCCTTGGTCCAGCTTTCCCGAAAATCTACACCCCACATTTTACATGGTAGTGGGCCGCGTGACGCGAAACGCTTCATACGGCCCACCAGCCTAGAAGCGCCAAGAACTACAGGCCATCCCTTCCGCACATTTGTATGCCCACCAATAAGGGATGAGGGAGGCGGGAGCTCACGGCCGAGATGTAAAAACAGCGTCCGCCATGTTTCTCCTCCGCTTAGCAGAGTCCCGAAAAACTCCGACCATGGCAGAAGGATATTTTCCATTTGTAACGCCTGAAGGGGATTTTTAATGTTTACTCTTGTGAACGGACATTCGTGTCAACCTGTATAAACCGGATTACAGCGAGGAAGAGAGGTGATAGTCGTAAGGAGGAAGAGGAGCTAGCTGTAGCTACACTAGCAGCTACTCCATGCTGAAGAGGAGCCCCGCCGCTGTGCCTGGTGTGTTCGCGGTGTTCACTGTAGCTTTACTCCACATATGGAAAGAGGGACCCCGGAGACATATTTCAGTATTGAGACGGTGAACTGTAGGCGCCAGCCACAGGCCGCGGGGAGAGACGGACGTCGACCACAACACAGTAAGTTTTTATTTTTACTCATTCATCACCGCCACACTTCTTGCATTTGCGTCTGCCTTTCTTTTTTCCCCTGGCGCTTGTGTTAGCAGATCAGAGCAGCTACACAGCACTTTATTAATGTGAATTATCAAAGAAAAACTCATGTAGCAACAGGCTGGTAAAAGCAGCGCTGCAGCAGTGAGACACTGACTGTGTGGGGGGGAAAAACTGCGAGCTAGATGCACTGCACATACTGGCCCTCATTTATCAATTTTGCGTAGACCAGAAAAATGGGTGTACGTACATTTCCACGCAAATCTCGGCATTTATCAATATGGACGTGAGCGTAGGATACGCTCAAATCCCACGCCAGCTCTCAGCTCGTGTACGCAATTTTGTAAACAGCATGGACTCGCAGTGCAGGCTGTGCCGGGTAGCCGATGACTTTGTTGGACAATTATAAGAAGATAATACAAATGCAGTGTTTGCTCAGACCGAAATAAAGATATTAATCACTTAAAATTGTGCAGCTTATGGTGCGCAACTGAGTAGGAGCACTGATTCAATAGTGCACACACCGGCCACTTAGGAGCGCTGCATGGGACTGCGGCAGTTATCTCCGTCTGGAGCAGCTGGGGGGACACTGAGGCACGGGGGCTGCATTCATTCAAAATGTTAGCCTAAGTATTAAATATGTAGTAGGCCTACACTGCTCTTTATGATACAAAAAAATACACGGCACAACATTCAGCTTAACATTTTATTTATTTGACGCACTTTGTAGATGTTAGTTCCTCTTTTAATGTGTCATTGATGCTAAAGCGAGCGATTAATTTCCACCGTTAACCGGCACGTTGTTCCTATCTGCTGGTGGAGCAGGACGGTGGGCGCTCTCACAGCTGATCCCTGCCGGGTCGGCTTGTGCAGCTGACGGCCGGGCTGACCACTCGTGCCAAGCGCATGCTGTCATACAAACGCAAAATGTGTTATTTTTAGTTTTTAAAACCCTTTTGAATAGTGCTATCTAAAAGGGCCAATACATTCTAATCATTCAAATCTCTGCAGACGTGTATTTATTTTATGGGGACCATTATCGGACAGTTGGTGCGTCTTTTTCTCCTCCACCACTTATATTATGCCCGCAGCCCCGCACCCCCAGTTGGTTGCATTTCAGAACAGCAACACGCTTTTTTTAGTGGCGATTTTGAGTCAACACCAACGCTGTTGACCGCAGCAGTTATTTCCTTCCTAACTGCTGCCTTCTGTCGTTCTTTGATGCTGCTTGTAGGCTAATGCTCCGAAATGAAACTCTTTTTTTTCTACTTTCGCTGTTATTCTGTCAATTTCTACTTCAGGGAAGTGCCGTATTGCGCATATCCATGTCGTAAAACCTCTGGGCGAGGCCTCTAAACTGAGAAAATATAGGGGCGTGATACACTCGTTTCCATCCGCCGCATTTATCAATATATGGCCTGGCGTACGCTGAGATTGGCGAGATACGCCTGTTTGATAAATCCCACGCGATACCTGGCGTAGGGAGGTATTTGCGCCAGAATCTGCACCAGTTTCCACGCAAAATTGATAAATGAGGGCCACTATGATGTGACCCGGGCGTAAACACGGCACAAGTGTTATATCTTATTGTAGTTTTGAATCCTGTTCTAAAATGTCTTATTGGCACTATGTTTTCCTAGTTTTGGTAACATGCGCAGCAAAGCTAACGTGACGTAACCTTGCCGTTCTTTTTCATGTATGTGAGCTACTGCAGGCTAAAATTAGCTGGCCTTACTAATGTTTTGCTCAATGTTTTATAGACAATATCGCTGATTCATGCAGTTTCCTGGCGTGACCCTGCAAAGAGAGAGACCCAGCACCTGACCATGCACGTGATGAGCAGTACCGTGGCTATCAAGAAACAAGATCGAGCAGCTGTGACCAGAATGACCTGAGCCAACACACTACACATTTTATTTTTATAAATAGTTGTTCATACGTTTGGATTAAAACTTTGAACTCAAGTTGGTTGATGTGGTTTGTCTACTAACCAGAATGCTGTTCAACTGGAGTACTATTAGAAAAATACAAATTTCTACTGGGGAAAAAGCTTGAGGACAGACTTCAGATGCTGAGCTACTGTATTTAATAAATAAGCAAATATTTTTTATGCTATCAATATAGAAATGTGACCTGAAGTACTCAATTGAAATATATTCTGGCTAGCTTTGGTAGAAAAACTGATAGCTTAGTTATTTGTCTGTGTATCTGTTTTTCCTGTGCTTCAGTATGATGAACCTACCTTGCATCCTTGTGAATTTATAACATTTACCTCATAAATTGTATTTTAAAAACAATACATACAGTAATCTGTGCATCAAAATCAGTTCAGCCAACAAGTCTGTACTGGTGAACATACAGTCCCCTCCATAAGTATCGGAACAGTGAGGCCAATTCCCTTATTTTTGCTGTAGACTGGAAACATTTGGGTTTGACACCAAAAGATGAATATGAGACAATAGCTCAACATTTCAGCTTTCATTTCCAGGTATTCACATCTGGATCCGATACACAACCGAGAAGATATCATTATTTGTAAAGGAACACCACATTTTTAGGCGAGCAGAAGTATTGGAACAGATAGACTTAAAATAAATTAAAGTGAATAAAACTTACTATTTTGTCGCAAATCATTTGCTTGCAATAACTGCATCAAGCCTGTGACCCATTGACATCACCAAACTTTTGCATTCTTCTTTTGTGATGCTTTTACAGGCTTTCACCACAGCCTCATTCAGTGGCTGTTTGTGTTAGGGGGTTATTCTCTTAAGTCTCCTCTTTGGCAGGTAAAATGCATGCTCTATAGGGTTTAAGTCTGGAGATTGACTTGGCCAGTCTATAACCTTCCACTTCTTGCCCCTGATTAACTCCTTTGTTGTGTTTTGGGTCATTATCTTGCTTCATGATGGAGGATCTTCCAATCAGTTTGGTTGCATCTTTCCTTAAATTGTCAGACAAAATGTTTCTGTAAACTTCTGAGTTCATTTTGCTGTTGCCATCATGTGTTACATCATCAATGAAGAATAATGAGCCCGTCCCAGAAGAAGCCATGCAAGCCCAAGCCATGACATTGCCTCCACCGTGTTTCACAGATGAGCTTGTATGCTTGGGGTCATGAGTAGATCCTTTCTTTCTCCAAACTTTAGCCTTTCCATCACTTTGGTAAAGGTTCATCTTGACAACAACACAGTAACACATGATGGCAACAGCAAAATGAACTTAGAAGTCTACAGAAACATTCGGTCTGCCAATTTAAAGAAAGATGCAACCAAACTGATTGGAAGATGCACCATCATGCAGCAAGATAATGATCCAAAAAAACTGCAAAAACAACAAAGGAGTTCATCAGGGGCAAGAAATGGAAGGTTTTAGACTGGCCAAGTCAATCTCCAGACTTAAACCCTATAGAGCATGCATTTTACCTGCTAAAGAGGAGACCGAAGGGAGTAACCCCCCAAAACAAACAGCAACTGAATGAGGCTGCGGTGAAAGCCTGGAAAAGCACCACAAAAGAAGAATGCAAACGTGTTGTGATGTCAATGGGTCACAGGCTTGATGCAGTTATTGCAAGCAAAGTATTTACGACAAAATATTACGGTTTATTCACTTTAATTTATTTAAAGTCTATCTGTTCCAATACTTTTGCTTGCCTAAAAATGTGGTGTTCCTTTACAAATAATTATATCTTCACAGTTGTGTATCAGATCCAGATGTGAATACCTGGAAATGAAAGCTGAAATGTTGAGCTACTGTCTCATATTCATATTTTGGTGTCAAACCCAAATGTTTCCAGTCTACAGCAAAAATAAAGGAATTGGCCTCACTGTTCCGATACTTATGGAGGGGACTGTAGGTGTAGACAGGAGTCCAAGGTAAGGTAACAACAACATAAGATGTTTTATTGTTTACAAAGGAAAATATTGTGGCATCATGCTCAATGTTAAATAAACCAGGTAACAAACAATGAAACAATTCACTCTTATAAAAATATGGGTTATTTGTTTTGATATTATATGTGTAGAGAGATTGATTGAAAATGGGTCCAAATTGTCCTCTCCCATGTACTTCTTGGGGTTGATGGCTAGAAGCGCATCTACAACAACACTTGTTGGAACTGGAACAAGGCTAAAAAGAGGAGTTTGAGAGACAGGTGGTAAATTATTAGTGGTGGTAGAAGGCGTAGATCCTTCATTATGAAAGAGTTGACCAGCAGCTAAAAAATGTTTATTAAAGGCTAAACCAATCTCTTTCTGGTCATTTAAAGTCTGACCATTTATTTTTATCTGACTGGGAACAGTGCTAGAATAGTTAAGTACGGGCCCGGCCCGTAATTATTACTCTCCACCATACTTATTAAGTACGGGCTCTCAATGTATTGAGGGCCCGTAATTATTACTCTCCACCATACTTATTAAGTACGGGCACTCAATGTATTGAGGGCCCGTAATTATTACTCTCCACCATACTTACTTCTTACTTCTTACTTCTTACTTCTTACTTTTTATTCTTCCTCAAAAGTTTGAGCTGCTACTCCTCCCACACCGTTTCACTTAGACATGCCAAAATTTCACAGAATGTCCGTCCCTACCCCGAATCGTGTGCTATTATACAGTTTTTTGAATTTCCGCTAGGGGGCGCTGTTATGAAGTCCCGACTGAAAGAACTTTGAGAGGCCACGCCCCGCACACCGTAACTCCGATTGACTTGAAACTTCGCACACAGGTGTATGTTAGGGTGCTCTACAAAAAAGCCTCTGGGACCATAAAAATTCTTCAGGGAATATTTCCCGCTAATTAGCATAAAGTGAAAAACAGCGTGTTATCCACAACTTTCTGCAATTTGACTGTATCGACACCAAATTTCTCGTGAAGCCCCGGGGGACTACAATAAACATACCCGTAAAAGATTAGTAGGACAACTTGAAAAACATGGCCGCCATTGACCAAAACGTTTACGCAGGGGCGGGGCATAATAACACGTTGGCCATAACTCCTTAACCATAGGTCCTATCATCATGAAACTTGCTGGGTATGTGCAGAAGTCATGTGGTAGCATGTCCATCAAAGCATATCGAGATTAACCCAAAGGGGGCGCCACAAATGGGCGGGGCTTAATAACACGTTGGCCATAACTCCTTAACCGTAGGTCCTATCATCATCAAACTTACTGGGTATGTGCAGAAGTCATGTGGTTGCATGTCCATCGAAGCTTATCGAGATCAACCCATAGGGGGCGCCACAAATGGGCGGGGCTTAATAACACGTTGGCCATAACTCCTTAACCATAGGTACTATCATCATGAAACTTGCTGGGTATGTGCAGAAGTCATGTGGTAGCATGTCCTTCAAAGCTTATCGCGATTTACCCATAGGGGGCGCCACAGGGCCGGGGCCTATCCACAAATTGGCCATAACTCCTTAACCGTAGGTCCTATCATCATCAAACTTGCTGGGTGTGTGCAGAAGTCATGTGGTAGCATGTCCCTCGAAGCTTATCGCGATTAACCCATAGGGGGCGCCACAAAGGTCACCCGACTCCGATTGACTTGAAATTGATTACACATGTACAGCTCATGGTGCTCTACAATATAGCCTCTCAGAATTTTTTTGTATTTTCCGCTAGGGGGCGCTATAATTAAACCCAGACTGAAGAAAGTTTGAGAGGCCGCGCCCCGCACGCCGTAAGTCCGATTGACTTGAAATTTTTCACACGGCTGTATGATAGGGCGCTCTACAAAAAAGCCTCTTGGACCATAAAAGTCAACCTGGAGATATTTTCGGCTAATTAGCATAAACTGAAAAACAGGGTTTTAACCACAACTTTTTCACATTTTACTCCATCGACACCAAATGTCTCACGAAGCCCCGGGGGACTGTGAAGCACGTCTCCGAAAAATATCAGTAGGATAGCTTGGAAAACATGGCCGCCATTGACTAAAACGTTTACGCAGGGGCGGGGCTTAATTACAAATTGGCCATAACTCGTTGCCCGTAGGTCCTATCGTCGTGAAACTCGCAGGATACGTGCGGAAGACATGCGGTAGCGTGTCCCTCTAAGCTCGTCGAGGTTAACCCACGGGGGGCGCCACGAATGCGAAAACCGTCATTCAACGACGCAATGTTTGCCGGGCCACGCCCCTTTCCCCCCGACTCCGATCGACTCGTCGTTTGTCGGACGTGCGCGGCTCGCGTCGCTCTACGGTAAAGCCTCTGGGACCGCGGGGGTCGGCCGTGATTTTTTCGCTTCCCCGATTCGCGCGGGGGCGGCCCGTACTTTCCAAATCTCCGCGGGATTTCTAGTTCTTCTTACTTCTGCCGCAAATTTCGAGCTGCTACTCCTCCCACACCGTTTCACTTAGAAACGCAAAAATTTCACAGAACGTCCGTCCCTACCCCGAATGGTGTGCTATTATACAGTTTTTTGAATTTCCGCTAGGGGGCGCTGTTATTAAGCCCCGACTGAAGAAAGTTTGAGAGGCCACGCCCCTCACACCGTAACTCCGATTGACTTGAAATTTCTCACACAGGTGTATGTTAGGGTGCTCTACAAAAAAGCCTCTGGGAGCATATAAGTCCGCCAGGGAATATTTCCCGCTAATTAGCATAAACTGAAAAACAGGGTGTTATCCCCTTTACCACGTTAGACTCCTCCCCTTTACAACATTAGGCTCCTCCCCTTTGCTGCATTAGGCTCCTCCCATTTACCACAATAGGTTCCTCCCCTTTACCGCATTATGCTCCTCCCATTTACAGTGTTAGGCTCCCCCCTTTACATCATTAGGCTCCTCCCCTTTGCCACGTTAGGCTCCTCCCCTTTACCACGCTAGACTCCTCCCCTTTACATCATTAGGCTCCTCCCATTTATCCCGTTAGACTCCTCCCCTTTACCCCGTTAGGCTCCTCCCCTTTACCATATTAGGCCCCTCCCCGTTACAGCATTAGACTCCTCCCCTTTACCGTGTTAGGCTCCTCCCCTTTACAACATTAGGCTCCTCCCTTTGTCCAGTTAGGCCCCTCCCCTTTACCATGTTAGGCTCCTCCCCTTTACAACATTAGGCTCCTCCCCTTTACCACAATAGGCTCCTCCCATTTACCACAATAGGCTCCTCCCATTTACCACAATAGGCTCCTCCCATTTACCACAATAGGCCCCTCCCTTTACCACATTAGGCTCCCCCCCTTTACCACGTTAGACTCCTCCCCTTTACATCATTAGGCTCCTCCCCTTTACCACGTTAGACTCCTCCCCTTTACATCATTAGGCTCCTCCCATTTATCCCGTTAGACTCCTCCCCTTTACCACGTTAGGCTCCTCCCCTTTACATCATTAGGCTCCTCCCATTTATCCCGTTAGACTCCTCCCCTTTACCACGTTAGGCTCCTCCCCTTTACCCCGTTAGGCCCCTCCCCTTTACAGTGTTAGGCCCCTCCCCTTTGCATCATTAGGCTCCTCCCCTTTACCACGTTAGGCTCCTCCCCTTTACCCCGATAGGCCCCTCCCCTTCACAGTGGTAGGCTCCTCCCCTTTACATCATTAGGCTCCTCCCCTTTACATCATTAGGCTCCTCCCCTTTACATCATTAGACTCCTCCCCTTTACATCATTAGGCTCCTCCCATTTACCATGTTAGGCTCCTCCCCTTTACCCCGTTAGACTCCTCCCCTTTACTGTGTTAGGCTCCTCCCCTTTACATCATTAGGCTCCTCCCCTTTATATCATTAGGCTCCTCCCATTTACCCCGTTATACTCCTCCCCTTACCCCGTTAGGCTCCTCCTCTTTACAGCATTAGGCTCCTCCCCTTGCAGTGTTAGGCTCCTCCCCTTACCACATTAGGCTCCTCCCCTTTCCAGTGTTAGGCTCCTCCCCTTTACCGCGTTAGGCTCCTCCCCTTTACCTATATAGCCTCTCGGACCATAGGGGTCAGCCATGATTTTTTTTTTCGCCGCCATTGCCCAAAATGTTTACGCAGGGGCGGGGCTTATTATCAAATTGGCCATAACTCCTTAACCATTGATCCTCATCATCATCAAACTTGCTGGGTATGTGCAGAAGTCATGTGGTAGCATGTCCCTCGAAGCTTATCGAGATTAACCCATAGGGGGCGCCACAAATGCCCCTTGACTCTGATTGCCCTGTATTACCCTTGTACAGCTCATGGTGCTCTACAATATAGCCTCTCGGACAGTTTTTTGAATTTCCGCTAGGGGGCGCTGTTATTAAGCCCCAACTGAAAAAGGCTCTACAAAAAAGCCTCTGGGACCATATAAATCCGCCTGGGAATATTTTCCGCTAATTAGCGTAAACTGAAAAACATGGTTTTAACCACAACTTTCTCAAATTTTTCTTTATCAACACCACATTTCTCATGGAGCCTCGGGGGACTATGACACACATGCCCGTAAAAGATTAGTAAGAAAGCTTGAAAAACATGGCCGCCATTGACCAAAACGTTTACACACAGGGGCGGGGCTTATTAGCAAATTGGCCATAACTCCTTAACCGTAGGTCCTATCATCATCAAACCTGCAGGATATGTGCAGAAGTCATGTGGTAGCATGGCCCTCTAAGCTTGTCAAGATTAACCCATAGGGGGCGCCACAAATGCGAAAACCATAATTCAAAAATGTTTGACAGGCCACGCCCCTTTCCCACTGACTCTGATTGACTTGACATTTCTTACACATGCACAGCTCACAGTGCTCTACAATAAAGCCTCTTGGACCATAGGGGTCAGCCATGATTATTTTTTCTTCCCTAATTTACATGACCTGAAATTCAGTCAAGTGACATCTACTTTGTGGATTTCCCAACCTATCATCACCAAATTGTGTACACAGCATCAGGGGACCAACATACACGTGTGTATAACGTTTTAGCCAGATAGCTCAAAAAACACGGCCGCCCTTAACGAAAACGTCTTCGCTAAGAGCGGCCATTTTCCTGACGTTTTGCCACGATTGCGACCTTCGATCGGCCACAACTCGGGACTGCAGTTCGGAAAGCCCGCGGTAGAGGTTCGTAGAAGCTTTCGGGCCCGGCCGACGGGTGGGGCGCCGCCGACGCGGGGATTGGCGGCCTGCGCAGGGCTGCCCGTACTTTCAAAATCTCCGCGGGATTTTCTAGTTCTTACTTCTTCTTCTTACTTCTTCTGACTTCTTCCTCACATTTTCTAGCTGCTTCTCCTCCCACACCGTTGCACGTAGAAACGCAAAAATTTCACACAACGTGCGTCCCCGCCCCACGGGGTGCGCTATTAAACAGTTTTTTGAATTTCCGCTAGGGGGCGCTGTTATAAAGCCCCGACTGAAGAAAGTTTGAGAGGCCACGCCCCGCACACCTTAACTCCGATTGCCTTGAAATTTCTCACACAGGTGTATGTTAGGGTGCTCTACAAAAAAGCCTCTGGGACCATAAAAATTCTTCAGGAAATATTGTACGCTAATTAGCATAAACTGAAAAACAGGGTGTTATCCACAACTTGCTGAAATTTGACTGTATCAACACCAAATTTCTCGTGAAGCCCCGGGGGACTACAATAAACATACCTGTAAAAGATTAGTAGGACAACTTGAAAAACATGGCCGCCATTGACCAAAAAGTTTACGCATGGGCGGGGCCTATCCACAAATTGGCCATAACTCCTTAACCATAGGTCCTATCATCATCAAACTTCCTGGGTATGTGCAGAAGTCATGTGGTAGCATGTCGCTCGAAGCTTATCGAGGTTAACCCATAGGGGGCGCCACAAATGCCCCCTGACTCAGATTGACTTGAAATTTCTTACACATGTACAGCTCATGGTGCTCTACAATATAGCCTCTCGGACAATAGGGGTCAGCCATGATTATTTTTTCCGCCGCCATTGACCAAGAAGTTTACGCAGGGGCGGGGCTTATTAACAAATTGGCCATAACTCCTTAACCATAGGTCCTATCATCATGAAACTTGCTGGGTATGTGCAGAAGTCATGTGGTAGCATGTCCCTCGAAACTTATCGAGATTAACCCATAGGGGGCGCCACAAATGTCACCTGACTCTAATTGACTTGAAATTGATTACACTTGTACAGCTCATGGTGCTCTACAATATAGCCTCTCGGACAGTTTTCAGAATTTCCGCTAGGGGGCGCTGTTATTAAGCAACGACTGAAGAAAGTTTGAGAGGCCACGCCCCGCACACCATAAGTCCGATTAACTTGAAATGTTTCACACAGGTGTATGTTAAGGTGCTCTACAAAAAAGCCTCTTGGACCATAAAAGTCAACCTGGAAATATTTTCGGCTAATTAGCATAAACTGAAAAACAGGGTTTTAACCACAACTTTGTTAAGTTTTATTCTATCAACACCAAATGTCTCACGAAGCCCCGGGGGACTATGACGCATGTCTCCGAAAAATATTAGTAGGATAGCTTGAAAAACATGGCCGCCTTTGACTAAAACGTTTACGCAGGGGCGGGGCTTAATTACAAATTGGCCATAACTCGTTGACCATAGGTCCTATCATCATGAAACTTGCAGGATATGTGCAGAAGACATGTGCTAGCGTGGCCCTCTAAGCTTGTCGAGGTTAACCCATAGGGGGCGCCACAAATAAGAAAAACGTCATTCACCAATGCAATGTTTGACAGGCCACGCCCCTTTCCCCCTGACTCCGATCGACTTATCATTTGTCAGACATGTACAGCTCATGTTGCTCTACGATAACGCCTCTCGGACCACGGGGGTCAGCCGTGATTTTTTTCCTTCCCCGATCTACACGGGCGGCCCGTACTTTCAAAATCTCCGCGGGATTTCTAGTTTTTATTATAATTGACAGCCTTCCAAAATAATGCAGGGTTGGGGTAGCAGTTGGAAATTAAATCAAGGTAGTAATCCGATTTAGTTTTCCTAACCATGGTCGTACACCTATTTCTGATTTGTCTAAAAACTGTCCAATTCAAATCTTCTCCAGAGCGAATGACAATGAATACAAAAATAACTAAGATATAACTTACGAATAAAAAGTTTATATTAAAGTGCATTTTTAACTCTGTTACACATATGCTTTGAACACAGCTATTAATGTGTGTGTCTGTTGTTTCTTTGATAGGAGAGCTGCTTGCTGTGGACTCCCTCCTGAGTCAGACTGGAGCCCTTATGATGGACCCTGAAACTGAGGAGACAGAGGAAATGATGGAGGAAGAAGCTGGTTCCACTCTAGCAGGTCTCCTCCATGAGCCACATACCTCTGCCTCCTCCCAGCCTGCTGCGTCCTCCTCCCAGCCTGCTGCCTCCATACCACCACCAGATGTCTCCTCACCACCACAGACACCTGCTGATGACTCTGGGGTACGTAGAAAATGTGTAATAATCAGGGTTGCCGCGGATCTTGAAAAGCATTAAAAGTCATTAAATTTAAGTTTCAATATTCAAGGCCTTAAATGTCTTAAAAAGTCTGGAATTATTGGGTGGGCGGCATTAAATTTAATCGGGGGCAGAATTAATGAGCTTGCCTTATTTGTTTCTTTCTAGTTTTCTAGTTTAATTATATTTCTATGTTTTTATTTTATCTGTGTTTTATATAGCCTACTTCAAAGATATCCGGCAAGTCCGACACATAGGCTACACTAGAGGCAGTACGGCCGTGTTAGGCTGGGTACCGCATTTAAAACGTAGAAGAGGAATGTGTGTTCCCTGCTTTCGAATTTGTAGTCGGCCGCGGTAGAGCAAAAAAGGATAGAACGACGCGGCGGAATGCATGCCAAGCTATTATAAATTCAGTGAGAGGTGGAGGGAGGATGACAAATAGGGGAGAACGGGGTAATTTGTCACATGGGTTGGATGTCACATTCGTTATATCTCGCCACCAGAGCGCGCTAGCTCTGAAATGTTGATATAAAAAAGGTCCAGAATTGGGATCAGAGGTCACATACATAGACTTCCTTGGAGTTAGACTGCTGTATTTCAGGTGAGAAGATGTTTTGTGTTTTTCATGTCAAATTCAAAATATTTTGCTTCTCAGTATTTTTCTTCTAGGCTTTCACACAATGGGTTTATAACAAAACACTTGTTACCCTCAGAAAGTGTGAAGGGTAAACTATAGTTTAGATTGTGGTTAGCAAGCTAATTAGTTGTCAGATGGTTGTTGGCCTTGATGCTAGCAAGAAATTCAAGTTGGGGTTGGTCGTCAAATTTTTTGGGGGGTTGGTTGTCACATGTTATCTCAAGGCTGCAGCCAGAAAAGGAACCCAATAACGAAAGAAATTGTCAAGCTGTATCCTCACTGACACCCCAGAGAAGGAAAGAATAGAGCAGGAAAAGGCAGCTAGCAAGCAAAAGAAAAAAGGGCAACAAAATCAAAACAACCCAGTGCATCCCAAACTAGACCAGCTGCCAAGGCTACAGAACGTTATGTAGGCCTATTTGTCAACTTGACAATGCAATTAAACATTCAAATTTGGTCCTGCCTCCTTGCCTTCTTTTTAAGATTTTTCCCATTAAGATAACATTGTGACAAACAACCCCATAGTTTGTGACAACCGACCCCTTGATGGGGTTGGTTGTCACAATGTGTCAGAGTGTCTTTGATGGTAAATTACTTCTTCATTACAATAAGTTGGAAAAAAAGAGAGACACACATTTCTAGCCAACACCTTAAGCTTCAATTTAATGTAGGAATGGCTATCTGGGGTGGTAGGATGGCCTAGAGGTAAGGTGGCCGACCAGTAACCATGAGGTCGCTGGTTCGATCCCCGGCACCGGACAGGAGGGTGTGAGTCGTAAAACTAGCAGAGGCTGGTATTGTGTCTACGGTGCCCACCATCTCTACCATTGTGTCCTTGAGCAAGACACTTAACCCCAAAACTGCTCCAGGGGCGCTGCACTGCGGCTGACCCTGCGCTCTGACCCCCTCCGAAGTGTGGTAACTTGAGAGGGGATATGCGAAAAGACAAATTTCAATGTGCCTCGTGTACAACTGACAAATAAAGATAACTTAACTTAACTTAACTTATTGACAGATGTTTTGGTGATGAGCAATTCTCACTAGAGTAAAAAGTGTGCCTACTTACCCCGTTCTCCCCTACCGTGGCTGGCTTTTTTCACCCCACGACCGCGACCACACGCTGCTTGTAGGTGCGCAACCACCCGCCCGCTGATGATATAGGGTAGGCTACTGACGCAAATCACACAACACGTTGGTTGTGTTTAGTAGGCTAAACATTTTTATTTAGGCTATCTATATTTATTAATAGACGTTCATTCAGCTCATTCAGGTCGCGTTGACTTGGCGTGAGCTCATGGAGTGAGACGCGGGTCTCTATCACACTGCTTGTCTCTCTTTCTGTCACTTTCTTTCTCTCCACTCTGCACTCCCTTTCTAACAGCTAGATAAAAACTATTGCAGATCCTCCCATCAATCGCAGATAGTAGCATACGTTTCCTTTGCCAATCGGTACAACCCTGATACCCGCGGTTTATTAACCTGAATGCCTGCAACAATAGGGGAGAACGGGGTAATTTGTCACACGGGTTGGTTGTCACAATCGTTATATCTCGGAACCAGAAGGCGCTGTCTGTGAAATTTTGGTATGTAAATATCCAGAATTGGGATCAGAGGTCACCTACATAGTATTCCTTTGAGTTAGACTGCTGAATTTGAGGTGAGACGACGTGTTTTTCATGTCAAATTGAAAATATTTAGCTCCTCAGTATTTTTCTTCTAGGCTTTTACACAATGGGTTTATAACAAAACACTTGTTACCCATACAAAGTGTGAAGGGTAAGCTATAGTTTAGATTGTTTTTAGCAAGCTAATTAGTTGTCAGATGGTTGTTGGCCTTGATGCTAGCAAAAAATTCAAGTTGGGGTTGGTCGTCATATTTTTTGGGGGGTTGGTTGTCACATGTTATCTCAAGGCTGCAGCCAGAAAAGGAACCCAATAACGAAAGAAATTGTCAAGCTGTATCCTCACTGACACCCCAGAGAAGGAAAGAATAGAGCAGGAAAAGGCAGCTAGCATGCAAAAGAAAAAAGGGCAACAAAATCAAAACAACCCAGTGCATCCCAAACTAGACCAGCTGCCAAGGCTACATTAATTTATGTAGGCCTATTTGTCAACTTGACAATGCAATTAAACTTACAAATTTAGTTTTACTTTCTTGCCTTCTTTTTAAGATTATTCCCATTAAGATAACATTGTGACAAACAACCCCATAGTGTTTGACAACCGACCCCTTAATGGGGTTGGTTGTCACAATGTGTAAGGGTGTCTTTGATGATTAATTTCTTCTTTATTACAATAAGTTAGAAAAAGTGAGGGATACACATTTCAAGCCAACACCTTCAGCTTCAATTTAATGTAGGAATGACTATTGAAAGATGTTTAGGTGATAAGCAATTCTCACTAGAGTAAAAAGTGTGCCTACTTACCCCGTTCTCCCCTACTGTATGAAGAACAAATTACTTTGCGCATATTACCTCAGGTCTCGTGAGCATGGATGTAAATCTACAGTTGGCCAACATACACATACGATTTTGAAATTGCAAAAACCTCCCTTGACCTGTGGAACCAATTTTTAAATAGTGTCTGCCATAAGTTCGGAAAAAGAAAGTTAATGGACTAAGTTTGTTATTTATTGAATAAGGAATTAAAATATGAAGAACATTCGGTTCTATTACGTTCCTACTGACCGCCAGAGGCGGTGCTTTCAGCACTGGATGTTCCATCGCGCGCATGCGCAGGTCGAGATCTTATACCAAAATAGTCACCCGTGACCCTTGGGTGACCCGAGAATATGTATATATTCCGGAAGTCACTCTAGGATCTGTTCCTTCTATCTTCTCGCGGACTAGCAGGTCACACACATTGTTGTGTGTATACCATTAGCTTGTCGCAAGTAGCTTTGTAACCTAAGGGTTGGGGCTTCGATTTGACTTCGTCCTCCAAAGGCTGCGACTTGCAATTCGTTCGACTTCGGCTGTGGCCGGTCAGGGGTGAGTTAAAGTGTGAAGGCTACGCGTAGCCGGCGGCTAACGCGGAAGCTAATATCACCTTTCCACCTTGCTTTAATTGAGCTTGTCAAGCGGCGGCTGGTTTCACAGTCGCCGTGTTATTCCCCCCCGGGGGTTCTCACCGTTGCTTGAGTGTTTTTCGCTAAGCCCGGTTGCTAATTGTATGCTCGAATGTATTGTTTTCTAGCATTGCTGACTGTTGCTCGGGTGCTACGTAGATCGCCCCGAGCGGTTGCTTACTTCGATTTAATCGACAGCGAGCGGCTTGGGGAGAGTCCAAGCCGCCGCCAGTATTTTGTAGCATCGCCGCCCTAGAGTGGTGCATAGGCTACTTACTTTGCTCGTCAAGTGGGCGGCTTCGGGTCAGAAGTCGCTTTCACTGTTGTATTTGAGCTGTTTCGCAACAGTCGTGTGCTCTCACCTAAGCCTTGCGTTGCATAGCTTACTTTATTTGCTAGTGCCAGTGGGTGAGCCGTGCCACCCACTAGTATGCTGTTGTATACACTGTATGCTGCTGTATTGCTCGCCGGTGGGCTAATTAGTTTCCTAAATCGCCTTCACCGTGTTATTTTAGCCGTGTCACACTGTTGCACATGTGTAGGCTGCTGTAGTGTGTCGCCAGTTGGCAGCTTAGTTTCACACCGCTGTATTATTATGGCCGTGTCGCACCGTTGCACGGTAGCTCGCGCCTTAGCCTGGTTGCATAGGCTACTTTATTTGCTCGCCAGTGAACGTCTGGTGACCCAAGTGTTGCTGTCACTGTGTTATTTAAGGCGCATTGTTGCCTGGGTGGGCTCTCGCTTGAGGCTCGATTGCCTAGCCTTCGTTGATTTGCTCTCCAGTGGGCGGCTGGGGTTACCTAGAGCCGCTGACACTGCCAGGGGACCACTACAGATAGAGAATAGCATTTGGCTAATTCTATCTTTTTAACCCATGTAGGATCATGTGTTTTATTAATTTGACACTGTCCCCTTAAGATGAATTCAATTGAACTGTGTTATTTAGGGGGTTGCATTGTTGCTTGGGTGCGATCTCGCCTAAAGCTCGATTGCCTAGCCTACTGTAACTTGCTTGCCAGTGGGCGGCATAGTTTTACACCGCCACTGTTTTATTCTGCGGTTTCGCACCGTGGCTCGGGTGCTCTCGCCTGAAGCCCGGTTGCCTACCTTATCGGATGCATATTTTGATTGTCTCAACAGGTTGCATTGTTGCTTGGGTGCTCTCGCCTAAAGCTCGATTGCCTAGCCTACTGTAATTATGCTCGCCAGTGGGCGGCACAGTTTTACACCGCCACTGTATTATTCTAGCGGTGTCGCACCGTGGCTCGGTTGTTCTCGCCTTAAGCCCGGTTGCATACATTAGTTGCTACTAGCCAGTGAGCGTCTTGGGTTTCCAAGGGTCACCTTCACTGTGTTATTTTGGCTGTCACACCGTTGTCGTGTCAGCACAGGCTACTGTATTTGCCCGCCAGTGGGCGGCATAGTTTTACACCGCCACTGTATTATTCTAGCGGTGTCGCACCGTGGCTCGGTTGCTCTCGCCTTAAGCCCGGTTGCATACCTTAATCGGATGCATATTTTAATTGTCTCAACAGGTCGCATTGTTGCTTGGGTGCTCTCGCCTAAAGCTCGATTGCCTAGCCTACTGTAATTATGCTCGCCAGTGGGCGGCGTAGTTTTGCACAACAGGTCGCATTGTTGCTTGGGTGCTCTCGCCTAAAGCTCGATTGCCTAAAGCCTACTGTAATTATGCTCGCCAGTGGGCAGCATAGTTTTACACAACAGGTCGCATTGTTGCTTGGGTGCTCTCGCCTAAAGCTCGATTGCCTAAAGGTGCGAACACACTAGGCACTTTACACGCGTACAGACGCGTATGAAATCGGCCGTTTTTCCATAGGGAACCATTTGTTTACGCGCGTACATGGCGCGTAAATGCGTCACTCGCGCTAAAGCAACATTTTCACTCGCGCTAAAGCAACATTTTTACGCGCGTATATATTACGTGCGTATATATTACGCGCGTATATATTACGCAGCTACGCGAGGAGTTCAAAAAATTTAACTTTTGTTGCTCCTACGCGAGACGATTAGCCGCGTTGGCCAATCAGCGTTGAACTTGACCCGACGTCACATACATTGGCAGGGTCGGAGAACAGTGTACTGTACACAGAGGCTGATGAGAGACACCGAGGAGAAAAATGTATTGCGGGCGGCCGGTGCTGTATGAAGCCGCTCGGGGTTAGAAGACGTGGGGAAAGTAAACCAGGAGAATGGACTTCCTGGTTAATTCAGTGAATATGTGCGGCTGTGCTTTAGCCGATAAACAAAGTTAGCGCCGTATAGCATTAGTTAACTCACCCTGTTGTGTGCGGGCGGCTAGCGCCTCATATTATGAACCCACATGACGACTGTCCGCGGGACTTTCACGACAAGTAGAGCGAAGCACCGGTGTTGATCTACGCCAGCCACGGTCCCCTGTCACAGCCAGGTAGGGTAATTTTGGCTACTTGCCTTTATGTTGTGCCGCCATGCACCGATGCTGCTGTAACTGTGTTTGTTATGTAGCTGCCGTGAATATGCAATGCTGTTTTAATGCTAGGCTATTTGTGCTGTTCAGTTTGTCTTTTGGCACAGTTGTTGGCCGTGTTGTTGTTGTTTTTGTGCGGACATGCACGCTGTTGTGTCGGGTCTGATCAGCCATGGTTGATAAGGGAAATACAATATCGGGAGGGAGACTAGGCACGTTACGCGCGTATAACCATTTTTGACACAAAATGATCAAGCAACATTTTAGCTGCGTTACGCACGTAAATCTTACGTGTGTAAAATGCCTAGTGTGTTCGCACCTTAAAGCCTACTGTAATTATGCTCGCCAGTGGGCAGCGTAGTTTTGCACAACAGGTCCCATTGTTGCTTGGGTGCTCTCGCCTAAAGCTTGATTGCCTAAAGCCTAGTGTAATTATGCTCGCCAGTGGGCAGCATAGTTTTACACCGCCACTGTTTTATTCTAGCGGTGTCGCACCATGGCTCGGTTGCTCTCGCCTGAAGCCCGGTTGCATACCTTTAACAGATGCATATTTTAATTGGCTCGACAATGAGCAGCTTAGGCCTCCTAAAGTCGCCGTCACTGTTACTTTTAGGGGTGTCGCTCCGTTGCTCTGGTGCTTGCGTCTGAAGCTCGGTTGAGTAGGCTACTAATTCATTTAGCCTAGCCTGCTAAATTGCTGACATACTAAACAACCATAATTGTGACGCCTTCATGGCCTCCCTACAGTGGAGAATGGCCATGACAAGTGCCCTGCAGGTCTCGGGGTGAGCACCTGAGGGAAGCACTGTCAGATAACCCATGCATGAACCGTAGTTTCATGCCTCAGGCACTGAGCTCTCCTGCTAGCCTCCAACCAGCTCAGGGTACCAGCTGCAGTGAGTAGCCTTGCGGCTGTGCATCCTTCCTACTCAGGGGATGACATGCTGTTCACAGCTGCTTCCTGTAATGTTATACAGGTGGGCAGCTCGGCTAGAGGGTCAGTGTCCGTCCGTGACTTGCCAAGTATTGGGCTAGATGAAGCTCTGGTTTCATCTGCACCTGTGAATGCCTTTTTTCGGCGGGCCCTCAATACTCCGTTTTCTCCGGGCCTCCCTCTGAGCCTTACTTCGAAGGCAGAGCTCCGTAGAGGCTTTCCAGATTTAAGGGCTCTCTCATCACACTAGTGACAGCAGAGCTCTGGCAGCCATGCACAATGCTGATAGTTAGGGCTTGGACTGGTTAGCTCCGATTGAGCCTGCTATAGCATCCCTGGTTGTCTCCCCAGACGAGGCTCTGAGAACCGAGGTGCGCTGCCCTCGGCCCCAGTGCCAGATTACATACGACCTCCTTACTAGGAGTTACGACATTGCTGCCCGTGTGGGACGTCTTGGGAATTTGCTTTCTCGCATAGTCCTGGCTTGGTTGCAAACCATACAGGGGTCAGGTGCTGGTCACTCAGCACGGACCCTCAGTGATGCTTCACTGCAGACTTTGCGTTATGACTTAGGGAGCTAGGCAGGTTGATGCCAACTGTGCGTCCCAGTTGGAGGTGTGTCGACAGACCCTCCGTTCTCTTCCAGTGATCCCAGGCCGCACGCTTCAGGCCCCGGTGCGAAGTGTTCAGGTTGACCAGGCTAGACAGTAGTTGCACGCTGCGACGTGCGCCTCTGCCTGATTCCAGGCCGGGAACCTCTGTGGTACCCCGTGCCAATATCTTCAACCACGTCCAGGTGGGCAATCAAGGGGCCAGTGCTTCTCAGCACATTCTGAACAGCGCCGTAACACCGTGCTACGGTCGGCTTTTCAGGCGCCAGGAAGTCGGCGTCCAGCCTCCGCCCTCCCCCAGAGTCCCTGGGGGTGCTACTCGATGCTCGGTAGGTTCTACTCAGCCTAATTTCAGGTACCAAGGAAGTGGGGCGGGTTCGTCCCATTCTGGACTAAGATGGCGGAATCGGTGCCTCACGGTTCTTCCTTTCCACATGCTGCGTGTTGCAGGTGGCCTCCAGTCTATCGCTCAGGCGGACTGGGTTGTGTCAATAGCCCTGAAGGACGCTACTTTCAGGTACCTACTGCCCAATGCCACAGGTGGTCCTCCCCTTTGCATTTCTGGGCAAGGTGCATTTCAGGGTTCTTCCGTTGGGCCGTCCCTGGCTCTGCGTATATTAAACAGTGTGTGGCAGCATCCCTGTCGCCATTACAGCTCAGCGGTACGGTGTACTGCCATACCTAGACTACTGGTTGATCATTTCGCCCAACTCAGGAGCAGGCGGTCAGGGACACAGCCACGCTCCTTAGCCAGCCGGGAACAGGCTTGGCCTTACGATCAATCTTACAAAGGGCAACCTTACACCATGTGTTGGGTTATGATTTAATTGGGGCTGGTGCTCGACTCGGCGGCCATACGAGCCTGCCTTTCTCCAGAGCGCGTAGCTACCATTCGGCAGCTACTACAGCACTTCATGCAGGGGAGGCTGCTGGAATACAGCCTCTTCCTTTGACTGATATGCTGACCTTGGCATCCAGGAGGGTCCGACTAGGCCTTCTCAAAGTGAGTTCTCTTCTGGGCGAATGGTCTCCACTTGGACCCCAAGTGGCAGAGACGCAAGATGGTCAGGGTGTCTGGGCAGTGCCTTCGGGCCCTCAGACCCTGGAGAGAGAGGGCATCCCTGATTGCAGGGTCGCCCTTAGGGAGGAATCTCCCGGTGTGAGGTTGTAGAGACAGACGCCTCCTTGTCAGACTGGGACGCAGTCTATTAGTGCAGGACTGTCGTAGGCCAGTGGGATGCCCAGCAGAGACTGGAGCACGTTAGGCTGGAACTCCTGGCAGGGTTCTTAGCACTCAGGCTTCAACCACCAGGTGGGCACCAGATCGGAGCAGGGCCTGCGGGTTACGCAAGGGCTCCTTATGGGGGTGCTCTACCATTATCTAAGCTTTCCAGGTGTCTGAAACACAGCGATAGACCTTCTCTCTTGCCAAGGGCCACCCCCCGGGGAGTGGAGACTCCATCCGGAGGTGGTAGGCATGATTGGGACAAGTATGGCAGGGCGGTGGCATATCTCTTTGCTTCTGAAGAGATGACCCACTGTCCCCCTTGGTTCTCCTAGAGTGGAGAGGACCAGCCCTCTAAGGCAGGAGGCGCTGGCTAATGCTTGGCCAGCCAGCCTTATGCATTTCCTCTAATTCTCTTTTTACTGGTAACACTGGACGGGGTCCAGCATTGCAGTTACAGCCTACGTTTGGTGGCTCCACATGGGCCTCGAGGCGCCTGCAGCTGGGCGTGTGGCTCCTGATAGCCAGGACCCACTGTTGACGTATTGCGACCAGTCAGAGGTCCAGACCTGTTTTAAGTTCAGGGGCACTCACCGCTATATGGCTCTATACAGACAGGTGGAAGTTGTTTGCACAGTAGTGCATGGCACATGGCGAAGTCCAAGGGACTTGCTCATTGAGAGTGATACTACACTTTCTGCAGTCTGTGTGGGCAACAGGAGAGCTGCTTCCACCCTGCGCGTTTATGTGGCTGCGATATCGGCCGCACATGCAAGGGTGGATAACCAGACGGTAGGGTCCCACTACCTAGTCAGGCAGTTACTGAAGGGAGGCCAGAGGCTTCATTCAGCCACCACGACCCCTGAGGGCACCATCATGGGACTTGCAAGTAGTCCTGAGGGCCTTGGGTCTATCCCCATTTGAGCCGCTGAGTCAGGCAGACCTGACGTGGCTGTCTATGAAGACGGCATTCGTCCTTGCCATTGCGACTGCAAACGGTCGGTGAACTCCATGCCTTGTCAGTAAGCCAGGCACGCTTGCGCTTGCATGTAGAAGGGTCAGGAGTGGTGCTCTCGCCAAATCCATCCTTCCTATCCAAACGATTGTCTCCCCACTATGTAAACCAATCGATCGAGTTGGCTGCTTTTAATCTCCTGGGCTCACCAGGGGGTGCAGGAAGAATGTCAGACCCACTGTGCCCGGTGCGGGCGCTTGGGGCATATGTTGTGGCAATAACCAGCTTGCGTAAGACAAATAACCTCTTTGTCTGCTATGGGAGCTGCAGGAAGGGGGCTGCCCTGTCCAAACAGAGACACTCCCACTGACTTGTGGATGTGGTCTGTGAATGCATATAGAGCACAGGGGCTCCCTAGGCCTTGGCCGTTGAGTGCCACTCTACCAGGAGTATGGCTACATCTTGGGCTGCCTTGAAGCGGGTTCAACGTCAGGACGTTTGCGCCTCGGCTACATGGTTTTCATCATATACGTTTGCGCGGCTCTACAGAGTTAGTGTTTCTGCTCCTCATCCTGTGTGATGGCGGCTGTCTTGTTGACGGCTGTAAGCCCTTAATTGATGAGTACTCTTCGTGACCTTTCTGGTATAAGTCATCCAGTGCTGAAAGCACCGCCTCTGGCGGTCAGTAGGAACGAAATAGAACGATAGTTACGTATGTAACTACGGTTCTATGAGTTCCGGATAACCGCCAGAGTTCTCTGTCACTCAGACTTCTCAGATACCACGAGAAGATCCAGTTGGAACAGATCCTAGAGTGACTTCCGGAATATATACATATTCTCGGGTCACCCAAGGGTCACGTGTGACTATTTTGGTATAAGATCTCGACCTGCGCATGCGCGCGATGGAACATCCAGTGCTGAAAGCACCGCCTCTGGCGGTCATCCGGAACTCATAGAACCGTAGTTACATACGTAACTATCGATTATTCTTCCCCAAAAAATATCCCATTTTTAATTTATAGCCTAATTAAAATATTGTGTGCTGCACTTAATACGTATTTTCTAAATTGATTAAACTCTTCTTGTTACTCGATTAATCAGAAAATGTAAACCAATTGATACAGAGATCTATAATTGGTTGAAAAGGTGGTAATGATTGGTTTTCAGGTTGCCTTTACAGTGATCTCTTATACTTGTGTGAAAGTTTGTGAACCCCTTGAGCCCTTTGGAATTTTATTTATTTTAACCATTATTAATTCATTTTTATCAATACCAGTATTTTGTATATGAAATAACAGATGTTTGTTTATCAATTCAACATTTTTCTTTTCCAGAAATCATTTGTTAAAACAGATAAAACAAATTATTTGACAAATGTTGTATGTGCAAAAGTTTGTGAACCCTGAGCTGCATTGCTTAAATCGAGCAGGTTGACACAATCAGGTGGGCCAAATCGAGTGATGAAATAGACCAATGTAGTGATTTAGGGCGACTGTGGCTCAGGTGGTTAAGCGGGTCGGCCAACGATCCAAGGGCTGGCGGTTCGATCCCCGCCCGGCCACCTGTGTCGTGGTTGTTGTGTCCTTGGGCAAGACACTTCACCCACCCTGCCTTGTGTGAATGTGTATGATTGCTGTGTGTTTGAGGTGGTGGTCGCAGGGGCCGATGGCGCGGAATGGCAGCCTCGCTTCCGTCAGTCTGCCCCAGGGCAGCTGTGGCTACTATCGTAGTTTACCACCACCGGTATGACTGTGTGTGAACGAATTGAACCTGGAACCCTGTAAAGCGCTTTGAGTCAACAACATCGAAATAAAGCGCTATATAAATCCAATCAATTATTAGTGAGAGAAAAACAAACATCTGTTATTTCATATAAAAAATACTGGTATTGATAAAAATTAATTAATAATGGTAAACAAAGGCTCAAGGGGTTCACAAACTTTCACACAGCACTGTATGTATTTGATGGTAAATGCAGGGGGACATTGTCTTCATTCAGACTGCTGAACATTTTTTATTTTCTGTAATTAGACAGCAGTTGTTAGCTAAAGTGCATTGAATATTTGTTAGTCAGATTTAATGCAACCCTTTACGTAGTATACTGTAGTGTAGTTTGTCGATTTCTGTTACCGCGGTATTGGTATTATTTTTTCATTTTAGAGGTCTTAAAAAGGTCTTAAATGTCTTTAAATTTGAACTTTAAAAATGTGCAGATACCATGGTAATAATGCATAAATACAGTAATACAATAAATGTCTGTTATGTCCCCACTTAACTGCTCTTACATGTTGCTGCTCATCTCTGTTGTCTTAAGGCTGTGTGCTGAGCGGAAAACTCGCCGAAATGTTTTCATTATCATTATCATTATTATTAGTGCATTAAGAGCGAGGGAGAGAGAAGAGAAGGGACAGTCCGCGAGTGAACATTTACACAATCAACTGCGCGGATCATGTGACCTACTTTCATCGCAGTGTCCAGCTGTCGTTAAGTCTTTAACATGTTGCCAACTGCCGAGGTTTTCCGCTTTATTTTCCGACTTTCCGCCATAGCGCTAAGGCTGTTAAAGTCCAGAGAGACACTTCTTGCAACTTAAAAAAAACGTGGTCACCAGAGTAGAGTAGTAGCTGCTGCTGTCTACCCCTCATCATCGCTGACAGCACTCACTCACACGGCTAGTCTGATAGCTTCCCCCGCCACCTGCAGCAGCCAGCAGACAGACAGCACCGTGTCCGCTCTGTGCACGTTTTTAAACATGTACATTGTTTTATAGGTCCACATTCAATAGGCCACTGCATATCTATAACAAAGCTAATCTTGTTGTTATATGGCAACAAAGAAAGTTTGTAAAGTGAATTTGTAAATACAGGGCTGTACAGTGCGACAGTTTTGATCGCATTTGCTACTGAAATTGATCACGTGCGATGATGAATACAAGTCCACTCGCACAAGTGCACGAGTAGATGCTGCTTTGAGAGACTGAGGAGCGCTGCACAACACTGCTTAGAGGGCTCTACATTAACACTCCAAATGCGGGTAAATGTAGTCTTAGGCAAGTAAGGTATTGAGTCCACCCTCCACTTTGGCTGGTGAAAGATGTGTGCTCGGGATCTGTGCTCGTGCGGCGATAAACTTCACCAACGGTAATAACCGGAAGGACACGGCTCTCTGCTCTTAACATTACCGCAGTTAAGTTAGCGCGTGTGCAAACAGAACATTTCCTGTGCGCTTTCACATTAAAAGCCTGTTACCACCCAAACGTGAGTTGACTTTTGTTTTGAAGCCGGTAAGAACAGGAAGTTAGCGCTTTACAGCACTAGTGCTCTAGCTTGAAAGGCAACTCATTCAGCTGCAGAGAAAAGTCAACAGTAGTCTATTTAAACAAAGTTTGAAATAATAAGCCACGGAAGAGCTACTCCCAACACATTCACAACAACCTATTTAATTTATCCTCAATTGTGCCAATATGTAGCCTTATTTATTTAATATGCTATGTTTAATGTTTTAAAGTTTGGTTTTAATTAATAGGACATTTTCTAAAAAAAAATATTATTAATAATATAATAACTATATGTATATACAAAAAATATATAGATATTATTTTTATGGGGAGAAATAATTCTGAATCATCAAAAAATTGCAATTGGCAGGTTAGATTATTTTGTCTAAATTGCAATCAGTGCACCCCTATTCATTTTTCTATCATTATTACTGCACACACTAGGATATAATATTAATTTAGATTCTCAAATGAGACCAAGATGACATGCTCAAAGGTAATTAGAGCGAAATGTAAGGGTTAAGGTTATGCAAGTTTTCGATCATACTTTGTGTGCTACCAAATTTATTTTTGTGCTACTGATTTTTTTTGCTTGCTAGCACCAGTGCTACCACCTAAAAAAATAAGCGTACAGCCCTGAAATATGTAAATAGGCCTAGTTAATTTGTAAACTACCTGGTCAGCATTTTCTGTTCAATTTGCCTCTTTCAGAATAGCATGTTATGCAAATTAGCTGATTATGTCATCTAGCTACTACTAGTTACTTTTGGGCCAATAACAATTTTCCTTGCAGAGGAGTCAGCAGAGATAGAGGAGGAACAATAAGAGGGCTCGGATGTAGAAGAGGTTATGGTGAAAATGGCCTTTTACTAAAGGAATGTCTGAAGGATTTCACATGGTGATGCCAAATCAAAAACACAATGAACTGTATCATCTGTTGTCAGTGTGGTCCAAAACATGCTGGAAATACAATATCAGTAGGCCTCATATAGTTCAAATTGGGGAAAATGTGAATAGATGCGTTCCAGCTCCATTTAATGTGTCCCCCTAAATGTTCTGCTTGCACCCCTAACATTTTTGAGTTGGGGGCGCCCGTGCTCCTAGTAAAAAAGGTTAGTCTGGAGCCCTGTTAATCAACTGGTAAATCAAACTTTTGCCGTGGTCGTTCGGCTATGAACCTGGTGCACTTTGAGAGGAAAATGAAGAGTTTAAATCTGAGGAATTTTGTGTGAACAACTTTTTCCTGTGTAGTAGGCCTACTAATTTTTGGAATAATTTGGAGACACTGACTGTGTGTGAACGAATTGAACCTGGAACCCCGTAAAGCGCTTTGAGTCAACAACATCGAAATAAAGCGCTATATAAATCCAATCAATTATTAGTGAGAGAAAAACAAACATCTGTTATTTCATATAAAAAATACTGGTATTGATAAAAATTAATTAATAATGGTAAACATAAATAAAATTCCAAAAGGCTCAAGGGGTTCACAAACTTTCACACAGCACTGTATGTATTTGATGGTAAATGCAGGGGGACATTGTCTTCATTCAGACTGCTGAACATTTTTTATTTTCTGTAATTAGACAGCAGTTGTTAGCTAAAGTGCATTGAATATTTGTTAGTCAGATTTAATGCAACCCTTTACGTAGTATACTGTAGTGTAGTTTGTCGATTTCTGTTACCGCGGTCGGGTGAAATAGAAGCTATTGAAGAAAGACATATATAAAATATATAAAATAGAATATTATGCAAATAAATATCCACAAAGTTGTGATCTTTCTTTATTATAAATGTAAAATATTTTTTTCTAAACGTTTTTAAATACACTCAATATCTCAATAGATTAAATCATAGTCTATACCTGTCATCAGAATACTGAGGAAAGTTGAAAAGAATTAAAAACATGGTTCAGTATTCCTCCTCTCCTCTGTCTGTATCCTGCTATAGGGAGGAGGGGCTGCTAACACTGGTCTCAGTCAGCAGTTGTTTAGCTAGTTAACTGCTGAGCTGGCGTGCTGTGCTTCTCTGGACCGATAGAAGAGATTAAAATATTGCGTGTTCACGTTTAATGCAGGTTGAACAGGTGTAGCCTACTGATTTGACGATATTGGGCTTACAACTTATGTTTTATTTCACTTACTTGCAGTTACAACGAGCGTAATTCACGTCAACTCTGGCCCTCACATTATTAGCGTATTTCACCAAAACGCTCGTCCACCGTGAGTGATGCACCGCGAGTGCATGCTTGTGTTTGTGCACCGCTGACACACACACACACACACACACACACACACACACTCACACTCACACCACAGTGTGGAGCAGGCAGATTATTCAGAGACGCGAGGGTGGGGGTCTTCTTAGATCTTGAACTCCCTCAGTTAAACTGACTTTATTGAACAGTATAAGATGAGAATTCAGTTTAACATTCATGCGACAGAGGCAAATGGAAAGAGAAAGAGTAATGTTTGTTTTTCTTGTGGAGTAGAGGTGCAAGAGTAGCCGGCTGGAAATGCTTTCACGCACGGCCGGCGCTAACGGAAAACACTGTGCACCTCCTCAGTAGGGCTGGCCCGAATGCCATTTTTCAGGCTTCGAATATTTGTTGGTTTTTCCGAGCGAATATTCAAATATTCGTTCCAGAAAAACACACCATCAAAAACAACATTAACATTTTTTTTAATTTTTTTTTTATTAAAAAAAAAAAAAAAAAAAAAAACTTTAATAATCCCTTTATACTCCCTGGAACCGATTTTGACAGTATCTGCATATTTTGTTGAAGATTTACGCGCTCGGAGGTGAAGTAATGGATGCACTATGACACTTAGTGATGTAATATCCTCCTAATTGAGAAATACTACTACAATATTACGAACTTTGATATCCAAATATAAAATGATTTGGTGACATTATATTGCAGTACTAGGACTTGCAAAAAAAAAAAAAAAAAAAGAAGCTCCGAATACTAATTTAAGCTCCGAATACTAATTTTCCGAACGAGTATTCGAATATTCGAATAGTTCGGGCCAGCCCTACTACTCAGCCTCAGTTCTTCATGTCAGGTCTAGAATATAATCTTTCATCTTGGGAATCTCAGGAATTTGATCGAGTTTGAAGAAAGTAATTGTATTCTGAATCATTTGGAGCTGTATTCTTGCCCAGCTTGCTCAGTTTGTTCTTCATATATAATCTTTCAGTTAGGGCCTTTTTTCGGGGCAAGAGAGAAAACGCTGTGAGCAGCGGAGGAGAAAGCTGTTTGTCATCTTGTCCACTGGCACTGTCAGGCAACACTGGTTTCACTGTTTAGGCAAAATAAGTTTCTCTTCCATCTTCTGGGTTGCCAAGGAGTCCCGATGATCTAGGGGAGAACGGGGTAATTTGTCACACGGGTTGGTTGTCACAATCGTTATATTTCGGAACCAGAAGGCGCTGTCTATGAAATTTTGGTACGTAAATATCCAGAATTGGAATCAGAGGTCACCTACATAGTCTTCCTTGGAGTTAGACTGCTGAATTTGAGGTGAGACGACTGTTTGTATTTTTCATGTCAAATTGAAAATATTTAGCTCCTCAGTATTTTTCTTCTAGGCTTTTACACAATGGGTTTATAACAAAACACTTGTTACCCATACAAAATGTGAAGGGTAAACTATATTTTAGATTGTGGTTAGCAAGCTAATTAGTTGTCAGATGGTTGTTGGCCTTGATGCTAGCAAGAAATTCAAGTTGGGGTTGGTCGTCACATTTTTTGGGGGGTTGGTTGTCACATGTTATCTCAAGGCTGCAGCCAGAAAAGGAACCCAATAACGAAATAAATTGTCAAGCTGTATCCTCACTGACACCCCAGAGAAGGAAAGAATAGAGCAGGAAAAAGCAGCTAGCATGCAAAAGAAAAAAGGGCAACAAAATCAAAACAACCCAGTACATCCCAAACTAGACCAGCTGCCAAGGTTACAGTAAGTTACAGTCATATGAAAAAGTTTGGGAACCCCTCTCAGCCGGCATTATAATTGACTCTGCTTTCACAAAAAAAAGATAAAAGTGGTATGTCTTTAATTTACCAGGAACAGCTAACTACTGGGATGTTTTCCAAACAAAGATTTTTTGAAAAGCAGTATTTGGTTGTGTGAAATAAAATAAAATGTGAAAAACTGGCTGTGCAAAAATATGGGTACCCTTGTGGTTTTGTTAATTTTAATGCCTGTAACAGCATGTAAAACTGATGACTTTAAACACAAAGTTGGTTGGATTATGTTGTTAAGCCTTGAACCTCATAGAAATATCTGTTTAATCATGAGAAAATGTATTTTAGGTGCCTAAATGCAAGTTGCACTTCTCTTTGACTCTCTGCTGAAGTGAGACAGAATGGGACCATCAAAACTGCTCCCAAAATATCTTAAAAACAAAGATTATTCATTATCATGGTTTAGGGGAAGGCTACAAGAAGCTTTCCCAAAGGTTTCAATTGTCAATTTCTACTGTAAGGAACGTTGTCAGGGAATGGAAGGACACAGGCACAGTTGCAGTTAAACCCAGGTCTAGCAGACCAAGAAAAGTACAAGAGCGGCATATGCGGCGGATTGTGAGAATGGTTGCACACAACCCAAAGATCACCTCCAAAGACCTGCAAGAACATCTGGCTGCAGATCGTGTATCTGTACATGGTTCAACAAATCAGTGCAATGTTGCCGGCTGAGAGGGGTTCCCAAACTTTTTCATATGACTGTATGTAGGCCTATTTGTCAACTTGACAATGCAATTAAACTTTCAAATTTAGTTCTACTTTCTTGCCTTCTTTTTAAGATTATTCCCATTAAGATAACATTGTGACGAAAAACCCCGTAGTGTTTGACAACCGACCCCTTGATGGGGTTGGTTGTCACAATGTGTAAGGGTGTTTTTGATGATTAATTTCTTCTTTATTACAATAAGATAGAAAAAGTGAGGGATACATATTTCCAGCCAACACCTTAAGCTTCAATTTAATGTAGGAATGACTATTGAAAGATGTTTAGGTGATAAGCAATTCTCTCTAGAGTAAAAAGTGTGCCTACTTACCCCGTTCTCCCCTACTCTCTGATTGGCCCGTTGATAAAAACGCAGATGACATCCCCGACTCTTTTCTGAAAAGTTGAGCCTTTTTCAACTCTAAACGCTTGAAGCGGCAGCACAAAAAGGGTGAAACGCTCGGGAAAAGGAAGCTGGGCACTGCAGCTTTTTTACGAGACGCTCGCCTCTCATTGGGAATCAATGACGCTTGTGCGCGAAAAAGCCCCCCCCCGGCCCTTATAGTATAAGTTGTGGACATTACATTTACTTTATAAAGGCAGTAAACTACTAGGTAAAGTGTGTTTAACATCTTTAAAGGTTCACCTAGACTCAACTAACAAATTAACTGAATACTGGGGTCTACTCTACAGGCCACTAAATGATATGTGTAACCGATTAGTAAATCCTAACTTTATAGGAAAAATCAAAAAACGTTTTTCATCTTTTAGGTTTTGAAAATGACTTCAATGTGTTCTGAAAATTGTTGTCTTTTATTATCATGTAATAATTTCTTATGGAGAAAGGAATCAAAATATTGTTCGAGAGGTAATGAAGGAGGGTTAGCTCAATTAGGGTTAAACAGCATCTAAGAATGGTATGTCGATTAGAATACGGGGAATGAGGAATGAGTCACCAGTTTCTAGAACAACAGTCAAATAAAAACACTATAAGGCTCAGGCCTCACATTTGATTTATTAGGATCCCCATTAGCAACACACCGGAGTGAGAGCTAGTCTTCCTGGGGTCCGAAACATACAATATAGACAACAGACAATCACTTGTTTGACATTATGTCAAACCGAAAAAGACAAATAATAACAACAATATTACACAACACTATGATTTAAAAACATAATAATTACAAATATAACAAAAGAAAATAAAGATAAGAAATTTACAAAAGGAAATGAAACATTTAAAATGTATACATTACATATGGACCAGATGTTTTTTGCAGACTTTTTAAAGTTGTATTTGCTATTAATGCTAAAAGTAATGTTTTTTGGCAGTTCATTCCATAATGAAATTGATCTGTAAATTATAGTATTTTTAAGTACATTGGACCTTGGTCTAGGTAAAGCTAGATGTCCATTACTTGCACCTCTAGTGCTATGACCGTGTGTGTCAGACACGCTAACTAAACCTTCAGCAAAGAAGGCAGGTATTTTGGTGGTTATGACTGACCTTAGGAACATCAAGAGATTAAGAGAGATCTTTTGTTTTACTGTGAGCCATGAAAGGCTAGAATGCATTACATCAGTGTTAGTGTGAATGGAGCAGCTCAGTGCCAAACGGGCTGCTTTGTTCTGAGCTACCTGAAGTTTATGAAAGTCTTTTTTGTTTACCGATGACCAGATAATTGTACAATACTCAATATTCTATGAATCTTGAATAAAGAAATAACTAGAGGCTAGATAACACTGTACACTTGGGTTACTTAATAAATAACTCAAACTGAGCTATGCATTCATAATATACAGAAACAAATATCCTAGAGTCACATACAGAATATTCCACTCAGACAAAATAAACAAACTCCTGGTGACTGTGTATAAGAGCAGATCACACAGGCAAAGCGCAATTGGGCCGCCTGCAGGTCAGAACGGCTACACTGCATGTGAAGGACATTCCCCTTTCACATGGAAAGCTATCAATTAACTACCATAGCAACCTAAACAGCGCTGCTTTAACTTAGATTAGAACCAAGGAAATTCAACATCAAATTGGCACATACAAATGTGTGACAAAACTCACAATAAAGAAAACAAAGCAGCAGGCACTTAGTTTATCAAGAACTTAATACCCGGAGTATTATACACAGTAAACAGACAGATAAAGATGAGCCGCCTGTTGGTGCACACTGACATGAAGCTCTCACTCGGACATACACGGCAGAAACTAAACTTAACTCACATGCTCTATGAAACATCAGCAATGGCTCTTAAAGCGACAGGCACCCATAAAAAGTCAAAGCCTGTTATACAACATTGATACTACTCTGTTATTGATATAAATCTATATTTATAGGTAACATTGTCTCTTCCTTTCAAGTGTCCCTTCTGTGTGATTACTGGCCCCATCCTTATGTGTGTGACTTGTGTCTCCAATGTATTTGAGTATTAAAATCCTTGTCTTCTTTTCATTTGTTGTAAAATCCTAACTATTCCCATCCCTACTGCTGATCCTGACTGCACATCTCTGCCTCACTCATTCTGTCTTTGTATTTCTGTCTGTCTGTTCGCTACAGAAACAAAAAGGAACAAAGAAACCTAAACCTCACTGCTGTCAACAGTGTAAGAAGGAGTTCAGGCAGAGGTCAGACCTAACGATTCATCAGAGAATCCACACCGGAGAGAAGCCGTTCAGCTGTGACCAATGTGGCAAAACATTCACTGAATCAGGAAACCTCAAACGCCACCAACGTATTCACACTGGTGAGAAGTCGTACAGCTGTGACCAGTGTGGCGAAACATTCACTCGAGCAGGAAACCTCAAAGTCCACCAACGTATTCACACTGGAGAGAAGCCGTTCAGCTGTGAGGACTGTGGCCAGAGATTCACCCAGCTAGGTAGTTACAATAATCACAGAAACATCCACACAAAGGAAACAATCTACCCTTGTCAGCATTGTGGGAAAGTATTCACTACCTACGGCTCATGCTGGGCTCATGAGCGTATCCACACTGGAGTCAAACCACACAAATGTCAACACTGTGACAAACGGTTCTACTCATCGTCTGACCGCTCAAAGCATGAGAGAATCCACACTGGAGTCAAACCGTACTGTTGCGTCAAATGTATGAAAAGCTTCACTACAAACTCTCATCTAAAGAAACACAAGTGTGTTTAAACCTGGACCGATCAGACCATGATGTGTGAACTCCTCTGTGCATTTCATTTGATTTAAGAACTCACTGAAGAAACACAGGATCACATCTGATTCATGAATTTCTGACATTTTGTGAATTTTAACTGTATTTTGTTCAGAATCATGGCAGTCAAAAATCACGGCCTACATTTAGGGGTTATACACTAATATAAACATACATGTGAATATTATATTCCATTTCTACCAAGTCTGTCCTGAAAATGACAATACATTCTACACACTGCTCCTTGAAAAGGCGAAATAAAAGATTGGAAAAAGATCCCCATTTGAAAAAAATAACCAAACCAATTGAAATATTCCAAATGCAATGAACAATATTTGTATTTGTTTCCATAAATGTCTGATGCATTTAATGTAAAAGCTAAGATACAGTCATGTGAAAAAGTTTGGGACCCCCTTCTAATTTTGGGGATTTTTGTTCATCATTAGCTGGGATTTCAAAGAAGCAAATTCCTTTTCATATATGACATACCTTAGGGAAACAGAAGCAATTCAGCAGTGTCATTTTGTTTATTGGAATAATAGAAAATATGCAATAGGCATCATAACAAAATTTGACTGGTGCATAAATTTGGGCACCCCAAAAGAAAAATGACATCAGTACTTAGTTGAGCCTCCTTTTGCAAGAATAACAGCCTCTAGACGCCTCCGGTAGCCTGTGATGAGTGTCTGGATCCTGGATGTAGGTATTTTGAACATTCTTACATACTAAAGCGATCCAGTTCAGGGTTCAACATAACTTTTTTTTCCTACTGGCCAGCCGGGCCAGTGGATCCGAGTTTTACTGGCCCCTTGTATATTTTCACTGGCCCTGCACACACTTTTTTTTCTTCATAATTTAGTGTCAATAATTATAATACCTGTATTAGAAAAATAAAGAAAGATAACCAGATCTAAAGGGAATATCTATACTGTAACAGTATAGATATTCCCTTTAGATTTGGTTATTTTTCTTTTAGTTAAAGAGGACCTATTATACTACTTTTCTGGTCTTAATTTCTTGTTTTACACTGCTATAGAGCAACCTGACACGAATCACATCACAAAAAACGATGTAGATTTTCGGGAAGCTCTTTCTCTTATTTTGGCGATCCAGCACGTCCTGTCAACACTTGTTTGCTTGTTGCTCCGCCTGTCAAAACGCCCACGCATCGGTTGTCCACTGGCCTTCCATTAAAAAATATATTTTATATTAGGTTTATTATATTGAGTCTTAAATAAACACTGCTTTCATTCCGACTCTCAACGCGCATTTCAATGAACCATGATGTAGTCTACAAAAAGATACTGAACTGTGATTGGCCAGTCACTGGCCCGGGCGGGACAGTGACTGGCCAATCAACTTTCCCTGCATATGATTTTACTGGCCCCGGGCCATCGGGCTATACGTTATGTCGAACACTGCAGTTCAGTTAAATGTGATGGCTGCCGAGCATGGAAAGCCCGCTTCAAATCATCCCATAGATTTTCGATGATATTCAAGTCATTGGACTGCAACGGCCATATCAGAACATTGTACTTTTCCCTCTGCAGGAATTTGAACTGTGTTAAGGGTCATTGTTGGAATATCCAACCCCTGCGCAACTTCAACTTTGTGACTGATGCTTGAACATTATCCTGAATAATCTGTTGAAACTGGGTTGAAATCATCCAACTATCGACTTTAACCTTCCCCTGTCCCTGAAGTGGCCACAGCATGACCAAATTTGACAGTAGGTAGCAGGTGTTTTTCTTGGAATGCAGTTTTCTTCTTTCGCCATGCAAAGCGCTTTTTATAAAGACTAAATAACTTGATTTTTGTCTCATCAGTCCAAAGCATTTTCTTCCAATATGAAGCTGGCTTGTCTAAATGAGCTTTTGCATACTCCATGCAACTGTATCTGTGGCGTGGGCGCAGAAAGGGCTTCCTTCTCATCACCCGGCCATACAGATGTTTTGGTGCAAATTGCGCTGAATTGTTGAACGATGTACAGATACACAATTTGCAGCTAGATGTTCTTGCAGGTCTTTGGAGGTGATCTGTGGGTTGTGTGCAACCATTCTCACAATCCTCCACCTATGCGCTCCTGTTTTTTTCTTGGTCTGCCATGCCTGGGTTTAACTGCCACTGTGCCTGTGTCCTTCCATTCCCTGACAACGTTCCTTACAGTCGAAATTGACAATTGAAACCTTTGGGAAAGCTTCTTGTAGCCTTCCCCTAAACCATGACACTGAACAATCTTTGTTTTTAGATCTTTTGGGAACTGCTTTGATGATCCCATTCTGTCTCACTTCAGCAGAGAGTCAAAGAGAAGTGCAACTTGCATTTAGGCACCTAAATACCTTTTCTCATGATTGAACAGACATTTCTATGAGGAATTGTAAAATGAAAAAATAGTCTTGTTAGAAGGCTATGACAGTTTTTCACCAGTATAACAAAGTCATTTTCAGGACCATCCATATATATTTTTTTTATAATGGATTGATTCAATATACTGAACTTTGACCCCAGCACTTAACAACCCTTCCATTTTCAATACAGTAAAATGCACAACATGTGCTGGTACAGCATATCATTATTTTAAGTTCATGTATTAGTTCATGGGGTAGTGCTCCCTCTAGTGGCCACCACTTAAATAGGTATTGCATCAGCCTTTCAGTGTCAGTTCTGTACATGTGGAGTTAGAGAGCAGTTGACCATTTTTCTCTCCATGAAGTTTCGGAGCTATATGTCTGTGAGTATTGTGTGACTTGTTTTGTTGTTCAGTCATGTTAGTTTCATGTTAATTGCATCAATCTTAAGTTGTTTTTGTATGTAATTAAGTAACTTTGTCAAAGCTAACTTGCTTGCTAACGGTATTTTTAACGTTAGCCTATTGGTTAAAAAGGGTAATTCATGTTGTGTTTGTATATGTGTACTTACCTGTAGTTAATGTTAAAGTAAAAAATAGACAGCATTCACGTTAATAACTGTTTGTAATAATATTTATTCTTTTATACATTTTGTTTCAGTTTTACAATTAAAAAAGATGGAAAGATGGGAATACGGAAGTAAAGAGCCTAAACCTACTGAAGCCTCACGTCTTTCTTTCTTGGATGTTAGCTATCTGTCTAGTTTGACACGTACTTATTAAACGAGGACAGAATACAACATGTAAAGAAATCATGATTTCAACAATAGTAAAGTGAGACTGAACATGGAGTTGATAAACGTGCTGGGTTGCATTGTGATGGATGAGAGCTTAATATTTGTGTAGGGGAGGAAAACAAGGATAATGTTTACAGGTAAGATTGATAAATAAACAAAAAATTGACCCTTTTTATATCCAGTTTGGTTCTTTATAGAGCAGTTTTGAAGTGTTCTCATTGATAAGCTGCCCTTAATTAAAATATAATTCACACATTCATCATGTGATACAAGTATATGGTCATTAATGTAACTTAACATAGGCTACTGCCCACACTGTCACATATCTCTATTTCATAACATAAGTTTGATCTTGATGCACATGATCACTCTGTACAACTGTACAGCTCCCCCACAGTAAATGGACAATTGCATTTATTTTTATAATGTATTTATGTTATATGTATAATCTTTAAGATGCCTTTTCTCCTTATTAACTTTTATGACATAGGCCTACTGTATGTGACACACAACCACTGCACTATTCTGGTAAACTATTTTTCTATATTATTACACTTTTCCTACAACAGGTATTTGAATTGATTCCATGGGATAGAAAATATGACTTGAATTGAGTTTTATTATCCTGTAAAAATGCTGTTACATTTATTAAAGACAGGAAACTTACAGATACACTGAAACTGATTAGAGTGATAAATTAATTATCAGAAAAGTGTGTAGCAGAAAACTAACATTTATTGTTATCTACAATTATAGCAGAACATAGCTGGGACAGATGTTTTGAAGAGATGTTCTCTGCAGTTGCTCTGTGCATTACTTAGTATTTAGAATGTATCTAATGTAAATTGTTTAGGTTGTGTTTATCTTATTTTACTCTATATTCTTTTTTTATCGTTCCTATTGCACCCTGGGCTAGTGATGAACGCCATTTTGCATATTTGAAAAAGTCATGCAATCTTCAGACTGCCTATATGATGCAGCGACCAAGTCTCCAAAATGTCATCTTTAATCCCCAACATATTCAAGAGACTAGGTTATTAGAAATGTAAAAGTTAAAGGGGTAGTTCAGGATTTTAGACATAGGGCCTTATTCCCAAGTTAGCCTTGGTGTTCTTTATCAGTGGAGACAGTTTTCAACACATTTAATTCAGTCCTTCTAGTTGCAGAGTGCGCTCGTGCTAAGCTAGCGCACGGCATCGGGGGGATATCTAGCCTGCAACTAAAACAGTCTTACCCACTCCACAGTACACCCGAGGCCAATCAATTATAACGCCAGACTATCGATGTAAATGTCTGTGTTGATAGAATAATTTTAGAAATAAAACCAACCTCGCATATTGCATTTTGAGGGACTTTATTCCTTGTAGGCTGCAGCAGCGGCGGACTAATACCTAGGTTACAGGCTCTATAATAGTTTGTTTACCTGCTGCTGCCCGTACCTGTACGAGCCGGAATACACTGATGAAGAATTGAGAGGGATGCTCAAAGGGCAGAAAGAGAAAGAGCGTCTGTAGAGACAGCCCCCGCTGGAGCTGCAGCAGAGAACCGGGACAGAATGACGGTAGACTGGTGGCAGTGCAGTTTCAGTTTCTGTCCCACGCTGCTCTGTTTACTTTCTGCTGTAGTGATTCGGTTACACAGCAAAGTAAAAGTCCGCTGCTGCTAAGAAAGTAGTCCCTCAAAATGCGATAATTCATGCGATGCGAGGTTGGTTTTATTTCTAAAATTATTCTATCAACACAGACATTTACATCGATAGTCTGGCGTTATAATTGATTGGCCTCGGGTGTACTGTGGAGTGGGTAAGACTGTTTTAGTAGTAGGCTAGGTATTCCCCCAATGCCGTGCGCTAGCTTAGCACGAGCGCACTCTGCAACTAGAAGGACTGAATTAAATGTGTTGAAAACTGTCTCCAATGATAAAGAACACCAAGGCTAACTTGGGAATAAGGCCCTATGTCTAAAATCCTGAACTACCCCTTTAAACTAGGCTAAATAGGCATATCAGCCATTATATAAGCTATATATTAAAAACTATTTGTCTATACACCTATTAACTTATTTCATTCTGCGGTTTACTTTGCAGCACTGTTCCTTTTGTTGCCTTAGCAACCTACATTTTCAAAATGTGGGACGAACAAAGAAATATCTGATCAATTAACAAGGAGCCATTAATGCATAAATACACTAATACAATAAGTGTCTGTGCTGTCCCCACTTCACTGCTCTTACATGTTGCTGCTCATCTCTGTTGTCTTAAGGCTGTGGAATGAGCAGAAAATTCGCCGAAATGTTTTCATTATTATTATTATTATTAGTGCTTTAAGAGCAAGGGAGAGAGTAGAGAAGGGACAGTCCGCGAGTGAACAGTTACACAATCAACTGCGCGGATCACGTGACCTACTTTCATCGCAGTGTCCAGCTGTCGTTAAGTCTTTAACATGTTGCCAACTGCCGAGGTTTTCCGCTTTATTTGCCGACTTTCCGCCGTAGCGCTAAAGCTGTTAAAGTCCAGAGAGACACATCTTGCAACTTTAAAAAAAAAAAAACGTGTTCACCAGAGCAGAGTAGTAGCTGCTGTCTACCCCTCATCATCGCTGACAGCACTCACTCACACGGCCAGTCTGATAGCTTCCCCCGCCACCTGCAGCAGCCAGCAGACAGACAGCACCGTGTCTGCTCTGTGCAAGAGCTGCCAGGTGACGTTTTTAAACATGTACATTGTTTTATAGGTCCACATTCAATAGGCCACTGCAGATCTATAAAAAAGCTAATCTTGTTGTTATATGGCAACAAAGAAAGTTTGTAAAATTAATTTGTAAATATGTAAATAGGCCTATTTAATTTGTAATTTCAGAATAGCATATTATGCAAATTAGCTGATTATGTCATCTAGCTACTACTAGTTACTTTTGGGCCAATAACAATTTTCCTTACAGAGGAGTCAGCAGAGATAGAGGAACAACAATAAGAGGGCTCAGATGTAGAAGAGGTTGTGGTGAAAATTTTTACTAAAGGAATGTCTGAAGGATTTCACATGGTGATGCCAAATTAAAAACACAATGAACTGTATCATCTGTTGTCAGTGTGGTCCAAAACATGCTGGAAATACAATATCAGTAGGCCTCATATAGTTCAAATTGGGAAAAATGTGAATAGATGCGTTCCAGCTCCATTAAATGTTTCCCCCTAAATGTTCTGCTTGCGCCCCTAAAATGTTGTCTGGAGCCCTGGACTTAATTAACTGATAAATAAAACTTTTGCTGTGGTCGGTCGGCTATGAACCTGGTGCACTTTGAGAGGAAAATTAAGAATTTAAATCTGAGGAATTTTGTGTGAACAACTGTTTCCTGTGTAGTAGGCCTACTCATTTTTGGAATAATTTGGCAACACTGGGTCGGATGAATAAGAAGCTATTGAAGAAAGACATGGATTTTCCATAAAAATATTAATTTAAAATAGAATATTATGAAAATAAACATCCACAAAGTTGTGATCTTTCTATCTTATAAATGTAAAGTAATGTATTCTAAACGTTTTTAAATACACTCAATATCTCAATAGATTAAATCATCATCAGTCTATTTCTGTCATCAGAATACTGATAGAATGAAAAACATGCACTGTAAACAATTGCTGTAAATTTACAGCAGGATTCCAACAGCATTAACCTGTTATTTATAAAAACAGCATTTAACTGTTAATATAAAAGGCAGTCTGTTAAATTACAGTCCTTTGCTGTAATTTTACGGAACGGTAATGTTTTTCAAAAATACTGAAATTTCCTGTTAATTTACCATCAAACTTGGAAGGGACAACTTGACATGAGCTCCCTGCACATGTGAAGCTTATACAATTTTCTTCATTAATCCTCATCCATCCACATCTTAACTAATAAGTGTTGTTTACTTTATATCCTCTGGTTAAGTTTACTTAAAGTTGAGTTATATTTACTTGGAAATGGAAAGTGAAGTTAACATAATTAAACCAAGTTAGTCTTACTTAACTGAAAAGTTGTGTTACTCAGTAGAATTAAGGAAACGGATTGCCTTTGATAAATCAAGTAAGCACAACAAAGTGTATTGTAGAGACGCCTGCTTTCCCACAATGACTTGCACTGGACTAAACGTTTGTTATGTTGCTATTTGCACCCTCAGTGAAGGGGATGCTTCATTCCATTACCTCACTATGCATTTTGTTGAAATAAAACATCTGTGTGAACTAACTGTTATTTTTTTGGTTATAACAAAACGGTTTGTGGACCTCTTAAGCCAGATCCCTAGTTTAACTCGGGAGACAATTTACAATAGAAATGAATCATTCCATTGAACTTGATTTATTGTAACAAGTGTCTTGAAGTAGCAAACAGAAGCTGCTCTCTGTGTTTATAATTTTAACAAATAGGGGACATAATAAACTTATATAGGGTTGAAACACATCTGACCAATGAAATATAACATCCCCTTCACTCACGGTGCAAACAGCAACATAACAAATATTTAGTCCAGGTTCATCCCTTTTTTTCATTAACAGTATAATCCTGTCAATTTTAGTGACAGTAAAATAATGTTAATTTAACAGTAATATAAAGGCAACCCTGCTGCCAGTTGATTAATGTTTTTTTAAAGGGACATTTCTAACAGTTTGGTTCAGTATTCCTCCTCTCCTCTGTCTGTATCCTGCTATAGGGAGGAGGGGCTGCTAACACTAGTCTCAGTTAGCAGCGCTATACAAGTATGCATTATTTTATGATTCATGGCAAAGACAGACAGCTTGATTTATTTAGCTAGTTAACTGCTGAGCTAGCGTGCTGTTCTTCTCTGGGCCGACATAAGAGATTAAAATATTGCATGTTCACGTTAAATGCAGGTTTAACAGGTGTAGCCTACTGATTTGACAATATTGGGCTTACAATTTATGTTTTATTTCACTTACTTGCAGTTACAACGAGCGTATTTCATGTCAACTCTGGTCCTCACGTTTTTAGCGTATTTCACCGAAACGCTCGTCCACCGTGAGTGATGTACCGCGAGTGCATGCTTGTGTTTGTGCACCACTAACACACACACACACTCACACTCACACCACGGCGTGGAGCAGGCAGATTATTCAGAGACGCGAGGGTGGGGGTCTTCTTAGATCTTGAACTCCCTCAGTTAAACTGACTTTATTGAACAGTATAAGATGAGAATTCAGTTTAACATTTATGCGACAGAGGCAAATGGAAAGAGAAAGAGTAATTTTTGTTTTTCTTGTGGAGTAGAGGTGTAAGAGTAGCCGGCTGGAAATGCTTTCACGCTCGGCCGGCCGGCGCTAACGGAAAACACTGTGCACCTACTCAGCCTCAGTTCTTCATGTCAGGTCTAGAATATAATCTTTCATCTTGGGAATCTCAGGAATTTGATCGAGTTTGAAGAAAGTAATTGTATTCTGAATCATTTGGAGCTGTATTCTTGCCCAGCTCGCTCAGTTTGTTCTTCATATATAATCTTTCAGTTAGGGCCTGTGTCCACTTTGCGGCTTTTTTCGGGGCGAGAGAGAAAACGCTGTGAGCAGCGGAGGAAAAAGCTGTTTGTCATCTTGTCCACTGGCACTGTCAGGCAACACTGGTTTCACTGTTTAGGCAAAATAAGTTTCTCTTCCGTCTTCTGGGTTGCCAAGGAGTCCTGATGATCTACTCTCTGATTGGCCCGTTGATAAAAACGCAGATGACAACCCCGACTCTTTTCTGAAAAGTTGAGCCTTTTTCAACTCTATACGCTTGAAGCTGCAGCACAAAAAGGGTGAAACGCTCGGGAAAAGGACGCTGGGCACTGCAGCCTTTTTCCGAGACGCTCGCCTCTCATTGGGAATTAATGACGCTTGTGTGCGAAAAAGGCGTTAGGTGGCCCTCGGCCCTTAAAGTATAAGTTGTGGATATTACATTTACTTTATAAAGGCAGTAAACTATTAGGTAAAGTGTGTTTAACATCTTTAAAGGTTCACCTAGACTCAACTAACAAATTAACTGACTCCTGGGGTCTACTCTACAGGCCACTAAATGATATGTGTAACCGATTCAGTGTTTCCCCTAAAATTTTTTTTAGGCCTGGTGGTAAGAGCTGATAAAGAGTGCGCGCCGTGTGCGTACCAAATTTCTAGAAGAAATGGACCAAAACGAACCCCATTTGGGATGAGCCTCTTTTGACAGCCCCATTAAAAATGAGGGCATGGGGCGCCCTTTGGTCAGTTGGTAGGGCGCCCCCCCATTTGCCTCGGCCAGCAGCGGACCCGGGTTCGATTCCAGCCCGCGGTCGCTCTCTGCATGTCTCTGCCCCACTTCAACTCTGTCTCTAAAAAAATATCTAAAAAAAAAAAAATAATTAGGGCATAGTGTTATTTATTTATTTATTTATTTATTTATTTATTTATTTATTTATTTATTTATTTATTTATTTATTTATTCATTCATTCATTCATTCATTCATTCATTCATTCATTCATTCTTCTTCCGGACAATTACACATAATACATCATTGCATATTCATACATATTACTTTGTGTTATCGTCCGAAGGGAAGCAGGAGAAGCCAAAGGCTTATCGGGTCCCGCCCCCACTGCCATAAGATTCAGATACACAGATACAGTTAGAACACGTTTTTTTTTCTTTTTTTTTTAAGAAGATTCATTCTAATACACAGATAATTTTAGGTCTCTATTTTCCTCTCTCCCTGTGACAATGCAGATATGGCCTTGTCCATTTCTTCTCTAGTAGCCTAAACACATCTGCGAAAGTATTCAAAACAGTCAGTGTGTCTGCTGACGTCGGCTACAGTCCCATAACATGCAGTGTATTTACAAATTCTTCAGTCAGAGAAAGTCTTCCAATTTTGAATCGGGTGTTCTGAACACACAGCTGATAATTAACATTTATCTTTCATTTGAATTTCAATAAATACTTTCACATTCAGTACGTTTGTACATGTGGTGTTTCTCACAGGATTTTTAGGTCCTGCTGGGTGAGAATGGACCCTCTAGGGAGGTCTGGGGTCATCCCCCTGCAGAAGAAACCTTATCCTTTTAAATTTAAATGCATCAATCTGGTGCACTGTCATATGTTTAAAGTAACTTCCCCAAAAGTTGCCTAAAACTTTTCTGTAATAATTTGGAGACTCAAGCCATGTAAACTATTGAAGAAAAACACGTGGATTTCAATTAAAAACAATAAACACTAACATCTAATATAGACAGGTCCTGTCTAGTACTCATTTCTGGAATAATCTGACACATGCCAGCATTAGCGGCCGCTGTACACAGCACAGCCTGCCCTGGTCCTTATGAGAGGAAGGCTAGTGGCTACACAGGCGAAAGAACGGGGGAGGCGGGCGCTTGACAGCATAAGCGGACGCTGTACAGAGCCTGGTCCTTATGAGAGGAAGGCGAACGAGCGCCGGGGGGCGGATTACTCCGACTTCACGGAGAGTTTTTGGTCCAACGTCACACAACCACGGCATCACATTTATTACGGGCAGCCTCTAATAAAGGTCCATGTCAGCACCAAGGGAGGTGCACACCGTTTATTAACTAAACGTCTATGTAAAGTAGGTTACATTTGCGAGCATTTTTTATTAAACAAAACATAGTGTTTTAGTGATAATGCAGGAGGGCTAGATCAATAGGTATGAATAGCATCCAGGAATGGTGCGTCGGTTAGAATGCAAGGAATGATGATGATGCGACTTTGCTTTCTTTAGACTATATTATTCTCAGCCGTATTAATTTAAATCCTCTAATTGTCTTCCAGTTTTATTTTCATGAACTCAATACAGGAGAATTAAATAATAAGGCAGGTAACAGAGGGACGATGAGCCACCTGCTGTTTGCGCTCGCATGAATCTCTCTCTCGGACTAACGGGCAGAAAACGAAACTTAACTTATACACTATAGACTGGGAGCAACTGCTCTTAAAGCGACAGTAACCATTATAAATGTCAGAGCCTTTTATACACATATGCCGCTTTTCCACCGCACATGTAGCTCGTCTCGACTCAACTCAACTCAACTCGGTTTGGTAGCAACACGGGTGGTTTTCCACCGCAAATAGTACCTCCTGGACGTGGGCGGGGTTGTCGTAAGGGGCTGAAAGCCTACTCCGGAGCAAAGTAGCAAAGCAGAAATTACGAGCAGTTGTTGCACTATTAACTGAACCAACCGCCAAAAACACGGATGAAAAATGTTTAAGAAATACCCCCCTTGTATCTGTTTGCTAAAAGAAGTAGAAGAATATTGCTACGGGCCATTAAAAGGGATGGTTGTTGTCCCGATGTGTGACTCTGCCACACAGTCAGCTGTAGGGATGCATCACGTACATCTCTATGCACGTAAACACGGGCATGATAAAGTTGACTGTTTAGTACTTGTTTCAGGATACGTGTTTTCAAATGCAAGCCGTGTCTCAGCCTGAATATTTTATTGAGGTAATCAGTTCAGTCCGAGGCTTGTAATGTAATCGCTCGCTATCATGTCTGTCCCAGCTGGCTACTATCTATTTAGCCTAGCTGCTAGCTGCCCTACATGTCTCCTCTCGTATGTTTAAAGTAACTTCCCCAACAACCAACACTGGATGATCTTGGCGAATATATGGAAAAAAAAATCGGATCTGTGATGCAAATCAAATGAAAGAGAGCCAGAGTAGGCTGCACGCTGCGTAAATACACTCAAAAGTCCCGGAGAGTTGGGGAGAATAAACAACAGAATGAAGCCGGTAGTCTCTGACCAATCAGAAGCGTCGGCAGACGGCCGGCCACTGATTGGCCAGACAATAGTCTCTGGCCAATCAGTGGCCGGCCGTCTGCCGACGTCACCTTTTAGCATCGGCTCAGCTCGCTTGGAACCTAGAGCGAGGCGATACCAAAAAACCAGCCGCTACCAGGTACCATGAAATTGCGGTGGAAACGCCAAAAATGCGAGTTGAGCTGATGCCATGCGGTGGAAAAGCGCCAATAGACTACTATTATATTATTACAGGGAGTTGCAGTTTGCGCAATTTCAAAGCAAATTATGTTTCAAAAATTATTGAAAATTACAGACTAATAACCTGAGCACAATGTCAATGTCACTTTCATAACAATGTTGTAACAAATAATACAGGCCAGCAGACAGACTTGTTTTTGAATACTTTTGCAGAAGTGTTTACATTACCAGTTAAGAAATGGAACAGGCCACATACAAGGCCACTTCACACTTTATACACTTGGCATTGTCAAAAAAAACTGAACTGTGCTGAACTGATCTTAAAAGCTGAAGCAATTAGATTAAAATTGACTGTGTATTGGACTGCAAATTTTGTTTGTTTTATTTTTATTTTCTGTAACAGTAACTGTGTATCTGAATTTGATGAAAATGGGGGCGGGACCTGATAAGCCTTTGGCTTCTTCCGTCTCCCTTCGGACAACACAAAGTATGATTTATGAATATTTGCAAGAGAAAATTGTGTATTGTTTGGAATTGTCCGAAAGAATAATAAATAAATAAATTATGGAGCAAAACCTGTTCTGCATTTAAAGTGTGGCTGCTATCTTCAGGGGGTTAGTGGTGATAAACAATTACTAAGTGGTTGTAATGGGTCATAATTAGTGTTCTCAGTTTACAGATTAACAGAAGATGGAAAAAACTGTTTCCAAATAAAATAATGCTGGATCCATTGTATGGGAGTGGAAGGAGTTGGAATAATCAATACAATGTGCAAACTCTTTGCCATGTGCAAGTTTCAAATTGTTCCAATAGAAAGCACTAAAGAATATAAACAAGATGTTGTTTCATGTAGCCTAATGTTAGTGCAGACACATTTTGCAGGGACTATTTAAATCATATTACTGGTGTGATGTTGTGCAAAAAATTAAATAAATGGAGCCTTTAGGATGTGCTCTAGAGGAGATTTGAAATATATCGAGATATATATCGTGTATCGAGATATAGTAAAAAAATATTGAGATATTGATTTTAGCCCATATCGCCCAGCCCTACTTGTAGGCCTACTATGGCCTGCTGTTTTCAAGATAACTTAACAGTTAAAACAATAAATTAATTAATATGTCCCCTGAAAATAAATTAATGCTTTTCTGAGAAGAATGCCAAAGGCAGTAGCAGTGTGGCACTTCTGTAAACTTACTGAAACGAGTGCATGCCATTTTTTCAGCGCTGTCTCTGCTGTTGATACAGATTGGTTGTGTTGCCACGGCGACGTAGCGATTTTAACTTTCTAAGTTTTGCTCAGCACTTTTTCCTGTTCAACGTCCCTGTTACTGAGTCCTTAATATCTCCATAGAGCAGGTGCTGGTTTTATTTTCGGCACTAGTTCAACGTTTGCTTGCTAGTCATGCTCCTGCTCATTGGCTTCCATGTCAAAAAGTGCGCACCGAATGCACACGCGCATCGCTCCGCGCGCAGAACACATACATCCTAACTCTATAGGAAAAATCAAAAAACGTTTTTCATCTTTTAGGTTTTGAAAATGACTTCAATGTGTTCTGGAAATTGTTGTCTTTTATTATCATGTAATAATTTCTTATGGAAAGAGGAATCAAAATATTGTTTGAGAGGTAATGAAGGAGGGTTAGCTCAATAAGGGTTAAACAGCATCTAAGAATGGTATGTCGATTAGAATATGAGGAATGAGTCACCAGTTTCTAGAACAACAGTCAAATAAAAACACTATAAGGCTCAGGCCTCACATAATTCTATGAATCTTGAATAAAGAAATAACTAGAGGCTAGATAACACTGTACACTTGGGTTACTTAATAAATAACTCAAACTGAGCTATGCATTCATAATATACAGAAACAAATATCCTAGAGTCACATACAGAATATTCCACTCAGACAAAATAAACAAACTCCTGGTGACTGTGTATAAGAGCAGATCACACATAAAGGCAAAGCGCAATTGGGCCGCCTGTAGGTCAGAACGGCTACACTGCATGTGAAGGATATTCCCCTTTCACATGGAAAGCTATCAATTAACTACCATAGCAACCTAAACAGCGCTGCTTTAACTTAGATTAGAACCAAGGAAATTCAACATCAAACTGGCACATACAAATGTGTGACAAAACTCACAATAAAGAAAACAAAGCAGCAGGCACTTAGTTTATCAAGAACTTAATACCCGGAGTATTATACACAGTAAACAGACAGATAAAGATGAGCCGCCTGCTGGTGCACACTGACATGAAGCTCTCACTCAGACACACACGGCAGAAACTAAACTTAACTCACATGCTCTAAGAAACATCAGCAATGGCTCTTAAAGCGACAGGCATCCATAAAAAGTCAAAGCCTGTTATACAACATTGATACTACTCTGTTATTGATATAAATCTATATTTATAGGCAACATTGTCTCTTCCTTTCAAGTGTCCCTTCTGTGTGATTACTGGCCCCATCCTAATGTGTGTGACTTGTGTCTCCAATGTATTTCAGTATTAAAGTCCTTGTCTTCTTTTCATTTGTTGTAAAATCCTAACTATTCCCATCCCTACTGCTGACCCTGACTGCACATCTCTGCCTCACTCATTCTGTCTTTGTATTTCTGTCTGTCTGTCGCTACAGAAACAAAAAGGAACCAAGAAATCTAAACCTCACCGCTGTCAACAGTGTAAGAAGGAGTTCATATCGAGGTCGGCCTTAATGATTCATCAGAGAATCCACACCAGAGAGAAGCCGTTCAGCTGTGATCAATGTGGCGAAATATTCACTCAAGCAGGATCCCTCAAAGTCCACCAACGTATTCACACTGGAGAGAAGCCGTACAGCTGTGACCAGTGTGAGAAAACCTTCAACTCCTCAGGAGACCTCAAAAGCCACCAACGTATTCACACTGGAGAGAAGCCGTACAGCTGTGAGGACTGTGGCCAGAGTTTCAACCACAGTAGTTCTTACAATAAACACAGAAACATCCACACAAAGGAAAAAATCTACCCATGTCAGCATTGTGGGAAAGTCTTCAGTTCCTCCAGCGCACAGTGGAAACATGAGCGTATCCACACCAAACCACACCAATGTCAACACTGTGACAAACGGTTCTGCTCATCGTCTCACCTCTCACGGCATGAGCTAATCCACACAGGACACAAACCGTACTGATGCGTCAAATGTATGAAAAGCTTCACCAGAAACTCCACCCTGAAGAAACACAAGTGCGTTTAAACCTGGACCGATCAGACCATGATGTGTGAACTCCTCTGTGCATTTGATTTGATTTAAGAACTCATTGAAGAAACACCAGATTTTTTTGTATTTGGTTCATGATGCAGTATTTTTGTCAAATTATTCTTTAATCACATTTAGAATGACCCTGAAGCCAACACTGTATTCTTATTTAATCATCCGTCTCTACTTATTTTTTATTTTTTAAATATCGTTAAAGTTGTGCATCTTTCTAATTTTTACATATCTCTTCTTGCATTAATCACTTTTGTAATGTTCAATACCATTTGTTATTTTGAATCAATTTAAAGTTTTTTTGTAATCAATAATCCTTTTGTTCATTCTCATTAGAAAGTGGTTTATTTAGAAATGTTTTTAATTACTCTCACTTTCTTGTTAACGAACAGCTTACACATTGTTGCTTCATCTTTATTAGAGTTATTTTTGGAATTAATTTAACATTATTTAATCTTTTTTCCATATCCTGTCACTGCTGAAGGTTCTGAGCTGTTTTGGCATTTTATTAAAGATTGGACTGAATAAATAAAATACATTTCAGCTTTGTTTCTGTAGAACAGATAACACCAGACACATCTGTATTTCATTATCATGGTCATAAAAACATTGGCAAACCATGATATACTTTTTATGTTATTTAGTTTAGAGAATATATTAGGTTTTAATCTCTAAACATTTGATTTGTGAACATGTTGTGTAATGAATGCAGAGCTCAAAATTCCTCCTATCATTAAGAATACCAAGATTCTGTGGTTGACCCTCGTTCATCCAATAATTTGGATAGTAAACCCAATGTCAAGATTTGAACTGTGGAACAATGGGGACGGGTAGGAGATTGAAAATGCTGCTTTTTTAGAATAAATTAACATTACATGAATACAGTCAGCAGCACCTCTTATCCATATTACTTATTTCAAGCTATGTTAAGTTAAGTCGCTTTATTGGTCAATTAACACAAGGCAGATATAGGAAGTACACTCACACAAGGCAATATTGACATTTTTCTTTTCTCATAACTCCTCTCGTCACACATCTCAGAGGGGCGCAGGGTCAGCCATAGTAGTGCACCCTTTGGACCGTAGATGCCAGCCACCTCTAGTTTGATTGCTAACACCCTCCTGGTTCCGGGGATCAAACCAGAAACCTCATTCTTAATGGTTGGCGGGGCCAGAAGCAGCCAGGGGCAAGGGCTTTGCCCACCCAAATGTGCGCCCTGCCCACCCAATCAGAAGTGAATAATTTTTTCAGCCAATTAAAATATGTGTATTTACTATACCAGGACCATTCCTAGCTTCTGATTTGGTGGGCACGGCGACAGCCCGCCTCCAAAGTTACCCATCATCCGCTTTTCTGTGGTCACTTGTCAATCACGTCCACAGAGTGCAGTCTATCCTTTGCAAAGGTAGTTGGAACGCTACTCGGAGACTTTTTCCAAACGTTAACCTGTTCTTTCTGTTAGTAAATGCTGTTCCAATCCGACTTACAAAACTTTCTGTGTAGTGTATCGTATATTTAGCCTGTAAACAAGCCTAGTGCTGCTTACGCCTCTCACGATGCTTCTGCTGGCGCATCTGAGGGTCACTGCTCGTGAATGAGCTCTGCCCCTCTTCAAGCACTCTCCCAAAGCTTTCTCTTCTATCGGCTCAGGCTGCCTACTGTAAATATAGCCCATGGGTTTTCAGGTTGATATATATATAAATATATTGATATATATATAAAAAACATATGTAAAAAGGGTGATGTTTATAAAAAAAAAATTATTCATGAAATATTTGGAAAAAAAACATGCAATAATTAAATCCCCCGCTCAGCAACAATCAAAGTCGATTGTATATTGTGTTCAACCGTTTTTTTTTTTTTTTACATAAATTAGATTTTTCTCGCCTTGCAATTTTACTAGCCTAATTTTGTCTGGAAAATTCCTAAATATCAGTGTTTCTGCCAGTAGTTGTTTTTCAATTCAGAGATATTTCAGAAAGTTCTGTGTCTTTGTGAAGGTGTTGTGCAAATTATTCTGTATATTTTATCTATTTATTATTTTCTAAGAACATTTGAAATTAAATATTTAGCTTTTCAAAGAAGGTGGCAAATGGTTGCTATACTGATGTGGAAAGCTTCTGGTAGCATTGCTAACATGGTTAACTCTAAGGCCCAATCTAGATCCACCCCCTACACCCTATCCCTATCCACTATCCCTCCGTTTGCGCGTTCGCGAGGAGGGCCCGCCATATTGAGTGTCGTCCCAAACCACAGAGCCTCGAGTGTGAGTGGGTTATAAAGCCCTCGATCACCGAGTCTGCATCGATAGTGGCTTAGCTCTACGTTTGACACAGATGTCCGCCAATCAATTAAGTCCGGAATGGAGGAGCTAACTTACAAATGAGAGTTCCATGGAGTTTGTTTCCCGAATTATAAATGAAACGTTCTCTTACCTCAAACAGACATTTGATTGTTTATTTTTATGCATAGCCCTAAATGACGGAACCAGAGGGTAGCCTAGAATTTTGGAATTAACATGTTGTTTTACACTTGTTGATTTGATTATGCCACTTGTCTACCGTTAGTGTATTTTCAAGGCGTGGATAAAAGATAAAACGAAGCAGATGAAGAAAATGCCCACAAGTTAATAAGGGACAGTGATTATTATTTCCTTAAATTGTTAGTAAGATTTGTGTTACTGTTAAAGCCGATGAGGGGTAGTAATAGCGGCGGTGACGTCAGTCAGCTGGAGCGCATGACTTTTCTTATTTATGACCACCCTTGCAGTGCATTATAATTTATGCACGCTAATTAACTGCCGCGATTCGCCGGTCGTAATGGCAGATCATGACAAGTGGAATACATGCTTTAGCAGACTATTGTTCTTTTCCCTGGTTTTGTATGCTGCTGTGCATGTAAACTAAAAGGATAATTAAACAGCGGATCAAACACCCACCCGTTTTCTCCACTACAGACTGAGCTGGTAAAATTAAGAATATGCAGTTACAAAATGTTTAAGAAAAAATAAATTATGCAGCCAAAAAATCATGGGAGTGAGTTTGTTTTTATTCAATACTACATTTACTCTCACATGCGTAGCTTATGAATGTAAAGAGTGTTTCAGGTCAAATATAAAAGTGGTGGAATTTTATTTTAGGGTGAGAAATAAAGACTTAACAGTTAACTAGTGTCTCCAGGTTTCTTCCTGTTTCCGTCTGACAGAGGCGAGGGCTTGCCAAAGCCGCGCCGTTGTTATACCCTCCCCTTAATGATCGAGTGGCACTCCACAGCCGCGAGTGTGACTCCACAGCGAGTCACACTCGCTCACGGAGTGGGAGTGCATAGGGAGTCATTTGGGAAAGGGCCTAAATGTGCCAAAAAGGAGTCGCCGAGAGCTGGTCGGCCCCTCTTTACTCTGGTCTAGTCCATCCTTCCACCTAATGCCTTCTGTATCTTTCTGCTCTGGTGATGTGCTGCCACCTGCTGGCTGCTTCCTGTCACTGTTAAATCCTGTGAAAGAGAGAAAGAGACTGAGGGTGTATTCACACATGCCGTGTTTAGTTCGGTTGAAACAAACTCAGATGCACTTCCGCCTTCGGTGCGCATCTCTCCAAGAGTACCTATTTGCAGACCCATGGAGAAACGGAGCTCCACCGGAAATACGAAATTTCTTCTTCGTTTTTTTTTTACTGGCGGCGATCACCCAGCGTTTCTTCTTCTTTTTGTTTTACTGCCGGCGTTCACCTAGTGGTGAATAATAACAAGACACAGTTTCCACCGGTTATGGTGCTAGTAGACAGTAAAAGACAGTAAAATAAGTCAGTTTGTTAAGGGTCCCAAGTGGCCAGGACGGTGGTAAAAAGTAGGCTAGATGTTGAGGTAGAAGATGAATGAAGCTTCCAAAATCCGTCTCTTTAATTCACAATTATCACAAGTAGGTCAATCACATACAAATATAAACTCTTATAAATAAAACACAAAAAGTGCCACCACATTAAAATAAACAACTAATTTTAAAAAGTGGGGTGAAAGACATTAACGTCTAACACATAAGGTGACAGTTTCCATTGTAGATCCTGATTGATTTATTACCAGATTCCTTGTCCTCTAGTGATCACAGTTTTAATTATTATATAATTTCTATATTCATATTAGGCTATTGATCACGCAAGTGAACAGTAACAATCGCGTGCAGCCGCAGAATTACATTTCAACCAGACATACATAGCCAGTGGTATTTATTTAATAAATAAATAAATAATGAGATACATACAATACAATAGGTTTATTAATCTGAATGTAGAGCATGTTCACAATGTGTAAGAGGGCTGAGAACGTACGCTACTGATCAGATATATGATCAGCTTCATTCAATGATTCGTTTGACAACTGTTATACAAGTATCGAGATTGGCTTTCTGTCCTCACTGTTTTGAGCCAGGAAAGGGAGAGAGAGACGCAGACTCAGACAAGCAGCTTTTGGAAGTCAGGATAATGATATATTTGTTACATCAGTGAAGAGAAACTGCAACCTCACACATGCTCACGGCCCACCTTCCTCTCCAGTAAAAAAAAACGAAGAAGAAATTTCGTATTTCCGGTGGAGCTCCGTTTCCCCATGTGTCTGCAAATAGGTGCCTCTCCATCTTTCAGACGTGTGAATACAGCAATCGCACTCGGGGGCGGACCAAACAACCGGTCCGAGACCCAGCTGAAGAGGTGGTCTCGATGCGCTTCCATACACACTCTGCTGCAGTTCGTTTGTGGTGTGAATTTGTCCGGACTCGATCCGACCCAATTGCAGGAAGCACTGTGTCTTTTATCTTTTAATAAATCGCCGTCAGCTTCACATTATGGGAAAGTGTTGTTGTCGCCATTGTTAGGAAGATTAGTTGTGGTTTGACCGGGAGCCCCGAGCGAATATATTACATTAGACAGGACGCGTAAACATACTGAATGTGTTCAGCGATCAGATGAAGGAGAGTGGAGCGTCTCCCACACAATGACAACAGGTTCACGCTGCGCTTTGCATGAAGTGCGTGTTTTTATTTTGCTTCCCATGTTACGGGACCATCAATACTATTCCCGTGTCTGGAGCTGAGCCGTGTCTGGAGCTGAGCCGCTGACACAAGCTGTGTGTCAGCTTGAGCCTATTCCTCGCGAGCCACGCGTCCAGCAGCAAAAATACAGTAAATATTATGTTTCACATCGTAGGCTACAAGCCACACATTGACACAGGCCTACATATTATATCCATATGAAACAACAATAATTTTATGTTTTTTTTATTTTATTTATAGGCTAGATGTAGGCCTATTTATTTATTATTTTTAACCCCATATCATTATAGTTTTCACTTTGTGCTTCTTGCTTCTCTCCACCCCAGAATGTCTGTCCAATGAATGAATTACCTCAGATCACGTGTGGTTTTACTTCTTAATGCTGGTTCACTTGCAAAATGGGCAATATGAAAGTGGACCACACCAAACAAAATAAATCTAAACTCTATTTGGTCTGGACCAAAGCAAGTGAACTAGCGAACTTTCCCTGTGTGAATACACCCTGAATCAAGAGTTCTGATCTTTGTGTCATGTTTACTCTCAATACACCAGTACAATTCATTTCACACAGAGTAGTTAATATAGACAATTGATCAAATGTGTAGAGGTGTGTCTCTGTCTCATTCTCATTTTTGGAATATAATTGAGAAACTGGGTCAAAGACATTCAGGAAAAATCAAAAGTTTTGTATGACATATTTGTTAAACACTAATGAATTTGGACGATCCGTGGTATAGACGTGTAGCATGAACAAATAACGACTGAATTTCATACATGTTAACACTCAAAATGACATGCTGAGCCACATTTTTTGTACATTAAAATGTCCACTCATAGGCAAGGCAAGATTTGGCAAAAATCAGACCCGCAGTATGTTTGACACCCCTGCATTAGGCAAAGTCAAGAGTTCTTGTTATTGTTTTTAACGTGACCAGGGTGAAGAAATGGGAATCAGAAGAGTGGAGGGAGAGAAGCGAAAGCGGAGTTTAAATCAGCGCATGTCGTGTTGGCGAACTTTGTTTGTTGCATTGGACAGGTTTGGTGCTGCTACGGCTGCCTTATCATGACAACACGTTGGGACTGAATCCAACAAGGCTTCCCTGTGAGGAGATAGTTTTGGGATGGCTTCGGGAGGTGGCCAAGGGGGAAAGGGCAACAAACAGAAGGATGAAGGCAATAAAAGAGACTGGTCGGATGGATCAAGTAGAGAGGGGGACAGTGAACAAGGCAGCAGGAAGATTTCAAAGGTTCAGGAAGAAGGAGAATTCAAGTTTGTTGTTAAGTTTAAAGATTAGAATGATTAAGCCTTAAACCTCCTCAAACTGTCGGATGAAATAAAAATGGGAAATGTACTCAATGTAAGAATGCTAAGAAATGGAAATATTCAGGTTTTCTGTAAAAGCTAGGGCCATGGAAGTCAGGCATCTACTTAACAGGCCAATTGAGTGCTTTGTTCTTGTGGGTGGATGTGTTAAGGGTTTAGCCCTGCCTTAATTAAAATGAGCCCACAGGAGTTGCACACATTCATGAGGCAGAATCTTGAGGTGCAGGAGAAAGGAGGGAGAGAGAAAGGAGGGGGCCAGGCAGAAGTGAGGGAAATGGAGAAGAAGGGGAAATGGACATGACTGAGGGGCACTTTACACTGTGAAAACGTGACAGTTTTCCAGTTTTTGGTTTAAAAAAAAAACCCCGTTCAGACACAATTTATCTGACATCTTCACCCGTGCACATGTTTTCAGAGGAAACGGGCCGAAATCGCCAATAGTATCCAGCTGCAGTAGCAGTGTAGCAGCCATGCCAAGCCAATAGTCAGCGGTGATACAGCCTAGTAGATAGCTCTTCCGGTACAATTTGATGCATAAAACCTTACTGTAACCGAAAATTAATGCCACTAACGTTCATAAAGCGGTTGGTGTAAGCATGGGGTTACAAATATTGTAAAAGACAAGCTTTCTGTCCTCTTATTTCACCGCATTGAACTCGTGAAAACAGAAGACTTGCTGATAGTGAAGGGGCTTCGTGAGCGGATACCTTCCTGTTAGGCGTACTTCAAAATAAAAGTCAACTCACGTGTGTCCAGTGAAATGCTATTAATGTTTAGCCAGTGAAATGCTTTTACTGTGAAGCCGTAGCCTTAATGCTCCTTTTGTTGAACAGTAGCCTAACTTAACCGCTGCACGCTGATAGTGTTTTTAATGTAGAGAGAGCCGTGTCCCTGGCATATAGAAGTGACACACGTTTATTTAGCTAGAAAAACAGGCAGAGCACAAATCTTTCCCCAGCCAAAGTGGCGGGTGGTCTCAATAACTTACTGCGGTAATCGCTTGGACTAAATTGGCGAGTGTTAGCCTATATTTTACCCCTGCACGTCACTCTCCGCTGATCACAGTGATGGTGCCGTGGAGACACCGTTCATGTTGTCTTCTAACTTTATAACTCGCTTGTGTTGTGGGTATTTTGACAGCAAATGTTATAGACTACGCATGTGTGAGGGTGGAGCCGTGACGTCAGCGTTATCAGGGGAAATGGTTTTGGTGTTTACAGGAAACCAAAACCGTTAAGTTTTCCAAAAAATCCTCCCTGGGAGGTGATCTCAAAAACCTGCGGTTTCATGCCTGCGTTTGCTGTTTTCCTGTAAATTATATAGTGCAACCGCGGGAATTTTTCCGCATTTGCACCGTTTCGTGTTGTCGTGTAAAGTGCCCCTGAGTTTGTTGGCCCCTCTCCATGTTGCATTCATCTCTTCTGACTGAGACAAGTCTAAAACATTTGCTCATAGTACAGTAATACTTTGGTAACATGCCAGAAATAAAGAGTTCATATCAGTTAAATATTTGGAGTTAGAAATTATCCATGGTGATATTAATTTAATAATAACTTGACAATAGTGAGGTTATATAGGTTGATATTTTCACCATATTATTGGCTACTTTAAGTGCAAATTAGATGAAACTTCATGGAAATCCAATATGTTTTTGGCCATATTATGCTCACATTCTTCCAAGTCTTTTGTTCTAAACATACCCTTTGGTTTTAATGATACTGTAAGGATGATATGTTAATTGCTGCAAACCCTGGATTACTGCTGACATGAAGGCTCTTCTTTAGGACAAACAGAGGGCCTTTAGGTCTGGAAATACAGCTACATGAAGCCTGACTCCCAGCCCATGGGGATCCTAAAGTGGGTCAACGACCTGAACTGTTTCTTCAATAGATTTGATCATTCTTCCACCCTTCCCCCTGTCCAGTCCCCATTGTCTTCACTCTCTGGATACGGCCCTGTCATCACCTGCACCCACCCCCTTCCCTCACACCTTTCTCCAACTCTGTTATTACTGTTAAACTTATTGTACAATATCACTGTGCTTATTGTTTTAATATGATCTATTATATCAGACCATCCACTGCTTCACTTTTTATTTTTTTCACTGTTATCGTATTTACCTGATTTATTTTTATACAGTTGTTTACTTTAAAAAAAAAAGAATTTTACTATACGAGTATTAACTTGTTTTATTCTACTGTTTACTTAGTGTCACTGTTGCTTTTGTTGCCTGAACTACTTAACAAAGAAATATCTGATCTATTAACAAGGATCCAATCACCTACACTCATAGCAACAGGGGGCGGGGTTTAGCGAAGTGCCCGCGAGACTTACTTCGAGATCTCGCAGTTCATTGTGACCGTCTCGTGCTTGGGAGCAGCAGCCACAGAGGAGAGCTGCTGGATCTCAGAGAGCAGCAATGGAGGAGGACAACCAGGACCCGGACCACCGGAGCAGCGACGTCCCCACAAGACAAACAGCAGGCTCGCGCAACGCTCAGGTTAGTGCTCATGACGTCACACTACAGACACGAGGGAAACTGGATTAGCAACGGACCGCATGTGGACTTTTGTAGCGTGGACTTACAACTATCGATCGGGTTTCACATTTAATGCATACATACACTTCTATATGAAAGTAAAGTGTTCAGTTGTGACGTGGAGATGAGGAAGATTGATTCCCTCGTGCAACACGTTGATTCTTAGTTGAGGTTTGTTTATTTGCCATATGGACAGAATGAGCATGAACACGAGTCCAGCCCAGATTGTGTGACAGACAGAGAGCACAGGACTCCTTCATACTCTCTGCTGGAAGTCTCTAACCCCTTTTACACAGCCAGTGAAAGCCGGGAATATGCTGGCCTTTCGGCCCTCCGCCATGCTGTATAAATGCGACAGTTGCGGAACGAGGGAAGAAAGGTGCGAGTGATCGTTCCGGGAATTTTACTACCTCGGGGGTAGTAAGATTCCCGACACGATCAGTTCCGCCTCTCTGTTTAAATGCTCCAGCTTGTTGATGCGGAACTGGGGGGCGTTTGACGTTCCATAGTCAACGTTCTAAACATGCGACCATGTTAGCAGTTGAAGGACGTGTGTTTAACATTAACCACGGCGGCCTGATGTCCCGTAAAAATCACCAAATAAAAGGAACGGCGTATAATCTATCTGATCATAAGGTCCGTTGCTCAATCCAAACCCCCGCGCTTCATTTTGCAGAGTGTATGAGTCTATTTCTGCCCAGGAGAAGTTGTACAATGGGAAAGCTAGGCTAGGCTAAGTAAGGGATAAAGTATAGCGAACGGGTCACTTGCTAGAAATAAAGACCGACAAGCTGAAGCAGGAGCCCGACGCGCAGCGGAGGGCTCTTGCTCTAGGTTCTTATGTAACTAAAACGTAGTTCAGTACGCCAGTAAATAGGAACGACCAAGGAACGGTGGAATAGTCTGCTCGCCCCGCTAGACTGTCTGCTTCAGCTGACTGAAGGCTCGGGCTCAGCTGTTAGCCACAGAGCTACTGTTTTGCTAACACAACTCAAGACTCGCACACTGTACAAATAATAATTCTAATCGGCCAATATGTTTAACAAGAGTTCCATCTAGCTAACAAAGCATTATCCCCCAACATAAATAACACAATTCATGGAGAAAATTACTGCGGAACGTTTACATTGCGGGCTGCAGCCTGAAGTTACTGTCTTAATATGCGGCCAAACGTACTCACATCGTCTTGACTGGATTCCGCCGCCGCTATTATTATCCTAAGTCTGAGCGTATATCCACACTTTATTTCTGCCTACAGTAACGTGACTTCACACACTGTGTGTATGTTTATGTCTGTCTCACAAAGAGACTCGCTCACAACCAACCTGTCACACAAACACACACACACAGACAGACACAGAGGTGAAGCAGTGAGCAGCGGAGTGATTTTTGTCAGTTTGGTTAACAGTGTCCCAGAGATGTTGGACTCAGCGCGTAGCGAGATCAACTGGCACATCGTGAGGACAGTAAAATACGGCCCTCTTACTGCAAGCTCCAGCACTTCTGCTCTCAATTCACCGGCCAGTATTGTTGTTGTAAAGCAGCTGACCGGCGCGGCGCTAAATGTTTATGTCACACCTGACGCTGTTTACAAGCACCTCTTTCATTCCGGAGCGCTGTGTAAAAGGCGCTACTGATGCGCCAGCAGGCCGGCGTTGCTTGGTTCTGTGTAAATAACACAGAAGCAAGCAAAGCCGGCATTTTGGAGTGATGTTGTTCCGTCAATATGCCGCAATCTCTGTGTAAAAGGGGCTTAACTTTACACAACATGTTGACCAGAAAAGTCAAGTCAAATCTCCTGGCGTCATGGCTCGCTCTTGTTCTCTGTGTTGTTTGTTTGGAGGGGGAGGGGTGTGGTTAACCCGCTGCGTCTCTTTGTTCTCCTCCTGTGAATAAAAAGAGGCCCCGCCATCTTGGGCAAGCAACAATTCACTGTTGGAACGGTTGGAACATGCACGTTTGGTAATATCAAACCAATTATGCGTAAATGTGGTTCTTTTTTAAAACAAAAAATCTAGACGTTGGAAAAGGCCAGAGTTAAAATCATTATTTTATTTTTACCACAGCAGTTTCTAAAGATTTTAGATACAGCCTTTGTTCATTTAATAAATCAAATAATACTATACATGTATGTTTTAGGAGGAAAATGTAACATTAATCAGACATGTAACAATATATTAACAAATCCTTGTGTAAAAACCTTTAAAATAGTGATATGAATGATTATGGAGAGTTTAGTCGAGATGTTTGTTCAGAGTATTGAAAAAAGCACATTTTGAGAAAATGGCCGTTATAAAACATAATTTCTATCATCACTGTTTAAAGGGGACATATTATGCAAAAACTCGGGTTTAAATGTGTATTTCCGAGGTCTACTAGAAAAGGTTTTAATGGTCTATTGTACAAAAAGCCCATTAGTTTTCTACCAATGCCCATTTCTTCATTGCCTTTTCAGGCCTTTTTTGGCCTCTCCCTAAAAAATTTGGTTTTGACATCTACCCCCCTCCTATCTACATGGGCGTGCATGCACCGCCCTGCTCATTTACTCTATACCTACCTATATGGGCATGGCACACGCCCAGCTGTCAGTTTTGTTTACTTTTGGCCAATGCAGCATGGAGATCGATGTTACCATGTTTACCTTCATTTCTACAGCAAATGTCAGCACACTTATCACTTCTAAACCAAAAGCTTTACAACTGAACCTGGTTAGGCAGGAGTCTGAGCTGAAAACTGTGAAAATTGCATCAAGATTTCTGGTTTCCCTGACATTATCCTCAGGTAAATACAGTTTAAATATGTCACAGTCAGTAACAGAATATGAGCTAAGTATTTATGAATAAACTCTCTAAACTTGTAACATACAACATTTTATGTATGTCTCTACAGGTTAAACTGGGGAATGATCTACAACCCAGTGGAGTGAAAAAGCTTTGGTTGTGATGCCATGCTGTAAATGTACAGTAACGTGGCAGGAACGGAATGTATCATGTCAAGATCCACTGGAAAGACATTATCTTTTGTAAAAAAAAAAAAATATAGAAACAATTACAGTCAGAGCTGCAAATTATCTGACACCCTTTCAATATCTAGTAGGTAATGTATCATTTGTATTGTGATCACTCATTTATAATAAAGTTTTACTGTTAAAACATGTATTGTGTTGCTTACTGTCACTGTTTGCTTCGTGTAGTAAAGGATTACTTGAAACTCACATTTTCATAGTCAGGATGTTGGACTAGTTTTCAGACCGATCTACATGCATTGACTTATACGTTTTTTAATTCAACCCTTTATCTCTCTGAAGATGTTTTCTTTGAAACAGTATCATTACATTTTAAAATGACCAAAACCATACTTAAAAATAAAGCAGTTTATTCATAGCCAGTGAAATGGAAATATAAAGTGTACATAATTCAAACAGAAGCAAAGCCATATTGTATGTAACTGTCCAGTTGTTGCTGGTGGGCCCTGAAGAAGACCACCTGTTCCATCCAGTGAACAGTCCTCTGATGGAACAGATCGTGACGGTCCTTGTGGGTCAACGCTCCGTCAGGTCACTCATCTGTAAAACATGGCACAATCAATGTTACATCATGTAGCCTACATAGCATACATCATACATCTGTAGTTATGGCAAAGCTACAAACTAATAAATATATTTTTTCTTCCATTATTAAATAAGATAGGCTACTAATAGATTCAGTATAACCCTTGCTCAAGAAGCAACGAGTTCTGAGTGATACTGTGCTTTTTGAAATATAATGGACAGGAAACAAACAGCAGCAGAGGCAAATTACAGTATTCCTGTCTGTTATAGTGTACATTACACTAGAGATGTAATAGGCCTACTGCTGCATGTACCACGACTGCTTGCATAACTACACACTGTCAACAACAAACAAATACTCTTCAGTTTCCAACACACCGTACAGTTTCACCGTCTGTTTTTCACACGGGCTGTCACGGACAGACTCACAGATCTAACCGTTAGCATACAAGCTAACGGACGCTAACGCTAACGGACGCTAACGCTAACGGACGCTAACGCTAACTACTTAACCCAGAGACATTCTCTCGTTTCAGTCGGCGTTGGTTATTATAGGAGGGATAAATTAAAGCACATTACACACATTGAACTCATAAACGGACAGATTTGTTTTTAAATAGGACTACTTACATTTCCAGAGGAGAGATGGTGTCTCTCTGTCTTCCAGGCACAATCTCCTCCACACTCCAGTATAACAGCAGATCACACTAGATTGCCAACCTTTGCTGGGCATAGCCAAACAAAAAATGTAAGTAAATCCATTCAGCCCCGGTCTGCTTCGAGGCTGGGGTGTGATGGTAGCTTGAGGATGAGCTAACACTGCAGCTTGCTTCTCCTCTGTTGTTGCATGAGCGAGTGGAGGCTCAGCTGTGTGTGGTTACCAACGGGGCGTCTTGATTGGCCAATCAACTACCGAGTTTCTGGTAAGCTTTCCCGTGGGAGTATTTATGATAATGAAAACCGACCGGTTTCGTCACCAGTCTGTGTTTTTTGGAAGAAACCTTCAAATCCCCCTTTTTTCTAAAAAAGCATCCCTGAAGAAACTGACACATTTGTTTTTTTGAAGCTTGTGTGTGCTGGTAGAGACCCCAATAACCTAAAAGGGTGCCCAAACACCTGCAATGTTTTGTTTTTCATAATATGTCCCCTTTAAACTTTATAGCTACAATCATTTATTGAATTAGGACCTACACCCCTCAATGCCATGAAGGCCTACCACTTTTTCCCTTCAAAGAGTGATCGTCTTATGCCCGTAGCTAATTGATTCCGTTTTTTTGTGTTGTGTTTTCATATTTTCTGCGTTTTTCCATTTTATTTTACGATTTTCAAACTACCCTCGGCAAGCCCAGAGCATGTGACGTGATGCCGTTTAGCTAATTACATCTTCAGAAATGTTCACTAGCCAATGAGGTTGCGTTTCTAGAATTAAATCCCTCGTCACACTTTCACGATTGGTTACTGATACAAAGGAAATTACCACATTTGGATCCGATAACATTGTGCTTGAGAGACAGACCTTCCAATAGCAATTGTGAAGACTCGTCAAGCTCCCTGTTTTCTGGTGTTATCTTTTCATATTTTCCTGTTTCCTGTTTTATTTTGGTAAAGATTGTCTCTCCCTGTCAAGTGTCCTTCTGTGTGATTACTGGCCCCACCCTAATGTGTGTGACCTGTGTATCCATTGTATTTGAGTATTAAAGTATTTGTGTTATTTTCTGTTACTAGAATTATTTCATCAAACTACCCAAGTGTTTGAATAATTGAAACTGAGTCAGGCCTTCTTGAAAGCAGGTGTTTACTTGCAAACAGCAAATGCAAGGGTCAAACAACATGTATCACAAGTGGGCTTACATGATTGAATACAAAGAAATGAACAGTGTACAGAGATTATATGCAAGAGAAGGTGGTGTGTGCGCAAACGCATACTAGGTTTGGTGTGTCCAGCCCTTGTTTTGCTGGCGAAAGCAGAAACATTTTTAATTAGGCAGATAACAGGATATGGGAAATTTAGGGAGTCTTTTCTCCTCAACTATTGTGCACATGAATGCGTCATACCTCTGTATGTGCCAAAATCTTATTAGGCAGTTTCTTCTTCAAGGCTAAACAACAAGTTTGTCTTAGCAAAACACTTTGGGGCTGTTAGTTTACTGGGACAAAGTTCAATAGGCAGAAAGCATGTATTGAGCATTAAAATATTATACAATAGCAAATTAAATTCTGTTAACATTTTCATTTGTTGTAAAATCTCTACTGCTGACCCTGACTGCACATCTCTGCCTCACTCATACTCTGTCTTTGTATTTCTGTCTGTGTTGCTACAGAAACAAAAAGGAACAAAGAAACCTAAACCTCACTGCTGTCAACAGTGTAAGAAAGAGTTCAGGTCGAGGTCAGACTTAACGATTCATCAGAGAATCCACACTGGAGAGAAGCCGTTCAGCTGTGACCAGTGTGGCAAAACATGATCCCTCAAACTTCACCAACGTATTCACACCGGAGAGAAGTCGTACAGCTGTGACCAATGTGGCAAAACATTCACTGAATCAGTACACCTCAAAGTTCACCAACGTATTCACACTGGAGAGAAGCCGTTCAGCTGTGACCAGTGTGGCAAAACATTCACTCAATCAGGAGACCTCAAAAGCCACCAACGTATTCACACTGGAGAGAAGCCGTTTAACTGTGAGGACTGTGGCCAGAGATTCACCCAGCTAGGTTCTTACAATATTCACAGAAACATCCACACAAAGGAAAAAATCTACCCTTGTCAGCATTGTGAGAAAGTCTTCAGTTCCTACAGCTCATACCGGGCTCATGAGCGTATCCACACTGGAGTCAAACCACACCAATGTCAACACTGTGACAAACGGTTCTCCTCCTCGTCTCACCGAATCCACACAGGACACAAACCGTACTGTTGCATCAAATGTATGAAAAGCTTCACCCACAACTTCTCCCTGAAGAAACACAAGTGTGTTTAAACCTGGACCGATCAGACCATGATGTGTGAACTCCTCTGTGCATTTCATTTGATTTAAGAACTCACTGAAGGAACACAGGATCACATCTGATTCATGATTTTCTGACATTTTGTGAATTTTAACTGTATTTTGTTCAGAATCATGGCAGTCCAAAATCACGGCCTACATTTAGGGGTTATACACTAATATAAACATATCTGTGAATATTATATTCCATTTCTACCAAGTCTGTCCTGAAAATTACGATGCATTCTACACACTGCTCCTTGAAAAGGCGAAATAAAAGATTGGAAAAAGATCCCCATTTGAAAAAAATAACCAAACCAATTGAAATATTCCAAATGCAATGAACAATATACAGGTCCTTCTCATATAATTAGCATATTGTGATAAAGTTGATTATTTTCCATAATGTAATGATAATAATTGAACTTTCATATATTTTAGATTCATTGCACTCCAACTGAAATATTTCAGGTCTTTTGTTGTTTTAATACTGGTGATTTTGGCATACAGCTCATGAAAACCCCAAATTCCTATCCCAAAAAATTAGCATATCATGAAAAGGTACTCTAAACGAGCTCTTAACCTAATCATCTGAATCAACTAATTAACTCTAAACACCTGCAAAAGATTCCTGAGGCTTTTAAAAACTCCCAGCCTGGTTCATTACTCAAAATCGCAATCATGGGTAAGACTGCCGACCTGACTGCTGTCCAGAAGGCCATCATTGCTACAGCAAGAGGGTAAGACACAGAAAGAAATTTCTGAGCGAATAGGCTGTTCCCAGAGTGCTGTATCAAGGCACCTCAGTGGGAAGTCTGTGGGAAGGAAAAAGTGTGGCAGAAAACGCTGCACAACCAGAAGAGGTGACCGGACCCTGAGGAGGATTGTGGAGAATGGCCGATTCCAGACCTTGGGGGACCTGCGGAAGCAGTGGACTGAGTCTGGAGTAGAAACATCCAGAGCCACCGTGCACAGGCGTGTGCAGGAAATGGGCTACAGGTGCCGCATTCCCCAGGTCAAGCCACTTTTGAACCAGAAACAGCGGCAGAAGCGCCTGACCTGGGCTACAGAGAAGCAGCACTGGACTGTTGCTCAGTGGTCCAAAGTACTTTTTTCGGATGAAAGCAAATTTTGCATGTCATTCGGAAATCAAGGTGCCAGAGTCTGGAGGAAGACTGGGGAGAAGGAAATGCCAAAATGCCTGAAGTCCAGTGTCAAGTACCCACAGTCAGTGATGGTCTGGGGTGCCATGTCAGCTGCTGGTGTTGGTCCACTGTGTTTTATCAAAGGCAGGGTCAATGCAGCTAGCTATCAGGAGATTTTGGAGCACTTCATGCTTCCATCTGCTGAAAAGCTTTATGGAGATGAAGATTTAATTTTTCAACAACACCTGGCACCTGCTCACAGTGCCAAAACCACTGGTAAATGGTTTACTGACCATGGTATTACTGTGCTCAATTGGCCTGCCAACTCTCCTGACCTGAACCCCATAGAGAATCTGTGGGATATTGTGAAGAGGAAGTTGAGAGACACCAGACCCAACACTGTGGATGAGCTTAAAGCTGGGAACACACCGCACTGGCCGCGCGGCGAGATTACATACAAAGTCAATGTACTAGCGCGTGGCCGCGCGTCCACCCAATAATCGGCGTCCAGCGGCCGGCGGCGGGGGCTTGCGCGGCGCGTGGCCGCGCCTCATGAGAGGCGCGTGAATCGGGAGCGCGGCCATTAGCGGCGCATAGAAATTGTGTCATCGAAGGAGCGTGAATCGAAGGCTTGTGCGGCGAGCACGGCGCCGCAGAAAAAGATGAAATTTTTCATCTTTTTCTGCAGCGCCGCCGGGCGCCGCGCCTCCACAGCCAATCAGCGTTGAGATTGCCCGGTGGCGGTGGTCTGCAAGACGAGGTGGGCGTGTGGAGTGAGGACATCGGGCTTCCAATACATTCTGCAAATATGTGTAGGCTATTTTGCATCTGTTTAGCTGTTGGTTGTACTTTAGCCAAGGTAGCGCTGGTTAGCATAGTGAAACTCACCAAGCTGTGTGCTGTTCCTGAGGATAATATACCCAAACTTGACGGCGGTGTCCGTGTGGAATTCCAATATAGTGCAGCGAAGAACCGGTGTTGTCCTCCGTCAGCCGGCACACTTTCACTTTCAGGTAGGCTGAAGTCTGCCTTTATTTGTGCTGCTGAGCACACACTGCTGTTGTTATTGTGTTTAGTATGTTGCTGAATTGCTGTTAATGTGTGTGTATTTGCGATGGGGTGCGTATTCATGCTGTTTTAATGTTATTTGTGACATGACTGCCGCTGGTTACACAGTGAACCTACATCTGTATTTTTTGACACAGCTGGACCATGCTGTTGTTGTTGCACCGTAAGTGTGACGGGTCTGATTTCGGCGTCGGCGTCAGGAATATATGGCCCAATATGATAAAGCAGCGAGCCTCTTTCGATCACGCGGCCAACCGCCGCCTTCGATGTGGCGGCCGGCGGCCGCGGTGGCGGCTGCGGTGAATATGGCCCAATATGACCCAAATGATCAAGCGGCGAGCCTCCTGCGGTCACGCGGCCAACCGCCGCCTGCGGCGGTTGGCCGCGTGACCGCAGGAGGCTCGCCGCTTGATCATATTGGGCCATATATTCCTGACGCCGACGCCGAGATCAGACCTGTCACACTTACGGTGCAACAACAACAATAACATGGTCCAGCTGTGCCAAAAAATACAGATGTAGGTTCACTGTGTAACCAGCGGCAGTCTTGTCACAAATATCATTAAAACAGCCTGAACACGCACCCCGATCGCAAATACACACACATTAACAGCAATTCAGCAACATACTAAACACATTAACAACAGCAGTGTGTGCTCAGCAGCACAAATAAAGGCAGACATCAGCCTACCTGAAAGTGAAAGTGTGCCGGCTGACGGAGGACAACACCGGTGCTTCGCTGTACTAGAATTCCACACGGACACTGCCATCAACTTTGGGTTCATATTATCCTCAGGAGCAGCACACAGCTGGGTGAGTTTCACTATTATAACCTGCGCTACCTTGGCTAAAGTACAACCAACAGCTAAACAGATGCAAAATACACATATTTGCAGAATGTATTGGAAGCCCAATGTCCTCACTCCACACGCCCACCTCGTCTTGCAGACCACCGCCACCGGGCAATCTCAACGCTGATTGGCTGTGGAGGCGCGGCGCCCGGCGGCGCTGCAGAAAAAGATGAAAATTTTCATCTTTTCTGCGGCGCCGTGCTCGCCGCACAAGCCTTCGATTCACGCTCCTTCGATGACACAATTTCTATGCGCCGCTAATGGCCGCGCTCCCGATTCACGCGCCTCTCATGAGGCGCGGCCACGCGCCGCGCAAGCCCCCGCCGCCGGCCGCTGGACGCCGATTATTGGGTGGATGCGCGGCCACGCGCTAGTACATTGACTTTGTATGTAATCTCGCCGCGCGGCCAGTGCGGTGTGTTCCCAGCTTAAGGCAAGTAAGTTATTGAGTCCACCCTCCACTTTGGCTGGTGAAAGATGTGTGCTCGGGACCTAGCGTCTACACTTCACCAACGGTAATAACCGGAAGGAGACGGCACGCACTTAAGTTAGCGCGTGTGCAAACAAAACATTTCCTGTGCGCCTTCACATTAAAAGCATGTTACTAGCCAAACGTGAGTTGACTTTTTTGAAGCCGGTAAGAACAGGAAGTTCGTGCTTCACAGCCCTGCAGTGCGCTGGCTTGAAAATCAACTGCTTCAGCTGCAGAGAGCAGTCAACAACAGTAGTCTATTTAAACAAAGTTTGAAATAACTGATAAGCCACTGAAGAACTACTCCCAACACATTCACAACAACCTATTTAACTTATTCTAAATTGTACCAATATGTATACTTATTTATTTAATAGGCTATATGTTTTAAAGTTAGGTTTTAATTAACAGAAGGACATTTACCAAAAATGTTTATTATTATGAATATAATAATGATATGTATATACAAAAAATATATAGATATTAATTTTATGGGGAGAAATATTTCTGAATCAGCAAAAAATTGCAATTGGCAGGCAGGTTAGATTATTTTGTCTAAATTACAATCAGTGCACCCCTATTAATTTTTCTACAATTATTACTGCACACACTAGGATATGACATTAATTGAGAGTTTCAAATGAGACCAAGATGACAGGCTAAAAGGTAATTAGAGCGAAATGCATGGGTTAAGGTTATGCAAGTTTTCGATCATACTTTGTGTGCTACTGAATTTATTTTTGTGCTACTGATTTTTTTTGCTTGCTAGCACCAGTGCTACCACCTAAAAAAATAAGCGTACAGCCCTGCCTATATAAGTTTACTATGTCCCCTATTTGTTCAAATGCTAAACATAGACAGCAACTTCTGTTTGTTACTTCAACACACTTGTTACAATATATCAAGTTCAATGGAATGATTCACCTCTATTGTAAATTGTCTCCTGAGTTGAACTAGGGATCTGGCTTAAGATGTCCACAAACCGTTTTGTTATAACCAAAAAAATAACAGTTAGTTCACACAGAGATGTTTTATTTAAACAAAATGCATAGTGAGGTAATGGAATGAAACATCCCCTTCACTGAGGGTGCAAATAGCAACATACCAAACGTTTAGTCCATTGCAAGTCATTGTGGGAAAGGGGGCATCTCTACAATACACTTTGTTGTGCTTACTTGATTTATCTAAGGCAATCCGTTTTCCAAGTAGATATAACTCAACTTTAAGTAAACTTAACCAGAGGATATAAAGTAAACAACACTTTTTAGTTAAGATGTGGATGGATGAGGATTAATGAAGAAAATTGTATAAGCTTCACATGTGCAGGCAGCTCATGTCTAGTTGTCCCTTCAAAGTTTGATGGTAAATTAACAGCAAAGTTCAGTATTTTTGAAAAACATTACCGTTCCGTAACAACAGCAAAGGACTGTCATTTAAAGCTACAACGAGTAAGTCGGCTTGTTGGCGACACCTTTGAACAAAAGCGGTAGTATTTTTACGACGCCAGCTGTCGTGAAGCTGTTTTCTAGCTCGTGCAGGACCTCAAGATTCAAATAATCAGGAAGCAATATAGTGCGTGTCCGTGTGTTGAAAGTGTGAGGGCACCGGACTCTTTTCGGCTCGGTGAGAGTGGTTAGTGACACAGCATCAACTACACCTGATTGCAATGAGTTGATCCATTGTCACCTCTCACGGAGCTGAACGAGTATGTGTCCCCACACAAAGCGAATGAACGAGAGACGGCAGTTAGTTATGGATCACGATGAGGTAATGTGTTTATGTTGTTGTAAATAATGACTATTTCAGATGAATAATGGTCATCTGATGATGCTGGTGAGGCAAAGTAAACTTTGTTTTAGTAGGCTACCGCTCATTCATTTAGGAGTAAACACTGCAGTCTAGGTTCGCTCCGTGAAATTGTGTATACGTTGCTTGGCAACGCCCTCCCGCCCGCCTATCACTCTCCCTTTTACCTTTTCTTCATTGCATTTTATTTTTTTTCTTTGATGGTTCAGCCCCGTTATCAGTCATTATGACGACAAATAGCCAAACTGTTTCAAATAAGGCTCCCGCTCCCCTTCTAGGATGACCAGATCGCATTTCCATTACTTTTCACACGTCCCGCAAATTGAGACGTTGTCCCGCATTGTTATTGAAAGTGCGCCCCCCTTTTTAAATGCGTGTTTTATAATCTGGCATTTATCCGATAGCTGTGAGGAGACAGCAGTCTCCATTTGTCTGTGTGTGTGTATCGGGCTAGTGGGCTGTAGTCTATAGTGTTCTATATACATCTATGGTGCTGCCTGCAGTGCTTCAGCGTTTACCTTCCTGTTACTTCAAAATAAAAGCCAACTCACGTTTGTCAAGTGAAATGCTAATGTGAAGCCAGTGAAATGCTTTTAATGTGAAGCCGCAGCCTTAATGCTCTATTTGTTTAACAGTAGCTAACTTAACTGCTGCGCGCTGATCTAAAGATAGTGTTTTTTTAATATAGAAAGCCGTATCTGGCATTACCGGTGGTGACACAAGTTTATTTTGCAAAAAAAACGGCACTTTGTCCCGCATTGTCCCGCACAAACGTAGTCTTTGTCCCACATCTGGTGAATTGGGATCTGGTCTCCCTATCCCCTTCCCTCACCTGGAGTGATAGGCTTCTCAAATCGCGTTCCTGCGCCATACTGAAATCTGCGACCAATACGGATATGTGACCATAGAGCATGCACGAGCGAACCGAAAATCGGACTGGGTGTACGACCAGATCAAATGCAGTAATAAAAACTATATAAAAACGTCTTTCTTTGCACTGATGGTCTCGTTTGCTGTTAAAGGTAATTTATGATTATGAGAGGAAACATGAGGCTGTTTAAAAGATATTTAAATGTTACTCGTTGCCGCTTTAACAGACTGCCTTTTATATTAACAGTTAAATGCTGTTTTCATAAATAACAGGTTAATGCTGTTGAAATCCTGCTGTAAATTTACTGCAATTGTTTACAGTGCACACAAGGTTACAACTCTCCATTAACTCCTCTATCACCAGCCCATTATCATCATTATACTCATCCCACAATGTGCTATGCGCATTAAAATCTCCACAACATATAAATTTCCCTCCTAAATACCCTACCAGTTCATTCATACCCTCTATAGAAAGTGTTTTACATGGATTATAAAAGTTAACAATTTTAACTTTGCCTTCTTTTGTCCACACTTCAACTACTAAGAATTCTAAATCTTTACCTTTCCCCAACAACCTATAATGTATACCTTGCTTTATAAATATCACACACCCCCCTCCACTACCCTCCACTACCCTCCCCCTATCTCTACGTATACTATACACACATACCCTTTAATTACAAAATCTAAGTTAGATTTAAGACAGGTTTCTTGAATACAAATCACTTCTGGTTTGTTCTTCCAATCTCTTAAAAATCCTTTAAACTCCTGCCCATTCGCTATCAAGCTCCTCGCATTCCATTGCAAGACAATCAAGTTGTCTTGTTGTCACCCGCCCCTCCCTGCCTTCCCTCTGCCTCAAGCTTCCTGCTGATACCCTCCCATGACACATCTCTTAGTCCCAAAAACTTCTCGGCTCCCTTCACAATGATTTAAATTTTTTCGGACCTGATCCGTGCAGTTGATTACATATGCAATAAAAACAATAATCTGTTCAGCTGTCAGTTGTGCTATTTGATTTTTAGCTGCTTAACTTTCCTCTCCTCTTGCCCCCGGCTGCCGCTCTTTGCCATTACTCTCATCTCTTTCCCTTTGCCCCTGCACCTTCCTTACTGCCTCAGAATAGCTTATGCTACTTGATGTTTTTACCTGCTGGATCTCCACCGCCCTCTTCCTTACTTCACCTCCCCCCCCAATATGTTACCCTGTGCTTCCCTCCGCAATTGCTACATTTGTCCTGATTACTTTCTCTGCATTCCTCAAAACGGTGGTCTCCTCCACAATTTGGGCACTTCTGTTTCCCTTTACACACGGCTGCTATATGTCCATACCACTGGCATCTATAACAACGGAGCGGTGGAGGGACATATGCCCTTACAGGAAAGCTCATGCATCCAATTCTTATTTTGTCTGGGATTGCAGCACCCTGACATTCCAGGAGCACAGACAAACTCTCCTCCCTCCTCCCATCCACTGTCCTCATCAGCCTCTTAGCTCCACTCACCATGCCACCGATAATTCCACATTTTAGTTTATCCAGATCTTCCTCCACTGGTATACCTGTTATGACTCCCTTTGTCACACTATTCTCACCAATAATCCTTCTTTCCCTGACAATTTTCCTGCAGATAATTTTGATTTTTAAAGCCTTATTTTTCTGCTCCTCTGTTCTACAAATTATTAACAGGTCTCCCCCTCTCAATATTTTCACAGTTTCCACCTCCCCTATCCTCTCTTTAAGTTCCCTTGATAATGCTATCGGGCTTAGATTTACCTCCTCGTCTTCCTTTCTGAATTTAAGAATAACTTTAAATTCCTCCCTCACAAGCTTCTTCCTTACCACTCTGTCGTCTTCTGAACTGTTCCCTTCCAAATCCCTTTTACTACTTTGGCTTAGCTCAGCTCGGCTTGTACCTCCCTGTCCTAGCTTCCTTGCTGCTCTAGACCCTGGAGTCCAGTCAGAAAACTCCATGTCATCATCCTGCTCTTCCTCGTCCTCTACTCCTACCTGGGTTGCCATTCACACCAGTCACACACCAGTTTATGCCAACCGTCAATTCCAAATATCCGCAATCACAGCCAAATTTCACTCCAAAAACAACTATTGTGAAAACAAACAATTGCGAGTGTGTCTTCAACCGGAAGTCTCCTACCACTCGTCTCCTCTTCCTTTTTGGTCGGAGATGCTGAAAGCAGCTAGCTTATTTCCCGACGTCCACTACACGATTTGTTCAGCCTTCCTAATTCGTAGCGATCCGTCTGAGCATGCGCACAATTTCACGCGTTTTGGACGGACCCGTACCGCAACTCAAGTTGGACATACAGTGTGAAACGCAAACAACATTATAAAGCTTGCCATCTGATCCACCTGCTCATTCCCCTCAACCACAGCATGTCCAGGACCAGGAACCCAGCACAAGGATTTTAGATCTAAACCCAATTCTAAAAAACACGGTTAAGATGTCACTAATAATATCAGTTCGACCCTTAGATTTCCCCCCTCTGAAGGCTTCCAGAGCAGCTGCAGAATCAGAACAGATGATAAGCTCTCTAGGTCTGGGGCCTATCCGAAAACTTTTTTTTGCATAGGAAATTTCCTTTCCTATCGAGATGAACCGGAAGTACCCGGCGGATAGGTGATCCGAATTCTCCAAATGCTTCACTGTAAACAATTGCTGTAAATTTACAGCAGGATTTCAACAGCATTAACCTGTTATTTATAAAAACAGCATTTAACTGTTAATATAAAAGGCAGTCTGTTAAATGACAGTCCTTTGCTGTTATGTTACGGAACTGTAATGTTTTTCAAAAATACTGAACTTTGCTGTTAATTTACCATCAAACTTAGAAGGGACAACTTGACATGAGCTGCCTGCACATGTGAAGTTTATACAATTTTCTTCATTAATCCTCATCCATCCACATCTTAACTAATAAGTGTTGTTTACTTTATATCCTCTGGTTAAGTTTACTTAAAGTTGAGTTATATTTACTTGGAAATGGAAAGTGCAGTTAACATAATTAAACCAAGTTAGTCTGAAGTTATGTTTACTCAGTAGAATGAAGGAAACGGATTGCCTTAGATAAATCAAGTAAGCACAACAAAGTGTATTGTAGAGACGCCCCCTTTCCCACAATGACTTGCACTGGACTAAACGTTTGTTATGTTGCTATTTGCACCCTCAGTGAAGGGGATGTTTCCTTCCATTACCTATCTATGTTTTTTTTTTAATAAAACATTTCTGTGTGAACAAACTGTTGTTTTTTGGTTATGAGAAAACGGTTTGTGGACATCTTAAGCCAGATCCCGAGTTCAACTCAGGAGAAAATTTATAATAGAAATTAATCATTCCATTGAACTTGATATATTGTGACAAGTGTCTTGAAGTAACAAACAGAAGCTGCTCTCTGTGTTTAGCATTTGAACAAATAGGGGACATAGTAAACTTACATATGGAATGAAACACATCTGCCCAATGAAATATAACATCCCCTTCACTCACGGTGCAAACAGCAACATAACAAACATTTAGTCCAGGTTCATCCCTTTTTTTCATTAACAGTATAATCCTGTCAATTTTAGTGACAGTAAAATAATGTTAACTTAACAGTATTAAAATGGCAACCCTGCTGCCAGTTGATTAATGTTTTTTTCCATGGAAATTTCTTACAGTGTTAGGAAAGGCATAGGAAAGGAGCCTCGACTCATCCTTTAACCCTCCTTTAGCATAGGTTACTCCTGACCAACCTATGCTAAAGGAAAGGAGATAGTGGTATCCCATAATCCTTTACGGCGGCAAGATTTAAAGCAACAGGCCACCGCCGGAGTTTACCGACTCTACACAAATACGAACGAGAGGTAAAACAGAAGAGAGGAGAGGAGAAGAGAGGAAGATTTAACTCGGCTAAAACAAAACACCCCCCCCCCCCCACACACACACACAGGCTAAAGATAATAAATAACTCATAAAAGACCAACATCATAATAGTTATTTTCGTAGCACATAATTTACACCATAAGAAAATAAAATACCAACTTCACATTTAATGAAGTTACTGGGGGCAGTTAATTTCAACATCAACACAAGTGTAGCCTCTTTTTATTCCACATGTGAATTGGGATATATGGGAGTGATTCTCACTCTGTCGGCGACAACCTGATTAAAATCAATATGAAAAGAACGCATGGATCAAACGAGCGCTTGTTGTGGTCAATTTTCGGAGACTCACGTCAGCAATACTCGCCGTCGCGCAATGACGTCGGTTAGGAAAAGTGGAGTCGAATTCATTTGAAACAGCGCTGTCCTTTCCTATGTTCGATAGGAAGCACCTTTCATCTCTCCTTAACCCCGATGACGTTTAGGGGTTAAGGTATAGGAAAGGAGGCTTATAGGTTAGGAGATTGGACTTTTCGGATAGGCCCCTGGTTTCCTCAATCCACTATAGAGCCCATAGGATTGTCATTAACTCAGATGTGAAAACAGGCTGCTCCACATACATCCCAAACCCAGCTCTCCCACTAACTGGATCTCTAGATCCATATGTAAAAATAATTCAAAGTTTTGTCACTAATTGAATTTAGATGTTCTGCTATTTTTGGAGTTACCAGCTTCTTATCATTTTCCTGTAGAAAACCAAGATGAATACTCAGCTCGGGCAGCACCTAATATGGCATAGCTTGTATGTTCCGCTACACTTGCCTGTTCCATACCCAGCCTCCCAACCCACTGATTTATACTTACAACATTTGTTTTGTATACTTATTGCCTTAGTCAGACTCTTGCAACAGGCTCCTTGCTGGAAAAGTTTCATGACACCCCTTTAGTTTTACCCAGTACTGAAGCCCTGACTTAATGCACCTTAACCATAAGGGCATTTCTCCCATTTCAATAAGCAGGGCAGGGTCTGGGGACGTTCTAAAGGCCCCATAGCAAAGCCTCAAAGCCCTGGGCTGCAGCACATCTAGCTTTGCCAGAACAGATTTAGACGCAGAGCCATACACACAACACCCATATTCAATATGTGTGTGGCAACAAGTGTATCAAAGTAGTAATCAAGCCCATTAGCGCATATATACCCCGTGGATATAGGCACACACATGTGATGTGAGAATGGAAGAAAGCGGCAGCAAAAGAAACAAGCGGGCACCGTCGTTTACCGCGGAGGAGATGGGCGTCTTAGTGGACGAGGTCTGGCAGCACCGGGCAGTTTTATTCGGGGGAACAAGGGGCAAAAAGAACATCACGGTGAAGAACCGTGTTAGGCAGGCCATAGCCGAAAATATGTCCCCCTCCAGCCTATGTGGCCTGCGTGACTGGCGTGTTGTGAGGAAGAAGTGGCAGGAGTTCCAGAACCAAACAAAAAGGAAGAGTGAGAAGGTTTCACTAATCAATCTCCCTTCGTTGCAGGTGATGCAGACGCCCAGTAAAGACAGCGCGGAATAACCCCTCCCCCATATGGTTTCAATAAACTATTTTGGTTTCTTTTCAACCATGTATTGTGTGGATCATTTTGCATTGAAATGAGGGTGTCAAACCTAGCAACAAAAAGTCCCAGGCAATTTGTAATGTATCTAAGCGTAGGTTAATGATGTGTGCGTATTGTGCGCCCTTTCAACAGCATTCCAGTGCCAGACTTTCAGGTAAAGCACCCGGACACTGCAGCAATAATCATAGTGTGCAGGACGTTACATGTAGCCTACATCTGCTGGTTCTGTTTATTTATTTCAGCCTTCAGGCCTGAGAGTTGATATGGGTGATGTGTGGTGGTTGTGGGTTTATGGTTTAGTGCTTGGTGACTGGTGGTGAAGAGGTAGGGGCAACGAATCTGGGAAACGCATTCTTCTTTCACAGCGTTCTTAAGAGCGCTCCAAAGAAGTACTTAGCCCAAAGAGGCTCTTAACGATTCTGGGAAACGCGGCCATTGTCTCCCAGTCAGACCCCATTCACACCCAGCTAGACTTCTGATAACATTCACAACTTTTTCAAAGTTCCACAACATTTTACTGACATGCACAACCCAAGTCATCCGCTCTTCAAACCAAACGCCCAAACAATTTGAAGCTTTTACCTTCTCCAGTGGAGATACATACATATATACAAACCAATATTAGGCAACTTCATTTAAAAGCCAAATACCTTTTATTGAGACTTAGAGGCAGATATGTTGATGTCCCATGTGTTCCTCCATTCCTCTACTGACACTAATGCTCTTTGAATCTGCTTTAAAATAAACTCAACATTGCGCCCTCTGTTCCAGATAGCCCCATTATCGACAAACAAAGACAACCCAAATCCCCTCTCAACGTTGCAGAAAATATCATTAATCATTATATTGAATAAAACTGGATTAATAACATTGTGCTTCATTGTGGACATCCTCGACTTTTATTTTGAAGGTTTTCGCCCTGTTACCCCGGAACCGGATGTCCCCCTCTTTGTATTCGGGTCGTAACCAAAACAGCACAGTCCAGTTGTTTTGTTGAGAGAGGAGATTTATACTGATAAAGAGTTTGTGACGGAGTTTGTGGAGACAGAGTCGTCGTGACTGTGGGGAAACATGTCTAAAGCGGATATGGTGAGAGCGTTGGTGAAGCAGCGACTGAATGCGGCCGCTGAAGAGATATTTGGGCTGTTTGAAAGAACCATAGCAGAGCACGAGGAGGAGCGTTGTCGTTTAAAGAAGGAGAACGAGCAACAACAAAAACTACTGGACGCTGTTTGGAAGCCTGAAGTCCGGTTATACTTAGCAGGTATGTTCCACATTACAAGTTAATCAGGGGAATCACTGGCTAACACATATGAGCCACAGTGAGCGTGAAGTGAAAAGGCTAACTGATGCTAAACTATGCTAACTAATGCTAAACTATGCTAACTAATGCTAAACATGTAGCCCTCCTGTCTATTGGTAAATGGAAAACGGGCCACCGTCGTTTTAGCTACTAGATTTTATTTGATATTATTGGATACTTAGGTTGCGTTCCGAATCGCATACTCTTTCTTTTTTCTATTCTACATACTACATCCGACGATAAAAAGAATCTAGTTAGGATGCAGTAGGCATACTATTGGGACATACTTTACTCTCTTATTTCATCATAACATTGCGCCTTGATCTTGCCTCTTGCTTTTATATCCGTCGCATACATCAGGACGGCATTACGTCATCGAGAGCAGGTTCGCGAAACCACGCTCCCTTTTAGGGGAAAACAAACTCTGTAACAAATAGACGTTGTATGGTGGTGGCAGCTGTGACAGCGCTGACATTTAATATCTAAGATGCCAAAAAGTTGTTGTGTTGCCGGTTGCTCAAACAACCAAGCGAAAAACATCGGTATGCGTTTTGTTCCCTTACCATGTCGCCAAAAATACCCAGAAAGAAGGGTTTTATGGCTACAAGCAATACGACGGGAGGACAACGCCGGGAAGCTTTGGGACCCGGCATCTCCCCACACATATGTTTGTGGGGCACACTTTATATCAGGTAAGGAGGACTAAATTAGTGAAGGCTAGTTCATTATTGATTAACAATAATTAACGTTATGTATGCTAAAGATGGCTGTTTATAAGCCTATAGGCTATCCGCTTTGCTGAGCCAACTGACAGCCCGTTGCCATGTTAAGTTAGCAACGGGCTGTCAATTAATTTGATATTTTATCTTAAATATCCCCTCAGGCAGTAGGCCTAGGCTATCAGTTACAAATGGTAACTTATTAGTCCCCCAATAAGTCTTTAGGCTATTTCAATGTCCGTTTTTTTCCGTCGGCCTACTGCAGTCTTTCTTTGTAGGCCTAGAGCATTATAGTTAATCAAATTTGATATGTTGTGTTTTCAGGTTTCCATGTGAATGACGAGGTGCACCCAGATTACGTGCCGTCCCTTTTCCCACACCGTAAAGAAACCATCATGTCTGTGACCAAGAAAATGGACAGATTTCATAATGCCAGGAAGCGACAATCATGTGTAATACAATCAATATCAAAAACAAAGTTATCACGTAAATCTAATGAATTCAGGGCCCCTGCTTTGCCTGCGACGGATGTTCCATGTACTACAGATGAAGCTGTTGGTTTTCAAAGACCATTAGGAGAGAGTGAGAGGGCTTTGATTTTATCAGAAATGGATCAGCTACGAAAAGAACGAGATGAAGCTAGAAGAGAGAGAGACGCCGTTGAACATTTTTCAAGGGAGCGCTTATGTGCTAATGCAGTAAGGGAGAATGATGCTGCATGCAGTGCAATGACGGGCCTCACCTGGGCAGTTTTCTCATGCCTGCATAAATTCATATCCCAGTTCATTAAGCCAAGGAGGGTTTTCAAGATGTCAACAGAAGACCAACTTTTCCTGACTCTTTTGAAACTCAGGCAAAATCCATCAATAGCCCTCTTATGCCAAGTCTTAACAATTAGTAAATCGACAGTGCATGACATCATAACACGGTGGGTGGATATGATGTACGCAAAAATAACATTTCTTCTCAACTGGCCTGATCGAGAATGCATCACATGTACTATGCCACCAGACATGCATGCAAAATTTCCACGACTCACGTCTATTATAGACTGCTTTGAAATTCGCATTGAATATTCAAGGACCCTAAAGGCAAGGTAAGTGTTTAGCATTGACTGGCATTAAGTCAACTGAAACACTTTGTTTTATGTTTGGTTTTATTATTCAAAAGCTAAAAAGGGTAAACTTGTTTCATCTCATTCACAGAGCAAAGACTTACTCTCACTACAAAAAATGGACAACTGTGAAGTATTTCATTTCATGTAGCCCAGCTGGAAGCATCACTTTCTTATCCAAAGGGTGGGGAGGCAGAGCGTCTGATGTGAAAATCGTCAGAGAATCGGGATTCATATCCCCACAGTTCCACCAACCTGGCGACCAGGTAGTGTAAATATTGATATCTACAGATAATGATCTCTTTGATTGTGCTGTTCAAAATGTGATGATTGTGCTGTTCATAATGTGTTACACGTCAATGGTTAAAAAGTTACTAATGCTCTGATTAGTGTATGAGAATATGGATATTTCGTATGAGGGTAATTTCAATACTTAGATGTTTGCTTCAGATTTCAAGCAGTATTGTCACCACTGCACAAAAAATGTAATGATTATGTTTATTCATGTGTTCCAGATCTTAGCTGATCGGGGGTTTACCCTTCAGGAGGACTTCGCTGTGTTAGGTGTCAGTCTAATCACACCAGCATTCACCAAAGGGAGGAAGCAGCTGTCGGGTAGAGAGGTTGAAGAATCCAGGGTGAAATCCAATGTTCGAATACACATTGGTAAGATTATAATATTAATTTCACTAGCATTATTGATTTTATTACTATACAAATTAATTTTCTTCTCATTGTACATTGACCAAATAAAGAACCCATTTACCAAGTAAAATGTTCATAAATAATAAGGAAACAAACTGACATCATTTCAGTAAAAAGTCTCAGTTTAATAAAATATTAAACAGAAATACATTCCAATGAAAATTAGAAAAGTTCTAGATATACTATATTAAAAAATAAAATTATTTAATTCATGTCCTATTACTTTAAAAATCTTGCACTTTTTGTTGTAGAGCGAGTGATCGGAGTCTTGAAAAACAGGTTCCACATCCTGGATGGCCCACTTCCAGTGCAGTTTGTTAAGTCCCTTCGGGATGAAAAATTAAGCACAGAAGAGGCAACAGTTGACAAAATTGTTCATGTATGTGCAGCCTTAGTGAACTTGTCATCAAGTGTTGTCTCTCCCAATTCTCACTAAGCCCTTTCACTTCATCTCCCTGAGTAATGTACCGGTATATTCTTTAAACTCTCCCTGTTACTTGTATGTCTGCAGATTCTGTTCCCATCTCCTGTAAAATACAACAAAATCATTGTTGTAAATCAATCAAAGTTGTGTATATTGTTTGTAGCAGAGCTTCAATTCATTGTATATATTGCTCATTGTTGTAAATAAAAATTCACTTTTTACATACAACTCTCTGTTTGGTTGTTGATTTTGGGGTTTAGAGTTGGGACAGTCACAACTTAAATGTTTAACATGATTAAAATTGTAAGTTTTATTACCTCAACCTCTTGGTCAACCCTTGTGTGCAAAGTTCCAGTCAACCGAGGATATACATGTTTTGCCCAGAACCTGCTAATGGTATCAACTGTGCTCTCAATGAAATCCTCATTTCGTGGGACTCGAAAGATGGTGCTTTGCTGCGGGGTCCAGGTTATAAAATCAGCAAAGCCTGCACAACATGCAAACATCTGCATTTGAACCTGTAAGACATTGATTTTGAAAGAAAAATCCAGTGTTAGGACTTATAACTTTATCTAAAAGGAAAAGACTGGGTATGGCTGGGTATATGGCCCAAAGCAATAAAAGAATGGGTTCATGCAGTATGAATGTACTTAAAAATGAACTCTAGTTGATTTTGTTTATTTGAATTAATGGATTTGACATCAGCTTGATCTCCAGGTATGCGATGACATGAATGTACACTGAACACGATTGTACCTGAGTATAGTAGGCATGGTTCGTCTTCAAGGAGAACAGGGTGTCCAGATGTCCTCTCTCCTCCTCCGGCCAGTTGGTCGAATTATTTTTTGCCCATTTATAAGGACACTTTGCCTCAATTACTCCTTTTCCACAACAGTCGCATGAAACATATGCGTCACATGTCACCCCAATGTATGGCTTTGCCTTTGAAATTCTAAATCCAGCTATATTGACATGTAAATTTGTGTGTGTTTTAAAAATATCCTCAGAAATCATGATTTTAGAAGAGATGTTGATTTGTTCAGTGCACAGGCCGAGAGCATACTTGTATGTATTTATCGCATCTTTTTCATGATTTTTGCCCCACTCGAGGGATGGGATTTGTAGTGGATTATGAGCATGATTACAGATTTCATTGATTAGTGATTTTGATGGTATTTTCATTGACGTGTGTGTAACTTTATGAGCAATAGAGCCTGTAATCCGCCCCACCCGATGCAAATGCCATGCTTTACAGGCTGCTTGGCCTGTGGTTTCCTTCTCTACCTGGGAGACTTGTTCTTCAGTAAAGGACTCCAGCTTCTCATACCAGGGTTTGGGGACGAAAGACTTATAATGATGTCTGAATGTGCTGAGGCAGATGGGAAGCTCATTGGTCTTGGACAACATTTGTAGAAACTGTTTCTTCTGTGGGCTTGACGCTTTTGGAACGGGTCTTCGGTTCCTTCGACCTACTAATTTTTTGGCCTTTTCACTATAAAATGTAATATCTTCATCATAGATGGTTCAATTGTCCTAATAGAAACTCCATTCCAGGCACAGGCAACACTTGTACATGCCATTCTGGTGTATCCCAGGCGGACACATGCTTCCATTTTAAATAGGACGGCAGCAACATGAGAGCATGTTTCACCAAGTCTGTTAAAAAAAAATTAAAAATTAAGAAAATTTTGATTTAGATTAGGCTACTTATTTTCATTCATCATGACTGACTGATTGATTGATTTTTTGATTGACCATGGGACGTGTGTGCTTGTATGTTTGAGTGATCCAGGGTGTTGGAGCTTACCCTGCCATGCAGTCACAATGTGCTGCTAAGACTTTCCCATCATTCTTGAGAGCAACCCAGGTGTTATGTGGTTTCTCTGTGACTCGGTAGGATGGCTTGACCTGGGCCTTAAAGACTGTGCATTCTGATCCTTCAGGCTTTACATGAAAAATGATTTGCACCCATCCATCAGTGAAGAACTTGTGTGCTTCAAGGGCCTTGTAGTTCCTCATTTTATTTGCTGTATAAATTCCTATATTAAAATTGAGAAATGAACAGAAAAAATAATAGTAATTTCACAGTAACTGTAAGTAGCCTAAACTGTTCATCTTGAGCTAAACAGTCCGCTGTGGAAGTAATAAAGCCCGTGTTCATTGCTGCAACCAACCCACGCCTCACTGTGTGTGCTTCGGCTTTAGCTGTGAAGGTAACAATATGATAGGTCATAACACGAACTAGGAAAAAGTGGCTACAAAGTAGCCTAGTTATGTTTCCACTCCTGTGTTTTGTTAACAGTGCCGTGAAGCCCATTTTAACGGTTGGACCGTTAAACGGACATGCTAGTTAGGATAGTTGTGTCTGATTAGGCTAATACACGACAGAGAGGGACTAAAAAGTAAAATACTTCACTACTAATTAATAATCATCTTACCTGGAGACTCTACAAGATAATAATAAATGTCAGGATATGACAAATCCGGCCACTGGGTGGGGTCATTGCTCCAACTTGACGCTGGGAGGCTGAACGGACATCGTTTTGTATCAATTAAATTGATCTTTTCCAGATATCGATCCCTTTCTCTTGCTGGTAGGCTTGAAATATAAGAATTGGACATCATGTCCATGTAAAAAAAAATACAGATTTGCCTTCTGAATATAGTTTTTCAAGTACGTTTTAAAGAGCTATTTAACATTAGAGTCAATGGCAGGTTCGGTTTGTTTTCCCCTAAAAGGGGGCGTGGCCTCGTTAGAACGCCGATTGCCGTCCTGATGTATCCCCGTTTGTTTTCATATGGAAGCTTCGTCGATGTTACGTCACTTCACGTGCGCACTGGATTGTGGGTCAGAATCGCCCAAATAGGATGCACTTTTCAACACTAAGGGCCTATCCGAAAAGTCCAATCTCCTAACCTATAAGCCTCCTTTCCTATGCCTTAACCCCTAAACGTCATCGGGGTTAAGCAGGCCCCCAGGATGCTGCCTTCTCCGAGCAGCCAGCATGGACATGTGGCCAACCCATTGGTATTGCATGATAAGGGGTGGAGCTTATTTTCATGCGGCCCGTAGGCAGATGTCCCTGTCCACATAGTACAAGCAGCGAACAAGATTGTGTCTCTGCACATTTTTTCTGGATATCAATCATAGGCTCATACTTATCTTTAGACCATATACTATTAAAATGTAAGTTTTCTCATTTCAAAACGCCACCTCAAGCGTTTTATTAGCCCAACGGCTTTTAACGGCTTTCAGTTTGTTTTCGCCAGGCTAGATGCTACAGAACGAGACACCCGCCTCCAGTCCGGTACGCTTGCCGCCCTGTTTCTTGATAGGTCCATAATGCCGCTACGTCCATGCTACGTAATGCTTTGGGCCGCATGGAATTTCCGGATTATACTTCCTTGTTGCTTCTCTGCGCCTATGAGCAGCTTTCATAGGAATGAATGGGCGCCATGTTTCAATACGGTGTCCATTTCTTTATATGTCCATGGGGTTAAGGAGAGATGAAAGGTGCTTCCTATCGAACATAGGAAAGGACAGCGCTGTTTCAAATGAATTCGACTCCACTTTTCCTAACCGACGTCATTGCGCGACGGCGAGTATTGCTGACGTGAGTCTCCGAAAATTGACCACAACAAGCGCTCGTTTGATCCATGCGTTCTTTTCATATTGATTTTAATCAGGTTGTCGCCAACAGAGTGAGAATCACTCCCATATATCCCAATTCACATGTGGAATAAAAAGAGGCTACACTTGTGTTGATGTTGAAATTAACTGCCCCCAGTAACTTCATTAAATGTGAAGTTGGTATTTTATTTTCTTATGGTGTAAATTATGTGCTACGAAAATAACTATTATGATGTTGGTCTTTTATGAGTTCTTTATTATCTTTAGCCTGTGTGTGTGTGTGTGTGTGTGTGCGCGTGTGTGTGTGGGGGGGGGGTATTTTGTTTTAGCCGAGTTAAATCTTCCTCTCTTCTCCTCTCTTCTGTTTTACCTCTCGTTCGTATTCGTGTAGAGTCAGTAAACTCCGGCGGTGGCCTGTTGCTTTAAATCTTGCCGCCGTAAAGGATTATGGGATACCACTATCTCCTTTCCTTTAGCATAGGTTGGTCAGGAGTAACCTATGCTAAAGGAGGGTTAAAGGATGAATCGAGGCTCCTTTCCTATGCCTTTCCTAAGCATTTGGAGAATTCGGATCACCTATCCGCCGAGTACTTCCGGTTTATCTCGATAGGAAAGGAAATTTCCTATGCAAAAAAAAGTTTTCGGATAGGCCCTAACAATCTTGGCCGCATGAAGTAGGACATCCGGGTACTTCTAACCATCCTAAATCTGGCCACAAGAATCGGGACATCCTAAATCTTTTTTCTACATATATAGTAGAAAGTATGCGATTCGGAACGCAACCATATTTAATTTTAATATATACTTTAGATAGATTGAGGGATGACCCTCATTTGCAATGACGTCAAGTCAATCAAATGCAAAGCAAAAACAACAATGCATACACAAACAATGCAAATACATAAAATACACAACTGATAAAGAGACAAAACAATTTAGACAGTGATGTAGAATGGCTGCAATTAAAATGAAATGAAGTACAATAAAGCCTCATTAAAACAGTTACAGGTAGAGTTTGGCAGATTTAAGATAATATGTCAAAATTTGTTAAAGGATATGAAGGTATTTATCTTAAATTGTTGCTGTAAGTTGTTCCAGGAGTCAGGGGCACTAAAGCGAAAAGCTGACTTTCCAAGCTCAGACCGGGCTTGTTGTGAGACATGAGCATGTCAGTGGAGCGGATCTGATAAAGCCCACCTGAAATTTGCTGCATTACAGTCAAACAATGTGGTAGCTTCCCGGTCAGGGCTTTGTACAATTTGCCAATGTGCGTCACGTCTCTCTTTAAGAGAGGACCACACAACCTTCACATACATTGCATTGCATGCAAGCTTAAAGGTGAAGTAAGTGATTTATTTATTTTAATATAAGTTTTAAATCGCTCTTTATTCATACAGTGATCACTTGCATAGTGTGCACGTTTCATAAAGCCGATCTCTCAGTCACCCGCTCTGCATGTAATCGGCAAATAAACTTTTCGGGGATCCCGAAACTGATATCCATTCAGAAGAGAGAACGCTACAAACCGGTACCCGTGTCACTGCTGGTGCACGCGCAGAGCTACAGATCTGTGAATGTGTATGCGCCTACAATGGCGGAGCAGGTAAAAATCCTTCCCAATGTCTGTTTTGATGTTTTTTATCATGTTTTATCACACTTACTTATATGAGATGATGCTAGATAACTAGCTGCTGGAAGACCGCAGTGCATTAATGTGGTGACATGGGGATGAGGGAGGGGACTGCTAACTGCAGTCAGTAGCCCCTTTTACACAGCCAGTGGAAGCCGGGAATATGTCGGAATTTCGGCCCTTCGCCCTGCTGTTTAAATGCGACCGTTGCGGAACGAGGGAAGAAAGGTGCGAGAGATTGTTCCGGGAATTTTACTAACTCGGGGGGTAGTAAGATTCCCGACACAATCAGTTCCGCCTCTCTGATTAAATTCTCCAGCTTGTTCAGGGTTTTTTCTGGCTCAGAATAGGCCTTTGGGGGGTCAGTACGCGACCGACTTTTTGGGGGTTCGCGACAATGTGCAACAGTAAAGGCAAACGGTTTGTGTATTTTAAGAGGGTGTGGGGTTGGGAGAGGGCAGTTTCTGTCCAGATAAAGAGCATTTCAGTCAGCCTATCAATCACTGTGTTACCTTGGAGCTCACTGACGCTTATGAAATCACAATAAACAACCTGTAGATATGAAGTCAAAATACTAATAATGACTAGGCCTACCTATCTAATACTTTAATTGTTTCTAATTGATTCTAAACCATGGAAATTGCAAGAAGGTAGGGCTGCTCGATTATGAAAAAATCATAATTATGATTATTTTGAGTAATCACATTGTGTTATCACGATTATTAAAGACAGTTAATCATTGATTTAAGAACATTATGCATTTATTTTACTTTTAACAAGGTTTTTTTCTAATAACACCATGACTTTGGACTTTAAACAAAGGCATAATTGAACTGAAAACAGGGAGAATAGAAATACAATAAATAAGTTAAACATATTTTTAATAATTGAATAAAATAAATATGTCAAAATAATGTACCAGATGTAAATGGTGTTGATAGGGCACATCTTTAGATAGCATTAAATGTAAGGGCATCATTTATTTATGTCAAGGAGCAGGGTGGATAGGCAGTTGCATTGTAGTGTTGACAGTTGTGGTGGCAGGAGTCAAGGAGCTTTAAACTTCCTGTGTTTTTATTCATTGACTGCTTGGTCATAGACCACTATGATTCTACTTAAAGTGAATAAACAAATTGGTCGGGATGTTTAGAGGTGCAGATCAGGTCGTGTATGCCTTTTTTTCCTCTCTCTCTCTCTCTCTCTCTCTCTGTCTCTCTCTCGCGGTCGCGTATGTTACGTGACTCACGTGACAAATCTAATCTTGCACATTATTTTAGTTTGTTGTGAGTCTGAAGTCTTTTCAGACAACACAATTAGTTTTACCTTTTATTCTCGTCATCTAGAAGTTTTTCAAAACAGCCGGCAATGCGCAACATCTCCCTTGTAGGCTACTCTCTGGAACAGCCGATAGCTAAACTTTCAGGTGAGGGAGGGGCCGAGCGGAGCGCATAGCAGAAGGGTTCGCTGCATTTACAAGCCTGCATGCCCCGGCGTGCGGAACAATGATAGTTTAATAACGATTATTTTATTTTCATGATTGAGGGAAGCCGTAATAGTAATCGAAAATGAAATTAAAGTTATTGCCCAGCCCCTCAAGAAGGAAGACTTAAATTGGGCTGAATTTGGAGAGGTTTTAAATAGCTATATTTATTCTCAATCTTTATCATTTTGGCGCTTCTGATTTTCCTTTGGCGCTGGTTAAATCCGCTTTGGTGCGCGCCAAAACTTTCTCTATGCAGGAAAAACCCTGCTTGTTGTTGCGGAACAGGGGGGCGTTTGACGTTCCATAGCCTACGTTCTAAACATGCGACCATGTTAGCAGTTGAAGGACGTGTGTTTAACATTAATCACGGCGGCCTGATGTCCCGTAAAAATCACCAAATACAAGGAACGGCATATAATCTAGCTGATCATAAGGTCCCTTGCTCAATCCAAACCCCCGCGCTTCATTTTGCAGAGTGTATGAGTCTATTTCTGCCCAGGAGAAGTTGTACAATGGGAAAGCTAGGTTAGGCTAAGCTAGGCTGCTACCGGATTGTATATCCACACTTTATTTCTGCCTACAGTAACGTGACTTCACACATGACTGTGTGTATGTGTATGTTTATGTCTGATTGGCAGATCTCTGCCCTCACAAAGAGACTCGCTCACAACCAACCTGTCACACACACACACACACACACACAGGGACACAGAGGTGAAGCGGATTGATTTTGTCAGTTTGGTTAACAGTCCCAGTGATGTTGGACTCAGCGTGTAGCGAGATCAACTGGCACATCGTGGGGACAGTAAAATACGGCCCTCTTACTGCAAGCTCCAGCACTTCTGCTCTCAATTCACCGGCCAGTGTTGTTGTAAAGCAGCTGACCGGCGCGGCGCTAAATGTTTACGTCACACCTGACGCTGTATACAAGCACCTCTTTCATTCTGGAACGCTGTGTAAAAGGAGCTACTGATGCGCCAGCAGGCCGGCGTTGCTTGGTTCTTTGTAAATAACACAGAAGCAAGCAAAGCCGGCATTTTGGAGTGATGTTGTTTCGTCAATATGCCGCAATCTCTGTGTAAAAGGGGCTAGTGACAGGAAGTTAGCCAAACTGACCATTCCGCTTACTGAACATTTAAAGAGATTTTTTAACAATGAAAGGTTAAAGATTGCTCTGAATTATTCATCAAATCAATTTCTGTAGTTAAAGCTTTGTAATAGTGTTTTCAAATATGTGATCTGACTGGGGATAAACACTTTTTGGATGAAGTTACAGAATATGGCCGCCCTTTTAATTTTTTCTTTTGCTTTAGCCAGACAATAATCAAACTACATGTTAAAGGGCACTAGAGTACAGGAAATCCCATCTAGGCTGGATTCAAACGTGCAGACTTCAGTGGACCTGCGGATTACACAGCTTTTGCGACCGTATCAGGGAAAGTCCACAATTCCTCAGGGTTTGTGTCCAAAACAAGCGTTAATCTAGTTCACTGCGGACTTCCACTTAGTCCACTGTCTTCATCATTTATTTAATCACAATGCATTGCAGTTAAGACGAGATGTATTATCAAATAAACTAAAGCAAAGAAATGACTAAAGTAGGGTATGAGTATTATGTTCTAATGTAAATGAAAATACAAACAATGCTATTAGGCTATGTCATTATAAATGTACATTGAATAACATAACTATGTAGATCTTAATGCATACTTGTAGTCTAATAAACTTCCAAAATTTAGAATTGTATTTGTTAGATTTCAGATCAAACAAATACAATTTGAAATCTGATCAATTCATTTGAGTATTAGATTATATCAACATAAATTAATACGTTTATAATAACCATATCACACCAACATTAAAGGAACACTACAAATTCTCAATCAGTTTTTTATTTGGGACCTTTTGAATTTCCCACAGACCCACTCATATCACCAACCATCCATCCACCCCCCAACCCTAGCTCCCTATCTATTCCTTTTCCTCTATCTGCTTTTTTCCTCCTCCAAACTACCGTCATTATATCAGTCTATAAAATAATCAACTATTGCCCACCCCCCTCATCTCTTGTACATCTTGTCTACTGCACATTTTTTTAGAAATATGAATATTTTCATTTACCAGCAGACAGATGACGGCACTTTGGATTTTTAGATGATGTTTCTTGCATCAGAGTATCCATGTTAAGTTTGTCTTCAACATAAACTCATGTGGATTTCCTTGTGTTTGACCTTTTCCCTGCAGACGTCCAGCAGCTGGTGGTGGTTAAAGAAGAGGTTCCCCCTGAGCAGCAGGAGTGGAGCCCCAGTCTGGACCAGGAGGAGCCACCACCAGAGCCCCCACATTTTAAAGAGGAACAGGAGGAAGTGTGGAGCAGTCAGGAGGGAGAGCAGCTTCAAGATATCAAGTTCCCCTTCACTCCTGTAACTGTGAAGAGTGAAGATTGTGAAGAGACTGAAGACGGTGGAGAAAAGCCCTTGAAATACCACTGGATTTCTGGATGTCAGCTCAACAAAACACTTGAGGTTGTTGGTCCTTGGTCCTCACAGCTTCATCAAAGACTAACTGAACAGATGGAAACAGCAGCTGATGGAGAGGACAGTGGAGGACCAGAACCAGCCAGGAACTCCCATCCAGATCCACATTCACAACCTGAGACTGAAGACCAGCCTGAAGACTCCTCTAAGTCTGAAGACAGGGGTGATGAGTCTGAGGAGACCAGAGAGCTTCAGTTGGGTTTAAAGAGTGATATAAAAGGTAATACTGGAGGGAAAGTACACAGCTGCCCTGAGTGTAAGAAACAATTCAATATAAAAGGGGCACTTGACAGAACACATAGTCATCCGTACTGAAAAAAAACTCAAAAGCTGCGATGTTTGTGAGCAAAGATTCACTTGGTAAGATCAACTCAGAAGACACAAGACACAGTGTGTTGGCCTTCAGTGCTCTCAGCTTCATAATAACCGAACTGAACATATGGAAACAGCAGCTGATGGAGTGTAGGAAAAGATTTAGTGTACAGTCTACAAAACTTATTTTTACAGTCAAAACAAAACAGCTGGGTAATGTAGCGGTATTAATATAAAGTAATATGCACCTAAAGATGCAACATAATGGCCCAATTTCCTAAAGAAAACAATACATTAACGAGGCAGGGTCAATGCAATACGACAGATTGAGGGGAAATGGGAGGTACAGACATTTAAGAGGGTACAGACAAGGCGATATGCAGGTCACTTCCACAGGAAACCTGAATAAGAATGACAATGAATACAAAAATAACTAAGATAGAACTTTTGAATACAAGTTTTAAATGAGAATGAAAGTGAGAATGAAAGTGCATTTTTAACTCTGTTACACATATGCTTTGAACACAGCTATTAATGTGTGTGTCTGTTGTTTCTTTGACAGGAGAGCTGCTTGCTGTGGACTCCCTCCTGAGTCAGACTGGAGCCCTGATGATGGACCCTGACACTGAGGAGACAGAGGACATGATGGAGGAAGAAGCTGGTTCCACTCTAGCAGGTCTCCTCCATGACCCACATTCCTCTGCCTCCTCCCAGCCTGCTGCGTCCTCCTCCCAGCCTGCTGCCTCCATACCACCACCAGATGTCTCCTCACCACCACAGACACCTGCTGATGACTCTGGGGTTAGTAGAAAATGTGTAATAATGCATAAATACAGTAATACAATAAGTGTCTGTGCTGTCCCCACTTCACTGCTCTTACATGTTGCTGCTCATCTGGGCTGAGCGGAAAATTCGCCGAAATGTTTTAATTATTATTATTATTAGTGCATTAAGAGCGAGGGAGAGAGAAGGGAAGGGACAGTCCGCGAGTGAACAGTTACACAATCAACTGCGCGGATCACGTGACCTACTTTCATCGCAGTGTCCAGCTGTCGTTAAGTCTTTAACATGTTGCCAACTGCAGAGTTTTTCCGCTATATTTGCCGACTTTCCGCCGTAGCGCTATGGCTGTTGAAGTCCAGAGAGACACATCTTGCAACTGTGGTAAGAAAAGTCAAGCAAACGGTGATATAGTGTATAGCATCAGGTTTATTTTCAATCAAGAATAGCAAGAATTCTCCGCGGAGAGGTCACCGGTTCCAACACACGTAAGTATGTTACAAGAAGTGACCACTTCTTCCTTAAAACGCCATGTATTTAAGGAACATTTGCCCCCCAGGGGGGGAGGCGTCTAACAATGGTTCGAAAGGGGAGACAGGTAGAGAGGCAGACAGTTCTAATGTACCTACTTAACCATGGGAGGAGTTTGGGCATAGGACAATAGGAGTAATTGTGAATAAGTTAAACATAGGCGTGGCTGTCCGAGTGGTGGTTTGGGCAATCTACATCTCAGTTTCAGTCACAAACAAACATGCAGTATATCCAATTACACTTATAAGTCTATATAAAACAATGGTTAAGTAAGCATTTCAATATATGAGTTCAGAGATATGTCATATGCAATATTTCCCACTACACTCCACTCTTTTTATCATATTATGATAACATAAAAGATAGCAAACCACAGTAAGGCAAAATATACACTAGGGGAGAAAACATTTAAACCCCAAAACAGTCAAAAGGTAAGGCAAAAGGAATAACAGGGAATAATAAAAACCTCGTAAGGAAAAAATATAAACCCAGGACACACAAAATGAGAAATTTGATCAATGGGAAAAAACCTCGATAGGCGTTGTTTGAGGAAAACATTAAACCAAATTTCTGTGTAAAAGAAACAAAACAAAAGTTTAAGGCCAAAGATACAAAGAAAGCAGAAACCAAAAGACGATAAGGCAAAATAGTCCTAGAATGCCTGTAAAGTTCAAAAAGCCCCAAGGGTAGCAGAAAAGGCACGGACAAGCAGCAAAAGCCACCACTGGAGGCAAAAATCAAGTTCATCGCCATCCAAATAAGGACAAACCTTCGCTTAAGGTCATCTGCCAGGGTGTAGGGAATAGGGGAGCTGTGGAGGATGTGGGGAGCTGATGGCAAATCCAGTCATCAGGGTGGTGGCTGCGTAGTCGGAGGAGTGGGAGGGGTTGGGGTTGTTGGTAGGGAGGGGGGGAGGTTGTGGAGCGGGGAGGGGGGGGGGGTAGACATTTCCATCAGGTCTGAAAGCATGGAGGGCGCACACTGTGCACTCTGGACGGAGATGAGGGTCCGGTAGACAGACAATAGGAAAGCTGTGTTTCACATCTGGATGGGGGGGGGGGGGGGGGGCAGGCCAGGCACATCAAGATTAATGCCCAAAGTGAGGTATGGCGTCGTCTGGCTCTCCATGGAGCGAGGTGGTTTGGCCGTCCTCTTCTTCGTCGTGGCTGGTTTTTCCCGCTGATGTCGTCTGGTCCAGGCTGGTGGGCTGCTGTCTTGTCGTTGCTGCCGCTTGATCCGTCTGGCATGGATCCAGGTGGTCCGTTTCTGCAACCTTTACGGCCGTCATGGTGGCGAGGAGGAAATGAAAGGGTCCCGTCCATCGCTTGCTTAGTCAGAACCTTCGTCTGGGAGCCTTGACCACAAAACCGATCCTCGGGTGGTGGCTGGTCGTGATAGTGCATCTTTCACCAGTCTGTGGAGAGCAGAAAGAGAGGACAGGGGAGTGACCGTGACAGTGACAGTTGACAGCAGGAAATAGCATCAAAAGGGTTGTCACTAATGTGTGTGTTGGATGCAGAAATCACCGTGTAGCCAACTTGGCCTTGCTCTGAGGCCGGGTGCCGTGAAGCAGAGTCAACCACCAAAGCTCCAGGTCTGGATGGGACAGTGGAGGCTTTTCCAGACAGGACAGGACAGGGGAAAACACTGCTGCTTTCACTGTGACGCATCTTGCAGAGGAGAGAAGGATATTGTTCAAATATAATCAAAGAGACAGCGACATGAGGTATCAACATGGCAAATTGAGAAAAGCCCACTAAATCAGCTTAAAAGGGAAAGAAGATAACATTTATAGCAGAAAGTCAAAGCCATAAATAACAACAATGTTGACTTGTCAAATAAACAAAGTGATCTTACCTTTTGGATGCAGTCATCAAGCAAAACGTAACCATACTACTTACCAAAAAGACCTGCAAAGCCCACAATGTAAACTGTGGTGAAACATCAACAAGTTTGCAGCAAAGTGTTGATAATGTGCAGCAAATAAAACAAAACAAATTGCAAAGTTAGTTGTGTTAAAATGAGTTGTGTTAGGTTTTAGGAAAACCACAGAATGCGAGAAACAGTACAAAGAAACATAAAAGAAAACAGGTATGGGAATAGCATGAGATGAGCATATTTCCAGGGAAATAATCAGCACCTACAAGAGTCGGGAAGCAAAGATGAAGTTAGTAGCAAAACAAGAAACAAGTTTAAGTAAAACTTAAACGATCGCTGCACGCAATAAATCAACTGAAATGCACACCCAAGTGTACAGAGTTAATCCAAACAACAACAAAAGTCAAGCATAAAGAAAATGCTGGAACAAGTTTAAGCAAAGCTTAAACGATCGCTGCGCGCAACAGGAAAACTGAAATACACCCCCAAGTGTACAGAGTTAATCCAAACAACAACAAAAACACAAACATACAAAAATCAAGCATTCAAAAATGCCGGCAGCAAGGTGACCAATTTGGCTAATGGTCAGACAGACGCCAGAGATTCCACACAAAACACAGAGAGAGAAAAACAAGCCAACTGACTGCTTTTTGGCAAAACCAGAGATCAGAACTTTGTGCTCTGACACATAAAACACCTCAAACTCAACCAAACTATAACAACAACAACAACAACAACAACCCTCTCACTGTCTTACATGTGCTGTGAAGCAATATGCAGGCAAAACACACAACACAAATCACAAAAATCACAAATCCTGCAACAAAGAAACCTAAAATCTCTCTCTTTTTTTTTTTTTTTTTCAAAAACACAGAACACTCCACTGGCAACAAAAACAACCAAAGAAGAGGGCCAACTCTGTCCTTATGCTTTTCCCACAAGAAAGGAAAAGTTTCAAAGGAGTTAAAACCTGCTGGAGAAAAAGAAAAATTAGTACAATTGAAAGCACTGTAGTAAAAACAATGAAGGAATTGTCTATACAGTAAGTGGGCTATCAGTGGGCAAGGGCAATCTCTATCGCTTGCTCTGGGACAGAACCACAGAGCACTATACAACATCTCTCCTACTCTGTGTTGCAAAGATAAAACAGCCCACAGTCAAACAGGCTAAACCAACCTAAATGTAGAGCCTAACAAATTGCCAAGTTGCATGAACACGAGGGTTCAAAGGAGAAAGAATGGAATAGCAAACCTGCAGGAGGAAAAGTTAGTGCAAGCAGCCAAAAACGTTTCATTTATAACGGAAAATAAATGTCTGAAAGGTGAAAACTGTTTAGCATTGCATGTTTTAAAGGCATTGATGGCCGATCAAAACGGTGAGTGGGCTATCAGCAAAAGTGATTGTCACAGCGACAGTGGTGCAAGGCTATAGTGAAACAAGGGGGAGATACTTACATAAATGTAAAAACATGGGTTTCTGTGCTATTGAGAAGTAAAATGGGCATGTTGGCTGGGCCTACAAAAGGGGGATCTAAAAGAAATGAGCAATCAAGAAAACAATACAGCTTCTTTAAGAGTGGCTGTGCATGTTTATCTGTGGTTTAAAGAGATGTAAATGAGGGAGTTTGGCTTGAACCAGGACAAGTATTTTCTAAAAACAGATGGGCTAGTCCTCTTTCTAAAAGGAGGCATGTAGTAAACAAGATTAATGCTAGAAACAAGGCAAAAGTGACAAGTACATGGAGACAGGCTAGTCCAGCCATGACTGCAAAAATGAGAGTAGCCCTTTTTGCTACAGAGGATTCATGTAAACACAGGAGGTGTAGACAAAGGCATTTGTTAACAGAGTCAACTTAGGTGGCAGTGTCCCTGTCGTGCTGAAGGGAGACTGAAAAACAGACAGAACAAATTATTTTAGAGATGGGAAGAAAACAGCATTAAATCAGGCAAGTTTAGCAAAAGTCCCCAAAGTCAGGAAAAACATTGGGGGAAAACACAGTCAATCCCAGTAATTTACACATGGTGAACACAAGACAAAAGGCCATGGTCAGGACGGAGGATTAGACAAAAAGAAGATGCAAATGATGAGATGGTTGAACTAAGCAAAACACAGGGAGGATACCACACCTTGGAAGTGGGCCATAGCAGACGAATAATAACAAGAGAAATACTCTAAGCAGAAGGTAAAAATGGCCACCTTGGTTGGCCCAAAAGTGTTTAAAAGTAAATTGGTAAAATAGCGAACCTGAAAGCCTACATTCGACTGAGGCATATCCATAAGCTAGGCTAGATAGAAGAGCAGACATTCACAACAGTGACCTAGGGAATCGTCGCTTACCAACTGGAAGAGTGTTTGACGCTGCTCCTCTGCTGGAGAGAGCAGCGGAAATGAACATGGAGCCAAAAGAGCCCACAGGAAAAGCCTCTGAAAGAAGTCACACACTAGCAAAATCAAGTGAAAACACGTCAACCAGCCCCGAAGGCCGGCTCCTGTTTTTGCGTGTGGCTAGGTCAGCCACAGAAAATGACTTTGCACAATGTTCCCTTCAACAGGACAACTCCGAACTCAAAAAGGAATTTAAAACAGATAGGCAGCTAGCTTTAGACAAAGTTAATGGCAAGGCCATCTGAACAGGGAATTAAATGGTAGCTAAAAGACATATGATGCCTCAATATCCTAAGGCTACAGGCCTGAATGCTAAAAGTAAGTGGTTCGAAGCGTCCTGTGGAGCCTTTGCAAGTCAATTGTCGTGACAAAATCAGCCCGTTTGCTAAAAATCTTCCCCATTGTTATAAACACAGAAATAAGCCCACAATTTTCTTACCTTTTCCTTGTGGTACCGTGGCTAGTTAATCACAAAGCAAAACAGAATGAAAGAACAACAAGACAATACAAAAAAACAAAGACAAACAATAAAACACTTATGAAATTTCAAAATTCTTGCTATTTGATCGAAAACAAGCCCCACCAACACAAATATCTTGGTCTGTAAAAGGGTTAACAATTCTAGTTTAATCTCCCAGAAGGACCTGTTTAATAATTCAGGCTTTCCAAGAAAACTAAAATCTCTCTCTCTCTCTCTTTTTTTTTTTTTTTTTTTGTAAAACACAGAACTCTCCACTGTCAACAAAACAACCAAAATAGAGGGCCAACTCTGCCCTTATGCTATGTTCACAAGAAGGGAAAAGTTTTAAAGGAGTTAAAACCTGCTGGAGAAAAGAAAATTAGTACAAATGAAAGCACTGTCCAACTGCTTGTCCCGGTCCGTCAACCGAACAAGTAACATTACCAATTACTAAACTACCTAAAACCTTCCTCTCAACCTGCTCAGTTCAACTTGAACAAATAAGACTAATTCGTCAATTCCAGTCCGGTGCTTGGCGGAAGGCCATTCAGATGCATTAACAGTCACACAGCACCCGGGCCGAAGCTAACTCGTGGCTGTTCACTTTGGCGTTCTAGCTTTATTACATTAATGGTTAATTAAAGTTCATGCTCACTTCCAAGTAAATTTAAACGGGAGAGTTTCGCTCCGACTGTAGTGTAAAAATTCCTACAGAGATGTCCTTAGAAGTAATCCTTTAACCCAATTGTTGTTGCTTTAAAACAAAACATATTCTCACATACCGATTCGGAGGAGATGACAGAGTTTCCCCACGGGACGGCCAACAGAGGTCCTCTCTGTCCCGAAATGGAAGGGCTTGAGAAAAAGGTGACCAATCTTCTTGCAGTCTGTTGTCCGGCCCCGTGGACCCTCTGCCGGTGTTCTCCTTCCTGGAATTAACTCGCCAATTACTGTGGTAAGAAAAGTCAAGCAAACGGTGATATAGTGTATAGCATCAGGTTTATTTTCAATCAAGAATAGCAAGAATTCTCCGCGGAGAGGTCACCGGTTCCAACACACGTAAGTATGTTACAAGAAGTGACCACTTCTTCCTTAAAACGCCATGTATTTAAGGAACATTTGCCCCCCAGGGGGGGAGGCGTCTAACAATGGTTCGAAAGGGGAGACAGGTAGAGAGGCAGACAGTTCTAATGTACCTACTTAACCATGGGAGGAGTTTGGGCATAGGACAATAGGAGTAATTGTGAATAAGTTAAACATAGGCGTGGCTGTCCGAGTGGTGGTTTGGGCAATCTACATCTCAGTTTCAGTCACAAACAAACATGCAGTATATCCAATTACACTTATAAGTCTATATAAAACAATGGTTAAGTAAGCATTTCAATATATGAGTTCAGAGATATGTCATATGCAATATTTCCCACTACACAACTTAAAAAAAAAATGTGGTCACCAGAGCAGAGTAGCAACGGCTGTATACCCCTCATCATCGCTGACAGCACTCACTCACACGGCCAGTCTGATAGCTTCCCCCACCACCTGCAGCAGCTAGCAGACAGACAGCACTGTGTCCGCTCTGTGCACGCTTTTAAACATGTACATTGTTTTATAGGTCCACATTCAATAGGCCACTGCATATCTATAACAAAGCTAATCTTGTTGTTATATGGCAACAAAGAAAGTTTGTAAAGTGAATTTGTAAATATGTAAATAGGCCTAGTTAATTTGTTAACTACCTGGTCAGCATTTTCTATTCATTTTGCCTCTTTCAGAATAGCATATTATGCAAATTAGCTGATTATGTCATCTAGCTACTACTAGTTACTTTTGGGTCAATAACAATTTTCCTTACAGAGGAGTCAGCAGAGATAGAGGAGGAACAATAAGAGGGCTCAGATGTAGAAGAGGTTGTCGTGAAAATGGCCTTTTACTAAAGGAATGTCTGAAGGATTTCACATGGTGATGCCAAATCAAAAACACAATGAACTGTATCATCTGTTGTCAGTGTGGTCCAAAACATGCTGGAAATACAATATCAGTAGGCCTAATAAAGTTAAAATTGGGAAAAATGTGAATAGATGCGTTCCAGCTCCATTTAATGTGTCCCCCTAAATGTTCTGCTTGCGCCCCTTAAATGTTGTCTGGAGCCCTGGACTTAATTAACTGATAAATTAAACTTTTGCCGTGGTCGGTCGGCTATGAACCTGGTGCACTTTGAGAGGAAAATTAAGAATTTAAATATGAGGAATTTTGCATGAACAACTGTTTCCTGTGTTGTAGGCCTACTCATTTTTGGAATAATTTGGGGTCGGATAACACTGGGTTGGATGAATAAGAAGCTATTGAAGAAAGACATGGATTTTCCATAAAAATATTAATATAAAATAGAATATTATGCAAATAAACATCCACAAAGTTGTGATCTTTCTATCTTATAAATGTAAAATAATTTCTTCTAAATGTTTTTAAATACACTCAATGTCTCAATAGATTAAATCATAGTTTATTTCTGTCATCAGAATACTGAGGAAAGTTTAAAAGAATGAAAAACATGGTTCAGTATTCCTCCTCTCCTCTGTCTGTATCCTGCTATAGGGAGGAGGGGCTGCTAACACTAGTCTCAGTTAGCAGCGCTATACAAGTATGTATTATTTTATGATTCATGGCAAAGACAGACAGCTTGATTTATTTAGCTTGTTAACTGCTGAGCTAGCGTGCTGTTCTTCTCTGGGCCGACATAAGAGATTAAAATATTGCGTGTTCACGTTTAATGCAGGTTGAACAGGTGTAGCCTACTGATTTGACAATATTGGGCTTACAACGTATGTTTTATTTCACTTACTTGCAGTTACAACGAGCGTATTTCATGTCAACTCTGGTCCTCACGTTTTTAGCGTATTTCACCGAAACGCTCGTCCACCGTGAGTGATGCACCGCGAGTGCATGCTTGTGTTTGTGCACCGCTGACACACACACACACACACCACAGCGTGGAGCAGGCAGATTATTCAGAGACGCGAGGGTGGGGGTCTTCTTAGATCTTGAACTCCCTCAGTTAAACTGACTTTATTGAACAGTATAAGATGAGAATTCAGTTTAACATTTATGCGACAGAGGCAAATGGAAAGAGAAAGAGTAATGTTTGTTTTTCTGGTGGAGTAGAGGTGTAAGAGCAGCCGGCTGGAAATGCTTTCACGCACGGCCGGCCGGCGCTAACGGAAAACACTGTGCACCTACTCAGCCTCAGTTCTTCATGTCAGGTCTAGAATATAATCTTTCATTTTGGGAATCTCAGGAATTTGGTCGAGTTTGAAGAAAGTAATTGTATTCTGAATCATTTGGAGCTGTATTCTTGCCCAGCTCGCTCAGTTTGTTCTTCATATATAATCTTTCAGTTAGGGCCTGTGTCCAATTTGCGTTTTTTTCGGGGCGAGAGAGAAAACGCTGTGAGCAGCGGAGGAAAAAGCTGTTTGTCATCTTGTCCACTGGCACTGTCAGGCAACACTGGTTTCACTGTTTAGGCAAAATACGTTTCTCTTCCATCTTCTGGGTTGCCAAGGAGTCCCGATGATCTACTCTCTTGTTGGCCCGTTGATAAAAACGCAGATGACAACCCCGACTCTTTTCTGAAAAGTTGAGCCTTTTTCAACTCTAAACGCTTGAAGCTGCAGCACTAAAAGGGTGAAACGCTCGGGGAAAAGGAAGCTGGGCACTGCAGCTTTTTTCCGAGACGCTCGCCTCTCATTGGGAATCAATCAGGGCTCAATTTTAGGTCCAGTTCTTTTCACAATTTATATAAACAACATTGTTTCATCGCTAAAAAACTGTCACGCCCATCTATACGCTGACGACACAGTACTGTATTGCATTTCCGATTCGGTGCACCAATCTATTGAGAACCTACAAAGCTCTTTTAACACCCTGCAGGACTGTCTAGTGGACCTCAGGCTTGTTCTTAATACAGACAAAACCAAATATATGTGTTTCTCCAGAGCAAAAACTATACATTTTAATGATCTTATTATTCACACAAATAATGGATCTCATATTGAAAGAGTCACTGAATATAAATATCTTGGCATCTGGATAGATGAAAAACTCTCTTTTACATTTCATATAAAAAATCTTGTCTGTCGTCTGCGACAAAAGATTGGATATTTTTATAGGAATAAAGCCACCTTCCCGTTGTTCAGTAGGAAAAGGATTATTGAGGCAGTTTTTATGTCTGTCCTTGATTACGGTGATGTGGTCTACCGGCATGCATCACATTCATGTCTAAAACTCCTAGACTCAGTTTTTCACTCTGCTTTAAGGTTCATCACAGGAGATGCTTATGACACACACCATTGTCTTTTATATGAGAAGGTTGGGTGGCCCTCCCTTAAAGAGAGACGTGATGCACATTGGCATGTTTTTATTTACAAAGCCTTGACTGGGAAGCTTCCTCGTTATTTAACAGAAATGCTGCTTGTTTCAGATGGGCTTTATCAGACCCGCTCCACTGACATGCTTATGCTTTATGTCCCACAAGCCCGGTCTGAGCTGGGAAAGACAGCTTTTAGCTTCAGTGCACCTGACTCCTGGAACAACTTACAGCTAAAAATTAAACTAAATACATTCATATCCTTTGGCCAATTTAAACAGACTATCTTGGATCTGCCAAACTCTACTTGTAACTGTTTTAATTAGACTATATTGTACTGTATGCCTTTTAATTGCTGCCTCTCTTCCCCACTCTGTAAATGTTTCAATCGTTTTGTTTTTTCTTCTCTTCACTTGTTGTGTATTTGATGTTTTTGCATTGAATATTTTGTTTGTATTGTTGTTTTGAATTTGTTTTGACTCGACGTCATTGAAAATGAGGGTCACCCCTCAATTGGTCTCTCGAGGATAAATAAAAGTTAAATGAAATGAAAAAATGAAAAATGACGCTTGTGCGCGAAAAAGGCGTTAGGAGGACCCCGGCCCTTAAAGTATAAGTTGTGGACATTACATTTACTTTATAAAGGCAGTAAACTATTAGGTAAAGTGTGTTTAACATCTTTAAATGTTCACTTAGACTCAACTAACAAATTAACTGACTCCTGGGGTCTACTCTACAGGCCACTAAATGATATGTGTGTTGTGCCTACAGCAGTGCTTAAAAGTACAATAGAAACCTATGAGGAAAAAAGAGGCCTACTTCCCCTTTTCAAAGCCTGATAAGGAACTCTTGGGGCCTACATGGGTAAAATAAAGCCTGAATTTGAGTTTTCTGGAAGCAAAACCCCCAGAACAAGGGGTCATAAAACTAAGGGACCCAGCCCTAGTTTCATCACACCTGATAAGGTTTTGTACCCCCATTGGCTGACATCTTCCAGTCAACCATGTGACCCTGCAATGATAAAACCAGCAAGCACCCCAAAAACTGAGCCTTTCGCAGTGGAGCCATCCACAAAGCGGGTGTTTGCAAACTTAAACGCAACAGACAGTAAACTGCCTCACCGCCTCCGCAAAAGACGTGCCACTACCGGCGCAAGCCAGCTGACCGCAACGGGCCCCGTCTTTCCCTAAGAAGCAAGATCGCTCCTCCACCGGCATAACAAGCAGGACCCTCCTCTAAACCTGCCGTGTGGACCACAGGATCCTATCCTACCCATCGCTTCTCATCACCGTCGGAGACGGTTCACAGTAGGCATTTGTCTGGGCTATAAAATAGGCTATAGATATCTATTTAGGTATACATTAACTTAAGGTTAAGGTACCGACTGACGAGTCGTTTTTCCCTTGTTAAATGTGATTCTGACAGCATTGTTTTCATAATAATTGCCTAACTGCTCACTGTGGTTTTTCCTCCCGCTTTCCGGGAGATGTTTGATTGTTGTGATTGTCGCTACGTGCCAGAACAGCTGTTCCCCTCTGATAACTCTGAAGCAGCATCAGTTTTGTGAGACCACTCACAGATTTAATGACTGTAGGCTATAAATCAAGGTGAACAACTAACTGCATTTTCTGTGGCGAGCTTTTACTTGATCTCCTCTTTCTTTCTCTCTCTTTATTCAATCTCTGTACATCCGCACACCAACACATATTCTTACATTCGCGTCGCGATTGTTAAGCATATGAGCGTTGACTTCGGTGGTTTCCAAAGTTAAATTGAGTGGGTCGCGAGCGCTGACCCCCTTCACGTGACTTTAACGTCACACGTCACAGTTAGGACGTCTCCGCCACGTGATTGCGTCGCCATCGGTGACCCCCTTCACGCGACGAAAACGTTACAAGCTGTCCGCCATTTTTGGCTTTGGGCGGTGTCCACCCCCCCCTTTCTTTTTGACACACACACACACACACAGTGGTACATACACATGTACTATAGCCTGTGGGTTTGATTCTAAACTGTTCTTATTATTGCTTGTGCTATGTCTGCTTTCTTAAATTAGATTAGTTAATGGTTATAGACCCCTTATCAGTCTACGTCACACAGCGTCACTCCCCGCTCAACTGCGCATGTCAGTTGCAGAAAGAGACCAAAGCGAGACGAGCCACAATCATGTTTTGTTGTGCTGTTGGATGCACAAACCGTTTATTTTTAGTTTGAATGGTGATAAAGCTAGTAAATGCCCAAATGCACCGCTGTATAATTACATACATGAGTTGTGAAATGTTTACAATAAGGACAGTGACCGGAGACGAGGCTATAGCAATGGAAAGCAATGGAGGCTTATTTACAATGACCCAGACGTTATACATCTCCGTCCTCTTCCCTTGTGTTTGACTCTATGGTTTGACTAGGCAGTAGGGGTTTGCACGTGTAGCCGGTAAGTAGGCTAAATCATACCATTTAGGAAGAATCAATAAACGAAAACCGAGTGGGGTCGACATGTGCTAGCCTACTGTAGGCTACTAAAGCAGATAACACAACACATTATTGTGTTTGGTTATAATATTTATTCATTTAACTATTTAACTGCTCCACCATAAGTTTCACTTTCCTTTTCATCTCCGTCTCAAACGTTGGTCTGATAAGCTGGTCGGCTCGTGAGCCCAACGGCCCCGAAAGCAGGAGTCAGTCTAAAAACAGATGATCACGGCTAGTTATGATCACTTTTAAATCAAAAAGCTAAATTATGAAATAAAGGCATCTCTGCCTCTCTCTGTCTATCTGTCTGCCGGTCTTTACTGTCACTCTCCAACAGCAGTCCGGCCACGGAAGTCGTCGGGGCCATTTCTCCTCATCATTTATCTACTCAACTGCCAGCAACGCGTATGGGTCATTAAGACGTATCTCGTTCAATAGTGTTAATGTTTCCGCATAACCAATGTTATCACTCGCTGATAAACTGTTTTTAGTAAGCTGACAACATCGCTATTTAGCACCATGGACCTATAAAGAAACACCGCAACTGCAATACAACCAAACGGGTAACCATGGCAACCAGCCAAAAAATTTTCTTTCTGCAGCTATGCAGCGCGCGCATCCGCCGTGTTGATAAACAGAAAAGGGGTCTATTGACTTATGTGTATCGTTTTAATCAACTTGCCTAAGTAAATAAACCCTTACATTTGGATTTTAAGAAGCAGTGTCTGTGATATTTGTGTCTTGTATTTCACTAATTGCTGGTAAATAAGGTCTATGCTCGAATATTCACTCCTTCATTATCTTAAATGTACATTGTAACCAACTTTGACATTCTCAAGATGAATCCCTTTAACATTATGAGACTGTTTTTCTGATTTGATTCAAAGTTCCCTTTTTCAAAGGGTGGTGCTCCGTAGGTTTTAATAAGTAATTTGATTAGCTTGACTAATTAAATTGATCATTAATTAACAATTTTTCTTAATATTATAATTTCCTTGAAATTAATAATATTCTTGACTTTGACCAAATCTACCCCTTATGAATTCCCAACATTTGTTGCCCCCGTGTGAAGGCCTTCAGATACCAGCATTAGTGTGATATTAATGCACAATAATCCTGACCTTAAAAATGTAATTGTTTTGAGAAATGTATTTTTATTTTATTTTTCCAAATTAAATTTTTTCGATTTTTGGTGTTAGGCAATAGAGTTGATTTGAAATAGAATAATTATATTCATTCCAAATTCAGTTTTTCCATTTTTATGGATTTATTGAATTCAATTAATTTGAAATAAAAAATATTTTTATGTTTTTTTTCCAAAGTTAATATTTTTTTTCCAGATCTATTAGGTAAATTGATTTGAACCAGAGTATCTTTATTTTTGTCCAAATTTAATTTGTTATCCAATAGATGAAACTTAATTGATTGGGGAAAATAATTCTTTAAATATTTTTCCAAATTTAATTTAATTTGAATTTTTCTGCCAAGCATATATACAGTTTTAGTTTGAGAATTGCCTCAGTGGATGCTAGTAGTTAGCAGGGATTATTTGAGATTGATTGAACTGAGACTGCTTTCAAAACACAGAACTATTCACCAAGTATACTTCACTATCCACCCTGACAAGGATTAGCTGTATGTATAAAGGAGTAGTTGGACATTCGAGCTTGTAAGCCGCACGGTTAAAGCCTGCGCAATTTAGTCAGTGTTTTAACGGATGCGCCACTATCAGTGGTAAGAGCTAAACGCTATTCTCGCAAGGTGAAGCTAGTCACCTGTCGAATGCCTGTTGTGTACATCTGAGCTTGTAAGCCGCATGGGAAAGCCTGCGCTATATATTCAGTGTTTTAACAGATTCGCCACTTATTAAGTAGCAAGAGCTAAGTGTTATATCACATGGTGAACCGGTCACCTGTGAATCCAGTTCAGTTTACTGAACTGCTGCATCACCTCGGGTGATAAGGACCACGGTCACATTACAGGTTGAATTTTCACCTGCTCTTCCTTTCAATTTGACAGATTGCATCATGTTAAGTGATAAGTCACTAGGGGCTGCTCTGCTAGGCCAGCAAAATGAGTAGCCATAACCTATGTGAGCTTGGAGTGGAAGTTCCCATTGAGTCAGTCGACACAGCCCGTCAGGGGGTTCAAGGTTCAAGGTTCAAGGTTCAAGTATCTTTATTATCCCCGAGGGGCAAATTGCTTTGCAGCCAGCAGCAGTAAAAACAACAAACAATACTCACAAAAACATAAAGCACAGACGACAAGTCAGCAATAAATAGATCGAACAGACATACAGATAGTTAAGACTTGTTTAGGAGACCTATGGCAGCAGGGACAAAGGAGTTCTTCAGTCTGTTTGTCCTGCATCTTGGCAGGATGTACCTGCGGCCCGACGGGAGCAACACAAACTGGCCGGCCAAAGGGTGGCTCTGGTCAGAAAGGAGTGAGCGGGCTTTACCGAGGGTTCGAAGGATGTGCAGTTCAGTGAGGTCGTTAAGGTTCATTCCTGCAATTTTGCTGCACACTCTCACTATACCCCGCAATCTGCTCTTATTCTTGATGGTCAGTAGGCCATACCAACAAATAAAAGAGAAGGTCAGGACTGATTCGATAAAACAAGAATAAAACATTTTCATGAAGGTGCTGTCAACATTAAAACTCTGCAGTTTCCTATAAAAGTACATGCGTTGGTGTGCCTTCTTACAAACAGCATCTACATGGAAGTCAAAGCATAACTTATCGTCAATGTTTGTGCCAAGATATTTATAGTTATGGACCAGCTCAACGGCTTGGTCCTCAATGACCAGAGGAGAGATGACCGACTGATTTTTTCGGAAATCAATCAGCATTTCCTTTGTTTTTGACACGTTGATGCACATAAAAGATGAAGAGCACCAGTCAATGAATTCCCTCACAACAGGACCATGGACAGGGTCGTCATTACTTAACAAGGACACGATTACTGAATCATCAGAAAATTTTAAAATATGACGCCCTGTATGCTGACTAAAACATTCATTTGTGTATAAAACAAACAACAATGGTGAAAGGACACAGCCCTGAGGTGATCCAGTGGAGGAGATGACAGTGTTAGACATGACACCGTTGACCCTCACACGTTGTGGTCTGTCTGTTAAAAAGTCCATTAGCCAGGCTATTAGACCAGGATCCATGCTATGGAAGTCCCGCAATCTTTCTGCTAAAATGTGTGGCTGTATACAGTTAAAAGCAGATGAAAAATCAACAAATAAAAGACGAGCGAAGGTTTTGGCTCCCTCTAGGTGAGTCAGGACAAGATTCAGAAGGGTGGCTAATGCGTCGTCAACACCTCTATCTGACCTGTAAGCAAACTGTAGAGGGTCCAGGTTGTCTTTGACACAGGTCAGAAGTGTTCCTTTGACAATTCGCTCAAATGTCTTCATGACCAAAGAAGTTAATGCCACGGGTCTAAAATCATTCAATGATTTAGGGGATGCGGATTTGGGAACTGGGACAATGATGGAATCCTTCCAGATTGAGGGGACTTTATGGAGCTGGAGGGACAATGAAAATATAAAAGTAAAAATGTCTGCCAGCTGGTGAGCACAGTTCTTAAGGACTCGCCCTCCAATGCCATCCGGCCCAGGGCTTTTCCTTTCTTTCACACCCCGAAAGAGTTTAAGTACTTGCCTCTTGTCAGCAACACTTTTAGGTGAAGAGGCAACATTTTTAAAAACTGACAATTCCTCACTAAAATTGCAGTTGTTAAAACGGTTATAAAAAGTGTTCAGTTCATTTGAAAGTGCCAGGTCAGATCTTCCATTCATAGTCACATGACTCCTTTTGGGTTGCATCCTCATCATGGACTTAACCCCCTCCCATGCAGGACGAGAGCTGCCAGCCTTCAGCATGCTCTCTACCTTGTCCTTATATCTGTACCGGGCCAGTTTAAGTTCCCTTTTCAATTGCTTATGAAGATCCCTGTATTTGACCGTGTCACCCTGTGTGAAGCAGATGTTCCTTTGGTTAATAATTAATTTCACACTTTTTGACACCCACGGCTTATTATTGGGGTAGAAGAAAATTTCTTTTTTCGGAATGATGGATTCCTCACAAAACCAAATATAAGATGAAACAACATCAGTGAGCTCATCAATATCATCACAAACATTTATGAACAAGTCCCAGTCTGTGTTATGGAAGCACTCCTGCAGGCAGTGGATTGATTCCTCCGACCAGACCGGAACCAATCTTTTCTCGGGCTTGTTCCGCTTCAGGACGGATTTGTAGGACGGAACTAAATAAACAGAGTTGTGATCGGACATGCCGAGTGGCGCTCTGATGAAGGACTTATACGCCCCTTTCACGGATCCAAAACAAAGGTCCAAGCACTTGCCATGTCGAGTGTGACCTGTCACATATTGATAAAAGTTACCGAGTGACTTAGAGGGTTTGCAGTGGTTAAAATCACCAAGAATAAGGTGAGGTGCATCCGGCGCTAACCCCTGTAGCCGCCAAACTGTTTTTAGCATCACCTGAGTGGCTACATCAGAGTTAGCCTTTGGGTGAATATAGACCACTGTGACAAATAGCTGAGGAAATTTTCTGGGGAGATAAAACGGTCGCATGGATACGGACAGGAGTTCGATGTCTTTGGTGCACAGTGCCTCCCTGACAATCACTGTATTACACCAGTTTTTATTGACGTACAGACACACACCACCGCCAAGTGACTTACCGGTCACTGCGGGGTCTCTGTCAAGGCGAAAGGGAACTCCGAATCTGTCAACCTCCATCTCCGACTGTGGATCGTGCTCCTTCAGCCAGGTCTCCGTGAGGGCCAGCACACATGCGTCTCTGTACTCTGCCAGATACTTGACGTTACCCTGAAGCTCGTCCACTTTGTTCCGGAGCGACTGAACGTTAGCAAGGATGACAGTAGGCAGTGGAATCCAACGGTGGCCTTGCCGCCTGAGCCTCTGCCGCAGTCCTCCGCGTTTCCCCCTTTTCCTCGCACGCCTCGGCCCGGACGACCAGCTCCGGTTTTCCGTGGCGGGATTCAGCCGAACAATCTCTGGAGGGAAAGCTGCCAAGGGATCCACGAAGCCCATCCCGGAATCACGGAGAAGAAGAAAAAATTCACGGCTGTAAGGGTGAGGTTCCACACTCACACATACTCCGAGTAGAAGGTGGCATAAAAGCATTAAAAAGAAGATCAGGCCCCCCAAACCGGACTGATTACCCGATGCCATAGTTCTCATACAAGAATCAGTTACTTAAAAAACACTCAAACGAACACAAAAACGCTAAAACACAGCCAAACAAACAAACAAACTGCTGCAGCCGCGTGTCGCCAAAACCAGCGCCACGTCAGTGGTAGGGTGGTCGCTGGTCTCATCCCCCTCTATTATGAGGGATGTTGCCACCTAAATAGCTATGATGCTAGTACTTGTGAGGAGAAACTAGAAGAGCTAGTGGCCAATGTTAACCAGCCGTCTAGGCAGAGACCAAGCTCTGCCTGGGATGTGCTTGGTTGAATTGTTTCCTCCACCAGCAGCTAACTAACATTATTTAGGCTGTGCAGCAAAGCAGTGCCAGTCTGTAAACAGAAGCCCTGGTCTTACCAGAGCTCTCCCATGCACATGAAGAACATGCCCAACTTTAGGTTTAACCAGTCACAGACATACTTGCTGTAAGTTCACACCTTACCGCCTCCTCTCACCCCCCTGTCTGAAGAGAGCTCAGCTGATCTGGCTGAGATTGAAGGTCTGTCTTTTTAGCTCAGCGCCTCTAAGCATGAAGAGTGCACCAATCCGAGCGAGCAAGTAATTCCTGCTGATCCATGTGACTAAACCTTTGACAGTGCATCCTTGTCTAGCTGCCTGGACTCTGCTTTTCCTTTTGACTTGTCAACTTCCACACCCCTTCAGGGGGTGGACACTTCCGAGCCCCAAGTGGCTCAAATGGCTTGAAGGCCACTTTAAACTGCGAGCAGTACACGTCTTATAGCTCGCAACACTTGGACTTGTCTTTTTCTTCACTGTAACAGATAAGAAATGACACTCATTGCCATGGTAACCTGAGTTACTTCAAGCAGACATGGGCCCATGTCTACTTGAAGAACCAGATCTGAGGCAACGTCAGTTAGAATCACTTGTAGGTGTCACAAAACACTTTGACCCTAATAAAGCAGATTCATATACTGACTCATCATGACTAGAACGGTTATATCATCCTTTCACCACTGAGGTACCCTTGGTAGCATGGGGAGGGGGGCCCACAGAGCCCTCTGTAAATCCCACCACCTACCTTCTGCTTCCGTTCTTGTTTTCCTGTGTTGCAGATTCAAACCAGCAATGGTAGGAGGGGGTGTAACCACCCTCAACCCCATTGACTCTTGGCCAGGGAAGAGCTTGATGTGCCCCAGCACCTTCACAAAGGCTGCCAGAACATCGCTATCCCTCTGCAAACCACGGCAGACTGAAATCTGCAACCTGAACATCACCTTTCAAACGGCGATTCTGCTATTCTAACTTTCCTATCAGTCTGGACACTTATGTATTGTGATTGCCTACGAGGTAGCCCAATACATAACACTTCTACAGTCACCCGCGTACCAACCTTTCTCACTTCCAGGAGAAGGGGGCGCAGCCTCCACTCGAAGATAGGGAGTACGCAGTTCAGTAGTATTACAGGAATACACCTTGCATGCTTTACAGACTCAGTTCAGTAGTAAAGGAAGATTGACTGTTGTGTGAGTAGTTCAGGATTTAATGCATGACCTTATCAGAGAGGTTAGCTTTACTCAAGTAACCACCTGAGCTGTGAGAGAATTCCAGCCTACCATGTCTCACTAGGTCTTCTCATAAAATCCTATAGCCTGCTGTAAACACTTTGTGCAACTTCTCAGGTACAACTGACATGTAGTCTTGGCAATGCTAAATGCAATTTCTAAATCTCTGAACCTTAGAAGTGGGTCTCATCCACCACCTACCGACTGTAGATAGGCAGAATAGTCTTATTGACTCAAGTTTTATTGAATGTTTAGTTTTAGGAAGGGAAAACACACATTCACCTCAAAACACATCACCACTCATCACCACGGTGATGCACACTTCATCGGCTTGCTTTAATCCTCAATTAAAGCAAGCTAATAACCTCTATCCACCCTTCTCTTCTTCCGGCTAGAGTGTTTTCTTTCTCTTTCCTTTTTCCCTTTTCTTTTGTGTTTCAAAGTTATGTTTAAGGTTGAAGTCAGAATCACCCAACGGTTTAAGCAGTAATTGTGTTTGATGAAAGTAACTAGCCAGCTAGTTAGTACTCAGCCCAGATAGAGCCTTTATGTCTGCCCAGACAAATAGCCTCAAAGTCTGCCTAGACAAATGCCTGTGAACCTTAAACCTGTTGAACTCTGAACTTTAAACCTGTTGTACTTTGAACTTTTTCAGCATGTTCGGCCCTATGGGTTGTCCTAAAGGCTGCATCCAACAACGCATCCTTTAGTACAACAGGGGGACTGTTGTGCCTACAGCAGTGCTTACAAGTACAATAGAAACCTATGAGGAAAAAAGAGGCCTACTTCCCCTTTTCAAAGCCTGATAAGGAACTCTTGGGGCCTACATGGGTAAAATAAAGCCTGGATTTGAGTTTTCTGGAGGCAAAACCCCCAGAACAAGGGGTCATAAAACTAAGGGACCCAGCCCTAGTTTCATCACACCTGATAAGGTTTTGTACCCCCATTGGCTGAGATCTTCCAGTCAACCATGTGACCCTGCAAAGATAAAACCAGCAAGCACCCCAAAAACTGAGCCTTTCGCAGTGGAGCCATCCACAAAGCGGGTGTTTGCAAACTTAAACTGAGCTCACAGACTGCTTGCCTGCAGTCTTTACCCTCCAGGATCCGAAGGAAGTTTCACCCAGGAAACTTCATACTACCGCGGCTGCTGAAACTCAGCCGCGCATTCCTCCCTACCAGCCGGAGAAGAAGCCCAGCGTCCCTGAACGCAACAGACAGTAAACTGCCTCACCGCCTCCGCAAAAGACGTGCCACTACCGGCGCAAGCCAGCTGACCGCAACGGGCCCCGTCTTTCCCCAAGAAGCAAGATCGCTCCTCCACCGGCATAACAAGCAGGACCCTCCTCTAAACCTGCCGTGTGGACCACAGGATCCTATCCTACCCATCGCTTCTCATCACCGTCGGAGACGGTTCACAGTAGGCATTTGTCTGGGCTATAAAATAGGCTATAGATATCTATTTAGGTATACATTAACTTAAGGTTAAGGTACCGACTGACGAGTCGTTTTTCCCTTGTTAAATGTGATTCTGACAGCATTATTTTCATAATAATTGCCTAACTGCTCACTGTGGTTTTTCCTCCCGCTTTCCGGGAGATGTTTGATTGTTGTGATTGTCGCTACGTGCCAGAACAGCTGTTCCCCTCTGATAACTCTGAAGCAGCATCAGTTTTGTGAGACCGCTCACAGATTGAATGACTGTAGGCTATAAATCAAGGTGAACAACTAACTGTGCATTTTCTGTGGCGAGCTTTTACTTGATCTCCTCTTTCTTTCTCTCTCTTTATTCAAACTCTGTACATCCGCACACCAACACATATTCTTACATTTGCGTCGCGATTGTTAAGCATATGAGCGTTGACTTCGGTGGTTTCCAAAGTTAAATTGAGTGGGTCGCGAGCGCTGACCCCCTTCACGTGACGAAAACGTCACACGTCACAGTTAGGACGTCTCCGCCACGTGATTGCGTCGCCATCGGTGACCCCCTTCATGTGACGAAAACGTCACAAGCTGTCCGCCATTTTTGGCTTTGGGCGGTGTCCACCCCACCCCTTTCTTTTTGACACACACAGTGGTACATACACATGTACTATAGCCTGTGGGTTTGATTCTAAACTGTTCTTATTATTGCTTGTGCTATGTCTGCTTTCTTAAATTAGATTAGTTAATGGTTATTGACTTATGTGTATCGTTTTAATCAACTTGCCTAAGTAAATAAACCCTTACATTTGGATTTTAAGAAGCAGTGTCTGTGATATTTGTGTCTTGTTTATCACTAATTGCTGGTAAATAAGGTTTATGCTCGAATATTCACTCCTTCATTATCTTGAATGTACATTGTAACCAACTTTGACATTCTCAAGATAAATCCCTTTAACATTATGACACTGTTTTTCTGATTTGATTCAAAGTTCCCTTTTTCAAAGGGTGGTGCTCCGTAGGTATTAATAAGTAATTTGATTAGCTTGACTAATTAAATTGATCATTAATTAACCATTTTTCTTAATATTATAATTTCCTTGAAATTAATAATATTCTTGACTTTGACCAAATCTACCCCTTATGAATTCCCAACATGTGTAACCGGTTAGTAAATCCTAACTCTATAGGAAAAATCAAAAAACTTTTTCATCTTTTAGGTTTTGAAAATGACTTCAATGTGTTCTGGAAATTGTTGTCTTTTATTATCATGTAATAATTTCTTATGGAAAGAGGAATCAAAATATTTTTCGAGAGGTAATGAAGGAGGGTTAGCTCAATTAGGGTTAAACAGCATCTAAGAATGGTATGTCGATTAGAATATGAGGAATGAGTCACCAGTTTCTAGAACAACAGTCAAATAAAAACACTATAAGGCTCAGGCCTCACATAATTCTATGAATCTTGAATAAATAAATAACCAGAGGCTAGATAACACTGTACACTTGGGTTACTTAATAAATAACTCAAACTGAGCTATGCATTCATAATATACAGAAACAAATATCCTAGAGTCACATACAGAATATTCCACTCAGACAAAATAAACAAACTCCTGGTGACTGTGTATAAGAGCAGATCACACATAAAGGCAAAGCGCAATTGGGCCGCCTGCAGGTCAGAATGGTTACACTGCATGGGAAGGACATTCCCCTTTCACATGGAAAGCTATCAATTAACTACCATAGCAACCTAAACAGTGCTGCTTTAACTTAGATTCAGTGTTAATTTCGTAGACTAAGACTATGACGAAAAATATTCGTCTACGAACCTTTTTCACGGACGTAAACTAAATAAAAACTAAATAAAAAGGCAGATGTGATGACGAAGACTGAGACTAATTTAACTGACACTATAGTCTACGAATAGGAACTAGACGAAACTGTTAGGGCGGGACGAATGGAGAAGAGATCCAATCAGAACTACTCTTTTTGTGGGACAAGTTGGGAAGAAATCCAATCAGTGCAAAGCAGCGAATGCAACCCTGTGTCGGTGAAAATCGACGGGAAACCGCGCAGGTGTGAGCGGGTGGAGTGAGCCGCAGTGCTGAAAAACTCTGCGGTATGATGGACAAAAATGATAGTCAGGGATATCCTGCCCGTTAACGATGTCTAGGGGAACGGCTAAGTTCCGCGATCTGTTTGTAGTAGGCAGTGTCTCGAGTTTGAATACACAGAGCCATGTGAAACTGCCGCCTCCGTCCGTTAGTTTCTGTTTTTAAGTTACAATCAACTCCGACGCATGGACAGCGTTCAATTAAAACCTCTAATTTTATTATCAAAAAGGCTTTTAATGCAAAAGAAGTCCGAACACACACAGCGGTAGCAGTGTTGCTTAAAGGAAGGCGCAGTTGCTCAAATGTATCAGCACCTCAACTGCGTGCTGCTGCTGCTGCTGCCCAGGGGCGGCCTTAACGATCTCGGGGCCCGTTTCAAGACCTAGTGTGGGGCCCCCCACTTTTTTAAAATATTTTTTTTATTTTATTTTTTTTATAAATAATGCTTGTGCATGCTCCCCGCAAAAAGAAAAAAGATTGTGGAATCCAGTTGGTTCATAGACAGATCATGAGATAATGGACCCCCGGGCACAGGCTCTTAAAGCCCCCCCTCCCCCCTATCCAGTCAGGTACACTGATTTTATGTGAGATTATTACTAATGAAATAGAATACATGTTTTGTATTACAACCATTAAATCTGTGCCTGTATTGCATATTCAAACCTTAATACCATTCAATGAAGAAAAACACTTAGTCGACGAAGTCCGCTGTAGATTTAGTCAAACTAAAATCTGCTTATATTTAGTAGACTAGACTAGACTAAAGCTGGGAACACACCGCACTGGCCGTGCGGCGAGATTACATACAAAGTCAATGTACTAGCGCGTGGCCGCGCGTCCACCCAATAATCGGCGGCCGGCGGCGGGGGCTTGCGCGGCGCGTGGCCGCGCCTCTTGAGAGGCGCGTGAATCGGGAGCGCGGCCATTAGCGGCGCATAGAAATTGTGTCATCGAAGGAGCGTGAATCGAAGGCTTGTGCGGCGAGCACGGCGCCGCGCCTCCACAGCCAATCAGCGTTGAGATTGCCCGGTGGCGGTGGTCTGCAAGACGAGGTGGGCGTGTGGAGTGAGGACATTGGGCTTCCAATACATTCTGCAAATATGTGTATTTTGCATCTGTTTAGCTGTTGGTTGTACTTTAGCCAAGGTAGCGCCGGTTAGCATAGTGAAACTCACCCAGCTGTGTGCTGCTCCTGAGGATAATATGAACCCAAAGTTGATGGCAGTGTCCGTGTGGAATTCCATATAGTACAGCGAAGCACCGGTGTTGTCCTCCGTCAGCCGGCACACTTTCACTTTCAGGTAGGCTGATGTCTGCCTTTATTTGTGCTGCTGAGCACACACTGCTGTTGTTAATGTGTTTAGTATGTTGCTGAATTGCTGTTAATGTGTGTGTATTTGCGATCGGGGTGCGTGTTCAGGCTGTTTTAATGATATTTGTGACAAGACTGCCGCTGGTTACACAGTGAACCTACATCTGTATTTTTTGGCACAGCTGGACCATGTTATTGTTGTTGTTGCACCGGGTCTGTGACGGGTCTGATCTCGGCGTCGGCGTCAGGAATATATGGCCCAATATGATTAAGCGGCGAGCCTCCTGCTGTCACGCGGCCAACCGCTGCCTACGATGAGGCTGCGGTTGGCCGCAGCGGCGACTGCGGTGAACATGGCCCAAAATGACCAAGCGGCGAACCTCCTGCATTCACGCGGCCAACTGCCGCAGGCGGCCAATGCGGTGTGTTCCCAGCTTTAGACTAAAATATTTTAGATGACTAGAATAGGACTAAGACTAAATGGTGTGATATTCAAAAGACTAAGACTAAATCAGAATTTGCTGCCAAAATTAACACTGCTTAGATTAGAACCAAGGAAATTCAACATCAAATTGGCACATACGAATGCGTGACAACTCACAATAAAGAAAACAAAGCAGCAGGCACTTTATCAAGAACTTAATACCCGGAGTATTATACACAGTAAACAGACAGATAAAGATGAGCCGCCTGCTGGTGCACACTGACATGAAGCTCTCACTCAGACACACACGGCAGAAACTAAACTTAACTCACATGCTCTATGAAACATCAGCAACGGCTCTTAAAGCGACAGGCACCCATAAAAAGTCAAAGCCTGTTATACAACATTGATACTATTAATACCCGGAGTATTATACACAGTAAACAGACAGATAAAGATGAGCCGCCTGCTGGTGCACACTGACATGAAGCTCTCACTCAGACACACACGGCAGAAACTAAACTTAACTCACATGCTCTATGAAACATCAGCAACGGCTCTTAAAGCGACAGGCACCCATAAAAAGTCAAAGCCTGTTATACAACATTGATACTACTCTGTTATTGATATAAATCTATATTTTTAGGTAACATTGTCTCTTCCTTTCAAGTGTCCCTTCTGTGTGATTACTGGCCCCATCCAATGTATTTGATCATTAAAGTCCTTGTCTTCTTTTCATTTGTTGTAAAATCCTAACGATTCCCATCCCTACTGCTGACCCTGACTGCACATCTCTGCCTCACTCATACTCTGTCTTTGTATTTATGTCTGTTTGTCACTACAGAAACAAAAAGGAACAAATACACCTAAACCTCACTGCTGTCAACAGTGTAAGAAGGAGTTCAGGCAGAGGTCAGACCTAACGGTTCATCAGAGAATCCACACCGGAGAGAAGCCGTTCAGCTGTGACCAATGTGGCAAAACATTCACCGAATCAGGAAAGCTTAAACGCCACCAACGTATCCACACCGGAGAGAAGCCATTCAGCTGTGACCAATGTGACAAAACATTTACTGACTCGGGAAACCTCAAACGCCACCAACGTATTCACACTGGAGAGAAGCCGTTCAGCTGTGAGGACTGTGGCCTGAGTTTCAACCTCCTAAGTTATTACAATAATCACAGAAACATCCACACAAAGGAAAACATCTACCCTTGTCAGCATTGTGGGAAAGTCTTCAATTCCTCCAGCACACAGTGGAAACATGAGCGTATCCACACTGGAGTCAAACCACACCAATGTCAACACTGTGACAAACGGTTCTCCTCATCGTCTCACCTCTACCGGCATGAGCTAATCCACACAGGACACAAACCGTACTGTTGCGTCAAATGTATGAAAAGCTTCACCCAAAACTCCAGCCTGAAGAAACACAAGTGTGTTTAAACCTGGACCGATCAGACCATGATGTGTGAACTCCTCTGTGCATTTGATTTGATTTAAGAACTCACTGAAGGAACACAGGATCACATCTGATTCATGAATTTCTGACATTTTGTGAATTTGAACTGTATTTTGTTCAGAATCATGGCAGTCCAAAATCACGGCCTACATTTAGGGGTTATACACTAATATAAACATACCTGTGAATATTATATTCCATTTCTACCAAGTCTGTCCTGAAAATGACAATACATTCTACACACTGCTCCTTGAAAAGGCGAAATAAAAGATTGGAAAAAGATCCCCATTTGAAAAAAAGAACCAAACCAATTGAAATATTCCAAATGCAATGAACAATATATGTATTTGTTTCCATAAATGTCTGATGCATTTAATGTAAAAGCTAAGATATGTATGATGTAAACTTTTTGTTTTGTTTAAATATGAATCATTTTCTGCCTTTTATTACATGTGTTGTGGTTTAAAGGGTTAAATCTTGTGTTCACATAGAGGTGAGAACTTAACAGATTCAAAATGACTTGCAGCAACACTAATTGAAAACTCAAATTAAACTGTAGCATCAATTCTTTCAATAATTTACAAATGTCGCTCTTAGTAAAGCTGGGAACACACCGCACTGGCCCCCTGCGGCGGTTGGCCGCGTGAACGCAGGAGGTTCGCCGCTTGGTCATATCGGGCCATATTCACGGCCGCCGGCCGCCACATCGAGGGCGACGGTTGACCGCGTGAACGCAAGAGGCTCGCCGCTTGATCATATTGGGCCATATATTCCTGACGCTGACGCCGAGATCAGACCCGTCACACTTACAGTGCAACAACAACAATAACATGGTCCAGCTGTGCCAAAAAATACAGATGTAGGTTCACTGTGTAACCAGCGGCAGTCCTGTCACAAATATCATTAAAACAGCATGAAGACGCACCCCATCGCAAATACACACACATTAACAGCAATTCAGCAACATACTAAACACAATAACAACAGCAGTGTGTGCTCAGCTGCAAAAATAAAGGCAGACATCAGCCTACCTGAAAGTGAAAGTGTGCCGGCTGACGGAGGACAACACCGGTGCTTCGCTGTACTATTGGAATTCCACACGGACACTGCCGTCAACTTTGGGTTCATATTATCCTCAGGAACAGCACACAGCTGAGTTTCACTATGCTAACCGGCGCTACCTTGGCTAAAGTACAACCAACAGCTACAAAACAGATGCAAAATACACATATTTGCAGAATGTATTGGAAGCCCAATGTCCTCACTCCATACGCCCACCTCGTCTTGCAGACCACCAGGCAATCTCAATGCTGATTGGCTATCGCGGCGACGCCAAAAAGATAAATAATTTCATCTTCTGCGTTCGCCGCACATGTTGGCCGCGCCGCAAATGGCAGAGCCTTCGATTCACGCGCTTCGATGAGGCGCGGCCACGCGCCGCGCAAGCGCCCTTCGCTGGACGCCGATTCTTGGGTGGACGTGCCGCCACGTCGCCGCGCGGCCAGTGCGGTGTGTTCCCAGTTTAAGGTTACAGAGATCAGCATGGTTTGATATGATTTAAATTACACTTTTATTATTCTTGTCATAGTTTTTTATTTTGAATCATCTGAAACAAAATATTTACAAAAAAAGACTTTTGAAGTAGATGTTCTAGCTTTTTCTCATGGACCCAAATTAACTGATGTTTTGGTTTTTGAAAAATTATTCTTTAATCACATTTAGAATGACCCTGAAGCAAACTCTGTATTCTTATATAATCATCTTTTTCTACTTATTTTACTACTTTTATTTTTTTACTTTTTAATGTTTGCCTTTTAATATATCGTAAAAGTTATATCTAATGTTCAAAACCATTTATTTGATTTGTCATTATTTTTAATCAATTTGAAGTTTTGATGTTGTATTTAATAATTTGTTTGTTCATTCTCATTAGAAAGTGGTTTATTTAGATATTTCTATAATCACTCTCACTCTCTTGTTAACCAACAGGTTACACATTGTTGCTTCATCTTTATCGGAGGGATGTTTTGAATGTTTGAATTTAACATTATTTCATCTTATTTCCAAATCCTCTCACTGCTGAAGGTTTTGATCTGTTTTGGCATTTTATTAAAGATTGGACTGAATACATAAAATACATTTCAGCTTTGTTTCTGTAGAACAGATAAAACAAATACTAAAAAATTAAGGGGATAGAATAACCATAACCCTTTCAATGTATAGTGAAAAACATCTGAGAAATGTATGGAGAGTAACCCCATTTTAAGAGTTAATCTGATCCCATCAGATAACTATGGAGAAACTGGGGCGTTGGGATGGTTAGGAGTTTGAATATAAATCTAATCTCTAAGAGGATAAATACAGTAGATGGGCAGCAGACACAGGCATGTACAGTATGTATAAGTGTGCAAAATCTTGCCCATGGATAACAATGAGAGGGCTCAAGGCAAATGAGGACAAACTGGAAGACTCTCAGTATGTTTGTGGGTTTATTTTGTTTCATATATTTCTGTTTGTCTATTCATTTTCTCTACTTGCTTTCTATGTTGATGGAAACAGAAGAAATAAATAAAAATATCAGTGATGTTTAGTTCATATTTCAGAAAATGCTGCAATAAATTCAACATAGTTTGTTAGATGTTAAGCTGCCACCACGTTTATTAACCCGGTCTGGTCTGGTATCAGAGGCAAGAGAAATTCACAGCACAACTTGAGGTGAGGATACTGATAATATTAACTTTATTGACACAATTCATTAATTAAAACTATGGATAGAAACCTTGGAATAAAAAGGCCAAGATGAGTTAAACACAACAACACTACAACCCTCAGAACACAGCAAGTGAATAGGATCAAAATGAACAGACATTTTAAACACTGCAATCAAAGCACAGCACAATCATGGAACACAGTGACTGTATAAACGTGTATCAATTAGTACCACCTCACACTGTAGGTGGGTCAAAACCACTTCAAACACTAGGGGGTGGCAGAGGGCTGCCCTAGACACAGAGTCACTTTCTGACAATGAGGCACAGGAAACCTGTGTAGCCCTGGTTAAAATGAATGAAGATATCAAGCTATTTCATAGTTAAGTAGTTAGAAATGAATTAGATATGAATAATATATATAGAATACAAATGTATAAATATGGTTAAAATATAAATATGATTGTATAAAATATTTAGAAATACAAAATGAATATTATTTACGGTTTAAAAGCTGGTAGGTTGGAGTTCATGTAAATGGATATGACTGATAGGCTGTGTTGCCCTACAGACTGCAGTACATGAGCCAGCACAAGTAGGCCCTAATAGACCTTGCTGGGAAAGTGGGAAATCAAAGGGAATGTTTTGCTTGGACAGCAGGTAAAATGGCTGAAGAGATGGGATTAAATGTAAGGAAATACAGTGTGGCAGTACCCTTCCCAGTAACACCAGTATGGATGTTTCCCCCTTTGTCCTTAGATTTATACAGTATACTGAAAAGTGTTGCTGTTACAAATGCAAAGTGACTTCTGAATCTCTCCTGTTATATAATATGTACAATGCAAAAAATAAAGACTTTGAAAATGAGTCATGCTCAAAAAGGTTTGTAAGAGATATTCAAAACTAAGGGGAACACATTGATCTCTGACGGTTATTACAGAAGGATTTGTTCAGATGTTAATTGTCTGATTTATTTTTCTATGTATCTTTCCATTCTTCTTAAAAACATGATACAATGCATTTTAAAGACGTGTAGGTTACATAGTATTTTATGAATTATAAAGAGATGTGAAATTACACACAATGAGTTAGATATTGGCATACTTATTCAAACATTTCTGGAAAAACACAAATAGCCATTTGCCTCAGTGGGCCCATTTGACACCCTCTGCCACTATAGTCTCTAAAAGCTGCAAATAAAACCTTCACTGGGGGGAAACATGATGTTTAGATTATAATGCTGAGTTTGGCTCCTCCCACCGCAGGTCCGTCTTTCTATCACGTCCGTAGAGAAGCTTTACTGAGTCAGGCAGCTCTCAACTCATTCTTCTCTTTGGAGCTGAAACCAGTGATAGCAAAAATGTCAGGACGGGGCAAGGGAGGCAAAGGACTCGGTAAAGGAGGCGCTAAGCGTCACCGTAAAGTTCTCCGTGATAACATCCAGGGAATCACCAAACCCGCCATCCGCCGTCTGGCTCGCCGTGGCGGAGTGAAGCGAATCTCCGGTCTGATCTACGAGGAGACCCGCGGTGTGCTCAAGGTTTTCCTGGAGAACGTCATCCGTGACGCCGTCAACTACACCTTTCTCTTCGGGCAGTTTTTCTTTCCATTTGGATTATTATTTATTTTATCCGATTTAATCAGTCAAGTCGTACATGCACTGTAAACAATTGCTGTAAATTTACAGCAGGATTTCAACAGCATTAACCTGTTATTTATAAAAACAGCATTTAACTGTTAATATAAAAGGCAGTCTGTTAAATGACAGTCCTTTGCTGTTATGTTACGGAACGGTAATGTTTTTCAAAAATACTGAACTTTCCTGTTAATTTACCATCAAACTTTGAAGGGACAACTTGACATGAGCTGCCTGCACATGTGAAGCTAATACAATTTTCTTCATTAATCCTCATCCATCCACATCTTAACTAATAAGTGTTGTTTACTTTATATCCTCTGGTTAAGTTTACTTAAAATTGAGTTATATTTACTTGGAAATGGAAAGTGCAGTTAACGTAATTAAACCAAGTTAGTCTGAAGTTATGTTTACTCAGTAGAATGAAGGAAACGGATTGCCTTCGATAAATCAAGTAAGCACAACAAAGTGTATTGTAGAGACGCCCCCTTTCCCACAATGACTTGCACTGGACTAAACGTTTGTTATGTTGCTATTTGCTCCCTCAGTGAAGGGGATGTTTCATTCCATTACCTCACTATGCATCTTGTTTAAATAAAACATTGCTGTGTGAACTAACTGTTATTTTTGGTTATAACAAACGGTTTGTGGAAATCTTAAGCAAGATCCCTAGTTCAACTCAGGAGACAATTTACAATAGAAATTAATCATTCCATTGAACTTGATATATTGTGACAAGTGTCTTGAAGTAACAAACAGAAGCTGCTCTCTGTGTTTAGCATTTGAACAAATAGGGGACAAAGTAAACTTACCTATGGAATGAAACACATCTGCCCAATGAAATATAACATCCCCTTCGCTCACGGTGCAAACAGCAACACTAACATTTAGTCCAGGTTCATCCCTTTTTTCATTAACAGTATAATCCTGTCAATTTTAGTGACAGTAAAATAATGTTAATTTAACAGTATTAAAATGGCAACCCTGCTGCCAGTTGATTAATGTTTTTTTCCAGGGAAATTTCTTACAGTGTGCGCTTTGAACTTCTTCAATACAATACCATGACCCAAATTGTAAACTGTGGGTTCAAAATAGCCAGTGTAAATTGAACGTGTTCATTTGTGATCACCTTTGTCAATGAAAGAAAAATTACACATTTCTGTCTTTCTCTGAATTATAATCCAAACCTCATGTTTCCCCCCAGTGAAGGTTTTATTTGCAGTTTTTAAGCTGCGAACACACCGCACTGGCCGCACGGCGAGATTACATACAAAGTCAATGTACTAGCGCGTGCCCGCACTTCCACCCAATAATCAGCGGCCAGCGGCGGGCGCTTGCGCGGCGCGTGGCCGCGCCTCATGAGAGGCACGTGAATCGGGAGCCTACGGCGCGTAGAAATTGCGTCATCGAAGGAGCGTGAATCGAAGGCTTGTGCGGCGAACACGGCGCCACAGAAAAAGATGAACATTTTCATCTTTTTCTGCGGCGCCGCTGCGTGCCGTGCAAGCGCCCGCCGCCGATTATTGGGTGGACGCGTGGCCACGCGCTAGTACATTGACTTTGTATGTAATCTCGCCGCGCGGCCAGTGCGGTGTGTTCCCAGCTTTACGGTGCAACAACAACAACAACATGGTCCAGCTGTGCCAAAAAATACAGATGTAGGTAGCCTACACTGTGTACGTGGCGGTCATGTCACAAATATCATTAAAACAGCATGAAGACGTACCCCGATCAAAAATACACACATATTCATAGTAATTCAGCAACATACTAAACACAATAACAACAGCAGTGTGTGCTCAGCTGCCTTGGCTAAAGTACAACCAACAGCTAAACAGATGCAAAATACACATATTTGCAGAATGTATTGGAAGCCCAATGTCCTCACTCCACACGCCCACCTCGTCTTGCAGACCACCAGGTCTGCAATCTCAACGCTGATTGGCCGTGGAGGCGCGGCGCCCGGCGGCGCTGCAGAAAAAGATGAAAATTTTCATCTTTTTCTGCGGCGCCGTGTTCGCCGCACAAGCCTTCGATTCACGCTCCTTCGATGACGCAATTTCTACACGCCGCAAATGGCCGCGCTCCCGATTCACGCGCCTCATGAGGCGCGGCCACGCGCCGCGCAAGCGCCGGCCGCTGGACGCCGATTATTGGGTGGACGCGCGGCCACGCGCTAGTACATTGACTTTGTATGTAATCTCGCCGCGCGGCCATTGCGGTGTGTTCGCAGCTTTAGGGTGCCAACACACTGCACTCCGCGGCACGGCGGTTGGCCGCGCGAATCACAGGTTCCGCGCCGCGTGATCATTTTGGCTCATTTGTGTCCGCCGCCGCCCGATGACTCATTGAATGTGCACGCCCAGTTTCTTCCCGCTATTTAGGCCTACATCTCTCTCATCATCGTCGTCATCCTCACTGATTTGTTTCTGTTGGGAGCGTCTCTGAAGTATTCTGACTTCAACATCTCTGCCATCGGCCCTTGTATTGGTCTCACTGCACCTCTCACACATTTCTCCCCGCCACCTGCCACCCAAGCTTCGTAAACACACCCACACATGCGCCCACACACACATATAGAACCATCACACCCCAGCCTCGAAGCAGCCCGGGGCTGAATGGATTTACTTCATTTGTTGTTAGGCTATGCCCAGCAAAGGTTGGCAATCTAGTGTGATCTGCCATTATAGTACTGGAGTGTGAAGGAGATTGTGCCTGGAAGACTGAGAGACACCATCTCTCCTCTGGAAATGTAAGTAGCCTAGTCCTATTTAAAAACAAATCTGTCCGTTTATGAGTTCAATGTGTGTAATGTGCTTTAATTTATCCCTCCTAAAATAACCAACGCCAAACGAGATAATAATGTCGCTATTTCTTGTGTAGGCTCTTATCGTGAAAAGGTGGAACACGGAAGTGTTGTTGTAATGTGGTTGTTTTGACTTATGTTGGGAGCGCTTCAATAAAGTGTCTCGTTCCGTTCCGTGAATGGAGTTTTCCGTGTCCTTATTCTTATAATACTGAAGTATAGGGATGGCCAAAACGCTTGGTTACAGTAGTATATAGCTAGAGTTAGCGTTAGCGTCCGCTAGCTTAACCGTTAGCTTTATGCTAACATTTAGATCTGTGAGTCTGTCCATGACAGCCCCTGTGTGAAAAACAGACTGTGAAACTATGGTGTGTTGGAAACTGAATAGTATTTATTTGTTGTTGACAGTGTGTAGTTATGCAAGCAGTCGTAGTACATGCAGCAGTAGGCCTATTACATCTCCAGTATAATGTACAATATAATAGACAGGAATACTGTAAATTGCTGATGTTTGTTTCCTGTCCATTATATTTCAAAAAGCACACAGTAGCCTATCACTCAGAACTCGTTGCTTCTTAAGCAAGGGCTATACTGAACTTATTAGTAGCCAATCTTATTTAATAATGGAAGAAAAAATATATTTTCATTAGTTTGTAGCTTTGCCATAACTACAGATGTATGATGTATATTTCAGCTAGTCTACATGATATAACATTGAATGTGTCATGTTTTACAGATGTGAGTGACCTGACGGACCACACTATTCGTTCCTTCAGAGGAGGATGTGTTCACTGGGTGGGACAGGTGGTCTTCTTCGGGGCCCACCAGCAACAACTGGACAGTTACATACAAGTTATGACTTTGCTTCTGTTTGATATGTAAACTTTATATTTCCATTTCACTGGCTATGAATAAACTGCTTTATTTTTAAGTATGGTTTTGGTCTTTTTAAAATGTAATGAATGATACTGTTTTATAAGAAATCTTCAGAGAGATAAAGGGTTGAATAAAAAAAAAACTTATAAGTCAATGCATGTAGATTGGTCAGAAAACTAGTCCAACATCCTGACTATGAAAATGTGAGTTTCAAGTAATCCTTTACTACACAAAGCAAACAGTGACAGTTAGCAACACAATACAGTACATGTTTTAACAGTCAAACTTTATTATAAATCAGTGATCACAATACAAATTATATTGAAAGGGTGTCAGATAATTGTGATAATTCGCAGTCATGACTAATTATTTCAATTTTTTTTTTTTACAAAAGATGCCTTTCCAGTGAATCTTGGCCTGATACATTCCTTTCCTGCCTCGTTACTGTACATGTTTACATGTTACCTCAGCATGGCTTCACAACCAAAGCTTTTTCACTCCACTGGGTTGTAGATCATTCCCCAGTTTAACCTGTAGAGACATACATAAAACATTGTATGTTACAAGTTAGGAGGTTTTTGCATAAATACTTATCTCATATTCTGTTATTGACAGTGACATATTTAAACTGTATTTACCTGAGGATAATGTCAGGGAAACCAGAAATCTTGATGCAATTTTCACAGTTTTCAGCTCAGACTCCTGCCTGACCAGGTTCAGTTGTAAAGCTTTTGGTTTAGAAGTGGTAAGTGTGCTGACATTTGCTGTAGAAATGAAGCTAAACATGGTAACATCGATCTCCATGCTGCATTGGCCAAAAGTAAACAAAACTGACAGCTGGGCGTGTGCCATGCCCATATAGGTAGGTATAGAGTAAATGAGCAGGGCGGTGCATGCACGCCCATGTAGATCTGACCAGTCAGAGCAGACAAGGAGGGGGGTAGATGTCAAAACCTAATTTTTTAGGGAGAGGCCAAAAAAGGCCTGAAAAGGCAATGAAGAAATGGGCATTGGTAGAAAACTAATGGGCTTTTTGTACAATAGACCATTAAAACCTTTTCTAGTAGACCTCGGAAATACACATTTAAACCCGGGTTTTTGCATAATATGTCCCCTTTAAAGGTGCACTATGCAGTTTCAGAGGAGGGGGATGTGTTCACATTTGCAGAGCCTGTTAGTTTATCATTAAAAATCAAAACTAATTTATTTTGTGGAACATGGAACCAAACGTAAGACTAGAATATGTTTGTAAACCAAACTGTGAAACAGTAACATTTCAAGAAACTTTCTAACTTCAAACAGTGTTCCAGGGATTATTCAGGGTTTATTCAGTTGAGAATGAGAATATACCTTAAAAAATAAAATAAAATAAAATAAATAAATAAATATATATATACATACATACATACATACATACATACATACATACATACATACATACATACATACATACATACATACATACATACATACATACATACATACATATACACAGTATATTTAGAGCAGACAGTGTACACTGAATATTTACCAAAAAGTGTAACCCTTAATATAATAGTGTAAATTGATGGGTAAGCATTCATATTGAATATGATCATGTCTTTTTAAACTTGGAGGGAAGGCAGAAATAGCCACATTCAAAATAAAATAGTGTACATTATGTTCACATTGCCCATTTTCAATGTAATACTTATACTGTTAGTGCAAAACCTATACAGAATGTTTGCTTGTATTGCAGAAATTAAGAAATAGATAATTTAGTTAAGGCCGACATGAAAATAGTACTGCATAAGCATTTTGGAATCATGATTTCGGTTGAAGATTTCTAGGAATAATCTCTTTCTACATAGTGCGTGGCTCTTAAAAGAGCCGTTGGGTTGTTGTTATGATCGGTCCTGTTTATCCTCCGAAGCCGTAGAGCGTGCGGCCCTGCCTCTTCAGAGCGTACACAACGTCCATGGCGGTGACTGTCTTCCTCTTGGCGTGCTCGGTGTAGGTGACGGCGTCACGGATGACGTTCTCCAGGAAAACCTTGAGCACACAGCGGGTCTCCTCATAGATCAGACCGGAGATTCGCTTCACTCCGCCACGGCAAGCCAGACGGCGGATGGCGGGTTTGGTGATTCCCTGGATGTTATCACGGAGAACTTTACGGTGACGCTTAGCGCCTCCTTTACCGAGTCCTTTGCCTCCCTTGCCCCGTCCTGACATTTTTGCTATCACTGGTTTCAGCTCCAAAGAGAAGAATGAGTTGAGAGCTGCCTGACTCAGTAAAGCTTCTCTACGGACGTGATAGAAAGACGGACCTGCGGTGGGAGGAGCCAAACTCAGCATTATAATCTAAACATCATGTTTCCCCCCAGTGAAGGTTTTATTTGCAGCTTTTAGAGACTATAGTGGCAGAGGGTGTCAAATGGGCCCACTGAGGCAAATGGCTATTTGTGTTTTTCCAGAAATGTTTGAATAAGTATGCCAATATCTAACTCATTGTGTGTACTTTCACATCTCTTTATAAATCATAAAATACTATGTAGCCAACACGTCTTTAAAATGCAGTGTATCATGTGTTTAAGAAGAACATAAAGATACACATAGAAATAAATCAGACAATTAACATCTGAACAAATCCTTCTGTAATAACCGTCAGAGATCAATGTGTTCCCCTTAGTTTTGAATATCTCTTACAAACCTTTATGAGCATGACTCATTTTCAAAGTCTTTATTTTTTGCATTGTACATATTATATAGTAACAGGAGAGATTCAGAAGTCATTTTGCATTTGTAACAGCAACACTTTTCATTATACTGTATAAATCTAAGGACAAAGGGGAAACATCCATACTGGTGATACTGGGAAGGGTACTGCCACACTGTATTTCCTTACATTTAATCCCATCTCTTCAGCCATTTTACCTGCTGTCCAAGCAAAACATTCCCTTTGATTTCCCACTTTCCCAGCAAGGTCTATTATGGCCTACTCGTGCTGGCTCATGTACTGCAGTCTGTAGGGCAACACAGCCTATCACTCATATCCATTTACATGAACTCCAACCTACCAGCTTTTAAACAGTAAATAATATTCCTTTTGTATTTCTAAATATTTTATACGTACTACATATTTATATTTTAACCATATTTATTCTATATATATTATTCATATGTAATTCATTTCTAACTATTTAACTATTAAATAGCTTGATATCTTCATTCATTTTAACCAGGGCTACACAGGTTTTCTGTGCCTCATTATCAGAAAGTGACTCTGTGTCTAGGGCAGCCCTCTGCCACCCCCTAGTGTTTGAAGTGGTTTTGACCCACCTACAGTGTGAGGTGGTACTAATTGATACACGTTTATACAGTCACTGTGTTCCATGATTGTGCTGTGCTTTGATTGCAGTGTTTAAAATGTCTGTTCATTTTGATCCTATTCACTTGCTGTGTTCTGAGGGTTGTAGTGTTGTCGTGTTTAACTCAGCTTGGCCTTTTTATTCCAAGGTTTCTATCCATAGTTTTAATTAATGAATTGTGTCAATAAAGTTTATATTATCAGTATCCTCACCTTAAGTTGTGCTGTGAATTTCTCTTGCCTCTGATACCAGACCAGACCGGGTTAATAAACGTGGTGGCAGCTTAATATCTAACAAACTACGTTGAATTTATTGCAGCATTTTCTGAAATATGAAATAAACGCCACTGATATTTTTATTTATTTCTTCTGTTTCCTTCAACATAGAAAGCAAGTAGAGAAAATTAATAGGCAAACAGAAATACATTAAACAAAATAAATCCACAAATATACTATGGGGGTCTTCCAGTTTACCCTCTTTTGCCTTGAACCCTCTCATTGTTATCCATGGGCAAGATTTTGCACACTTATACATACTGTACATGACTGTGTCTGCTGCCCATCTACTGTATTTATCCTCTTAGAGATTAGATGGTAAATGGTAAATGGACTTGAAGTATATAGCGCCTTCTAGCTGATTTTCTCAGCCCCAAAGCTTTACATATCTTACCACATTCACCCATTCATACACACACTCATACACCGAAGTAGCTGCCATGCAAGGCGCTCTCTGAACCATCGGGAGCAATTTGGGGTTCAGTGTCTTGCTCAGGGACACTTCAACATGTGGCGGGGAGACGGGGGATCGAACCTCCGACCCTGCACTCCAGAGGCGATCTCCCTACCCACTTCGCCACTGCCGCCTCATTAGATTTGTATTCAAACTCCTAACCATCCCAACGCCCCAGTTTCTCCATAGTTATCTGATGGGATCAGATTAACTCTTAAAATGGGGTTACTCTCCATATATTTCTCAGATGGTTTATCCCTATACATTGAAAGGGTTAGGGTTATTCTATCCCCTTCATTTTTTTAGTACATGACAAACAGAAAAAGTACATTATTGTTTGCTGATGCCTTACTAATAAAATGCATGTGAAATACACATGTCTGTGTGTTTTATCTGTTCTACAGAAACAAAGCTGAAATTTATTTTATTTATTCAGTCAAATCTTTAATAAAATGCCAAAACAGATCAAAACTTTCAGCAGTGAGAGGATTTGGAAATAAGATGAAATAATGTTAAATTCAAACATTCAAAACATCCCTCCGATAAAGATGAAGCAACAATGTGTAACCTGTTGGTTAACAAGAGAGTGAGAGTGATTATAAAAATATCAAAATAAACCACTTTCTAATGAGAATGAACAAACAAATTATTAAATACAACATCAAAACTTCAAATTGATTAAAAATAATGACAAATCAAATAAATGGTTTTGAACATTAGATATAACTTTTACGATATATTAAAAGGCAAACATTAAAAAGTAAAAAAAAAGAAAAAGTAGAGAAAGATGATTATATAAGAATACAGAGTTTGCTTCAGGGTCATTCTAAATGTGATTAAAGAATAATTTTTCAAACACCAAAACATCAGTTACTTTGGGTCCATGAGAAAAAGCTAGAACATCTACTTCAAAAGTATTTTTTTGTAAATATTTAATTTCAGATTATTCAAAATAAAAAAAACTATGACAAGAATAATAAAAGTGTAATTTAAATCATATCAAACCACGCTGATCTCTGTGACCTACGAGCGACATTTGTAAATTATTGAAAGAATTGATGCTACAGTTTAATTTGAGTTTTCAATTAGTGTTGTTGCAAGTCATTTTGAATCTGTTAAATTCTCACCTCTATGTGAACACAAGATTAAAACCTTTAAACCACAACACATGTAATAAAAGGCAGAAAATTATTCATATTTAACCAAAACAAAAAGTTTACATCATACATATCTTAGCTTTTACATTAAATGCATCAGACATTTATGGAAACAAATACATATATTGTTCATTGCATTTGGAATATTTCAATTGGTTTGGTTATTTTTTTCAAATGGGGATCTTTTTCCAATCTTTTGTTTCGCCTTTTCAAGGAGCAGTGTGTAGAATGTATTGTCATTTTCAGGACAGACTTGGTAGAAATGGAATATAATATTCACAGGTATGTTTATATTAGTGTATAACCCCTAAATGTAGGCCGTGATTTTGGACTGCCATGATTCTGAACAAAATACAGTTAAAATTCACAAAATGTCAGAAATTCATGAATCAGATGTGATTCTGTGTTCCTTCAGTGAGTTCTTAAATCAAATGAAATGCACAGAGGAGTTCACACATCATGGTCTAATCGGTCCAGGTTTAAACACACTTGTGTTTCTTCAGGTAGGAGTTTGTAGTGAAGCTTTTCATACATTTGTCACAACAGTACGGTTTGTGTCCTTTGTGGATTCGCTCATGCCGGTAGAGGTCAGACGCTGAGTAGAACCGTTTGTCACAGTGTTGACATTGGTGTGGTTTGACTCCAGTGTGGATACGCTCATGGTGCCAGCATGAGCTGTAGGAACTGAAGACTTTCCCACAATGCTGACAAGGGTAGATTTTTTCCTTTCTGTGGATGTTTTTGTGATTATTGTAAGAACTACTGTGGTTGAAACTCTGGCCACAGTCCTCACAGCTATACGGCTTCTCTCCAGTGTGAATACGTTGGTGGCGTTTGAGGTCTCCTGAGGAGTTGAAGTTTTTCTCACACTGGTCACAACTGTACGGCTTCTCTCCAGTGTGAATACGTTGGTGGACTTTGAGGGATTCTGCTCGAGTGAATATTTCGCCACATTGGTCACAGCTGAACGGCTTCTCTCCGGTGTGAATACGTTGGTGGAGTTTGAGGTGTCCTGATGTAGTGAAGGTTGTCCCACATTGGTCACAGCTGTACGGCTTCTCTCCAGTGTGGATTCTCTGATGAATCATTAAGGCCGACCTCGATATGAACTCTTTCTTACACTGTTGACAGCAGTGAGGTTTCGGTTTCTTTGTTCCTTTTTGTTTCTGTTGTGACAAACAGACAGAAATACAAAGACAGAGTATGAGTGAGGCAGAGATGTGCAGTCAGGGTCAGCAGTAGGGATGGGAATAGTTAGGATTTTACAACAAATGAAAAGAAGACAAGGACTTTAATAATAAAATACATTGGAGACACAGGTCACACACATTAGGGTGCGACCAGTAATCACACAGAAGGGACACTTGAAAGGAAGAGACAATGTTACCTATAAATATAGATTCATATCAATAACAGAGTAGTATCAATGTTGTATAACAGGCTTTGACTTTTTATGGATGCCTGTCGCTTTAAGAGCCGTTGCTGATGTTTCATAGAGCATATGAGTTAAGTTTAGTTTCTGCCGTGTGTGTCTGAGTGAGAGCTTCATGTCAGTGTGCACCAGCAGGCGGCTCATCTTTATCTGTCTGTTTACTGTGTATAATACTCCGGGTATTAAGTTCTTGATAAATTAAGTGCCTGCTGCTTTGTTTTCTTTATTGTGAGTTGTCACACATTTGTATGTGCCAATTTGATGTTGAATTTCCTTGGTTCTAATCTAAGTTAAAGCAGCGCTGTTTAGGTTGCTATAGTAGTTAATTGATAGCTTTCCATGTGAAAGGGGAATGTCCTTCCCATGCAGTGTAGCCGTTCTGACCTGCAGGCGGCCCAATTGCGCTTTGCCTTTATGTGTGATCTGCTCTTATACACAGTCACCAGAGGCCTGTTTCAGGTAGCTGGTTTTACATACTCTGAGTTGAGCGCAGGGTTGACAAGCAACTCTGGGTTTTCGGTTTCAGAGGCCTGTTTCAGGTAGCTGGTTTTGAGACAACCCAGAGTTTGTTCGCTCTGTTTTTATCATTTCCTGATGATTTTACGTTTGACCGTTCATTCATCTGATCAGTAGCCTTGTTCTCAGCCCTCGGTCCGTTCATATAGGCGGCCACCTTACACATCGTGACATGCTCTACATTCAGATTAATAAACCTATTTGTATTGTATGCTTTTTAATGTCTGTGCCACTGAACAGATTTATGTCAGGTGGATTCATGTAACGCTGCGGCTGCACGCAATCTTTACTGTTCACTTGTGCGATCCTAAAGTCACAGACGAGCCTCGTTAAATAGCCTAATATGAATATAAAAATTATATAATAATTTAAACTGTGATCACTTGAGGAAAATGGATCTGGTAATAAATCAATCAGGCTCTTCAATGGAAACTGTCACCTAATGTGTCTGATGTTAATGTCTTTCACTCCCCATTTAAAAGAAGCGACCGTCTGTTTACTGCACAGTATTAGGCTATAGCTTGCCAACATATTATACAGCGAATATAAAACACTCTCAGCAATGCTGTGCGGCGCCAGCTTAATACTTTACTGCTGATATGCGTAACTTTTTTAAATAGACTATGGCTTCCCATACGGAAGCGAAATGATTCTTTTGACAAAAAATTTGCTGAATTGCAGAGGAGATTAGATTAGAGTTATGAGACAATATCCCCATTAATTCTTCTCCATACCATAAGATCATTCGTTAATATGTCTAACACTAGTGGGAGGAGCGGAGATTTTTTTTCTCTTTTCTTTTTTGAGAAGTGGGGAAGTGGGAGGATCAATCATTTGTTTCTACTGTTTCCATGGTGAATCATGTTATCAGTGAACCATTAACGATGGCTTTTACGCACGCGATCAACCCAGAGTGAACACGCTCAGAGTTGATTAACCCAACGCTGATCCACTGTTCTGAAACCGAAAACCCAGAGTTGCTCGTCAACCCTGCGCTCTGAGTTGACCAACTCAGAGCGCAGGATTTAACTCAGAGTATGTAAAACCAGCTACCTGAAACAGGCCTCAGAACAGTGGATCAGCGTTGGGTCAATCAACTCTGAGCGTGTTCACTCTGGGTGGAGCGTGTGCGTAAAAGCCATCGTCAATGGATCGCTGATAACATGATTCACCATGGAAACAGGAGAAACAAATGATTGATCCTTCCACTTCTCAAAAAAGAAAAAAAAACACCGCTTCTCCCACTAGAGTTAAAAATATTAACGAATGAGCATATGGTATGGAGAAGAATTAATTGGGATATTGTCGCATAACATGATCTAATCATAACATGATCTAATCTCCTCGGCAATTAAAGCTGCAGTTGATAATTTCAGCCGTTGGGATCCCAACGGCTGTTTTCCCAACGCTCTACCTGCTGTAGCTCCTCCCTCTGAACGACAGCTACGCGCGTTCATGTGAATTCAGTTACATTGACAGGAGACAAACACCATGTCCGATTCCGAGGTGATTACACATTAGTAATGATAACTACATACGTACATATTGAGCATACATTTTAATCACAGACATACCATGTATGTTAGCTTAAAGGTCCCATATTATGCTAAATGCACTTTTTAAATGTGTTCCAACATATCCATGCGTCCACGGTGTGCCTAGAGACTGCCAAAATATCAAAAAAAATAACAATCTCTCCTTTTCTCACTCTCCCCTTTTCTGAAACCCCCACCCCTCCCCCCAAAAACACTCCAGTCAGAATTATCCCCTTTTCTGACCTCACAAACCGTAAAGCCAGAAGCTTCCACTGTGCAGCCCACACCCCTATTTCTTATTGGTCCACGGCCCTGACAGACAGAGGGCGAGGCGTATCTGGCTTCGCTTCCGGACAGGGGGCGGGGGGAGCTCAAAGATTGTATATTTACGAGGGGACCTGCAACTCTTTTTTAAAAAATAGGCCATTGTGAGATTAGCTGAACATCAGCATAGTACAATAAATTATCTGAAAGTTTTTTTCAGCAAACAATTAAAGAAAAACGTATTAGGGACCACTAAGACCATATAATATGGTGTATAATAGAACCGAAAAGTGTATAATATGGGAGCTTTAAAATCATTGTAAGTGTGCTGGTAGGCCTAACAAAAGTAGCTGTAACAGCCAGGCAAGATAGCAAACTAATTGTAACAGAGCGGAGAGGTGTGTGTGTGTGTATCTCCTACTATCTATGCTCCTGCTCTGACCGCAGCTGGGAGGGGCTGCTCGGGCAGTGTTGCCAACTTAGCGATTTTGTCGCTATATTTAGCTACTTTTCAGCCCCCCTGGCGACTTTTTTTTCAAAACAGCGACAAGCGACAAATCTAGCTTTTTTTCTGGTGTAATTGGTGACTTTTTCGCCGGAGCAAATATCACTTTTAACGCTTCTCAACGAGCAGCGGGAGCCTCCTGGCCCGTCCCCCGTCACAAAGCACTGACAGACGGCCCGGTCCTCGCGCAGCAGCCCCTCCCAGCTGTGGTCAGAGCAGGAGATACACCTCTCAGCTCGGGGCTGCTGCGCGAGGAGCGGGCTGCGTGTCAGTGCTCCCGCTGCTCGATGAGAAGAGATGATACTTGCTTTGGCGAAAAAAGTCACCAATAACACCAGAAAAAAAAGCTAGATTTGTCGCTTGTCGCTGTTTTAAAAAAAAAAAGTCGCCAGGGGGGCTGAAAAGTCACTAAATATAGCGACAAAATCGCTTTGAGTTGGCAACACTGATCACAGGACGAGGGCTATATGGGGCCAGCGGCAGGCAGAGGAAGGGGACGAGGTCGCGGTCGGAGAGGTCTTGATGTGATAGGGCAAGAAGACATGGCCGGTGTACTTTTTTTCAAGCTCTCTCCGTCTCCCTTTCAGCAGTTAACTTTTCAACATTCGTCTTTCCTCGTTTTTTTGCTGTCTTAGCGGTGTTAGTTGTTAGTATCCTGGGAATGGTAAATTGAGGGTTCGTTTGTGAAGACATTGCTACTCGCTGTCCGCCGTAGTAGCCTTGTACCAAACAGTAGGCTAGTGTCAGACTGCTAGGGTCGTGAACGCTCACGCAACTGACGCATCAACGTCGTTGCCAAGGTCCCACAGCCAATAAGAACGGAGAATCTGACTGGAGATCTCGCTCTGATTGGTCAAAATTAACATGAGCCGTGGCAATTTTGGGGGGCAGCACACAGAGGCAGGGGGGAGCAAAGTGAAAATATTTTCAGACCACTTCAACTACATATAGCTGAATGGCTATTATGACAGTTTTGCCAAATATTACAGTAAAAAAACTCTCAACTGCAGCTTTAAGAAAAAAACAGAGCAAACATTTTTTGTCAGGAGAATAATTTTGCTTCCGTATGAGAAGCCATAGTCTATTTTAAAAAGTTACGCATATCAGCAGTAAAGTATTAAGCTGGCGCGGCACAGCATTGCTGACAGTGTTTTATCGCTGTATAATATGTTGGCAAGCTATAGCCTAATACTGTGCAGTAAACAGACACATTAGGTGACAGTTTCCATTGAAGAGCCTGATTGATTTATTACCAGATCCATTTTCCTCAAGTGATAACAGTTTAAATTATCATATCATTATTATATTCATATTAGCCTATTTAACGAGGCTCGTCTGTGACTTTAGGATCGCACAAGTGAACAGTAACGATCGCGTGCAGCCGCAGCGTTACATGAATCCACCTGACATAAATCTGTTCAGTGGCACAGACGTTAAAAACCATACAATACAAATAGGTTTATTAATCTGAATGTAGAGCATGTCACGATGTGTAAGGTGGCCGCCTATATGAACGGACCGAGGGCTGAGAACAAGGCTACTGATCAGATGAATGAACGGTCAAACGTAAAATCATCAGGAAATGATAAAAACATCCCGATGGAGATTTCTATGGAGTGATTTTGCTTCAAACTGTACAGGGACGCGTGTGACAGTGACACTCTTTCTTCAGTCGGAGCTGCAGCGTAAAATTAAAACAAACTCAGGGTAGGTCTAACCACCTCGCGAGCAGGTTAGACCCATGGCGTATGTTGCCGCAGTAACTGACTCTCGGTTGCGCTGAACCTGCTACCTGAAACGAAAAACCCAGAGTTTCCACTAACTCAGAGCGAACAAACTCTGGGTTGCCTCAAAACCAGCTACCTGAAACAGGCCTCAGGAGTTTGTTTATTTTGTCTGAGTGGAATATTCTGTATGTGACTCTAGGATATTTGTTTCTGTATATTATGAATGCATAGCTCAGTTTGAGTTATTTATTAAGTAACCCAAGAGTACAGTGTTATCTAGCCTCTAGTTATTTCTTTATTCAAGATTCATAGAATTATGTGAGGCCTGAGCCTTATAAGGGGCTTATTTGTTTATCAACACGGCGGATGCGCGCGCTGCATCCGCCGTGTACACGTGTACACGTGCAAACCCCTACTGCTTAGTCAAACCAAGAGGACGGAGATGTATAACGTCTGGGTCATTGTAAATAAGCCTCCATTGCTTTCCATTGCTATAGCCTCGTCTCCGGTCACTGTCCTTATTGTAAAGATTTCACAACTCATTTATGTAATTATACAGCGGTGCATTTGGGCATTTACTAGCTTTATCACCATTCAAACAAAAAATAAACGGTTTGTGCATCCAACAGCACAACAAGACATGATTGTGGCTCGTGTCGCTCTTGTCTCTTTCTGCGGCTGACATGCGCAGTAGAGCGGGGAGTGACGCTGTGTGACGTAGACTGATAAGGGGTCTATAGTGTTTTTATTTGACTGTTGTTCTAGAAACTGGTGACTCATTCCTCATCCCCAGTATTCTAATCGACATACCATTCTTAGATGCTGTTTAACCCTTATTGAGCTAACCCTCCTTCATTACCCCTCAAACAATATTTTGATTCCTTTCTCCATAGGAAATTATTACATGATAATAAAAGACAACAATTTCCAGAACACATTGAAGTCATTTTCAAAACCTAAAAGATGAAAAACGTTTTTTGATTTTTCCTATAGAGTTAGGATTTACTAACCGGTTACACATATCATTTAGTGGCCTGTAGAGTAGACCCCACGAGTCAGTTAATTTGTTAGTTGAGTCTAGGTGAACCTTTAAATATGTTAAACACACTTTACCTAGTAGTTTACTGCCTTTATAAAGTAAATGTAATGTCCACAACTTATACTTTAAGGGCCGGGGTCCACCTAACGCCTTTTTCGCGCACAAGCGTCATTGATTCCCAATGAGAGGCGAGCGTCTCGGAAAAAAGCTGCAGTGCCCAGCGTCCTTTTCCCGAGCGTTTCACCCTTTTAGTGCTGCCGCTTCAAGCGTTTAGAGTTGAAAAAGGCTCAACTTTTCAGAAAAGAGTCAGGATGTCATCTGCGTTTTTATCAACGGGCCAATCAGAGAGTAGATCATCGGGACTCCTTGGCAACCCAGAAGATGGAAGAGAAACTTATTTTGCCTAAACCGAGCCAACAAATATTACATGCGGGGTCCCCCAAGGTTCCATTCTTGGGCCTCTTCTGTTTAACATATAAATGCTACCGCTAGCTCAGATTATGAACAAAAACAAATTATGCTACCATAATTATGCAGACGACACACAAATTTACATAACCATATCACCAGGAGACTATAGTCCGATTCAAGCACTAAGTAAATGCATTGAACAAATCAATGACTGGATGTGCCAAAACTTTCTTCAATTAAACAGCGACAAAACTGAAGTAATTGTCTTTGGTGCCAGGGATGAACAATCAAAAGTCAGCGCACAGCTTAAATCTGTTATGTTAGAAAGCACACACCAAGCTAGAAATCTTGGAGTAGTGATAGATTCCGACTTGAATTTCAAAAAACACATCAAATTACTAAGTCAGCCTACTACCACCTTAAAAATATATCGAGAATTAAAGGGCTAATATCTCAGCAGGACTTAGAAAAACTTGTCCATTCATTTATTTTTAGTAGACTTGACTACTGTAATAGTGTCTTTGCAGGCCTTCCTAAAAAATCAATCAGACAGCTTCAGCTAATTCAGAACGCTGCTGCTCGAGTCCTCACTAGGACCAAAAAAGTAGATCACATTACCCCAGTTCTTAGGTCTTTACACTGGCTTCTTGTCACTCAAATAATTGATTTTAAAATATTGATGATGGTCTACAAAGCCTTAAATGGTTTAGGGCCAAAATACATTACTGATCTGCTGATACGTTATCAGGGTTCGTACAGCTTTTTAAGAGTAAAATTCAAGCACTTTTCCAGCACTTTCAAGATACAATGTCAACTTTTTCAAGGAAGCCGAAGCTTTAAATATATACAGTATATAAATAAATGCTTATGATTTCATACATTGCCTTATCTGTAAAATGGGAGTGTTCATAATATAATGTGTATGGACAATCACCAAATTGCAGTATGGCCCTAAGGAGACCTTTATCAGTTTAGTTCATATGCCAAAAATGACCATCTATCAGGTTAATAACAACATGACTATACTTGAGCAATATCACATGAGATGGAGCATATTGTCACTCTATATCAGTGCTGCTGCAGTGTCCTCTCTCCCAGCCAATTATTTTTGCTAGTGTCCTGCAAGTTTACATATTGTTTATAATAAATCAGAAATAAAGACAATTGGAAAATGTGATAAAACATCAAAAATCTTATTAAAATAAACTAATTCATGAATTGCAAAGTCGTAGGACAAGTTTTAAGTAAACATTGGGTGTGGACACATTAGAAGTGGAGGTCTGGGGGTCCCCCCCAAAAATCTTTGAGCATTAAACACTTAATTTCCTGCATTCTGGTGAATTTTTATGAAGCAATGTGTGCCTTTTCTGCATTCATTTTAATGAAAAAAAGGAGAACATTCACGGTTCCGCTGACACAAATTTAATTGAATAGCCTACAATGCATGTGTAGTGCTTTCAAATATCTCCTGTAGCCTATTGTTAAAACATTTGGTTAAACTGTAATAAAGGTAATTATTCTATATCATGTCTACTATTGAGGGTTGAGTGGCTGGTGGTATTTTACTAGCAGCATTAGGCTTTATTCAAAGAAGAAAACAAGTAGGGAACAGTTCAACACCAATGCAAACCAACCTACTAAAATAAAAACATCTGGGGACCAACCCAGATATTTTATTTTAGTAGGCTCCCTCCTCTATGCTACCTTAATTTGTGTTATGAAAAGTGCTATAAATGTGCAATACATAGGATACAGTTAATTACACAGAAGAATAAAAGCATTTTTATTGGCGGATGAGCCATTAATAACTTTGCAAACCTAATTTTCAAACAAATGTACCAAAAACAATGTACAAAACGATCCAAAGAACTTCTGAATTTACTAGAGTGAAATTGAAGCGTTAATATGTTTGATGCATGCGCGATTGCGCGCTCACCGGCCGGCGGGGACACAATTCTTATCAGCGGAAACTTGGCACGCTATCAACACACATAGAGAAGGTGCAGGGAGGGGGCTCGCCTCACGCTTCGAATGCACAGTGCACATCAAAGTATAACGTTAATGCGCGTTCAGAAAGAGGAAGTCACGGCACTCATGTCTGTTAAGCCCGTATCTCACTGGGCTGCGACTGTTTGCGACAAGTTGGAGACTGCAGTCGCGAGGGAGTCTCTAAACTGTCTCCAAACTAGGGTTGCTGAAATTTCCCGAAATGGCCCCTTTTCAAATCCCGGGATTTCAGAGCTCCTCACGGGATTTCCCGGGATTTCCCGTTGAAACCATTATTGCCCTTTAATACTACTTTAATGGGACTAAATCAATGCCAATAGATAAATAAATGCAGCAGAACACCGCTATATTACATCACGTTTTATTTCTACTTAAATAACATGAAGAAAAGCCATTCAAATTAGGCAAAATATTTTCCAGAAGTTAAATAGGCCTATTGAAAACGGTGTTTTTATGAAGAAAATACAAAAAATGTTTCACAGAGGTTCAATATCAAAACATGGCCAAAAAACGGTGTTTGGCGAACAAATGTATTTCAAACAATCTATTTTTATTTCTATGAACGAAATCAGTTTAAATTGAATATTTTCCAAAGGATAGGCAAATAACAAAAAATGCACTACCGATTGCTCTTAACGTGTGAAATAAGACATGACAGAACTAACAGCCTATTCAAACTGACACGCTAAGCAAGATTACTTTCCAGCTTTCCTTTCTTTTATTTTCATGAAGTGTGACTTCAAGAAACATGCTCAGCCTGTTTCTGAGCTTTGTCACGAACTGACCGCACACCGAGAACGCTCTTTCTTCCACGGACGTCGGCTGTATGGTGGAAAGTGCAGAGTAGAGCTGCTGCAGGTGTTTGGGTCGCTCTTTGGTTGCCTCGAAGAGCGCAAACTCTTTTGAAATTATTTTGTGGAGGTCATTCCCATACTTCTGGTCTGGCTCGGGACATTGCATGCAGTCATTAGCCTCGTTCGACTTGGAGCCGTCTTGCTCAGACCTGCGCAACTATGAAGCCCGTCTTGCTGAGCGCACAACAAAAATGCTGTGCGCTCAGCAAGCCGAGCGTCATAATTGCGCAGGTCTGAGCAAGACGGCGACATCTCTAACAAGGCTAATGACTGCCTGCTGCAGATGTGCAGTCAGGCTCTGGGTCATCGTCTGCTCGCTTGGCTCTGGCTGATACGCATATTCTTGGGTATCATCAGACTCTTCCTCGGACACAGCACTTTCAGTATTGTAGAGGCGCTGGTATTTCGTATGCCTGCCTGTCTAAATAATATTTAAAAATATATCCCCCCTCAAAAAAAACGAAAAAAAAAAAAAAAAACGGGAGGACGGGTCCCGCGGCCAATTTCCGGTACTCCCGGACTGACTCATTTCACGGGAATCCCGAAATCCCGGGACCCGTCCAGCAACCCTACTCCAAACGTTCGCGGAGGTCTCAATTTCCTCGCATGAGTGTAACATCACGTTACAATGAAGTAACCCCCAAGCTTACGTTATCTAGCTAACAACATGAATTTGGAGCAATACATTATTGAAAACTAGCTGGTCAGCTAATTGCTAACGGTGTTGAGCATCAATTTAGCATGCTATTTATTTAACAAGTCAATTACACATACAAACTCGGGATTTGGTGTAACTTGCAAAGAAGAACATGATTGAACAGTCAACCAGAGTGACATAGTCCGATACGTTTTAACGAAAAAAAATTCTCAACTGATTTACCTTTGGCAGGAACTCTAAGTGCCGATTCCCCCATTGTGTACAGCTGGAGGTACTTTAAGCAGACCGTACAGTAGCCTATGCCTGTCGGTTATTAGGGCCTCGTCATAACCAAATGGAAACGGATATCTGATATGGAAGTATCGGGAGCAATAGGTCCATGAGCAGCGACTCGTGGTTCTGGATAATTCCTGGAGCGATCGCCAGGTGTGGCGCGTGTCCCAGGAAAGAAAACACGGGGAGCAACTGCACTCGTGCATACAAGACGGCGGCGAAGAAAACATTGCGACAGATTTTTTTTTTAATTTACAGAATAAAAAAATGAAAGAATTTGATGAATTACGACACTGGTCAATAAAGAGAAAATCCAGCATTTTCCAGCACAGTGTTCAGATTTCAAGCACATTTCAAACCTTGAAAAAGCTCGATTGAAAATCAAGCATTTTCCAGACTTTCAAGCATCTGTACGAACCCTGGTTATGAGCCGCCCAGAGCCCTTAGGTCGTCTGGGACAGGTCTTTTAAATGTCCCCAGAGCTAGGACTAAACAGGGAGAGGCGGCATTCAGCGTTTATGCGCCCAATGTCTGGTACGGACTGCCAGAGAGTCTGAGGTCCGCTGAGACTCTCAGCTCTTTTAAATCGGGTCTCAAAACGTTCTTGTTTCCCTTTTAACCTGTAATTTTTTTATTTTTTATTTTTTTTAATTATTTTATTTAAATGTTGTATTTTTATCCATGTTTTAAATTGGTTCCTTTTTTGTATTTGTATTCTTTATTTGATTGCAACCCTGTGAAGCACCTTGAGTGGCCCTATGCCTGAAATGTGCTTTATAAATAAAATTGCCTTGCCTTGCCTAAACAGTGAAACCAGTGTTGCCTGACAGTGCCAGTGGACAAGATGACAAACAGCTTTTTCCTCCGCTGCTCACAGCGTTTTCTCTCTCGCCCCGAAAAAAGGCCCTAACTGAAAGATTATATATGAAGAACAAACTGAGCGAGCTGGGCAAGAATACAGCTCCAAATGATTCAGAATACAATTACTTTCTTCAAACTCGATCAAATTCCTGAGATTCCCAAGATGAAAGATTATATTCTAGACCTGACATGAAGAACTGAGGCTGAGTAGGTGCACAGTGTTTTCTGTTAGCGCAGGCCGCCGGCCGGCCGTGCGTGAAAGCATTTCCAGCCGGCTACTCTTGCACCTCTACTCCACAAGAAAAACAAACATTACTCTTTCTCTTTCCATTTGCCTCTGTCGCATAAATGTTAAACTGAATTCTCATCTTATACTGTTCAATAAAGTCAGTTTAACTGAGGGAGTTCAAGATCTAAGAAGACCCCCACCCTCGCGTCTCTGAATAATCTGCCTGCTCCACGCTGTGGTGTGTGTGTGTGTGTGTGTGTGTGTGTGTGTGTGTGTGTGTGTGTGTGTGTGTGTGTTTGTGTGTGTGTGTGTGTGTGTGTGTGTGTGTCAGCGGTGCACAAACAAGCATGCACTCGCGGTGCATCACTCACGGTGGACGAGCGTTTCGGTGAAATACGCTAAAAACGTGAGGACCAGAGTTGACATGAAATATGCTCGTTGTAACTGCAAGTAAGTGAAATAAAACATAAGTTGTAAGCCCAATATTGTCAAATCAGTAGGCTACACCTGTTCAACCTGCATTAAACGTGAACACGCAATATTTTAATCTCTTATGTCGGCCCAGAGAAGAACAGCACGCTAGCTCAGCAGTTAACTAGCTAAATAAATCAAGCTGTCTGTCTTTGCCATGAATCATAAAATAATGCATACTTGTATAGCGCTGCTAACTGAGACTAGTGTTAGCAGCCCCTCCTCCCTATAGCAGGATACAGACAGAGGAGAGGAGGAATACTGAACCATGTTTTTCATTCTTTTAAACTTTCCTCAGTATTCTGATGACAGAAATAAACTATGATTTAATCTATTGAGATATTGAGTGTATTTAAAAAACGTTTAGAATACATTACTTTACATTTATAAGATAGAAAGATCACAACTTTGTGGATGTTTATTTTCATAATATTCTATTTTATATTAATATTTTTATGGAAAATCCATGTCTTTCTTCAATAGCTTCTTATTCATCTGACCCAGTGTTGCCAAATTATTCCAAAAATTAGTAGGCATACTACACAGGAAACAGTTGTTCACACAAAATTCCTCATATTTAAATTCTTCATTTTACTCTCAAAGTGCACCAGGTTCATAGCCGAACGACCACGGCAAAAGTTTTATTTATCAGTTAATTAAGTCCAGGGCTCCAGACAACATTTTAGGGGCGCAAGCAGAACATTTAGGGGGACACATTAAATGGAGCTGGAACGCATCTATTCACATTTTTCCCAATTTGAACTATATGAGGCCTACTGATATTGTATTTCCAGCATGTTTTGGACCACACTGACAACAGATGATACAGTTCATTGTGTTTTTGATTTGGCATCACCATGTGAAATCCTTCAGACATTCCTTTAGTAAAAGGCCATTTTCACCACAACCTCTTCTACATCTGAGCCCTCTTATTGTTCCTCCTCTATCTCTGCTGACTCCTCTGTAAGGAAAATTGTTATTGGCCCAAAAGTAACTAGTAGTAGCTAGATGACATAATCAGCTAATTTGCATAATATACTATTCTGAAAGAGGCAAAATGAACAGAAAATGCTGACCAGGTAGTTTACAAATTAACTAGGCCTATTTACACATTTAAAAATTCACTTTACAAACTTTCTTTGTTGCCATATAACAACAAGATTCGCTTTGTTATAGATATGCAGTGGCCTATTGAATGTGTTTTTAAAGTTGCAAGATGTGTCTCTCTGGACTTTAACAGCCTTAGCGCTACGGCGGAAAGTCTGCAAATAAAGCGGAAAAACTCGGCAGTTGGCAACATGTTAAAGACTTAACGACAGCTGGACACTGCGATGAAAGTAGGTCACGTGATCCGCGCAGTTGATTGTGTAACTGTTCACACAACTGTCCCTTCTCTACTCTCTCCCTCGCTCTTAAAGCACTAATAATAATGATAATAATGAAAACATTCCGGCGAGTTTTCCGCTGAGCCCAGATGAGCAGCAACATGTAAGAGCAGTTAAGTGGGGACAGCACAGACACTTATTTTATTACTGTATTTATGCATTATTACACATTTTATACGTACCCCAGAGTCATCAGCAGGTGTCTGTGGTGGTGAGGAGACATCTGGTGGTGGTATGGAGGCAGCAGGCTGAGAGGAGGATTCAGCAGGCTGGGAGGAGGCAGAGGAATGTGGCTCATGGAGGAGACCTGCTTGAGTGGAACCAGCTTCTTCCTCCATCATGTCCTCTGTCTCCTCAGTGTCAGGGTCCATCATCAGGGCTCCAGTCTGACTCAGGAGGGAGTCCACAGCAAGCAGCTCTCCTGTCAAAGAAACAACAGACACACACATTAAAAGCTGTGTTCAAAGCATATGTGTAACAGAGTTAAAAATGCACTTTAATATAAACTTTGTATTCGTAAGTTCTATCTTAGTTATGTTTGTATTCATTGTCATTCTTATTCAGGTTTCCAGTGGAAATGACCTGCACATCGCCTTGTCTGTACCCTCTTAAATGTCTGTACCTCCCGTTTCCCCTCAATCTGTCGTATTGCATTGTTGTGTGTCCTTCCTCGTTAATGTATTGTTTTCTTTAGGAAATTGGGCCATTTATGTTGCATCTTTAGGTGCATATTACTTTATATTAATACCGCTACATTACCCAGCTGTTTTGTTTTGACTGTAAAAATAAGTTTTGTAGACTGTACACTAAATCTTTTCCTACACTCCATCAGCTGCCGTTTCTATATGTTCAGTTTGGTTATTATGAAGCTGAGAGTACTGAAGGCCAACACACTGTGTCTTGTGTCTTCTGAGTTGATCTTACCAAGTGAATCTTTGCTCACAAACATCACAGCTTTTGACTTTTTTTTCCAGTGCGGATGACTATGTGTTCTGTCAAATGTCCCTTTCATATTTAATTGTTTCTTACACTCAGGGCAGCTGTGTACTTTCTCTCCAGTATTACCTTTTATATCACTCTTTAAACCCAACTGAAGCTCTCTGGTCTCCTCAGACTCATCACCCCTGTCTTCAGACTTAGAGGAGTCTTCAGGCTGGTCTTCAGTCTCAGGTTGTGAATGTGGATCTGGATGGGAGTTCCTGGCTGGTTCTGGTCCTCCACTGTCCTCTCCATCAGCTGCTGTTTCCATCTGTTCAGTTAGTCTTTGATGAAGCTGTGAGGACCAAGGACCAACAACGTCAAGTGTTTTGTTGAGCTGACATCCAGAAATCCAGTGGTATTTCAAGGGCTTTTCTCCACTGTCTTCAGTCTCTTCACAATCTTCACTCTTCACAGTTACAGGAGTGAAGGGGAACTTGATATCTTGAAGCTGCTTTCCCTCCTGACTGCTCCACACTTCCTCCTGTTCCTCTTTAATGTGTGGGGGCTCTGGTGGTGGCTCCTCCTGGTCCAGACTGGGGCTCCACTCCTGCTGCTCAGGGGGAACCTCTTCTTTAACCACCACCAGCTGCTGGACGTCTGCAGGTAAAAGGTCAAACACAAGGAAATCCACATGAGTTTATGTTGAAGACAAACTTAACATGGAGACTCTGGATTTTTAGCTGCTTTTTCTTGCATCAAAGTGCCATCATCTGTCTGCTGGTAAATGAAAAGATTCATATTTCCATAACATTTGCTGTAGACAAGATGTGCGAGATTAGAGGTGGGCCATAGTTGACTTTTAAAGGCTGATATAATGACGGTAGTTTGGAGGAGGACAAAAGCAGATAGAGTAAAATGAATAGATAGGGAGCTAGGCTTGGTGGGTGGATGGATGGTTGGTGATTTGAGTGGGTCCTTCGGGAAATTCAAAAGGTCCCAAATAAAAAACTGATTGAGAATTTGTAGTGTTCCTTTAATGTTGGTGTGATATGGTTATAATAAACGTATTAATTTATGTTGATATAATCTAATACTCAAATTCATTTATCAGATTTCAAATTGTATTTGATTGATCTGAAATCTAATAAATACAATTCTAAATCTTGGAAGTTTATTAGACTACAAGTATGCATTAAGATCTACATAGTTATGTTATACAATGTACATTTATAATGATATAGCCTAATAGCTTTGTTTGTATTTTCCTTTACATTAGAATATACAGTATCTCACAAAAGTGAGTACACCCCTTACATTTCTTCACATTTTTCTTTATATCTTTCCATGGGACAACACTGAAGAAATGACACTTTGATACAATGTAAAGTAGTCAGTGTACAGCTTGTATAACAGTGTAAATTTACTGTCCCCTCAAAATAACTCGACACACAGCCATTAATGTCTAAACTGCTGGCAACAAAAGTGAGTACACCCCTTAGAAAAAATTTACAAATCGGGCCCAAAGTGTAAATATTTTGTGTGGCCACCATTATTTTCCAGCACTGCCTTAACCCTCTTGGGCATGTAGTTCACTAGAGCTTCACAGGTTGCAACTGGAACCCTCTTCCACCCATTTATGACAGCATCACAGAGCTGGTGGATATTAAAGACCTTGCGCTCCTCCACCTTCTGTTTGAGGATGCCCCAAAGATGCTCAATAGGGTTTAGGTCTGGAGACATGCTTGGCCAGGCCATAACCTTTACCCTCAGCTTTTTTAGCAAGCCACTGGTCATCTTGGAGGTGTGTTTGGGGTCGTTATCATGTTGCAATACCACCCTGCGGCCCAGTTTACGAAGGTTGAGTGCACGTGGTCAGCGTCGTACACAGAGGTTGGCTTTGGAAAATAGACGTATGAGTGCTGCCAGCATTGCTGAAGGGCTTGAAGGGGTGGGGGGTCAACCTGTCAGTGCTCAGACCATACGCCACACTCTGCATCATACTGGTCTGCATGGCTGTCATCCCAGAAGGAAGCCTATTCTAAAGATGATGCACAAGAAACCCCACAAAAAGTTTTGCTGAAGACAAACAGACTACGGCTTACTTACTTAACAGACATGGATTACTGCAACCATGTCCTGTGGTCTGATGAGACCAAAATACATTTATTTGGTTCAGATGGTGTTAAGAGTGTGGAGCGGCAACCAGGTGAGGAGTACAAAGACAAGTGTGTCTTGCCTAGAGTCAAGCATGGCAGTGTTTCCCCCAGGAAATGTCTTAGTCAAGGTGGTCACTGTCAAGCCGCACAGGAGGCGCGGCGCGAAGCGCCGCGGCGAAAATTTTGGGGGTATTTTGCTCAAAGATGCCAATGCGCCCTAAAGAAATGGTTCTGTTTATTTGAATGACACTGACCTTACAGTTGTGCAATTTTGTTTGCTATGTGCACATTTTGTGCAAACATGCAGACGGTACAAAATACAATTAAAGAAAAGTTCTACTGTTTTGGTGCAATACCATGCAGACACACTAAATACAAATAATGGACCATACACTTAACATGTGTATCAAAGTGCTTTTTAAAGTTCCTTTTTGGATGGGGGGCTGTTGTGAGATTATTGTGGACAATAGGCATACTGTGATGCGATTAATTCATATATGGTTATTATTAGCCTACTTGCTTGATTTCTTTTTAAATACAGAGGTTATTGGTTGTTTTGGAACATGTATTTCCAAATTTAAAACATAAAAATAAAGCAGCATTTAAAATTCAGAAAAATAAATCTTGTATGGCTACACAAGCATGCTGTTTGAAAAATAATTCAATTATTGAAATAATACAAAGTGTTTTCCCCTTAAAATGACTAAAGGCATTTCAAAGACAGTTACAGTGTGCACTTCTGTAAACTTACTGAAAGGTGCCTGGGCCATCACTCTCATGCATGTATCAGACTTTTCTCTGCGCTGTATGAGCCGATAAGTTGTGTTGCCACGGTGATGTGGAGTTTTAAACTAGTCTAGCTTTGCAGAGCACTTCTTTCTGTTCAGCTAAATATCCCCATAGAACCGCACTGCGTTTATTATCGCCACAGGTTAAATGTCGGTTTGCTGCTGCTCGTTTCCCGCGTACATGCCGTAGTCGCGCGCAGCGCGGGACGGTCGCGCGCGCAGAGCCCCCGACACAGAGCAGCTGATAGTCTGAGCAGAGAGAAACGCTTGGAGACATATGTGCACATTTATTTACCGCAAATCACGGCCTTTCGCGCATTTCTGACCATGAAAAATCACACATCGCGCTTGCTAGTACATTAATTGTGCAGCACTAAAAATAAAAAAAATAAAGATTTAATTTTTTTTTTTTTTTTGGTCGGTCAGTAGTCAAGGCGGGGGGCCGGTTTTGCTAAGGCGGCCGCCTTAACTATAAAGCGCTGGGGGAAACACTGCATGGTGTTTGGAGTGTCATGGTCTGGGGCTGCATGAGTGCTGCCAGCACTGGGGATCTACAGTTCATTGAATTCTAACATGTACTGTGACATACTGAAGCAGAGCATGATCCCCTCCCTTCATAAACTGGGCCGCAGGGCAGTACTGCAACATGATAACGACCCCAAACACACCTCCGAACGACCACTGGCTTGCTAAAGAAGCTGAGGGTAAAGGTTATGGACTGGCCAAGCATGTCTCCAGTCTTAAACCCTATTGAGCATCTTTGGGGCATCCTCAAACGGGAGATGGAGGAGCGCAAGGACTCTAATATCCACCAGCTCCTTGATGTCGTCATGAATGGGTAGAAGAGGGTTCCAGTTGCAACCTGTGAAGCTCTAGTGAACTACATGCCCAAGAGGGTTAAGGCAGTGATAGAAAATAATGATGGCAAAACAAAATATTGACACTTTGGGCCCAATTTGGACATTTTTTCTTAGGGGTGTACTCACTTTTGTTGCCAACAGTTTAGACATTAATGGCTGTGTGTCGAGTTATTTTGAGGGGACAGTAAATTTACACTGTTATACAAGCTGTACACTGACTACTTGACATTGTATCAAAGTGTCATTTATTCAGTGTTGTCGCATGGAAAGATATAATGAAATATTTGAAGAAATGTTAGGGGTGTACTCACTTTTGTGAGATACTGTATACTCATACCCTACTTTTAGTAATTTCTTTGCTTTAGTTTATTTGATAATACATCTCGTCCTAACTGCAATGCATTGTGATTAAATAAATGATGAAGACAGTGGACTAAGTGGAAGTCCGCAGTGAACTAGATTAACGCTTGTTTTGGACACAAACCCTGAGGAATTGTGGACTTTCCCTGATACGGTCGCAAAAGCTGTGTAATCCGCAGGTCCACTGAAGTCTGCACGTTTGAATCCAGCCTAGATGTGATTTCCTGTATTCTAGTGCCCTTTAACATGTAGTTTGATTATTGTCTGGTTAAAGCAAAAGAAAAAATTAAAAGGGTGGCCATATTCTGTAATTTCATCCAAAAAGTGTTTATCCCCAGTCAGATCACATATTTGAAAACACTATTACAAAGCTTTAACTACAGAAATTGATTTGATGAATAATTCAGAGCAATCTTTAACCTTACATTGTTAAGAAATCTCTTTAAAGGGAATGGCCAGTTTGGCTAACTTCCTGTCACTAGCACCTTTTACACAGCCAGTGAAAGCCGGGAATATGCTGGAATTTCGGCCCTCCGCCCTGCTGTATAAATGCGACCGTTACGGAAGGAGGGAAGAAAGGTGCGAGAGATTGTTCCGGGAATTTTATACCTCGGGGGGTAGTAAAATTCCCGACACAATCAGTCCCGTCTCTCTGTTTAAATGCGGCCAGCTTGTTGTTGCGGAACAGGGGGGCGTTTGACGTTCCATAGCCTACGTTCTAAACATGCGACCATGTTAGCAGTTGAAGGACGTGTGTTTAACATTAACCACGGCGGCCTGATGTCCAGTAAAAATCACCAAATAAAAGGAACGGCGTATAATCTAGCTGGTTATAAGGTCCGCTGCTCAATCCAAACCCCCACGCTTCATTTTGCAGAGTGTATGAGTCTATTTCTGCCCAGGGGAAGTTGTACAATGGGAAAGCTAGGCTAAGCTAGGCTAGGCTAAGCTAGGCTGTGACCGGATCGCCACCGCTATTATTATCCTAAGTCTGAGCGTATATCCAGGGTTCAACATAACTTTTTTTTCCCACTGGCCCCCCGGGCCAGTGGATCCGAGTTTTACTGGCCCCTTGTATATTTTCACTGGCCCTGCACACACTTTTTTTTTCTTCATAATTTAGTGTCAATAATTATAATACCTGTATTAGAAAAATAAAGAAAGATAACCAGATCTAAAGGGAATATCTATACTGTAACAGAATAGATATTCCCTTTAGATTTGGTTATTTTTCTTTTAGTTAATTATATGAAATGTTGATATTGCTCATACACATAATATAAAACCAGGCAAACATATTGAATTAGAAGCCTACAACTGAAAGTATGTTGAAAGAGTCGGCCAGTATTTTAAAGTCCAGTAGTTTGATGGTTGTTTTTATTCTTGAATTTGGGCAGTTTAATGAATAGTTCACCTGCAGAAGTCATGTTCAAACATAAAAAAAAAATAAGAGATGAAGGTCTGATCATTCTTTGTGGTGTGGTAGGCTGTTTTTTATTACTTTCTCTATATGCATTAGGGATGTGAATGTGTCGACCGAATGACCGGTTTTCCACTTGCGCTCAAGTTGACTTTAAAAATAGAATAGAAATCCGAAAATCAGTGGGTTATGCCGTTTTTTTAATGGGAGATTTCACCGTGTATGTGAGTTCACGTCTGGTCGTGAGCGCGCTGCAGGAGTGTCACTTCTCCATGAAGTGTCAGCTTCACATAAGAGTCCGGTGTGGGACCATTTTTTCAAACTATTGATAAAAAAACAATGCAGTGCAAAATATGCAGCATAAGTTAAACGCTCGTCTAAGACTATGACGTTAAATCACCTTAGAAACACACAATGCCTTCGTCCGATCACAGCAGCGTTTCACCGTGTGATCTCGCCAGCGAGTGAGCCGCCGCGCAGATGAACTGTGGTTTGTGGCTAAAATAATAACCGGGGATATTCTCCCCGTTAGCGATTTCAATGGGAAAGACTTCCGCGATCTGATTGAATGTCTCGAGCCTGAAAACACAGTGCCAAACTGCGCGACTATAGGAACTGTACAGTGAGCGGAGTCCCTCCGTTCGTTTCTGTCTACAACCGACACAATCACCGGAGACGCATTCACAGCGTTTAAATAACGCCTCTCATTTGTATTACCATTGGGGCTTGGATGCAAATACTGTAACATTACGGCGGCAGATAAAGGAAAAGCGCAGTTATCATTTTCTGCACCTCAACCTCTGCTGTGGGAAGAAAGAAAGGGGGCAAAGTAAGTCGATTGATTTGTCGACTCGCAGGCGGACGGTAGGCAGCTCTGCCAACGGAGCGAGAGTGCACCCGCTTGTTGCTCCGCCTGTCAAAACGCCCACGCATCGGTTGTCCACTGGCCTTTCATTAAAAAATATATTTTATATTAGGTTTATTATATTGAGTCTTAAATAAACACTGCTTTCATTACGACTCTCAACGCGCATTTCAATGAACCATGATGTAGTCTACAAAAAGATACTGAACTGTGATTGGCCAGTCACTGGCCCGGGCGGGACAGTGACTGGCCAATCAACTTGCCCTGCATATGATTTTACTGGCCCCGGGCCATCGGGCTATACGTTATGTCGAACCCTGAACAGGCTAATGAAAATAAAGCAATACACAGAAGATCATGGAATAACTGTTAAACACCTTGATTTCAGATCGGAGTGACAGCTGACTGAGCCAATCAGGCAACAGAATAATAATAATAACTAGAACTGCAAGCAGTTTTTACCGGGGGCCAAGCCTCCGACGCGACTCGTCGTCAAGCGCCGCGCCTGCCGCTCACTTCGCGGAATCCGTGGATGTAAAGTTTTTGACCGTGGGATGTTCGGTGCGGGAGTTGTATAGGTATCGCTGTTTATGGATGAATTTGGCGAAACTGCCACGGTGGAACGATGCAGCTCAATTCACAGAACAAGTGCATGTCAAGTTTTTTAATGTGCGATGTGTGGTTGGAGAGTTATGAGCAAAAGTAGATTGTCAGCCTTGACAAAATGGCCGCCGGAGCTAATTGCACAATGTAATGTCAATGGACATGCTAACATTCCCGCCTTTTTTCTTTGACGGAATTTTTTTTTTAAAATTTTATTAAAAAGTCCCTTAAACATTACTATTTCTTGGCCATATTTTTTATATAGACTTGGGTATGCCCCTTGATGGTTTCCCGTGAGTTTTAAGAAAATTCCTCTGGCCAATTAGGAGATATAAAATTTCCTAATTTATGGCGCCCCCTTATGGCAAAATTCTCCAAATTTTTTATTGAACGCAATTAAGGGTAGCCCCAACATATGTCTAAAATTTGGACTTGATCCGACTTATGATTTTGGATTTATGAATTTTTTCGTAAAACGTAGCTAATCAACAAATATTTAAAACGCTACCGTTTCGTTATCGATGGTCGGATCAAAATTCTTTTATGTGATTTTTTTCCGTGTGGGTCGGTAGATGTTCTGTGCAAAGTTTGGTGTCAATTGTCCAAAAAATATGGGAGGAGTAGCGAAAAATATGTTTTGCAGTTTTCGCGATTCTGCGAAAAATCTATAATATCGCAAATGGGCGTGGCCTATGCCAAATGATGCAGCTGACTCCAGTGCATCTGTGGATATAAAGTTTTTGACTGTGGGACGTTCGGTGTGGGAGTTATGACCCCAAACGCGTTTTCCTTCGTTGTAGCGCCACCTAGTGGCCGGCATGTCTGAATTTTTTTGTAGGCCGGGAGGCCGGGGGTCTGAACTAGTCACGCAAGTGGCATGTCCCAACCCTTTACGGTTTGGGCTGCAGCACCACTTTTACTCGGAGAAAAATTAAAATAATAATAATAACTAGAACTGCAAGCAGTTTTTACCGGGGGCCAAGCCTCCGACGCAACTCGTCGTCAACCGCCGCGCCGGCCGCTCACTCTGCAGAATCTGCGGATGTAAAGTTTTTGACCGTGGGATGTTCGGTGCGGGAGTTGTATAGGTATCGCTGTTTACGGATGAATTTCGCGAAAGTGCCACGGTGGAACGATGCAGCTCAATTCACAGAACAAGTGGATGTCAAGTTTTTTAATGTGCGATGTGTGGTTGGCGAGTTATGAGCAAAAGTAGATTGTCAGCCTTGACAAAATGGCCACCGGAGCTAATTGCACAATGTAATGTCAATGGACATGCTAACATTCCCGCCTTTTTTCTTTGACGGAAAAAAAAAATATCTAATTTTATTAAAAAGTCCCTTACACATTAATATTTGTTGGCCATATTTTTTATATAGAGTCGTGTATGCCACTTGATGCTTTCCCGTGAGTTTTAAGAAATTTCCTCTGGCCAATTAGGAGATATGAAATTTCCTAATTTATGGCGCCCCCTTATGGCGAAAATTTCCGATTTTTTTATTGAACGCAATTAAGGGTAGCCCCAACATATGTCTAAAATTTGGACTTGATCCGACTTATGATTTTGGATTTATGAATTTCTACGTAAAACGTAGCTAATCAACAAATATTTAAAACGCTACCGTTTCGTTATCGATGGTCGGATCAAAATTCTTTTACGTGATTTTTTTCCGTGTGGGTCGGTAGATGTTCTGTGCAAACTTTGGTGTCAATTGTCTAAAAATTGTGGGAGGAGTAGCGAAAAATATGTTTTGCAGTTTTCGCGATTTTACAAAAAATCTATAATATCGCAAATGGGCGTGGCCTATGCCAAATGATGCAGCTGACTCCAGTGCATATGTGGATATAAAGTTTTTGACTGTGGGACGTTCGGTGTGGGAGTTATGACCCCAAACGCGTTTTCCTTCGTTGTAGCGCCACCTAGTGGCCGGCATGTCTGAATTTTTGTCGTATGCGTAGTCCGGACGGACCTGGATCTAGTCATGCAATTGGCATGTCTGCACCCTTTACGGTTTGGGCTGTGCACGCAGTTTTAGGGAGGTACAAATAATAATAATAATAATAACTAGAACTGCAAGCAGTTTTTACCGGGGGCCAAGCCTCCGACGCAACTCGTCGTCAACCGCCGCGCCGGCCGCTCACTCCGCAGAATCTGCGGATGTAAAGTTTTTGACCGTGGGATGTTCGGTGCGGGTGTTGTATAGGTATCGCTGTTTACGGATGAATTTCGCGAAAGTGCCACGGTGGAACGATGCAGCTCAATTCACAGAACAAGTGGATGTCAAGTTTTTTAATGTGCGATGTGTGGTTGGCGAGTTATGAGCAAAAGCAGATTGTCAGCCTTGACAAAATGGCCGCCGGAGCTAATTGCACAATGTAATGTCAATGGACATGCTAACATTCCCGCCTTTTTTCTTTGATGGAAAAAAAAAATATCTAATTTTATTAAAAAGTCCCTTACACATTAATATTTCTTGGCCATATTTTTTATATAGACTCGTGTATGCCCCTTGATGGTTTCCCGTGAGTTTTAAGAATTTTCCTCTGGCCAATTAGGAGATATGAAATTTCCTAATTTATGGCGCCCCCTTATGGCGAAAATGTCCAATTTTTTTATTGAACGCAATTAAGGGTAGCCCCAACATATGTCTAAAATTTGGACTTGATCCGACTTATGATTTTGGATTTATGAATTTTTTCGTCAAACGTAGCTAATCAACAAATATTTAAAACGCTACCGTTTCGTTATCGATGGTCGGATCACAATTCTTTCGAATGATTTCTTTCCGTGTGGGTCGGTAGATGTTCTGTGCAAAGTCTGGTGTCAATTGTCCAAAAATTGTGGGAGGAGTAGCGAAAAGTCAGTTTTTCAGTTTTCGCGATTTTGCGAAAAATCTATAATATCGCAAATGGGCGTGGCCTATGCCAAATGATGCAGCTGGACCCAGTGCATATGTGGATATAAAGTTTTTGACTGTGGGACGTTCGGTGTGGGAGTTATGACCCCAAACGCGTTTTCCTTCGTTGTAGCGCCACCTAGTGGCCGGCATGTCTGAATTTTTGTCGTATGCGTAGTCCGGACGGACCTGGATCTAGTCATGCAATTGGCATGTCTGCACCCTTTACGGTTTGGGCTGTGCACGCAGTTTTAGGGAGGTACAAATAATAATAATAACTAGAACTGCAAGCAGTTTTTACCGGGGGCCAAGCCTCCGACGCAACTCGTCGTCAAGCGCCGTGCCTGCCGCTCACTCCACAGAACCTGTGGATGTAAAGTTTTTGACCGTGGGATGTTCGGTGCGGGAGTTGTATAGGTATCGCTGTTTATGGATGAATTTTGCGAAACTGCCACGGTGGAACGATGCAGCTCAATTCACAGAACAAGTGCATGTCAAGTTTTTTAATGTGCGATGTGTGGTTGGCGAGTTATGAGCAAAAGTAGATTGTCAGCCTTGACAAAATGGCCGCCGGAGCTAATTGCACAATGTAATGTCAATGGACATGCTAACATTCCCGCCTTTTTTCTTTGACGGAAAAAAAAAAATCTAATTTTATTAAAAAGTCCCTTAAACATTACTATTTCTTGGCCATATTTTTTCTATAGACTCGTGTATGCCCCTTGATGGTTTCCCGTGAGTTTTAAGAAATTTCCTCTGGCCAATTAGGAGATATGAAATTTCCTAATTTATGGCGCCCCCTTATGGCGAAAATGTCCAATTTTTTTATTGAACGCAATTAAGGGTAGCACCAACATATGTCTAAAATTTGGACTTGATCCGAGTTATGATTTTGGATTTATGAATTTCTACGTAAAACGTAGCTAATCCACAAATATTTAAAACGCTACCGTTTCGTTATCGATGGTCGTATCAAAATTCTTTTACGTGATTTCTTTCCGTGTGGGTCGGTAGATGTTCTGTGCAAACTTTGGTGTCAATTGTCCAAAAATTGTGGGAGGAGTAGCGAAAAATATGTTTTGCAGTTTTCGCGATTTTGCAAAAAATCTATAATATCGCAAATGGGCGTGGCCTATGCCAAATGATGCAGCTGACTCCAGTGCATATGTGGATATAAAGTTTTTGACTGTGGGACGTTCGGTGTGGGAGTTATGACCCCAAACGCGTTTTCCTTCGTTGTAGCGCCACCTAGTGGCCGGCATGTCTGAATTTTTGTCGTATGCGTAGTCCGGACGGACCTGGATCTAGTCATGCAATTGGCATGTCTGCACCCTTTACGGTTTGGGCTGTGCACGCAGTTTTAGGGAGGTACAAATAATAATAATAATAATAACTAGAACTGCAAGCAGTTTTTACCGGGGGCCAAGCCTCCGACGCAACTCGTCGTCAACCGCCGCGCCGGCCGCTCACTCCGCAGAATCTGCGGATGTAAAGTTTTTGACCGTGGGATGTTCGGTGCGGGAGTTGTATAGGTGTCGCTGTTTACGGATGAATTTCGCGAAAGTGCCACGGTGGAACGATGCAGCTCAATTCACAGAACAAGTGGATGTCAAGTTTTTTAATGTGCGATGTGTGGTTGGCGAGTTATGAGCAAAAGCAGATTGTCAGCCTTGACAAAATGGCCGCCGGAGCTAATTGCACAATGTAATGTCAATGGACATGCTAACATTCCCGCCTTTTTTCTTTGATGGAAAAAAAAAATATCTAATTTTATTAAAAAGTCCCTTACACATTAATATTTCTTGGCCATATTTTTTATATAGACTCGTGTATGCCCCTTGATGGTTTCCCGTCAGTTTTCAGAAATTTCCTCTGGCCAATTAGGAGATATGAAATTTCCTAATTTATGGCGCCCCCTTATGGCGAAAATGTCCAATTTTTTTATTGAACGCAATTAAGGGTAGTCCCAACATATGTCTAAAATTTGGACTTGATCCGACTTATGATTTTGGATTTATGAATTTTTTCGTAAAACGTAGCTAATCAAGAAATATTTAAAACGCTACCGTTTCGTTATCCATGGTCGGATCAAAATGCTTTAGCAATTTTTTTTTCCGTGTGGGTCGGTAGATGTTCTGTGCAAACTTTGGTGTCAATTGTCCAAAAATTATGGGAGGAGTAGCGAAAAATATGTTTTGCAGTTTTCGCGATTTTGCGAAAAATCTATAATATCGCAAATGGGCGTGGCCTATGCCAAATGATGCAGCTGACTCCAGTGCATCTGTGGATATAAAGTTTTTGACTGTGGGACATTCGGTGTGGGAGTTATGACCCCAAACGCGTTTTCCTTCGTTGTAGCGCCACCTAGTGGCCGGCATGTCTGAATTTTTTTGTATGCTGAGATTTCACGGACCTGGATCTAGTCATGCAATTGGCATGTCTGCACCCTTTACGGTTTGGGCTGTGCACGCAGTTCTAGCGGCGACAAATAATAATAATAATAACTAGAACTGCAAGCAGTTTTTACCGGGGGCCAAGCCTCCGACGCAACTCGTCGTCAACCGCCGCGCCGGCCGCTCACTCCGCAGAATCTGCGGATGTAAAGTTTTTGACCGTGGGATGTTCGGTGCGGGAGTTGTATAGGTATCGCTGTTTACGGATGAATTTCGCGAAAGTGCCACGGTGGAACGATGCAGCTCAATTCACAGAACAAGTGGATGTCAAGTTTTTTAATGTGCGATGTGTGGTTGGCGAGTTATGAGCAAAAGCAGATTGTCAGCCTTGACAAAATGGCCGCCGGAGCTAATTGCACAATGTAATGTCAATGGACATGCTAACATTCCCGCCTTTTTTCTTTGATGGAAAAAAAAATATCAAATTTTATTAAAAAGTCCCTTAAACATTACTATTTCTTGGCCATATTTTTTATATAGACTCGTGTATGCCCCTTGATGGTTTACCGTGAGTTTTAAGAAAATTCCTCTGGCCAATTAGGAGATATGAAATTTCCTAATTTATGGCGCCCCCTTATGGCGAAAATGTCCAATTTTTTTATTGAACGCAATTAAGGGTAGCCCCAACATATGTCTAAAATTTGGACTTGATCCGACTTATGATTTTGGATTTATGAATTTTTTCGTAAAACGTAGCTAATCAACAAATATTTAAAACGCTACCGTTTCGTTATCCATGGTCGGATCAAAATGCTTTAGCAATTTTTTTTTCCGTGTGGGTCGGTAGATGTTCTGTGCAAACTTTGGTGTCGATTGTCCAAAAATTATGGGAGGAGTAGCGAAAAATATGTTTTGCAGTTTTCGCGATTTTGCGAAAAATTTATATCATCGCAAATGGGCGTGGCCTATGCCAAATGATGCAGCTGACTCCAGTGCATCTGTGGATATAAAGTTTTTGACTGTGGGACGTTCGGTGTGGGAGTTATGACCCCAAACGCATTTTCCTTCGTTGTAGCGCCACCTAGTGGCCGGCATGTCTGAATTTTTTTGTAGGCTGAGAGGCCGGGGGTCTGAACTAATGATGCTATTGGCATGTCTGCACCCTTTACGGTTTGGGCTGTGGACACAGTTTTAGGCGACGAAGTATAATAATAATAATAATAATAATAATCGCCACAAAAACAATAGGGTTCCCTGCCCCGCAGGGCTTGGGAACCGCGTTGCTGTGCAAAACGCGGTCCCAGCTCCTGCTCGGGCTTGGCCCCCTAATAATAATCGCCACAAAAACAATAGGGTTCCCTGCCCCGCAGGGCTTGGGAACCGCGTTGCTGTGCAAAACGCGGTCCCAGCTCCTGCTCGGGCTTGGCCCCCTAATAAAAAAAATCCTTACAAAAACAATAGGGTTCCCTGCCCCGCAGGGCTTGGGAACCGCGTTGCTGTGCAAAACGCGGTCCCAGCTCCTGCTCGGGCTTGGCCCCCTAATAATAATCCTTACAAAAACAATAGGGTTCCCTGCCCCGCAGGGCTTGGGAACCGCGTTGCTGTGCAAAACGCGGTCCCAGCTCCTGCTCGGGCTTGGCCCCCTAACTAGAACTGCAAGCAGTTTTTACCGGGGGCCAAGCCTCCGACGCGACTCGTCGTCAACCGCCGCGCCGTTCGCTCACTCCGCAGAATCTGCGGATGTAAAGTTTTTGACCGTGGGATGTTCGGTGCGGGAGTTGTATAGGTATCGCTGTTTACGGATGAATTTCGCGAAAGTGCCACGGTGGAACGATGCAGCTCAATTCACAGAACAAGTGGATGTCAAGTTTTTTAATGTGCGATGTGTGGTTGGCGAGTTATGAGCAAAAGCAGATTGTCAGCCTTGACAAAATGGCCGCCGGAGCTAATTGCACAATGTAATGTCAATGGACATGCTAACATTCCCGCCTTTTTTCTTTGACGGAAAAAAAAAATCTAATTTTATTAAAAAGTCCCTTAAACATTACTATTTCTTGGCCATATTTTTCATATAGACTTGGGTATGCCCCTTGATGGTTTCCCGTGAGTTTTAAGAAAATTCCTCAGGCCAATTAGGAGATATAAAATTTCCTAATTTATGGCGCCCCCTTATGGCGAAATTCTCCAAATTTTTTATTGAACGCAATTAAGGGTAGCCCCAACATATGTCTAAAATTTGGACTTGATCCGACTTATGATTTTGGATTTATGAATTTTTTCGTAAAACGTAGCTAATCAACAAATATTTAAAACGCTACCGTTTCGTTATCCATGGTCGGATCACAATTCTTTCGAATGATTTCTTTCCGTGTGGGTCGGTAGATGTTCTGTGCAAAGTCTGGTGTCAATTGTCCAAAAATTGTGGGAGGTGTAGCGAAAAATAAGTTTTTCAGTTTTCGCGATTTTGCGAAAAATCTATAATATCGCAAATGGGCGTGGCCTATGCCAAATGATGCAGCTGACTCCAGTGCATCTGTGGATATAAAGTTTTTGACTGTGGGACGTTCGGTGTGGGAGTTATGACCCCAAACGCGTTTTCCTTCGTTGTAGCGCCACCTAGTGGCCGGCATGTCTGAATTTTTTTGTAGGTCGGGAGGCCGGGGGTCTGAACTAGTCACGCAAGTGGCATGTCCCAACCCTTTACGGTTTGGGCTGCAGCACCACTTTTACTCGGAGAAAAATTAAAATAATAATAATAACTAGAACTGCAAGCAGTTTTTACCGGGGGCCAAGCCTCCGACGCAACTCGTCGTCAACCGCCGCGCCGGCCGCTCACTCCGCAGAATCTGCGGAAGTAAAGTTTTTGACCGTGGGATGTTCGGTGCGGGAGTTGTATAGGTATCGCTGTTTACGGATGAATTTCGCGAAAGTGCCACGGTGGAACGATGCAGCTCAATTCACAGAACAAGTGGATGTCAAGTTTTTTAATGTGCGATGTGTGGTTGGCGAGTTATGAGCAAAAGCAGATTGTCAGCCTTGACAAAATGGCCGCCGGAGCTAATTGCACAATGTAATGTCAATGGACATGCTAACATTCCCGCCTTTTTTCTTTGACGGAAAAAAAAAAATCTAATTTTATTAAAAAGTCCCTTAAACATTACTATTTCTTGGCCATATTTTTCATATAGACTTGGGTATGCCCCTTGATGGTTTCCCGTGAGTTTTAAGAAAATTCCTCTGGCCAATTAGGAGATATAAAATTTCCTAATTTATGGCGCCCCCTTATGGCAAAATTCTCCAAATTTTTTATTGAACGCAATTAAGGGTAGCCCCAACATATGTCTAAAATTTGGACATGATCCGACTTATGATTTTGGATTTATGAATTTTTTCGTAAAACGTAGCTAATCAACAAATATTTAAAACGCTACCGTTTCGTTATCCATGGTCGGATCAAAATTCTTTCGTATGATTTCTTTTCGTGTGGGTCGGTAGATGTTCTGTGCAAAGTTTGGTGTCAATTGTCCAGAAATTGTGGGAGGAGTAACGAAAAGTCAGTTTTGCAGTTTTCGCGATTTTGCGAAAAATCTATAATATCGCAAATGGGCGTGGCCTATGCCAAATGATGCAGCTGACTCCAGTGCATCTGTGGATATAAAGTTTTTGACGGTGGGACGTTCGGTGTGGGAGTTATGACCCCAAACGCGTTTTCCTTCGTTGTAGCGCCACCTAGTGGCCGGCATGTCTGAATTTTTGTCGTATGCGTAGTCCGGACGGACCTGGATCTAGTCATGCAATTGGCATGTCTGCACCCTTTACGGTTTGGGCTGTGCACGCAGTTTTAGGGAGGTACAAATAATAATAATAATAAAAAAAATCCTTACAAAAACAATAGGGTTCCCTGCCCCGCAGGGCTTGGGAACCGCGTTGCTTTGCATACAGCGGTCCCAGCCTGCTCGGGCTTGGCCCCCTAATAATAATAATCGCCACAAAAACAATAGGGTTCCCTGCCCCGCAGGGCTTGGGAACCGCGTTGCTGTGCAAAACGCGGTCCCAGCTCCTGCTCGGGCTTGGCCCCCTAATAATAATAGCTTGTTTATATAGCGCCTTTCATGAAACCCAAGGACGCTTAACAAAGACATAAATAAACACAACAAATGTAACAGTAGCTAGAGGCCATAGGCCTTGGTGAGGAGGTGGGTTTTGAGGAGTCTTTTGAAGGTGTCCAGAGATGGTGCGTTGCGGAGCTCTATGGGGAGAGAGTTCCAAAGTGTGGGGGCTGTCACACTGAAGGCTCTGTCCCCAAAAGTTCGCATTCTTGTGTGAGGGATGGAGAGCTGACCCGTGCCTGAGGATCTAAGGTTCCGGGCCAGTGACTGGCCAATCACAGTTCAGTATCTTTTTGTAGACTACATCATGGTTCATTGAAATGCGCGTTGAGAGTCGTAATGAAAGCAGTGTTTATTTAAGACTCAATATAATAAACCTAATATAAAATATATTTTTTAATGAAAGGCCAGTGGACAACCGATGCGTGGGCGTTTTGACAGGCGGAGCAACAAGCGGGTGCACTCTCGCTCCGTTGGCAGAGCTGCATACCGTCCGCCTGCGAGTCGACAAATCAATCGACTTACTTTGCCCCCTTTCTTTCTTCCCACAGCAGAGGTTGAGGTGCAGAAAATGATAACTGCGCTTTTCCTTTATCTGCCGCCGTAATGTTACAGTATTTGCATCCAAGCCCCAATGGTAATACAAATGAGAGGCGTTATTTAAACGCTGTGAATGCGTCTCCGGTGATTGTGTCGGTTGTAGACAGAAACGAACGGAGGGACTCCGCTCACTGTACAGTTCCTATAGTCGCGCAGTTTGGCACTGTGTTTTCAGGCTCGAGACATTCAATCAGATCGCGGAAGTCTTTCCCATTGAAATCGCTAACGGGGAGAATATCCCCGGTTATTATTTTAGCCACAAACCACAGTTCATCTGCGCGGCGGCTCACTCGCTGGCGAGATCACACGGTGAAACGCTGCTGTGATCGGACGAAGGCATTGTGTGTTTCTAAGGTGATTTAACGTCATAGTCTTAGACGAGCGTTTAACTTATGCGGCATATTTTGCACTGCATTGTTTTTTATCAATAGTTTGAAAAAATGGTCCCACACCGGACTCTTATGTGAAGCTGACACTTCATGGAGAAGTGACACTCCTGCAGCGCGCTCACGACCAGACGTGAACTCACATACACGGTGAAATCTCCCAAAATCTCCCTAAAAAAACAGCATAACCCACTGATTTTCGGATTTCTATTCTATCTTTAAAGTCAACTTGAGCGCAAGTGGAAAACCGGTCATTTGGTCGACACATTCACATCCCTAATGCATATAGAGAAAGTAATAAAAACAGCCTACCACACCACAAAGAATGATCAGACCTTCATCTCTTATTTTTTTTTTATGTTTGAACATGACTTCTGCAGGTGAACTATTCATTAAACTGCCCAAATTCAAGAATAAAAACAACCATCAAACTACTGGACTTTAAAATACTGGCCGACTCTTTCAACATACTTTCAGTTGTAGGCTTCTAATTCAATATGTTTGCCTGGTTTTATATTATGTGTATGAGCAATATCAACATTTCATATAATTAACTAAAAGAAAAATAACCAAATCTAAAGGGAAGATCTATACTGTTACAGTATAGATATTCCCTTTAGATCTGGTTATCTTTCTAATACAGGTATTATAATTATTGACACTAAATTATGAAGAAAAAAAAAGTGTGTGCAGGGCCAGTGAAAATATACAAGGGGCCAGTAAAACTCAGAATCACTGGCCCGGCGGGCCAGTAGGAAAAAAAAGTTATGTTGAACCCTGCTGTTTTAAGGTACACTGTAAGAAATTTCCCTGGAAAAAAACATTAATCAACTGGCAGCAGGGTTGCCATTTTAATACTGTTAAATTAACATTATTTTACTGTCACTAAAATTGACAGGATTATACTAGGGCTGCAACTAACGATTATTTCAATAATCGATTAATCGGTCGATTATTTTTTCGATTAATCGATGAATCGGATAAAAAAATATAAACATTTGTAAATGCCGCATCTTTATTCAAAAACTGAACATTACTTCAAATTCACAGTGCAGACTGAAGTGTCAAAACACCAGGTTATTGCTCCAACGCCCCAGAACTATTAAAAGTAATATTAAATGATAAAAAATTAATAATAAACTTAACTAGGATAACACAAAAAAAAAACATACAATGTATGATATACATTTATACAGTATATAAGGGATGTCCATGGTAAACCAGTCCACCGCTAATATTTTTAACCGGTAAATACTAACAGTTAAAAAAATTAAATCATCTTAATTTCTCTCAGATGACAGGAGATTGTTAATTTGTATTGATATTGATACCATTTTCAAGACTCCTTAACGATCCAAGTCTTTATTGATATCACAATTGATAATTTTCTATTATTTTGTTGAAATAGAACTTGTATTATTGCTTTAATTGCTGATATGATCATAGCTCAAGATAGGACATTAAACAGGTCATAATTCCATCTTTACTATCTATTTTATATTGCTGGGAAAACAAGTTTTGCCAAAATCTCAAATTTCTTTTTTTTTTGTGTTGCATTTGAACACATCAATCATATTACTGAGCCGGCCTGAACACATCACAGTTGACATGTTTGCTACTTTCTTTAAGCTAACTAGCTCTATATCCTTCCGATTTTAACATGGATTTAAAATCTGGATTACTATTTTTAACTGACAGGACTTTCTGAACCGTTCGGTTGTGTGATTACTGCCGCTGCTTTGAATGACTGTTGATGCGCCAATGCCGACTCTCCGAGCCCGTCTGCACACAGTCTGCAGCAGCAGCAGCTGACTGAGTTTTTGGACTAGACGGATACTGAGTTGAAGGAGTTTTTTTTAACCCAAAAGAAAGCAAAGGTACAACACTTTTATATAGGCCTGCAGTCCAGTGTTAGATATGACCAAAATACAAGCTGTGGCCGCTCACACTATAGCTTTCCCGCACGTGAAGCGAGCCTCCACGTGCGGAAGGCTCGCTGTGGGCGTGCATGAACCTGTCGGTGTCCGGATGTAAACAGTGCCGCGCCTGCAAGTGACTTATTAATCGCGCGACTCAACGAATCGATGACTAAATTCGTTGCCAACGCTTTTAGTAATCGATTTTAATCGATTTTATCGATTCGTTGTTGCAGCCCTAGATTATACTGTTAATGAAAAAAGGGATGAACCTGGACTAAATGTTTGTTATGTTGCTGTTTGCACCGTGAGCGAAGGGGATGTTATATTTCATTGGGCAGATGTGTTTCATTCCATATGTAAGTTTACTATGTCCCCTATTTGTTCAAATGCTAAACACAGAGAGGAGCTTCTCTTTGTTACTTCAAGACACTTGTCATAATATATCAAGTTCAATGGAATGATTAATTTCTATTGTAAATTGTCTCCTGAGTTGAACTCGGGATCTTGCTTAAGATTTCCACAAACCGTTTGTTATAACCAAAAATAACGATTAGTTCACACAGAAATGCTTTATTTAAACAAAATGCATAGTGAGGTAATGGAATGCAACATCCCCTTTACTGAGGGTGCAAATAGCAACATAACAAACGTTTAGTCCAGTGCAAGTCATTGTGGGAAAGGGGGCGTCTCTACAATACACTTTGTTGTGCTTACTTGATTTATCGAAGGCAATCCGTTTCCTTCATTCTACTGAGTAAACATAACTTCAGTCTAGGGGTGTACGGTATAAACGGTACAGAAGGTAAACCGGTATGAAGTTGTGCTATGATATGGATTTTGACGCTACCTTGTCACCGGTATAGCAGTTATAAAGCAGTGATGAGCGCTGCCACACAATGAATGCAGGCGGCCGCTGCGTCGCACGTGCACAATACATCCATGACAATGCTGCTAGATCCCGTGTCATTCACAAAAATAAATTGTAGTAGAGGAAACTGGTGGATGTAGGCTATGTTACAGTGCTGATCGGCTAATATCACTTGTTTTACTTCAGAAGTGTCGGCCAAAACACAGCCAATACACCGCCCAAAATGTCAGAATATGAAGCATGAGACGATGACACGAGTGTTAACAGAATTTAATTTGCTTTATTGTATAATATTTTAATGCACAATACATGCTTTCTGGCTGTTGAACTAAACTTAAAGAACTCCAAAGTGTTTTGCTACAAGTTGTTGTTTAGCCTTGAAGAAGAAACTGCCTAATAAGATTTTGGCACATACAGAGGTATGACGCATTCATGTGCACAGTAGTTTCACTCCCCATATTCTGTTATCAGACATTGTATGAAGGATAACACCAGCTGAGATGAATTTCTGGGAATATCTGCCTAATTAAAATGTTTCTGCTTTCGCCAGCAAAACGGGCTGGACACACAAACCGAGTGTATACGCCTACACATTTCACTACATATAATCTCTGTACAATGGTCCTTCGAGTTGCCGGATCCAACATCTTCTTCTCTGGACAAGAAGAGCCTGCACGTGAAGACGGGGGAGTCTGGGACTCTCCACAGAAGACCTCCAGCCCGTTGCTACAGGGAGAGGCCGTCAGCAGACTCGACTTGGACGGAGGAGGGGTGACGGAATCCAGAGCCTGAGCGAGTCGAGGCTTTCTTGAAATCAGGTGAATATTAACAGCTGATTTTGTTTTGTTTTGTTATGTTTGTCAATAGTCTACAACTGCAGAGTAGACTTATTAGTTTTGTTTAGAATACATCACATAGGGTGTTCTAGTTTTAAATTGGTGAATTTTGTTAATCAATTGGAGGGAATAAGGGTGTTCACCCTGTTTAAATAGATTACTGGGTAATTTGATATTAGATTTTACATTTTAAAAATGTAATTACATAATATGGATAATGATAAGATAGACATTAGAAAAAAAAAAGAGACTGGTGAAGAAAAGTCTCCTCCACCCCTTCCTGTGTCTCTTTCCATTGAGACCCAAAACCCCGGCTCCTCAGCTGCTCTTCTGCTGGCAGGTCCAGAGAATCAGATAAAGAACAGTAAAGAGAAAGGTGGTGGCCAAAGAGATGAATAAGAGAATGTTGTTGAAAGTGTAAGAGGAAAAAGATTGTTTGGAACTGATTGTTTATGGATGTTATAAAGAAAGAAAAAGTATGTAGGGGAAGGGAGATAAAAGGTTTTAGTAAGTGTGCATACAATTGTTATGCTGTTATGATGGGTTATAAAATGCTCGTCTCCTAAAGATGACCAGAGTTCTGACTAAATTGCTAAACGCTTTAAAGTTTAGAGCTGAATATCTTGCCAATCCAAGCCCCATAGTGAACCTTAAAGATTAAAGGTACAGTCAATCATTTAAAGTCCCAGCATAAACTTACAAAAAGCGTCCTTTTGTGTTCTTTTTATGAAAATGTTCACTAAAAAGAATTGTTCAATGCTTTTGATTTGAACTACAAGTTAAAAGGGATTTGTGTGCTGAACAATGTGATCATAATGTGTTATGTGATAGATGAAATGCATATTTGAAAAGAGAGAAGGAGAGAGCACATGTAAAAAATGTGTGTGGGAGACGCAGTCTCTGTGAGGTGAAAAATGGGAGTATCTGAAGGAAAATGTGTGTGTGTGATTCAGTCCCATTCAGAAAAGGGAGGGCCTGCCTGCCTGTGTGTGCTTGAATGCTGCCCAAACACAGACAAAAAATGTGAACTGAAGAATGAAATCAAACCTATCCTAAAATGTTGTTGTGCGTTAATTGTGACATCTAGAGCAAGCAAAATGGATAGGATGATATTTTAGAAACAACCCTGGCAGAATGATGAGCATTTCTTTTGAGAACATGTTACTGCTCAAATTCATTCTGTTTCAGATGCAAGGAGAAGACGAAGCTGACCATTCTTCAATAAGGACAATTGGACACTGAGGAACAATCTGAATAGGTTATGGTAATACCTAACCATTCCCCCAGTGACTGTGATATGAAGGACACTTTGCGTCAGAATGCCACAAAAGGACTTGTTGACCATCAAGACGATCTTGGTTCCTGTTCCCTGGCTTCTACAAAGACTGTCCTCTCTGAAACTGTACATAGACTGTTGCACCAGTACACACACTTGCATTTTCACAACTGTGATGTTGATGTACTTGATATTATTCTGCTTGACTGAAATATATTTACTCATATGCTTTGCCCTTTTGCTTTGAAGTGTTGCAAAAAGTTGCATTAAATATTATAAAAAGGGTGGAATGTTAACAGAATTTAATTTGCTTTATTGTATAATATTTTAATGCACAATACATGCTTTCTGGCTGTTGAACTAAACTTAAAGAACTCCAAAGTGTTTTGCTACAAGTTGTTGTTTAGCCTTGAAGAAGAAACTGCCTAATAAGATTTTGGCACATACAGAGGTATGACGCATTCATGTGCACAGTAGTTTCACTCCCCATATTCTGTTATCAGACATTGTATGAAGGATAACACCAGCTGAGATGAATTTCTGGGAATATCTGCCTAATTAAAATGTTTCTGCTTTCGCCAGCAAAACGGGCTGGACACACAAACCGAGTGTATACGCCTACACATTTCACTACATATAATCTCTGTACACTGTTCATTCGATGTATTCAACCATGTATCAAGCCAGGTACATTGTTGATTCCCTTGTATGCTGTTTGCAAGTAAATTCACCTGCTTCCAAGAAGGCCTGACTCAGTTTCAATTATTCAAACACTTGGGTAGTTTGATGAAATAATTCTAGTAACAACGAGGAGTAAAGGTGCGAACACACTAGGCATTTTACACGCGTAAGATTTACGTGCGTAACGCAGCTAAAATGTTGCTTGATCATTTTGTGTGAAAAATGGTTATACACGCGTAACGTGCCTAGTCTCCCTCCCGATATTGTATTTATCAACCATGGCTGATCAGACCCGACACAACAGCGTGCATGTCCGCACAAAAACAACAACAACACGGCCAACAACTGTGCCAAAAGACAAACTGAACAGCACAAATAGCCTAGCATTAAAACAGCATTGCATATTCACGGCAGATAACAAACACAGTTACAGCAGCATCGGTGCACGGCGGCACAACATAAAGGCAAGTAGCCAAAATTACCCTACCTGGCTGTGACAGGGGACCGTGGCTGGCATAGATCAACACCGGTGCTTCGCTCTACTTGTCGTGAAAGTCCCGCGGACAGTCGTCATGTTTGGGTTCATAATATGAGGCGCTAGCCGCCCGCACACAACAGGGTGAGTTAACTAATGCTATACGGCGCTAACTTTGTTTATCGGCTAAAGCACAGCCGCACATATTCACTGAATTAGCCAGGAAGTCCATTCTCCTGGTTTACTTTCCCCACGTCTTCTAACCCCGAGCGGCTTCATACAGCACCGGCCGCCCGCAATACATTTTTCTCCTCGGTGTCTCTCATCAGCCTCTGTGTACAGTACACTGTTCTCCGACCCTGCCAATGTATGTGACGTCGGGTCAAGCTCAACGCTGATTGGCCAACGCAGCTAATCGTCTCGCGTAGGAGCAACAAAAGTTCAATTTTTTGAACTCCTCGCGTAGCTGCGTAATATATACGCACGTAATATATACGCGCGTAAAAATTTTGCTTTAGCGCGAGTGACGCATTTACGCGCCATGTACGCGCGTAAACTAATGGTTCCCTATGGAAAAACGGCCGATTTCATACGCGTCTGTACGCGTGTAAAGTGCCTAGTGTGTTCGCACCTTAAGGATGTATCCGCCGTTTATTTCCTTCTTTAACATGCACAGCAGCATACAGATCCCGGGAAAAGAACATTATAGCAATACGCTCGTGATGAGACATTAAACAGCTGCTGCGAACGGCGAATCGCGACCGTTTAATAACGTGCAAAAATTATAACTTATACAGCGATCGGGAAACCCCATGCTGCACTTACTCAAACAGGTGATGCAAAACAAACTCAGGGGAAGCACGTTTCAACCGTGGAATGATAGTTTACTGCGCCAACTTGCACGCGAGGGGAGAAGGGAGGGACAAGGAAAAGGAAACTTCACCTAACAGACGCTCCGGCTGACTAACGTCACAGCCGCTGACTGACAGCTATAATGTCATCCGCACTGAACAACTCACATCTTAAAACACTATACAAAAATAACAAACACTGTGACCTATAAAGAGCGATCAGTTTTTCATACTGCGACCGTGAGCGTGTTGAACACTGGTTTACGCGCGCCTCAAGATGGTCGGGCTCGTTCTCGTCACTCACAGCCTGCTGAGAAATGCTCCTCGCGGTGTACAAAGAATTGCATCCGCGAGGGGAAAAGCTTCATCCAGTCATGACATAAAGAGCGACCAGTCTGACAAACTACAAACGTAAGCGAATGTTGAACAACACTTACGCGCGCCTAGAGAGGGCCAGGCTGCGCTCCTCACTCACAGCCTGGTGAGAAATGCGTCCTCGCGATGAAGCTTGTCCACTCGCGGAAACTGTTCTGTGCGCGCGTGGTTTTCATGTCAGTTTTTATAAAAAATAAGCACCACACAAGGAGTTTAAACTGAAATGAAAGTTAAGAGATGATAGAACCATAAACAGATTGTAAAAGAAAAGGCAGCCACCAGAGCATCAGCAGCATCCCCAGTTAGTCATAGTCAAATCAAACTTACTATATAGAGTCAGCATAGAGTGCTTTACATATAAAAACATATTGACCCCCTCCCATACCCATCCACAGAGCAGAACATTGCAGATTGCACAATTAATGTTGTTTAAATCCCTCTGTATGGGAGACCGGGGGCAAGTGTAACACTTGTTTTTTGATTAGTCAAAAACATCTTGTACAATTTGGATAATTTATTCTGTGTTGTGTTACTGTGCTCTACTAGTTAATACAAATTGTATTTATTTTATAAGCAATAGATGTCCTATTAATACAAGAGTATAGGCCTATAGTAATAGCAAGTATTTTACCTCTTCACAAGCATTCATTTAAAGATAAATGAAAATACCGTGATATAATACCGTTACCGTCTATGCTTCAAATTATACCGTGATATACATTTTAGGCCATACCGTACAGCCCTACTTCAGACTAACTTGCTTTAATTACGTTAACTGCACTTTCCATTTCCAAGTAAATATAACTCAACTTTAAGTAAACTTAACCAGAGGATATAAAGTAAACAACACTTATTAGTTAAGATGTGGATGGATGAGGATTAATGAAGAAAATTGTATAAGCTTCACATGTGCAGGCAGCTCATGTCAAGTTGTCCCTTCTAAGTTTGATGGTAAATCAACAGGAAAGTTCAGTATTTTTGAAAAACATTACCGTTCCGTAACATAACAGCAAAGGACTGTCATTTAACAGACTGCCTTTTATATTAACAGTTAAATGCTGTTTTTATAAATAACAAGTTAATGCTGTTGAAATCCTGCTGTAAATTTACAGCAATTGTTTACAGTGTACCACATAAAAGACTGCATTGTCATTTAGTTAAACAGGGTTCGACATAACGTATAGCCCGATGGCCCGGGGCCAGTAAAATCATATGCAGGGCAAGTTGATTGGCCAGTCACTGTCCCGCCCGGGCCAGTGACTGGCCAATCACAGTTCAGTATCTTTTTGTAGACTACATCATGGTTCATTGAAATGCGCGTTGAGAGCCGGAATGAAAGCAGTGTTTATTTAAGACTCAATATAATAAACCTAATATAAAATATATTTTTTAATGAAAGGCCAGTGGACAACCGATGCGTGGGCGTTTTGACAGGCAGAGCAACAAGCGGGTGCACTCTCGCTCCGTTGGCAGAGCTGCCTACCGTCCGCCTGCGAGTCGACTTGCTTTGCCCCCTTTCTTCCCACAGCAGAGGTGTGCAGAAAATGATAACTGCGCTTTTCCAATATGCCGCCGTAATGTTACAGTATTTGCATCCAAGCTCCAATGGTAATACAAATGAGAGGCGTTATTTAAACGCTGTGAATGCGTCTCCGGTGATTGTGTCGGTTGTAGACAGAAACGAACGGAGGGACTCCGCTCACTGTACAGTTCCTATAGTCGCGCAGTTTGGCACTGTGTTTTCAGGCTCGAGACATTCAATCAGATCGCGGAAGTCTTTCCCATTGAAATCGCTAACGGGGAGAATATCCCCGGTTATTATTTTAGCCACAAACCACAGTTCATCTGCGCAGCGGCTCACTCGCTGCCGAGATCACACGGTGAAACGCTGCTGTGATCGGACGAAGGCATTGTGTGTTTCTAAGGTGATTTAACGTCATAGTCTTAGACGAGCGTTTAACTTATGCTGCATATTTTGCACTGCATTGTTTTTTATCAATAGTTTGAAAAAATGGTCCCACACCGGACTCTTATGTGAAGCTGACACTTCATGGAGAAGTGACACTCCTGCAGCGTGCTCACGACCAGACGTGAACTCACATACACGGTGAAATCTCCCATTTAAAAAAACGGCATAACCCACTGATTTTCGGATTTCTATTCTATTTTTAAAGTCAACTTGAGTGCAAGTGGAAAACCGGTCATTCGGTCGACACATTCACATCCCTAATTCATATAGAGAAAGTAATAAAAACAGCCTACCACACCACAAAGAATGATCAGACCTTCATATCTTATTTTTTTTTTTATGTTTGAACATGACTTCTGCAGGTGAACTATTCATTAAACTGCCCAAATTCAAGAATAAAAACAACCATCAAACTACTGGACTTTAAAATACTGGCCGACTCTTTCAACATACTTTCAGTTGTAGGCTTCAAATTCAATATGTTTGCCTGGTTTTATATTATGTGTATGAGCAATATCAACATTTCATATAATTAACTATAAGAAAAATTACCAAATCTAAAGGGAATATATATACTGTTACAGTATAGATATTCCCTTTAGATCTGGTTATCTTTCTTTATTTTTCTAATACAGGTATTATAATTATTGACACTAAATTATGAAGAAAAAAAAGTGTGTGCAGGGCCAGTGAAAATATACAAGGGGCCAGTAAAACTCGGATCCACTGGCCCGGCGGGCCAGTAGGAAAAAAAAGTTATGTTGAACCCTGGTTAAATAGTTCTTCTTTTTTATTTATTTAACCTGAACCATTTATAATTAACTTAATTATAATTAGATTAAGATGCAATGATATAAATTATAATAATTGATGTTCAATATTGCAGGCTATATTTATACAATTGATTATCGATGGCAGATGACGTTGCAAGTGTGGGTCAAATAAATTCACTTTGTACTTATCACTATATCGAGGTGCATCTAAAACAAAATTCAATATCAATGAAAAATTCCTTTTTTCTGTAATTGAATTCAAAAAGTGAAACTTAAATATATTCTAGAAATTCATTACACATGGAGTGAAATTAATCTATAATAAACATACTTTTCAGAAGGTCGACATTTCTGTATTATAAATCCTTTTTCTGATTGGTTGTATGTAACATTCTAATATTTTGAGATACTGCATTTTTTATTCCATGATCAATCAATCATCCAAAAAAAGGCCTGACATATTTCACTTTGTGTAATGAATCTATGAAAGTGTCACTTTTTGAATGGACTTTCCATGATATTCAATTTTTTAGATGCACCTGCAGCAGACTGCTCACTGTCAACTATTTTATCATAAAACAATGCAGGGACATCAAGAACAGTTGGCAGAGAATACATGTCCTGTATGAAATGAACTGCCCCCTCACTTACGGTTTAAACTAGCAAGGCATTGTGGGAAAATGGGCCATCTTTTCCATTTTTCCATCAGTAAATCTGTGTTCGATCTTTGGGTCTACTTCTGAAAGCTGTGGGCTGGCACTTAACATAATTACTTACACCTGGCTTGACAAAGCAGTCCCTTTACATCCTGGATTGGCGTTTATGCAACTGACTAATTCAAAATGCCCAGGCTAGACTTTGTCAAGGCTGGCTTTATCAATCATCCTGGAAGTCTTTATTCCACTTTTATGCAATAGGCCCCGGGAACAACTTACAGCAACAATTTAAGATAAATACCTTCATATCCTTTAACAAATGTAGACATATTATCTTAAATCTGCCAAACTCTACCTGTAACTGTTTTAATGAGGCTATATTGTACTTTCACTCATTTCATTTTAATTGCAGTCATTCTACATCACTGTCTAAATTGTTTTGTCTCTTTATCAGTTGTGTATTTGATGTATTTGCATTGTTTGTGTATGTATTGTTGTTTTTGCTTTGCATTTGATTGACTTGACGTCATTGCAAATGAGGGTCATCCCTCAATCTATCTAAAGTATATATTAAAGTTAAAAAAAAGTATCCAATAATATCAAATAAAATCTAGTAGCTAAAACGACGGTGGCCCGTTTTCCATTTACCAATAGACTACAGGAGGGCTACATGTTTAGCATTAGTTAGCATAGTTTAGCATCAGTTAGCCTTTTCACTGTGGCTCATATGTGTTAGCCAGTGATTCCCCTGATTAACATACCTGCTAAGTAAAACCGGACTTCAGGCTTCCAAACAGCGTCCAGTAGTTTTTGTTGTCGCTCGTTCTCCTTCTTTAAACGACAACGCTCCTCCTCGTGCTCTGATATGGTTCTTTCAAACAGCCCAAATATCTCTTCAGCGGCCGCATTCAGTCGCTGCTTCACCTAGGCTCTCACCATATCCACTTTAGACATGTTTCCCCACAGTCACAACGACTCTGTCTCCACAAACTCCGTCACAAACTCTTCATCAGTATCAAATCTCCTCTCTCAACAAAACAACGGGACTGTGCTGTTTTGGTAACGACCCGAATGCAAAGAGAGGGACATCCGGTTCCGGGGTAACAGGGCGAAAACCTTCAAAATAAAAGTCGGGGATGTCCACAGTGAAGCACAATGTTATTAGTCCAGTTTTATTCAATATATGGGCCATTCTACAAAATTGGTGCAAAACGCTGTCCCCAAACAAAAAAATAATAATTTAAAAAGCATTTAAGTATGCAAATTTTAAATGTTTACTAAGATCCTGCAATTATCTATTGAAACCCAAAATAATATTTAAAAAATAAGTATTCTAAATATATTTAAAATCCTCATTTATAGGGTACTTAACATTGGGAGGTGGCTGTCCCCAACCCCGACTTCTAAATTTCAATTCATGAAAATGATACTGAAATGATTTTTATAAATTTTTCTTTTGGTGTTTTTATAAAGATCTTTTTGATTTTTTTGAAAGTGAAATGTAAAAAAGTACATTGATTTTATATTTTTTTTGTAAATCATGAAAATGCATGTAAAAAATGTTGTCCCTCATTTTTTTGTCACTACCAAAACTTTGTAGGTTTTAGTCCATAGACTGAGACTGATTTAAGCCACACCTCTAATTTTTTTTATCAGTAAGCATTCCTCTGTCCCCCTCATGTTGTGGGTGCATGGTGAGTAGCTAGGTCTCATCATTTTGAAGAAAAGTTGTTCAAAAGTCTGAAAATCAGTGTGTAACTTTAAAAGACGTCACTACCGAACACCTATTTTCTGCACTTAAACAAACTTTTTTTGGTTTTATTGCAGAAAAAATAGTTTTTATGTGTGTGCAATAGTTCAGAAAAGTGCTAGCTAACCATGTGCTGATTATCATCTTTAAGCTAGGTTCAAAGTTAGGCTAAAATTGTCACTACCGAAACAGTCACTACCGAAACATGTGATGACGTTTTGGTATAGCTGGTCATGGTAAAGGTCATGTCACTACCGAAACTGTGCCGTCACTACCGAAACATGAATGTTTTGTCAACTGTGCCGTCACTACCGAAACATGAATGTTTTGTCAAAAATAAAGTATATTGAATTATCAACTTAGATATTGTGATGGTGTTTGGTTCAGTGTGTATTAAAACTAATGAATCCTTAAGTTTGTAATCATTATGATAAACTTTGTGCACTTTACAAAGTAAATTTGGATTCAAAATCCATCGATTCTGATAAATCACGCTTAAACGCTTTGTTAAAATTATATACTTTTTAATTTACCTATGAATTTTGAAAAATACTATTTAAGAAAAATATATTTACAAGGTGGATGTAAAAAAAAAATAAACAAATCAATAAAACTCTTAATTTTATGTGATATTTCATTGTGTTTCGGTAGTGACAAATTTTGGAAGAGGAAAAATGTTCCAAAACTGTCTGAAAATACAAAATGAGAATTAATTGTACAACTACTAGAAATGTGTACCTTGGATATTATACAACTAACATACCTGAAAAGTTAGGGGGAAAAGACACATTTATTTTAAGATGTTTCCAACTGCGACTTTGCACCAATTCTGTAGAATGGCCCATATATTAATGATTGATGATATTTTCTGCAAAGTTGAGAGAGGATTTGGGTTGTCTTTGTGTGTCGATGATGGGGCTATCTGGAACAGAGGGCGCAATGCTGAGTTTATTTTAAAGCAGATTCAGGGCTGCCAAGTTTCACAAAAAGTTTGGCTCGCCTCCCGCTTCGAATGCACAGTGCACATCAAAGCATAACGTTAATACCTTATTATACTATCTATGGTTAATACGCGTTCAGAAAGAGGAAGTCACGGCACTCATGTCTGTTAGCTTTTCAAAATAAGAAATTGAAAATAAAAGTCCCGCAAAACAAATGTTATTTTGGGGATTAATTTCTCCGCATGAGAAATTTGAGGTGTGGCGTGTGAGAGTGTGAACTGGTTGATTTGCGTGTGTCTCACGGCCAAAGAGTGAGACTTGGCAGCCATGAGCAGATTCAAAGAGCATTAGTGTCAGTAGAGGAATGGGGGAACACATGGGGCATCAACATATCTGCCTCTATAAAAGGTATTTGGCTTTTAAAGGAAGTTGCCTAATATTGGTTTGTATATATGTATGTATCTCCACTGGAGAAGGTAAAAGCTTCAAATTGTTTGGGCGTTTGGTTTGAAGAGCGGATGACTTGGGCTGTGCATGTCAGTAAAATGTTGTGGAAGTTTGAAAAAGTTGTGAATGTTATCAGAAGTCTAGCTGGGTGTGAGTGGGGGTCTGACTGGGAGACAATGCTTCTAATTACCCAGGCTATGATTAGGTTTTCTCTTGAATATGGGTGTTGTGTGTATGGCTCTGCGTCTAAATCTGTTCTGGCAAGGCTAGATGTGCTGCAGCCCAGGGCTTTGATGCTTTGCTGTGGGGCCTTTAGAACGTCCCCAGACCCTGCCCTGTTTATTGAAATGGGAGAAATGCCCTTATGGTTAAGGCGCATTAAGTCAGGGCTTCAGTACTGGGTAAAACTAAAGGGGTGTCATGAAACTTTTCCAGCAAGGAGCCTGTTGCAAGAGTCTGACTAAGGCAATAAGTATATATTTTTTTTGTAAATATAAATCAGTGGGCTGGGAGGCTGGGTATGGAACAGGTAAGTGTAGCGGAACATACAAGCTGTCTATCTATTCCATATCGGGTGCTGCTGAGTATTGATCTTGGTTTTCTTCAGGAAAAAGTTAAGAAGCTGGTAATTCCGAAAATAGCAGAACATCTTAATTCAATTAGTGACAAAACTTTGAATTATTTTTACAGATGGGTCTAGAGATCTTGTTAGTGGGAGAGCTGGGTTTGGGATGTATGTGGAGCAGCTTGGGGTGAAGATTGGCAGCCGCATCTCTGATGGGAGCTCTGTTTTCACATCTGAGTTAATGACAATCCTATGGGCTCTATGGTGGATTGAGGAAACCAGACCTAGAGAGGTTATCATCTGTTCTGACTCTGCAGCTGCTCTGGAAGCCTTAAGAGGGGGGAAATCTAAGGCTCGACCTGATATTATTATTAGTGACATTTTAACCGTGTTTTTTAGAATTAGGTTTAGATCTAACATCACCTTTTGCTGGGTTCCTGGACATGCTGGGGTTGGGGGAATGAGCAGGTGGATCAGATTGCGAAACAGAGTTTGAGTAGAGAAGTAGATGTTTATATATCAAAGGGGAGAGTGGAGTTGAGAGAGAGAATTAAAGAGGAAGTAATGAAGGAATGGCAGAGTGGGTGGGAAAAAGAAAACAGGGGTAGACACTATTTCTCTTTACAACCTCAAGTTAGGAAAATATGTACCTGCACATTTCAGTCCCGTAGGGACTCAGTAAAACTGTGTAGATTAAGGCTGGGTCACTGTGGGCTAAATCACTTTTGATTTATTATTGGAAAACATGTGTCGGGTTTATGTCAGTGTGGGATTGCTGAAACAGTGAAGCATGTTTTCCTGGAATGTAGAAAATATAACAGAAAGACATGTTTTATTTGACATGTTTTGTTAGGACTTGGAGTTGAAGCTTTTTCTGTTTTTTCTTTCTTTGGACACAGGAAGAACCATCAACTGATCGCTAAAGCTGCGAACACACCGCACTGGCCGCGCGGCGAGATTACATAGAAAGTCAATGTACTAGCGCGTGGCCCCGCGTCCACCCAAGAATAGGCGGGCGTTTCTGCGGCGCGTGGCCGCTCCTCATCGAAGCTCGTGAATCGAAGGCGCTACCATTTGCGGCGCGGCCAACATATGCCGTCGCCGCGCCACGATAGCCAATCAGCGTTGAGATTGCCCAGTGGTCTGCAAGACGAGGTGGGCGTGTGGAGTGAGGACATTGTGCTTCCAATACATTCTGCAAATATGTGTATTTTGCATCTGTTTAGCTGTTGGTTGTACTTTAGCCAAGGTAGCGCCGGTTAGCATAGTGAAACTCACCCAGCTGTGTGCTGTTCCGGAGGATAATATGAACCCAAACTTGACGGCAGTGTCCGTGTGGAATTCCAATATAGTACAGCGAAGCACCGGTGTTGTCCTCCGCCAGACCCGGCACACTTTCATTTCAGGTAGGCTGATGTCTGCCTTTATTTTTGCCGCTGAGCACACACTGCTGTTGTTATTGTGTTTAGTATGTGTGTGTATTCGCGATCGGGGTGCGTCTTCATGCTGTTTTAATGCTATTTGTGACATGACTGCCGCTGGTTACACAGTGTACATACATCTGTATTTTTTGGCACAGCTGGACCATGTTGTTGTTGTTGTTGCACCGTAAGTGTGTCGGGTCTGATCTCAGAAACGGTGTCGGTGTCAGGAATATATGGCCCAATATGATCAAGCGGCGAGCAACTTGCGTTCACGCGGAAAACCACCGCAGGGGGTCAGTGTGGTGTGTTCGCCAGTACAACCGTTCCGAAAGCAGACCAAATATTTATTTACCGTATTCAAATGATGGGGCTTATAGGCTTTATATATTGGGATAAGAGGAAATGAAATGGCAGATAAGCTTGCAAAAGATGTTACCAAAAACAGCATTATTGATATAAGTATAAATATAGGTAAAACTGAAAATAAAGGCATTATTAAGCAAATACTGAATAGGAGATGGCAAAAGCAGTGGGAGGAAGAGAGGAAAGGAAGATGGTTCTACAGAGTGCAAAGGAAAGTGGGAGAAATGAGATGTGGAGGTAAGAGCAGAAGAGAGGAGTCGGTTCTATCAAGACTGAGATTTGGGCACACAGGTCTGAACAGTACACTGTTTTTAAAGCTCACATATTATGCACTTTGCTGTCAATTTTATATGGTCTAAGTCAGGGGTTCTCAACCTTCTGCAGTTGGGCCCCCCCACCGCCCCTGACAACACCCCCCCCCCCACACACACACACACACACACCACCCTACACAGATAGATAGATAGATAGATAGATAGATAGATAGATAGATAGATAGATAGATAGATAGATAGATAGATAGATGGATAGATAGATAGATAGATAGATAGATAGATAGATAGATAGATAGATAGATAGATAATCTATTATTGTTATTATCACAAGGGCTAGGCCAGTGGCGCACCTTTGAGTTGAACATTGGGTTTAGGGTTGGGGTCCGGAAATTTCTTATATTTTAACGTTAAATGCATCATTCTGGTGCACTTTAAAAGCTAATTATGAGATCGTATCAATGAGACACTGAGGAAATGTTTTTTTTTTAAATCTCCTTAGAAGAGAAGAAAATAGTAGCCTAAATAGAAAATACACAGAAAAAATTCTACAATAGGTATACCTGTTATGAAAAAGCTTCACAAAACAAAGTCTATGATTAATGGGAAACACTGCTGTCTGACAACCCAGTTCAGAGAATGTTTCAACTATTGAGTCAATCAAGATATTAACTTTAAAAAAGGGACCATTTACATTTAACATTGAGAACACATTAAGCACTGTCCTCTCACAGATTTTTTTTTTTTACCATCAAACTCTTGAGTCTGAAATAGTTGGGAAATATAGCCTATAGTTTCAGATAAGAAATCTTCCCAGCCCTTACACTTTCATTTTTGTCCGTTTTGGGAAGAAGGTTGTCTTTAATATTTGGAAAGTGGCCAGCTTTAGCTCAAAATGCTACCTGCGATTAATGTGCTGTGCAGCCTGAACGCGGAGTTGTGTGTGTCTCAGTGGCGATTCCAGGAAATTTTGACTGGGGGTGGCCAAGGTGGGCCACAGAGCTAGAGTGGGGTGGCCAAGGTGGGCCACAGAGCTAGAGTGGGGTGGCCAAGGTGGGCCATAGAGCTAGAGTGGGGTGGCCAAGGTGGGCCACAGAGCTAGAGTGGGGTGGCCATCGCACCCCTGAATGAATAGCATGTGATATGCTGTACAGCCAATTCAAAGATGATTTATAATCCCAAATGCCCAAATCATGTTAGTATCCATTGTAATGTTTGTCAGAAAACTAAACCCCTGAAGGGGGGTCTGGGGGCATCCCCCCCAGAAGATTTTTTTGTGTTTTTAACATGTAATCTAAGCATTCTGGTGCATTCTGGCGAAGATAATAAATATTATTTCAGTTCAGATGAATAGTAAAATTAGCAAGACAACATAACTTGCTAGCAGCCAGATGCCTAACAACTGGACAGAGGGACAGATGACAACTAGCTTTTGACCAAATATCTTGCTAAAAAAATAAACCTTTATTTATGAAATTCTGCCCTTAATAAGAACATGTTACACTTGCTAACTACAAACTTAAATTTTTTTATTCAGATTTCAAATCTGCTGGGACACGTGCCCATACATGTGCATGGGTGGCACGCATGTCACAAGCACACTTATGCTGTTTTCAAGACCTTTGCTGAACAGAGACCAGTTCTAGTGGCGACAGTCCTACCATTAATTTAGTAGTTGAAAATTGCAAACTGATCTCATATCAGTGGATTGGAGTGTTTGTGTGATGAACTTGGCAACTACCTATCAAAAAAAGTTAAGAAAGAAAAAAAATACATATAATCTCTGAACTAGGCTACATATCAAGAAAAAAAATTAAATTCCAAAAAAAAAAAAAAAAATATATAGGGGAAGGTGGGGTGATTTGTGCAACTTTTTACTCAAAGTGATTTTAAAGTGAGGCCTTGACAGTTATGTCTCCAACTCAAATATGTACATATATTTCAGGATGTTGTGCATCCCTGGCAATAAAAACTTTGGATCTGGAATAAACTGTTTAAGAAATATGGCTTTCGGAAAAAAAGTTGTCTTGTCGCACAAATCACCCCACGTAGTGGGGTGATTTGTGCGTCATTGTGTCACAATGACAAAGTCACCATCATCATCTTTCTGGCCATCTGAACTCTCATCAGTGGTGTCGTTAAGTGGAATTGAGATGTCACTCTCTTCTGAGCTACTGTAGACAATCACTTTCTTTTGGTGACCAGCGTATACAGCCATGCCACTGGCACAACTCTCAGAAATGTACTTTGCACTAGTTGCTCCGTGCTTGTGGAACCAACTGCCACCTGACAAATGTGATTCCCCCTACATTTCTGCCTTTAAATCAAGGCTCAAAACCCATATGTACACCCTGGTGTTTCCTCCCCATTAACTATCTTACCTCTGCACTACTATCTGTGTTTATGTGGATGTATGGGCTTTACGTCTTTTATTTTGGTTATTGTTATTGTACCTTCATTGTTTACCTACTGAATGCACTATGTACAGCACTTTGGACAGTGCAAACTGTCATAAATGTGCTTTTATAAATACATTTTACTTACTTACTTACTTATAACTCACCCAGGCCCTTGCGCACAAATCACCCCATCCCCAGAATTTTGGATAATAGGCATGATGCAGCAATTTAGGGTTGACATTGTGCTAACTATATAGACTCAAAGTGTAGCATACCAAAGCACTAAAACATGTGTCAAATGTTTTCAAACGTGTCTATAATTGTTCAGACACAATAATCGAAAAACCTTGATCATGGAAATTTTACTTTGAAAGGCAAAACACAGTTTTTTGAGCTTAAATGTGCTTATATCTTATTCCTTGTGTCTCCCTTCTTTACAGGATGAGTCAAATGGATGGCTCTTCTTAAATATGTGGTCACATTTCCAATTTCTTCCACGGTTTTCTAGAAACAAGGGGTTTTGCAACTTCCAAAATGCACAAATCACCCCACCTTCCCCTATTAAGATTTTTTTTTTTTTTTTTTTTCATCCCCCTCGCACCCCCCCGGTAGAGTGTCCGCGCCCCCCTGGGGTTGAGAACCACTGGTCTAAGTAGTCCCTAATACTTATTTTTTTAGATGTTTGCTGAAAAACTTGTTCAGATCATTTATTGTAGCAAGCCTCTATACCCTGATTGTCCTCTGGTCTCAGGATGACCTATATTTGTGCGATCTGGCTGGCCCCTCCCACCTCTCTGTCGGGCTTTCTTTATATGTCCATGGGGCTCTCCCACCGTCTCTGCCGTGCTCTCGCGATACTAGAGAGACACTGCGTGACTGCGAACACAGTGTTTACCCGGCCGGAGCTAAGCAATACTTTGAACAGTTTGACATGACCTGACATGATTAAAACCAGTGAAAACAGTAGCTTCAAAGTTTGATTTCTACAGGAATATCTTCCCATCCTTTGTCATGTTAAAAACGAGTAATTTTCAGACTGCTGTGGGGAATATAAACAGCGTGTTATGAGCAAAACTTGGTGCTACAACCGAAGCTACATGGGCGCTAACGCTAAAAATAAGACTCAGACGATAAAATAAACTAAAAATACCACACAAATCAGTGAAAAAAATATCTTCAAATTTGACTTCCACACTATTAAGTTACAATCCTTTGTCCTGTTAAAAACGAGGCATTTCCAGACTGGTGTGGGTAATAGAATTATGTTTGTATGAGCAAAAGCTGATTGCTTGTCTCGAAGCTAGCTCGGAAGCTACCGGCTAAAAATACCACACAAATCAGTGAAAAGAATATCTTCAAAGTTGACTTCCACACTATTAAGTTCCAATCTTTTGTCCTGTTAAAAACGAGGCATGTCCAGACTGGTGTGGGTAATAGAATTATGTTTTTATGAGCAAAAGCTGAATGCTTGTCCCAAAGCTGTACACCAGTCAGGCAAAAATACCAATAAAAAAATTTCTTTCAGTTTCACTATTTGAAAAAACCCACAAGTAGCTTCCTATCCGTTGTGTTATTAAAAACGAGGCATGGACTGCTATGGTTAAGATAAATTAGTGGAGTATGAGCAAAAGCATTCTGTGTTGGTGTATGTCACATTCAGGCTGTAGACTACTATGGGCATCTTGTCGCTTAGCGGGGAAAGCAACATGGCTGTCGCTCGGAAAATTTCCTAGAGGATCTCGGGGCCATGGACCAATAAGAAATGGGGGGGGGGAGGAGTTATCATAGACTAGTGCACGGTGGACGTTTCTGGGGGGGAAGCATGGACATATGAAGAAAATATGGGGATGTGGCTGTGCCGACTATTACGTAATAGTCGGCGAGAATTCTGACTGGAGTATATTGGGGGGGAGGGGTGGGGGTTTCAGAAAGGGGGAGAGTGAGAAAAGGAGAAATTGTTATTTTCTTTTATATTTTGGCAGTCTCTAGGCACACCGTGGACCCATGGATATGTTGGAACACATTTAAAAAGTGCATTTAGCATAATATGTGACCTTTAATATGAAAACATGAAACAGGCAGATGTGAATGTGGGCCAGAAGAGACTGTAGAACATGTTATAATGCAGTATGAGAGATATGAGGAAGGCAGAAGGCAGATGATAAAAAAAGAAAAAGTAAGTTTTGATTTAATAGTCATTTTACAAAATAATTCCAATAAGTGTCATCAAATTCTATTTCATTTTCTTAGGGCAACTGATTTGTTTTTGAAAATATAGGTTATACATTATTTGAATTATTTTCTTTTTATTTTCTTTTTTTTGTTGAAGCGAGGTTGTTATTTATTCTACACGCCATACCAGTAGATGGCGGTAATGCATATTTAAGTTGTTTGCCAACCGCCAAAAAACAATACACAAGAAGGAGAAGAAGAAGAAGAAGAAGAATCTGATCAGGAGCTGCGCATGCGTGGTAATTTCTCACAACATTGGAAGATTCAGCAAACAACACAAGCCTCTTCGCCGTCTCATCTTTATCTATCTGGTTGGTAATGTTGCTAAACCTCAACGTGATTGTTGTAGTTTGTTAACGATTCTAGAGAGATAGTTTTAGTTTAAGGTCGATGTGTGAAATGAGCGGAGTTTGTCTTCCTTTCACTAAGGTGTAGCTGCAAAGAAACAAACATGGCGCTGACTCCCGCGTTTACTGTTACTGGTATAGCCCTTTCCCGCTACATTGTACCGTCAACTCGCCCCTGGTACAGGTACTGTTGTACAGGTCGATTTTTATCACAAGATGGTGGTCGTTATTTTGCTTTCTTCTTTCAAACTTCCAGCACGACATGTAGCCTACAGTATTAGCCTCAGCTTGACTTACACACAGCAGAGTCTAAAGCTGGGAACACACCGCATTGGCCGCCTGCGGCGGTTGGCCGCGTGAATGCAGGAGGTTCGCCGCTTGGTCATATTGGGCCATGTTCACCGCAGTCGCCGCCGCGGCCAACCGCAGCCTCATCGTAGGCAGCGGTTGGCCGCGTGACAGCAGGAGGCTCGCCGCTTGATCATATTGGGCCATATATTCCTGACGCCGACGCCGAGATCAGACCTGTCACACTTACGGTGCAACAACAACAATAACATGGTCCAGCTGTGCCAAAAAATACAGATGTAGGTTCACTGTGTAACCAGCGGCAGTCATGTCACAAATATCATTAAAACAGCCTGAAGACGCACCCCGATCGCAAATACACACACATTAACAGCAATTCAGCAACATATCTAAACACATTAACAACAGCAGTGTGTGCTCAGCAGCACAAATAAAGGCAGACATCAGCCTACCTGAAAGTGAAAGTGTGCCGGCTGACGGAGGACAACACCGGTTCTTCGCTGCACTATATTGGAATTCCACACGGACACCGCCGTCAAGTTTGGGTATATTATCCTCAGGAACAGCACACAGCTTGGTGAGTTTCACTATGCTAACCGGCGCTACCTTGGCTAAAGTACAACCAACAGCTAAACAGATGCAAAATAGCCTACACATATTTGCAGAATGTATTGGAAGCCCGATGTCCTCACTCCACACGCCCACCTCGTCTTGCAGACCACCGCCACCGGGCAATCTCAACGCTGATTGGCTGTGGAGGCGCGGTGCCCGGCGGCGCTGCAGAAAAAGATGAAAAATTTCATCTTTTTCTGCGGCGCCGTGCTCGCCGCACAAGCCTTCGATTCACGCTCCTTCGATGACACAATTTCTATGCGCCGCTAATGGCCGCGCTCCCGATTCACGCGCCTCTCATGAGGCGCGGCCACGCGCCGCGCAAGCCCCCGCCGATGGCCGCTGGACGCCGATTATTGGGTGGACGCGCGGCCACGCGCTAGTACATTGACTTTGTATGTAATCTCGCCGCGCGGCCAGTGCGGTGTGTTCCCAGCTTAAGAGCTACACCGCCCATATCTGGCGTGAACTTTTACTAAAGGCTCCTGCTCTTTCATACGTAATCATTAAACCGTGTCGCCAAGGTTCTTATCAGTATGTTCTGGGTTTGTCTTTTATTTAGTCTTTTGTGCATGAGTGGAAATCAAATATGTCCATGTTCAGGTCCAAACTTTTCCGTTTACTTAACGTCTGTTTGCATCACTGTTCCTGCGATGGACATGGGGATATTAAAACAGGCTTCAGTGTCAGTAAATCATAACCGACAGTGTGAGCTAAATTATGAAGATTAACTAGCAGACATATGCTGGACTGAAACTTACTGTTTAACAATGTTTTGGTTAATCTATCTATCATATTATTGTAGTCAAGAGTGAACTACTAAGACCAATTTGTTTGATCAGTGAAGGATTGTCTGTGTTCATCATGTAGACTAAAATAAAATGTAGGAAATGGCAAGGAAGATTTATGGGGTTATATCTTATTTCTTGTTCAAAGTTGTGCTCTATACTTTAGAAGTGTTTCTTGTTGTTTTCAGTTTCAGTTTCTTTTCAATTGCAGTATTTCAAGTCACTGTTTTTGGTCCCTCCCCGACTAACCGTCTACTTGTGTTTTGAGGCGTGTTGCAGCTCATCTCAGACGAGCCTATTGTCTTCCTCCTTACCTTGTTAACATATCAAAACCAACTGCTTAGTTAGAGCTCACTCAAAGCACAAATAAACAACTGCACTTTAGAATAACAAGCCCAAGATACGCGACCCCTGACTTGCTAAGTAAAAGTAACTTGTTTATTTCAAATTCTTTATGGGGAATGGCTGATAGGGCTCTTCTCTCTCAACATTTACAAAAGTGGATTCAGCAGCACTGGCTGTCACAATGGACTAGAGCAGGGGTTTTTAAAGTGTGAGAGAGTGAGCCCCCCCCTCAGAGAACAAATTTCAGCGGAGCCCCCCCTCCCAAAAAAAAATTCTAAATTCCTGTGTGTTTTGAAAGATCTTTTAATTAATTATATTTAAAACACATTCTAAACATCTTTGTGCGTTTTAAACAATTTGTTTTAGACATTCTAACATCTTTATCTAAGTATGTTTTTGTTTTGCTTTTTAAAAATACATTTGAACATCTTAATCTAGTGGTTTAATCCTGCTTCCTTTAAGCACGGATAGTAGTGACTGAGTGTGCAGCGGAGTGAAAAAGATAGACAGACAGACTTGCCCAAATGATTGACTATTGTTAAATGTCATTCACACACCCAGTGTTTTTTCGCTAGTCCCTCCAATGTCCTGCTGGGTGAAAATAGTAGCCAGCGGAGAACCAGACCCTCCTAGGGAGGTCAGGGGGTATGAGATTTTTTTTTACCTTTTTAAAGTGAAATGCATGAATCTGGTGCACTTTGAGAGGAAAATTAAGAGGCTAAATCTGAGGAATTTTGTGTGAACAAATAATTTGGAGAGGAGTGGAGTGGGGTCGGATGAATTAGGGCCCGTGTCCACCTAACGCCTTTTTCCCACCGCAAGCGCCTTTTTTCAATTGATTCCCAATGAGAAGCGGCCGCCTCGGGAAAAGGCGGCCGCTCTGAGAAAAGGCGCAGTGCCCAGCGGTTTTTTTCGAGCGCTTTTTGTCTTTTTGTGCGGCCGCTTCGAGATTTGCAAGTTGAAAAAAGTTTAACTTTTCAGAAAGGCGGTGGGGACGTCACCGCCGCTTTTTTCAAAGGGCCAATCAGATAGTAGATCGTCGGGACTCGTCGCCTTGGCAACAAAGAAGACGGAAGAGAAACTGCTTTTTCCGTCTCTGTTTACCCGAAACTGTACGAAAATAGTGACTTAAAATGACCAGAACAGAGGGAGGAGAGCCTGTTTGTGGGAGCAGATTAGGCGAACACTTGATTCTCTGTATTTTTTATCTCCTACGGATCGTTTCATGCGCACACATCAGCCTACAACTTGCTCCGTGTGTGTTTGCAGGAGCCGTGATAACTCCTCATCCAAACAGAGGATGGTGGAAAGTATTCTCTGTTTCATAAGACTACTCATATTAAAATGTAACGATTTAAATAGAAAACAGCAAACCTAAACAGTTAAACCAGTGTTGATAGGTCTGACTGACAGGTGACGATCAGCATTTTCTCTCCCCCGATCACAGCACTCTCTCTCCCAGCTCATAAAACGCTTGAAAAAAGCGGTCGAAAAAACCGGTTGTAAAAAACGCTCAGTAGACACACTCCCGAGCGCACAGCCAGCGTTTAACGCTGGAAAAAGGCGTTAGGTGGACACGGGCCCTTAGAAGCTATTGAAGAAAGACACATGGACTTTCCATCAAAATATTAATTTAAAATAAAATATTATGTAGGGTCCTCTGGGCTTGGTGCTCTTTTTTTAACAATACATATTTCTCTGTAATATAGTGAATGCATTTAAATGCAGTGAGAGGAACGAAGCAGAAGAACTCTGTCCAGCTATCTTTATTTCCACAGGCAAGGACAATGGACTAGAGAATCCTCCTTTGCAGTGAGTGAGTGTTGCTGTTAGTAGTAGCCTCTGTAGTTGATTCTGTAATGTTAAAGGTTTGTTCCCCCTGCAACACTGCTGATCACTGAATGACGTTGATGGTTGATTTAAGAACGTTGCTCACTACCTAGCAGCACATGCTATCAAACAGCGCCAGCACACTAGTTGGTTTAGCTTACATTAGCTAATCATTGTCACCTTTTCTTTACAGGTCCGTGGTCTGACCAAACGTCTGTGAGCTCGACACACAAACACCGTCTCTGGTTACTATCTGCTGCCACCGAGGAAGAAGCATGAGTTCTCCACAAACGGTGACTATACAGTTTATGTTACTATGGCGTTATTATGACATTTCTTCTGTTTTTAGCCGGTAAAAGTGTTTCTTTATATTTTTATTTAACCTTTATTTATACTTGAGATAGCATTGAGGGGTGACCATATAGCCTAATTAAAACAGTTAAAGCAAGAGTTTGGCAGATTCAATATAGCATGTTTAAATTGGTTAAAGGATATCATGGTATTAATTTTAATTTGTTGCTGTAAGCTGTTCCAGGAGTCAGGGGCACTGAAGCTAAAAGCTGTCTTTCCCAGCTCAGACCGGGCTTGTGGGACATAAAGCATAATCATGTCAGTGGAGCGGGTCTGATAAAGCCCATCTGAAATTTGCAGCATTTCTGTTAAATAACGAGGAAGCTTCCCGGTCAAGGCTTTGTAAATAAAAATGTGCCAATGTGCGTCACGTCTCTCTTTAAGGCAGGACCACCCAACCTTTTCATATAAAAGACAATGGTGTGTGTCATAAGCATCTCGTGTGATATTATATGGGAGTTGTTCCTCAGCCTTGTGGGTCTAAGAGTCAAATTGAATATCAACTTAAGACTCATTTCTTGTAACAACAGCCCCCTTTTACTGTTTTGCTGCACTGAACTGGAAGTGTTGAGGAAGTCGTAAAAATATTGAGAAATGCCTGTTGAATCTACAAAAAAAAAAATCTTCCTCAAAAATTAAAAATTGTTCGTCCAAAGAACAAAAGAACTGCCTCTATTCTTTAATCTTATGAATGGTTTGCATCTTGTGGTGAACCCTCTGTATTTGCTCTCTTGGGCTGTGTTCGGAAAGCCATACTAGCGTCCTACATCCTACATATTCACCATCTATATACTGCATACTGTCTACTCAAATAGGCCTTTCACACCGCCGCAAAATCGGAGCTAGTTCTGGGCTTGTTCGGAGTTAGAGCCAGTGTTTTGGTTTCACACCGCCAGAGAGCCTGCTCCGGGCCGTAAAAACCGGGGGAACTCATACCCCAGGATTGAGCAGGGTTTGATAAGAACTGCTTGCGCGAACGGTTGGGGGAGGGATTATCCTGACCAACCAGAGCAACTCAAACCTCATGCCCGCCATATTTAAAAACACCGCTACTACGAGACGTAAACATAACATAATTACCGAACGTAGCGATCAAATTGACCGGCGAGAATACGCTGTATGGGTCCTGTTTGCTTAAGAAAGCAAAGCGAGAGCCAACAAGTGTAAAAATAAGACGTATTCGCCGCTGTTGTTGTGCTTAAAGCTAGCGGTAGCTTTAGCGTTAGCCACAAGAGCAGCGGCGTCGGGTGACGTACACACACGTTTACAGTGACGTCATGACGTTGCTCTCTTGCCGGCTCCATGGCTGTCTCCGGTCGATGTGAAACCAACCGGTTCATAACTGGGATAAGGCTGTAACCAGTTTTGAACTGACCCCAACACCAGCCTGGAACTGACTCTTGGTTCATTTTGGTGTGAAAGGCCTAAAAGATCGATTGTGTATGCGAGGTGCGTCGAAACGTTTTCAGTGAAGTATACTCAAGCAATAAAGAATTTCTTCTTCTTATAAGATTTTATTCGCTGTTTAGCGTATAATCGCCCTCTACAGGTTAGATATTGAACTAGATTTTTACAGTCCTGTGTTCATCATCTGTGTTTTAGACCTCTTGTTTTATAATTATGTTTTGAGGCGGAGGATCCCTCCGACGCTCTCTGTCCGGCTCATCAGCACTCAGCTGTCTGTGAGTTGAGCTGGACGAGCCGCGGTGTGTGGAACAGCGATCTGTTCTGATCTCTCTCCACTATCAGACTCACATCACTCATTTCACTTTGTAACTCTAATGGTGTTAGGTATTTATCTTCATCTCTTATCTATTGTAAGAGTTTATGAATGACTTACAGTACAGTTGTCAGATCTCGGACCCCAAACAATGTCGTTGCCTAGCAACTTGTTCATTTTCCTGTGCGGGTAGAATTGACCCAGTGCATTGTGGGGCGGTTGAGTAGGAAAAGTATCCAATCGCTCCATACCCAAAATCTTCCTGGAAGTTAGTACTCATCCGGGAATTTCTTGCATACCCAAACTCGCATACCCAACCGTCACATACTCAAATTGAAGTCAAAATAGGTTTGAGTAGGACGTTAGTATGGCTTTCCGAACACAGCCTTGGAGTCTTCTCTTTATGGTAGACTTGGATAATGACATGCCTACCTCCTGGAGAGTGTTCTTCACTTGGCTGGATGTTGTGAAGGGGTTTTTCTTTAAAGCCACTACGAGTAACATTTAAATATCTTTAAAACAGCCTCATGTTTCCTCTGATAATCATAAATTACCTCTAACAGCAAACGCGCCATTTTAGTTTGGAAAACAGCTGCCCATAGGCACGGAAGCATAACATTTCTTTACCGTGTGACTTTGTATATTTTTGACCTTTTTTCAGTAAATCTTTTGAACCAGAAACAATATCTCATGTCATTCGCGTCAGACTAAGTTACTGTGCCTACAGCTGGATTGTGGTATCGAAATTTGAAGTATACAGACGGAATGCCACTACATTAAGTAAAGAAATAAGCTCACGAACGGACCGCGGAAGTGATTGATGGTGGCCTCGTGATCGCTGCATGCAGCCAGCGCAACTGACAGATCCCAGGGGAGAAAGAAAAGGAGGCATCGTCATCCAATGGAGTTACTCAGCGCAACTTTGTGGTAGGCTGTTGAGTGAAAGTAAACTTCAGAAAAGGTAATGAAAGGATGGAAAACCTATGAAAGCCTCAACAAATGCTAGTTTGATTCAAGATCATCGCTATTCGGTGACGTAATCGTCTTTCTACGTGCACATTATGATTGCCGACTCAGCTAAAACACCCTTTGATGTCTGCGTGTTCAGAAGTTGTGATGCACCTGTTTGATGAGGAAAAGTACAAGAAAGATATTTTTGGCTCATTTGCTCTCAATTTACGCATGGCTTTGCTGATATGATGGCTGAAGATAAAGAGGTTATTAGCGCTGTAGAAATGGAACCTAAAAGAACGGTCAAGTTAACAGAGAAAGCATTGGAGAATAAACTGCATAGGCTTATTGGCGCCAGAAGAGGAGTATTGGCTCGAATACTTGTCAAAAAGAAAGAAGTTGAAAATTGGAAGGCTGATGCTGACAACTTACAAAGAGTGCAACAGTGTATGCACAATGACTTCACCATTCTCGTCACTGAGTTTAGAGATTTAAGTGAGCAAATAGAAGATCTTTTACTTGAAGATGAAAAAGATGCAGATAGAATAAACTAGTTTGAGCCTAAGATGTTGACTATCGCCCAGTTTGAAGAAGAAACTGAAAAGTGGATGGATGCTTTAAGAGAAAGCAAAACCAACAAAGGAAAAATAGAGGCTCATGTGGAGGATATAGAAGATGACATAGGCCCCGAAGATAGCGCATCACAAGTGCCGCAAGCTACAGGTTCCCATGTTGTGAGGCCAAGACACACAGATAACACTGACAACCAAGGCAGAAGCAGTGATGGTTTACTTAAGGTAATGCAGAACCAAAATATGATCACTGAAATGCTAGTTAAGCAACAGAGACAGGCTCAGCTTCCAGCTAGAGGTACCAGTGTTTAAAGGAAACCCGCTTAACTACAAATCCTTTATTAGAGCTTTCGAACAGACTATCGAGCAGAGAACTGATAACGATCAGTACAATCTGTATTACTTGCAACAGTACACTGCAGGCTTGTGCGTATCTGCGAGCACATGCCACCGCACAGAGGTTTCAAGGAAGCAAAACGACTGCTTCACAAGCATTATGGAGATGAGCTAACTATAGCTAGCGCATATATCGATAAAGCTTTGAAGTGGCCGCAGATTAAAACAGAAGATGGAAAAGCATTGACCGCATATGCTGTGTTTTTGACTGGCTGTCATAACACTATGGAAGATGTTGAGTTCATGGAGGAGATGGATAATCCCACAAATTTGAGGCTAGTGGTATCCAAGTTGCCATTCAGGATGAGAGAAAAATGGCGCAATGAAGCATTCAACATCAAAGAAAAAAGAGGATGCAGAGCAAGATTTGCAGACCTTGTCATGTACATTGATCGTCAAGCAAAAATAGCTGTGGATCCACTCTTTGGTGACCTTCAAGACAACCGCACCTCTACACCAGCAGGGATTTTTCCTGGCTCAGAATGGGCCTTTGGGGGGTCAGTACGTGACCGACTTTTTTTGGGGTCGCGACAGTAAAGGCAAACGGTTTGTGTATTTTAAGAGGGGTGTTGGGAGAGGGGAGTTTCTGTCCAGCTAAAGAGCATTTCAGTCAGCCTGTCAATCACTGCGTTACCATGGAGCTCACTGACGCTTATGAAATCACAATAAACAACCTGTAGATATGAAGTCAAAATACTAATAATGACTAGGCCTACCTGTTTAATACTTTAATTGTTTCTAATTGATCTAAACCATGGAAGAAGGTAGGGCTGCTCAATTATGAAAAAATCATAATCATGATTATTTTGAGTAATCACATTGTGTTATCACGATTATTAAAGACAGTTAATCATTGATTTAAGAACATTATGCATTTATTTTACTTTTAACAAGGTTTTTTTTCTAAAAACACCATGACTTTGGACTTTAAACAAAGGCCTAATTGAACTGAAAACAGGGAGAATAGAAATAGGCTAAATAAGTGAAACATATTTTTAATAATTTAATAAAAATATGTCAAAATAAAAATAACCAATCGTAAATGGTGTTGATAGGGCACGTCTTTTGCTAGCATTGAATGTAAGGGCATGATTTATTTATGTCTCATGGAGCTGGCTGGATAGGCAGTTGCATTGTAGTGTTGACAGTTGTGGTGGCAGGAGTTAAGGAGCTTTAAACTTCCTGTTAATTCATTGATTGCTTGGTCATGGACCACTATGACTCGACTTAAAGTGAATAAACAAATTGGTCGGGATGTTTAAAGGAGCAGATCAGGTCGTATATCACTTTTCTTTCTCTCTCTCTGTCTCTCGGTCGCGTATGTCATGTTACTCGCGTGTCCGCGCGTGACAAATCTTGCACATTATTTTAGTTTGTTGTGAGTCTGAAGTGTTTTCAGACAACACAATTAGTTTTACCTTTATTCTCGTCATCTAGAAGTTTTTCAAAACACCCGGCAATGCGCAACATCTCCCTCGTACTCTCTGGACTAGCCGTTAGCGAAACTATCAGGTGAGGGAGGGGCCGAGCGGAGCTCACGGCTGAAAGGGTTTGCTGCATTTATAAGCCTGCATACCCCGGCGAGCGGAACAATGATAGTTTAATAACGATTATCCCCGACCTGATTTCTTTTTTTACAACTGAGATTGCAAGTAATATGACTGGAATGGCGCGGAAATGGAAACACATTTGGAGCCGTTTTAAGTAGATTTTTATTTATTTATCTATATATATATATATATAAAAAAAAACACTTTGGCGCTGAGGATTTTCCTTTGGGGGGCGCTAAAATTCCTTTGGCGGGCGCCAACATTTTTTGAATGCAGGAAAAACCCTGCACCAGTGAAAAGTCAGGAAAGGGGGAAGTTTGTCAAAAGTGGAGTTAAAGGAAGCAGCTTTGCGACCAATGTGTCGGTGGAAAACGAGAAGCCAGATTCTATAGCCAAACAGATTAAACCGTTCACAGCAGCTAACGCCTTTGAGGCACCATGTCTTTTTTTGTGAAAAGAATTACGCATTGGAGTCCTGCTTCAAGATTAAAAGGCTAGCAAATAATGAACGTGTTGAATTCTTAAAGACCAAGGGGCTATGTTTTGGATGTTTGACACAAGGCCATCTTAGCAAAACCTGCAAGAGGAGAATGGTGTGCAAGCAGTGCTCACATAAGCACCCAGACATTCTTCATCTGGAAAAAGAACCCACTAAGAACACATCTATGTTGACGATTGCTGATCACACTCTGACCGAAGAGAGCTCACATGCGCAAAGTTCTACTACAAAATAAGTAGTTGGCTACACTGGGGCCGGAGAGACAAAGTTTATGTTATCGATTGTGAAAGTGAAAGCCCGTAACAGTGGAAGGTACATAAAAACGTATGCCTTCATGGATGCTGGAAGTACAGCCACGTTCTGTACTGAGGATCTTCGAAAGAAGCTGAACCTGAAAGGAAAGCCAACTCAGATCTTGTTGAGCACAATGGGCAGAGATGAACCTGGTGGACAGAAGCTGATTAACAGTTACATGCTCTCAGACTTGGAGGTGTGTGGCCTGGAGAGTATGGATTACCTTCATTTGCCCAAGGTCTTCACACACAGCAACATCCCTGTTCAGAGAGAAAACATCCCCAGTCAACAATATCTGCAAAAGTGGCCATATCTGAGTGAAGTTAACTTACCACACATTGACGCCGATGTGGGCCTTCTCATAGGATGTAACGACTCAAAGGCAATGGAGCCGTGGCATATTATTAATAGCCAAGATGAAGGGCCCTACGCGGTGAAGACTGTCCTGGGTTGGATGGTGTGTGGACCTGTAAAGGATGAGAACATACTTACCAAGGATGCGACAGCTCATTACAGTGTAAACCGAATCTCAGTGGTGGAAGTAGAACAGCTACTGGTCCAGCAGTACAACACAGACTTCCCGGAGCTTCATTATGATGACAAGGAGGAGATGTCTCAGGAGGACAAACAGTTTATGCTGTCAGTACAAAAGACAACCAGGTTTGAAGATGGACATTATTGTGTAGGACTTCCACTGAGAAACGAAGCAGTTAAGATGCCAAACAATCGCTGCGTGGCGGAGCACCGAGCTGCTAGTCTGAGGAGAAAGCTGGCTAAGAGTGAAGCGTTTCTAGAAGATTACAAAGGCTTCATGAAGACCATTTTGGAAAAAGGCTATGCTGTTGAAGTTCCTCAAGAATAGCTTGCTCGCGCTGACAACAGGGTCTGGTACGTCCCACACCATGGGGTGTACCACCCGAAGAAAAATAAAATCAGGGTGGTTTTTGACTGCACAGCCTCATACCAGGACGTGTCGCTAAATGGTCAGTTGCTACAGGGACCTGACCTCACCAACACACTCATTGGTGCTTTAATGAGGTTTCGAGAAGATTTGATCGCAATGATGGCAGACATTGAGTCAATGTTTTACCAGGTGAGAGTATCAGAGGAAGACGCCGACCTGTTGCGGTTTTTGTGGTGGCCGGACGGCAACCTGAGCACACCGGTTAAAGAGTATCGGATGGCGGTGCACCTCTTTGGAGCGAAGTCGTCTCCTAGTGTTGCTTCTTATGCTTTACGGAGAACAGCGGAAGACAGAAGAGACAAAGCTGCACCAGACGCCGTCGAAACAGTACTGCGCAACTTCTACGTAGACGACTGCTTAAAATCAGTGTCCACCGAGGAGGAAGCAGTTGCCTTGGCGAAGAACCTTCAAGACCTGTGTGCAGATGGAGGTTTTAACCTCACGAAATGGGTGAGCAATAGCAGGAAAGTTCTGACATCCATCCCTGCAGAGCACCGTGGCAACGAGCTGAAGGACCTCGATCTCGCTCATGATGCACTACCGACTGAACGAGCCTTTGGTGTACAGTGGTGCACAGAAGATGATATGTTTACATACAGTATCAAGCTTCAGGACAAGCCAATGACCAGAAGGGGGATTCTTTCTGTGGTAAACTCCATCTACGACCCTCTTGGCTTCCTGGCACCGCTGGTACTTCCTGCCAAGCTTCTCATGAGGGACCTGTGCAAAGAAAAACAAGGATGGGATGACGAAATAAGTGGTAAGCGAGCGGAGCAATGGTGTAAATGGATGGAAGATCTCACTCACCTCTCAGGCTTCAGCATAAGCAGATGTGTGAAACCTGTTGACTTTGGAAGGACAAAGGAAGCACAGCTGCATAATTTTTCAGATGCGATCTAAATACAGATAAAACTAAATGAATGCTTTTTTCAAATGGAAAAGCTTTACCAAAAGTTTTGCCAAAGCTTTTAACTAGTCATGGGACCGAAATTGAAAGGGTCAATTCGTACAAATACCTGGGTTTCATTATTGATGAAAAATTGTCTTTTAAATTTCATATTGAAAAACTGGTCTCCAAATTAAAAATTAAATTAGGTTTCTTTTTTAGAAATAAATCATGCTTCTCATGGCAGGCCAGGAAACGTCTGTTCACTGCGACTTTTTTACCATTGTTAGATTACGGTGACCTGCTGTTCATAAACGCCCCTGACCAGTACCTCAAGAAATTGGATACCGTCTACCACTGTGCTCTGCGATTTTTAACTGGCTGTGGAAATCGTGTCCACCATTGTACCCTGTATGCCACTGCAAAATGTCCATCGCTATCTGTACGCAGACTCTCACATTGGTTGTTTTTTGTTTACAAGTGTCTTATTGGGCTGGTCCCTTCATATCTATGTGTTTACATGTCCACAAACAAATGTAGCTATGGTTTGCGTTCTAGGGATGTGTTACACAGGGTTCAACATAACTTTTTTTTCCTACTGGCCCGCCGGGCCAGTGGATCTGAGTTTTACTGGCCCCTTGTATATTTTCACTGGCCCTGCACACACTTTTTTTTTCTTCATAATTTAGTGTCAATAATTATAATACCTGTATTAGAAAAATAAAGAAAGATAACCAGATCTAAAGGGAATATCTATACTGTAACAGTATAGATATTCCCTTTAGATTTGGTTATTTTTATTTTAGTTAATTATATGAAATGTTGATATTGCTCATACACATAATATAAAACCAGGCAAACATATTGAATTAGAAGCCAACTGAAAGTATGTTGAAAGAGTCGGCCAGTATTTTAAAGTCCAGTAGTTTGATTTTATGATTTTTGATTGTTTTTATTCTTGAATTTGGGCAGTTTAATGAATAGTTCACCTGCAGAAGTCATGTTCAAACATAAAAAAAAAATAAGAGATGAAGGTCTGATCATTCTTTGTGGTGTGGTAGGCTGTTTTTTACTTTCTCTATATGCATTAGGGATGTGAATGTGTCGACCGAATGACCGGTTTTCCACTTGCGCTCAAGTTGACTTTAAAAATAGAATAGAAATACGAAAATCAGGGGGTTATACCGTTTTTTTAATGGGATATTTCACCGTGTATGTGAGTTCACGTCTGGTCGTGAGCGCGCTGCAGGAGTGTCACTTCTCCATGAAGTGTCAGCTTCACATAAGAGTCCGGTGTGGGACCATTTTTTCAAACTATTGATAAAAAACAATGCAGTGCAAAATATGCAGCATAAGTTAAACGCTCGTCTGAGACTATGACGTTAAATCACCTTAGAAACACACAATGCGTTCGTCCGATCACAGCAGCGTTTCACCGTGTGATCTCGCCAGCGAGTGAGCCGCCGCGCAGATGAACTGTGGTTTGTGGCTAAAATAATAACCGGGGATATTCTCCCCGTTAGCGATTTCAATGGGAAAGACTTCCGCGATTTGATTGAATGTCTCGAGCCTGAAAACACAGTGCCAAACTGCGCGACTATAGGAACTGTACAGTGAGCGGAGTCCCTCCGTTCGTTTCTGTCTACAACCGACACAATCACCGGAGACGCATTCACAGCGTTTAAATAACGCCTCTCATTTGTATTACCATTGGGGCTTGTATGCAAATACTGTAACATTACGGTGGCAGATAAAGGAAAAGCGCAGTTATCACTTTCTGCACCTCAACCTCTGCTGTGGGAAGAAAGAAAGGGGGCAAAGCAAGTCGATTGATTTGTCGACTCGCAGGCGGACGGTAGGCAGCTCTGCCAACGGAGCGAGAGTGCACCCGCTTCTTGCTCCACCTGTCAAAACGCCCACGCATCGGTTGTCCATTAAAAAATATATTTAATATTAGGTTTATTATATTGAGTCTTAAAAAAACACTGCTTTCATTACGACTCTCAACGCGCATTTCAATGAACCATGATAGTCTACAAAAAAGGTAGTCTACAAAAAGATACTGAACTGTGATTGGCCAGTCACTGGCCCGGGCGGGACAGTGACTGGCCAATCAACTTGCCCTGCATATGATTTTACTGGCCCCGGGCCATCGGGCTATACGTTATGTCGAACCCTGGTTACAGATGTTGGTACCCAGAGCTAGAACTGAGTTAGGGAAAAAGGCCTTTAAATATGCTGCGCCTTCTGCCTGGAACACTGTGCAAAAGCAGCTGAAGCTGCCGGAGCTGGTCACCTTGGGAGAATTCAAAGGAATCCTGAAGGACAGAGAAGATAGTTCTCTTGGTCAATGCAATTGTTTGTAAAGCTATTTTCTGATAACGGCCGGGTTTATTCATTCATCTGTCACCAGTTTATTTATTTAATTTTTAACTGTACTCATTTCAATCTTCATATAGTCTTGTCCCTGATCTTGTATTGTACTTTACCTGACGTTGAATGTGGTGTATGAGAATTGTGGTTGATTGTTTTTATTGTATCATGGTGCTGCCTTCTTGGCCAGGTCATTCTTGAAAAAGAGATTTTAATCTCAATGAATTTTACCTGGTTAAATAAAGGATATTGATTGATTGATTGCGAGTGAGGTGGCATATGGTACAGCATCGTATCTTGTCCTAGTCAATGAGCATGGTAGAACACATTGTTCCTTTGTAATGGGTAAGTCCAGGGTGGCCCCACTTAAACAAGTCACTATTCCAAGACTTGAGCTGACCGCAGCAGTTGTCGCAGTAAAGGTGGACAAGATGCTGCGAGAATAAATGCAAGTCCCACTTCAGCACTCTGTATTTTGGACGGACAGTACAACAGTCCTCAAATACATAAAAAGTCAAACGGCACGCTTCAAGACCTTTGTGGCAAACAGGGTTACCCTAATAAGAGAGGCCACCAAGCCATCGCAATGGAGGTATGTCAGAACGGCGCAGAATTCTGCTGATCAGGCCACCAGAGGAATGGACGCTAAGAGCTTGAAGCAAGGGGAAAAATGGATAAATGGACCACAGTTCTTGTTGCAGCCAGAGGGTAAATGGCCACAGAGACCAGATGAGGACGCTCAAACTCTACAAAATGATCCAGAGGTCAGGAACATCACAGTGAACACCATCACAGTCGAAGGAAAGTCTGACCCTGTGAACAAGCTGATTCAATACTACTCAAGCTGGGACCGACTGAAAAGAGCATTTGCGTGGATTTTGAGAATCAGGGAAACCTTAATCCACCTGAAAAACAAAAGAAAAGAGTTGCAAAGCTCTATCAGTCATTCAGAAAACGATCCAGAGAAATTGAGGGTACTAATCCAACAGCACATGGATAGGTACAAATCTACAATGGAAAGGAAAACACTTACCTTGGAACAGCTGATGGCTGCGGAAACAGAAATCATCCGTTACAGTCAAGATGAATACTTTTCAGAAGAAGTGAAGGCTCTCTGCAGTAATCTGCCTCTCAAGAGAAGTAGTCAGCTGTACAAGCTTGACCCCACTCTGCAAGATGGTGTCCTGAGAGTTGGAGGACGCCTGGATAGATCCGCTATGTCAGAGACTGCAAAACATCCAGTCATTCTTTCTAAACACTCCAGAGTTGCCACTCTCATCCTGCGTGATCTTCATGAAAGAATTGGACATAGCGGGCGCAACTACATGTTGTCACAGCTTAGACAAAAGTTTTGGATTCCTCAGTCTACCTCAGCCATCAGGAAGCTTATATCAGAGTGCATAGTCTGTAGACGACTTCAAGCCAGAGTTGGAGAACAAAAAATGGCAAATCTGCCAGAAGATCGACTTTTACCAGACAAGCCGCCGTTCACAAATGTAGGCATCGACTACTTCGGCCCGTTTGATGTTAAACGGGGCCGGGGCACTGTTAAAAGGTATGGTGTAATGTTTACCTGCCTCACCATCAGAGCGGTGCACATTGAAATATCAGACAGTCTCGACACCAGTTCCTGTATCAACGCGCCGCTTCATAAGCAGAAGAGGCCAGGTCACCATCATGCGTTCCGATAATGGCACTAATTTTGTCGGTGCAGAGAAGGAGCTGCGAGAGGCCCTTGAAAACCTGAACCAATCACAGATTGAAAGAGCTATGCAGAGGAAAGGCATCAAGTGGATTTTTAATACTCCAGCGGCCTCTCATCAAGGAGGGGTTTGGGAGCGGCAAATCCGCACTGTACATCATATACTCAATGCCCTGGTGAGAGAGCAGACTCTCACAGACGACAGTCTTCAAACTCATGTGTGAAGTTGAAAGCATAATCAACGACCGACCTATCACCAGCTCATCAAATGATCCATGTGATATTGAGCCTTTGACACCTAACCATCTGCTGCTCATGAAGACGCAACCTAACATGCCACCAGGAACCTTCTGCAAAGATGACCTGTATGCTAGGCGAAGTGGAGACAAGTGCAATATCTTGCAGATCTATTTTGGATTAGATGGACTCGGGAGTAGGGTTGGGTATCGGGTGGGTTTTTTCTGATACCGGTTACTACTCGGTACTTTTGAAACAGTTCCTGTGCTTAAACGGTACTTCAACCGGTACTTTAAAGCCTCAAATTGCCCACACTTTGTCAAAAAAATAATGCCCTTTTATAAATAGTGCCACATTTAACACAATTAACTTTAACAATATAATTACGAGTAACTTACAAATAAACTATTTAAAAATTCACACAATTTACATACTATCTAATACAACAATACTGTTTCAAACAATATAATAATGGAGATTAATGTGGAGACTACCAGGTAATCTAATCTTAAAATAAAACTTTAGCTAAAAGTAATAATTTTGATAAGAAAGATCTACAGTAAGGGAATAAGTACACCCAATGGCCCTCATTTATCAATCTTGCGTAGACCAGAAAAATGGGTGTACGTACATTTCCACGCAAATCTCGGCATTTATCAATATGGACGTGAGCGTAGGGTACGCTCAAATCCCACGCCAGCTCTCAGCTCGTGTACGCAAATTTGAAAACAGCTTGGACTCGCAGTGCAGGCTGTGCCGGGTAGCCGATGACTTTGTTGGACAATTATTAGAAGATAATACAAATGCAGTGCAAATAAGACCGAAATAAAGATATTAATCACTTAAAAATGAGCAGCTTATGGTGTGCAACTGAGTAGGAGAGCTGATTCAATAGTGCGCACACGTAAGGGCAGTTGTCTCCGTTTTGGAGCAGCTGGGGGGACACTGAGGCACGGGGGCTGCATTCATTCAAAATGTTAGCCTAAGTATTAAATATGAAGTAGGCCTACACTGCTCTTTATGATACAAAAAAATACACGGCACAACATTCAGCTTAACATTTTATTTATTTGACGCACTTTGTAGATGTTAGTTCCTCTTTTAATGTGTCATTGATGCTAAAGCGAGCGATTTATTTCCACCTTAACCGGCACGTTGTTCCTATCTGCTGGTGGAGCAGGACGGTGGGCGCTCTCACAGCTGATCGCTGCCGGGTCGGCTTGTGCAGCTGACGGCCGGGCTGACCACTCGTGCCAAGCGCATGCTGTCATACAGTAAAACGCTATGTGTTATTTTTAGTTTTTAAAACCCTTTTGAGTAGTGCTATCTAAAAGGGCCAATACATTCTAATCATTCAAATCTCTGCAGACCTCTATTTATTTTATGGGGACCATTATCGGACAGTTGGTGCGTCTTTTTCTCCTCCACCACTTAGGCTATATTATGCCCGCAGCCCCGCACCAGTTGGTTGCATTTCAGAACAGCAACACGCTTTTTTTAGTGGCGATTTTGAGTCAACACCAACGCTGTTGACCGCAGCAGTTATTTCCTTCCTAACTGCTGCCTTCTGTCGTTATTTGATGCTGCTTGTAGGCTAATGCTCCGAAATGAAACTATTTTTTTCTACTTTCGCTGTTATTCTGTCAATTTCTACTTCAGGGAAGTGCCGTATTGCGCATATCCATGTCGCAAAACCTCTGGGCGAGGCCTCTAAACTGAGAAAATATAGGGGCGTGGTACGATTGTTTTCAGCCGCTGCATTTATCAATAATGGCGTGGCGTACGCCGAGATTGGCGAGATACGACTGTTTGATAAATCCCACGCGATACCTGGCGTAGGGAGGTATTTGCGCCAGAATCTGCACCAGTTTCCACGCAAGTTTGATAAATGAGGGCCAATGAGAACCATAGACTGAAAACAGTCAAGGAAGAGCGTTAGCCTTTTGGAATATTAACAGTGCTCATTTGCATTTAACTTGAAACAAAATTCAACTGACATAAAAAATACGAAGTAGTCTTCTGTAAAGATAAGACCACAACTATTAACTTTGTCAAATTAACCATTTTTGTGCAGAAAAATTGTCATGTTTGCCTTCTCAGGAAGGATACGAGATCTTTAATGTACATGCTGTTCTAATGTGCAGCGCGCTGTTTATTATTAATATAACGGCCCGTCATCAGACACATGTAGCCTACCGGATGGTTTTATACAGAGATCGCTCAATACAGTTATCCAAGTCAGAGCTTTTTGTATGGGCAGAGATCGTTATTTTAAGTGTGTCTTTATGAAGTTCCTTGTTAAACGTTTCCATATCACCGGGCCGTCGTGTCCCGATGTGTGTTTTTTGGGTTCGTCTCCACCGCTGTGCGTAAAGGCAGCACTAACAGCTGACGGCCGCTGCCTCATCGTCAGCCTACACGTGCCTAATACATGCGTGACAATACTGCTAGATCGCGTGTCATTCGCAAAAAGAAATGCATTGCATTGGCGTTCAAAAATAGTCTTGACATAAAGAGCGATCAGTCTGTGAAACTGCGAACGTGAGCGAGTGTTGAGCACTCGTGTGCGCGCTCCTCGAGACAGTCGGGCTCGTTCTCGTCACTCACAGCTGCTCTCGGTGTACACAGAACAGCATCCGCGAGCGGACATGCTTCATCGATCATGACATAATGAGCGATCAGTCTGTCAAAATACAAACATGACTACAGCAAGGGCGGCACCGAAATGAGGCACCGAAACTTTCGTTCTTATTCGGTCTGGTTACTACCGTTTACGTCGGCACCGGTGCCATACTGGTACCGGGTTTCGGTGCCCAACCCTACTCGGGAGTACTTGCCTCTTCTTCAAGAGCGCCAGAAGTGGTCAAGTCTGAAAAGAAACTTCGATCCTGGAGATGTGGTGCTTGTGGTCCACGGAACACATGGACAATGGGAAGAATAATCTAAACCATACCTGACTCCAGTGGAACAGTACGCCGAGTGAAGCTTCGGACCAAAACCAGCACGCTGGAGAGACCTGTAAATAAACTCTGCTTGTTGCAGAAAGCAGCGTGAAGACAAGAGAACTGAATCGTGAAAAAATGGGCTGATAAGAAAAGAGAAACTTAGTTAATTGCAGTCTATTGTTTTAGTTTGATGGCTCTTGGTATTGTAATTTAATTTGATAATTGTTTAATCCTTCCTGCTTAACCAATTAGGGGCCGGATATATAAGAGTCAGATTGCATAAAACATAAGAAATTGTTTAATAATATTTGTGGAAGTAATGTGTGTTTATTATAATTCATAATAATTTACAGTTCATGTTATTTGCTTTTTATAAGTGTATTTTCAGCTAAAGTAATTTTGTAATATTTAATATGTTTTGGCCAAATGCTTTATTTTTGTGACGTATTACACGCGCCATTTTAGTTTGGAAGACAGCTGCCCATATGCACGGAAGCATAATATTTCTTTACCGTGTGACTTGTGATTTTGTATATTTTTTGACCTTTTTTCAGTAAATCTTTTGAACCAGAAACAATATCTCATGTCATTCGCGTCAGACTAAGTTACTGTGCCTACAGCTGGATTGTGGTATCGAAATTTGAAGTATACAGACAGAACGCCACTACACTACCGCTTTTGTCCAAAGGGGCTGCCAGCTGACAAAGTTACTCGTAGTGGCTTTAATGTGGAAAGGATCCTGCGATCATCCACCACTGTTCTTCCTTGGACGTCCAGGCCTTATTGTGTTGCTGAGCTCACCAGTTCGATTTCTTTATTTCTCAGAATGTACCACACTGTTGATCTGGCCACTCCTAATATTTCTGCTATCTCTCTGATGGCTTTTTTAGTTTTTTCAGCCTAACGATGGCCTGTTTCACTTGCATTGAGAGCAAGGGCGGATCTAGAAAAATATTCATGGGGTGGCAAGAGGGTGGCAGGAGATTTTAAGGGTTGGCAACCTGTGGCGGATGTATAGTATGCCGATTTAATTAAAGCCATATAAATAAATATTTACTTGGGAAAGCCCCCACATTTAAGCTCCTATCTCACTGGGCTGCGACTGTTTGCGACAAGTTGGAGACTGCATTCGCAAACGAGTCTCTAAACTGTCTCCAAACGTTCGCGGAGGTCTCAATTTCCTCGCATGAGTCGCAGAGCCGCGCAGTCCTGTCGCATGAATTTTGAACATGTTCAAAAAAAGTGTGCGACAAATCAGTCTCAAAATAGTCTCAGATTCGTCGCAGGTGTGTCGCACGCGTCGCAAACCCTTCTCAATTTAGTCTCCGCGAGTCAGAAAGTGCGAGGAGTGTGAGGCAACTTTGCAAGGGTTTGGCGAGTGTTTGGCGACATATGAAACTAAATTGCGACTGCTTTGAGACAAAAATGAGACTGACATTCCGTTCGTGCGACACTCGCCAGACGTTCGTGAGACATAAATGCGACCTCTCGGCAAGGACATTCGCAAACGTGTCGTAAGTAGCAACTCAGTGAGACTGCAAGTGAAAATTGTCGCAAATTGGCATATTTTGTCGCTATTTTGTGTCTCCAACTTGTCGCAAACAGTCGCAGCCCAGTGAGATAGGGGCTTTAGATATGTTGACTAAATAACATAATACTTAATGTATTGTAGCACGAGTGAAGCCTTACATTTAAACATAACATTTTTAAAGATTATTATTACTGAATAATTACTACATTACCTGCCTCACAACAATCACCTGCACTAATACACCAGCATGGGGCTCAAAATCTATGCAAATAGGGCTGCAATAAGTACTTAGTTAACAGTGAGTCTTTGGTATTTGTCTGTGTTAATATGAGATACTCCCATCAGATGTCAATCATCAGTCAAACGTAAGTGCAAATATCAAGTTATTCAAATATTCTAGTAATTTACATACAATAGAGATAAAATCATTCATATAAATATTGTGCGGTATTTTGGTTTAAACACACAAATAAATGGGAATTACCTGGCTGCATTCACTTGCAGACGGACATTTGAAACTCGCGCTCGTAAATGTCTCTTAACAGCCAGAAATAAATGTTTAATTTGGCGCTGCCAACTGGGGTGGCAGCTGGGGTGGCAAGGCTTTTTTTAGGGTGGCAGCTGCCACCCCATGCCACCCCGGTAGATTCACCCCTGATTGAGAGCTCCTTTGACCGCATGTTGTAGGTTCCCAGCAACAGCTTCCAAATGCAAATGCCACTCCTGGAATCAACTCCAGACCCTTTACCTGCTTGCTGGATGATGAAACAACAAAGGAATAGCCCACACCTGTCCATGAAACAGCTTTTGAGTCAATATATAACTAACCTGAAGATTTTTTAGTAAACGGTTAAAATGAAAAACTTGTGTCGGTGTCTAAATATATATGTACCTAATGGCGCTTTTCCACCGCACATGTAGCTCGACTCGACTCAACTCGACTCGACTCAACTTGGTTTGGTAGCAGAACGGGTCGTTTTCCACCGCAAATAGTACCTGCTGAACGAGGGCGGGGTCGTCGTAAGGGGCTGAAAGCCTACTCCGGAGCAAAGTAGCAGAGCAGAAATTACGAGCAGTTGTTGCACTATTAACTGAACCAACCGCCAAAAACACGGATGAAAAATGTTTAAGAAATACCCCCCTTTTATCTGTTTGCTAAAAGAAGTAGAAGAATATTGCTACGGGCCATTAAAAGGGATGGTTGTTGTCCCGATGTGTGACTCTGCCACACAGTCAGCTGTAGGGATGCGTCACGTACATCCCTATGCACGTAAACACGGGCATGATAAAGTTGACTGTTTAGTGCTTGTTTCAGGATACGTGTTTTCAAATGCAAGCCGTGTCTCAGCCTGAATATTTTATTGAGGTAATCAGTTCAGTCCGAGGCGTGTAATGTAATCGCTCGCTATCATGTCTGTCCCAGCTGGCTACTATTTAGCCTAGCTGCCCTACATGTCTCCTCTCATAGACAATAGTCTCTGGCCAATCAGTGGCCGGCCGTCTACCGACGTCACCTTTTAGCATCGGCTCAGCTCGCTTGGAACCTAGAGCGAGGCGATACCAAAAAAGCAGCCGCTACGTGGTACCAGGTACCATGAAATTGCGGTGGAAAAGCCAAAAATGCGAGTCGAGTCGAGCTGATACCATGCGGTGGAAAAGCGCCATAACTGTATCTATAGCTATTGGCAATTGTTACAACTCGTCAAGCTCCCTGTTCTCTGGTGCCTTCTGTGTGATGACTGGCCCCACCCTAATGTGTGTGACCTGTGTCATGTATTTGAGTATTAAAGTCCTTGTCTTCTTTTCATTAGTTGTAAAATCCTAACGATTCCCATCCCTACTGCCGACCCTGACTGCACATCTTTGCCTCACTCATACTCTGTCTTTGTATTTCTGTCTGTCGCTACAGAAACAAAAAGGAACAAAGAAACCTAAACCTCACCGCTGTCAACAGTGTAAGAAAGAGTTCATATCGAGGTCGGTCTTAATGATTCATCAGAGAATCCACACCGGAGAGAAGCCGTACAGCTGTGACCAATGTGGGAAAACCTTCAATCTGGCAGAAACCCTCAAACGCCACCAACGTATTCATACTGGAGAGAAGCCGTACAGCTGTGACCAGTGTGGGAAAACCTTCACTACACCAGGAAACCTCAAAGTCCACCAACGTATTCACACTGGAGAGAAGTCGTACAGCTGTGACCAGTGTGTGGAAACCTTCGCTCGATCAGGATCTCTCAAAGTCCACCAACGTATTCACACCGGAGAGAAGCCGTACAGCTGTGAGGACTGTGGCCAGAGATTCAACCAGCAAGGTTCTTACAATAGACACAGAAACATTCACACAAAGGAAAAAATCTACGCATGTCAGGAATGTGGGAAAGTTTTCAGTTCCTACGACTCATTCCAGCAACATGAGCGTATCCACACTGGACTCAAACGACACCAATGTCAACACTGTGACAAACGGTTCTCCTCATCATCTAACCTCTCAGTGCATGAGAGAATCCACACAGGACACAAACCGTACTGTTGTGACAAATGTATGAAAAGCTTCACTACAAACTCTCACCTGAAGAAGCACAAGTGTGTTTAAACTATCAGTTATTATCAGAGTTATTAAGGCATCAGCAAACAATAATATACTGTATCTGTTTGTTATAGATCAAAACATGTAGGTGAGAGAACATATTAGGATTTTTTTTCAGCATATGACGCATTAATATATCATGTAATAAATGCAGAGCCCTGTTTTCATGTAAAATTCCCCCTCTCAATGAGGATAAAATGATTCTGTTGTTCTAGGTCCCTCATTCATCTGAGTAAACCTATTTCTAAGAGTTGATCTGGTCCCATCAGAATAATTCTTTAACATTTTGTTGAGGTCTTTCTTGTCAAATGTTATAATAGTTATGTAGATTTTGAAATGTTTTAACAGCTCTGCATGCAGTTGTCTTTTTATTGTTTGAAACCATTTATTTTCTTTGTTATTTTATATAAATTTAAAATTGTATTCAATAATGCATATGTTTATTCTAATGAACTGTTTTATTTAGAAAATGAATTTCCTGTTGAAAATGCATGTGGATGCTGAAAAGCTGACTCTAAACTGGATAGCTGAATGAGTATGAACTTTCTGAAAAACTGAAAATGTCCTTTAATTGGCTTGGAGCTAAACTACATTGCTAGATTGAATGTATATGATTCAGCTGAAGAAGTATGATAGGGAGCGAAAGTGAAAACTCATAATGTTGAATATTTAGAAATTGTAATCATTTTGTTAGTTGAAATATTTAAAGAAAGACATAACAAATGTTTTGAAAGTGTGAAATAATCCTTTAATGGGCAGAATGAGTCACCCATCCTTAACCATATTAACTTTTAGCAACTTGTTTATGAATATAGTTTCTTTGTTTTCAGCTTGAATTATTTTTGAATGTTTGAATTGAACATTATATCATGTTATTTCCAGATTCTTATACTGCTTAAAGTTTTGGGCTGTGTTTGGCATTTTATTAAATATTGGACTGAATAAATCAAATACATTTCAGCTTTGTTTCTGTGGAACAGATAAAACACAGACACATCTGTATTTCACATGCATTTTATTATCAGAGTTATTAAAGCTCCCATATTGTACACTTTTCGGTTCTATTATACACCATATTATATGGTCTACGTTTTTCTTTAATTGTTTGCTGAAAAAAACTTTCAGATAATTTATTGTACTATGCTGATGTTCAGCTAATCTCACAATGGCCTATTTTTTAAAAAGAGCTGCAGCTCCCCTCGTAAATATACAATCTTTGAGCTCCCCCCGCCCCCTGTCCGGAAGCGAAAGCCAGATACGCCTCGCCCTCTGTCTGTCAGGGCCGTGGACCAATAAGAAATAGGGGTGTGGGCTGCACAGTGGAAGCTTCTGGCTTTCCGGTTTTTGAGGTCAGAAACTAGGAGAATTCTGACTGGAGTATATTGGGGGGGAGGGGTGGGGGTTTCAGAAAGGGGGAGAGTGAGAAAAGGAGAGATTGTTATTTTTTAAATATTTTGGCAGTCTCTAGGCACACCGTGGACCCATGGATATGTTAGAACACATTTAAAAAGTGCATTTAGCATAATATGTGACCTTTAAGGCATCAGCAAACAATGATGACTCACTGGACCCCCTGCAGTTTGCATACAGGCCTATCCATTGATCTATCTATCTATCTATCTATCTATCTATCTATCTATCTATCTATCTATCTATCTATCTATCTATCTATCTATCTATGGCAGTTTGCATACATGAACAGTATCCTATTTCACTAGTTATTAGGGGGCCAAGCCCGAGCAGGAGCTGGGACCGCGTTTTGCAGAGCAACGCGGTTCCCAAGGCCTGCTGGGCAGGGAACCCTATTGTTTTTGCTGGGATTATTATTATTCCTATTCCTCCACCCTAAAACTGGTGCTGCAGCCCAAACCGTAGCTTTCTAACTTCAAACAGTGTTCCAGGGATCACATTTTCCTGTGAGGAAAGTTTGTTTATTCAGTTATGAGAATATACCTTAGAAAATGTTCACTTCTCTGACACACTAAAAGTTACATAGTGCACCTTTAACATGAAAGCGGTACGTCTATTAAAGCATGCGTGTGTGTGTGTGTTGATATACAGGTTTACAGAAACTGTTTTTATCTGTTGTAAAGGAGGAGAAGTTTGTCTTTCTATCCTTCTGTTGTGAGTGAGAGAACACATACATATACACTGTGTTACTGCATTCAATTATTTATCCCAAAGCTGCTCTCTCTTTGTGTGTGTGTGTGTGTTTCTGTATGGACTGGCACTCACTCACACGGACAGACACTCACTCACTCACTCACTCACTCACACACACACACACACACACACACACACACACACACACAGTGATACAACTGCATATGTATTTTCATGAAAAAGGTGTGTGTGTGTGTGTGTGTATATCTGTGAGTGTGTATGTGTGTGTGTATATATCTGTGCGTTTGTATGTGTCTCTGTGTGTGTGTGTGTGTTTGTGTGTGTGTGTTTGTGTGTGTGTCTTTCTCTCTCTCTCTCTCTCTCTGTATGAGTGTGTGTGTGTGTGTGTGTGTGTGTGTCTCTCTCTCTCTGTGAGTGTGTCTCTCTCTCTCTCTCTCTCTCTCTCTCTCTTGAAGTGATAATTGAACATGATGTAACTTTTTACTTGTGCATATATTGTGACATTTGTATTTCTTTTTGTCATAAGTAAAAGTAGGAAATGTTTAATGAAACAAAATAGACTACAGTTCTAGACTACAGTGAGAAAGCTTTGAAAGCTCAAAATTAACTTTCGACAAATATGGGGTAAAATAGTCTTATATGAGTAAGTTATTGAGTCCATCCGTTGATAAGATGGGGAAATAGGTGCTCGCTGTGTTTTTAACATTTAACAAACTCTTACATTTTGTAAACGAGACAGGCACGGCTCTCACTTTAGATAGTGCGCTCTACGTTACCACAGTAAAGTTAGCGCTTGTGCAAAACGGGGCATTTCCTTTGCGCCTTCACATTAAAAAGCATGATTAATAGCAAACGTAAGTAGGCTTTTATTTTGAAGCAGATAAAAACAGAAATATAGTTTTTCACATGAAGCGCACTAGATAGGCCTACAGCAGCATGTCTTCTGTTTTAGTGGATTTAAAAATGGTAAAAATAGACAAAGCTTTCCATTTACACTACTACCGGCTGCGCTCACACTAAAAACCTCATGAACGTTAGTGGGAGTCTTTCAGGCATTTATTTTCATTAAACATTCGTAGAGAAAGGAAAATGGTTTTTTTTTCAGAGCAGAGAGCAGAGACGGCTCTGAAGCTTTAACAGCGAGTCAGCAGTAGCCTATAGAAACAGTTTGAAATTAGCGCAGTAGAACTACTCGCAAAATATTCACAAACAATCTTTGTCATTTAGCCTACAAAGGTGAAGTAATCTATTTAATATAGGTTTAAGGTTTTATGGTTTGGGTTTTCAATGAGAGAAATAGATGTTCTAAAAATGATTGTTAAAGCAGTCAGACAGGATAGTCTATTGGTAACCGAGAAATAGGAATAGAAAGGCCTAGATATGGCTAGAGAACTTTGATTTTACATCAAGAGTAAGAAAATGCACACACCAGAGTGACCATTGAAATGGCCTCGATAAGTTATTCTGGTGCACAAACTTTGTAGAACTTACTGGACACATATAAGATGTGGTTCATTTTAAAAGAGAAATTTGTTCTCATTTCCAAAATGCACATACAAAACAAGAGTTAAGAGAGTCAACACTGTTTGGTTGATGAGTTAAAGATACGACTGAGAATACTCCTTTGAGAAATTAAATAAAGTGGAGACACCTTATCTCATTCTTCCTTGATTCAGTGTTGAACCCTTTTTAGCTCAATATACATTACACAATGCCGTGTGGAATGTTGTCTGCCCCGGGGACCGATTTCTTATTTTTATTTTATTTAGATGTTTAATACATTGGTACATTTGTTCTCGTCTCAGAGTGTGAAGAGTAGGAGTAGACCGTGGGTAGAACAACTATTTCAGGTTCCCACAGACCGTGCCTGGGAATTCACACTTTAGAGGAAATACAGGAAACCATATTGTAGCTCTAAAAAGTAGTGGCTCTAGTTTATGGCGTCTATCCTTCCTTCTACACACTCTGAGGTGACCTTTGAAGACACAGCTGGTGCGTGCTCTTTGAGTTTGAAACTTTTTACAAGTTGCCTTTACTTTCTTATAGTCTAGGTGTTCTTTCTTTTTATCTTAGTCTGTTTATATAATCAGTCTTATCTATCGTAGAAGGGTTTTTTTACTCAGCTATTTTTTTGATTCTTAGAAAGGATGGGACTGGTTAACCTGTTTTCGCGGCTTTGGTTTGAGTTTAGAAAACGTATAGGCAGTTTTGAGTCTCTGGTCCTACGGCCCAGGTTGGCCGGAGCACCCGTTAATCCTTATTTTTGTCAGTCCAACCTTTCTCTTTTGTTTAATTCAAGATACGACAGGAAAAAACGTAGGGGGTTATTGTTTAGCACGGGTCAATTTTGAGATTTGTGTCTATTCTAGCTTCCACAACATGTATTCTTTCATATTAATGTGAAAGAAGGGACCAAAAATAAGCGTTTTAAATGTTTATTTTACTATTTTTTCTTTTTTTTTCTTGCGTCTGTGTTTTGCTACAAGGGTTTGCCAAAAGTGAGCATTTTAACGTAACATACAGCAGCGCGACCGCTGTCTAAATCTTAATAACCATGGTACTGTTAGAAAGCTATGTATCTGAAGTATAAACTTATCAGATCAAAATATGGACATTTGCTTTTGATTAGTAACAAATAGTGAAAGTGTGAGGAGTGATTTGGTACAGTGAGCGCAACCTGTTTGGCTGGTGCGCGTATTGATTCGGCATCACGTGACCTGCTCATGGTTGCCGCGGGTAGTTTCAAAATCACAAAATAAAATGGTAAAAAACACCGAAAATATTCCAAACTAACACAAAATAAAGACTGATTTATGTGGATACGGACATTAGATGATTGCCTTTTGAAGGGGAGAAGTGTTAAAGACATGTAAATGATTCCGATCGATCACAGTGGAGAGACAGTCTGTTAAGCGCATGAGAGGGGGAGACAGAGGAGAGAGCGCTGCGGAGCGGCTTAACGGTGCGGCCACAGCCACAGTGGCTTGTACAATGAATCACGTTTTTTTTTCTTTGACGGCTGTTTTCTCTAATCAAGTTTATATTCAATACCCCGAGTCTGAATAAAATGTCTCGGCTTCTAGACCACTGGCGTCTATTAGACTTCCCAGTGTCATTCATTGCCCTATTTTGAAAGTTTTACACAAGCATTTGTTTATATATTGTTAGTCTGATATAGGATACATTTTCCTCCTGAAAACATGCCAAAGGTGCATTTCTAAAACGTAGGCTTACATAATATTTTTTGATTTATTAAATACAAGGAAATTGTGTCCGAAATATGTGGTGTAAAATCTTTAAAGACTAATATGTGGTAAAAATAAAATAAAGTTCTAAATCTGGCTTCATCCAACATCTGGATTCTTTGGTTTAAAAGACAGGGAAAAATCCCTATTCACTTGGGGTGACTTGCCTTAATTGAAGATGTGTGCCTTTGGGAGAATAAGTTATTATGTTTGTTTTACCTTAGTGGCTAAGACATGATTATAACGTGTTAGCTTTTATTTTTTATTTTTAAAATGGATGAATAAATAAATTATAAAAGCCTTATATCAGTAACATTAGTTTTACTTTTAGTTTTCATTTTCATCTTTGTTGGAGCTATTCATTTGTCCGATTGATTATAAAAACATTTATTAAGTTTTGATTTGATATAAAATAGTTTGATTATTCTATGTTTATGTTCTTGTTGTATTACATTACAGTTAAAGTTAATTTGAGTTTGTTCATACTTTATGTTTGCAATTAGTGGCCAGCTGTGGCGCACCAGGTGCCTATATATAGAGGTGGGCGGGCACAAGTAAGATAGGCACTGGGTAGGGTCATGGTTTTTTACCAGATACAGGAGAGAGACAAATGTGTTTTGTTTGCATGTAAAAGCCAGAAAATAAACCTTCAAAAACACAAATTCCCGACTGGACAGTGGACTCTTTTTCCCTACCCTGCGTAAGATTCGTCCCCCCAGTGCCTCAGTGGCCATTTTTATTACGTTGTTTTGTTTGATTTCTTTATTTTCAAGTTATTGTTTTATTTGAGGACAAATGGCCAATACAGTAAAAAACCTTCCCTAAAGTATTCCCCTCGACGAAAGCCCCTAAAGTGGACATTGGACAACTAAATTGTTTGGATCGCTCACCTGCTGAAACGGAAAGCCTGGCCACATAAGTAAAGACTGCAGGAGTCGCTTGGATTGCAATGTGTGTCAGATGAAGCATCCCTCAGTACTTCACATTGAGATGGAGGATAGAAGTACGTCCTTTAAAGAAATAAAAGCATCTGTGAGTTCTCCACTAAGCGTTTCACCTGGACCGCCTCAGACATGTGGGCATATAGGGGCCGGTGATGAGGACAATACTATCTTTTCCATTGTTGCAGTCAAAGTTAAAGCCTACATGAGTAACACAACTGTGCAGACGTATGCATTTCTGGACCCGGGGAGTTCCGGTACATTCTGTACAGGCAGTTTGGCAGAGAAGTTGGGCTTGAAAGGCAAGCCAGCCAACATCCTACTAAGCACAATGGGCCAACAAAGGATTGTGAGCACCACCATATTGACTGGTTTGGAAGTGTCTGGTATGGATTCCAATGATTTTATTGAGCTGCCTAATACCTTAACTCAACATACTATGCCGGTGTCAAGGCTGAATATTCCACGTCAAGAAGATGTTGAAAAGTGGTCTTATCTGAGGAATGTAAAGCTTCACAATATTGATGCAGATGTGGATTTGCTCATCGGCACTGATGCAGCTAAAGTGATGGAACCCTGGGAGCTGATAAACAGCCCAGGCGAAGGACCATACGCAGTCCGAACAAGAGTCGGCTGGGTCATTAATGGACCACTTCGTGGTGGAGATAACAACCAAGTGAAGACTGGCTGCTCTGTTGTTACAACAAACTGTATCTCTGTGACACACCTTGAAGAAATGCCCATTAAAAGTACAACAGAAATGAAAACGGGTCATTACTGCAAAGACTTACCTTTGAGAGAAGAAGACCCTGTGCTACAAAATAATCGCTGTGCCCAGCGGCTCCAGGGTTTGAAAAATAAATTTGAAAAGGATATAAAGTTTAAGCAGGAGTTGTGGAGAAGAAGCGTGAAGTGGGATGAACCAATCCCCCCCCCTTTTCTTTAAACATTTGTCCGATTGGCTCAATGATCTCCCAAGAGCTAGTGGATTCAGAGTAGAGCAATGCATTAAGCCTAAAACCTTTGGAACATCTGTGACAGCACAAATTCACAATTTGTCTGATGCCAGTGAGGCTGGGTATGGCACAGCGTCCTATCTGAGACTGCAAGATGGAACAAATCCGATGCAACTAAGAGGAGAAACAAGAGTGAATACTAGTATCAAATACGCAGATAATGCCACAAACCACATGCTGTACAGACCTCGACAGAAATACTGGATCAGTATTGCCAGTAATGCATGCAAGAAGGACAAAGCAGGGCTTATCAAAGAAGAAACTTCTCTCAAGGAGATGTTGTCATCATTGCTGACGCTACAGCCTCAAGAGGATCCTGGTTGAGTGGCAGAGTTCTTGGAACAAGGTCGGACTCCAAAGGATTGGTCTGCTCCGTCTTCATCCAAACCAAGGTGTTGGAAAGACCTGTGACCAAGATATGCCTTCTCCTGGAGGCTACGGCATTAGACAATGGACAATATTCTTTCTTTTTCTCCATCTATCCTGTCTTCAATCTTTATTGTTCTCTTTCAGCACAACCCATCCAGCTATCGGGAAGAATAGAATATAGTCTAAGACTTAGGGGCAGATAGAGAGAATAGCTCCCCTTATGGGTTTAAGTAATTGTGTGTTTACACTTTCCCCAATTAGGGGCCAGAATGTTGGAGCTATTCATTTGTCCGATTGATTATAAAAACATTTATTAAGTTTTGATTTGATATAAAATAGTTTGATTATTTTATGTTTATGTTCTTGTTGTATTACATTACAGTTAAAGTTAATTTGAGTTTGTTTATACTTTATGTTTGCAATTAGTGGCCAGCTGTGGCGCACCAGGTGCCTATATATAGAGGTGGGCGGGCACAAGTAAGATAGGCACTGGGTAGGGTCATGGTTTTTTACCAGATACAGGAGAGAGACAAATGTGTTTTGTTTGCATGTAAAAGCCAGAAAATAAACCTTCAAAAACACAAATTCCCGACTGGACAGTGGACTCTTTTTCCCTACCCTGCGTAAGATTCGTCCCCCCAGTGCCTCAGTGGCCATTTTTATTACGTTGTTTTGTTTGATTTCTTTATTTTCAAGTTATTGTTTTATTTGAGGACAAATGGCCAATACAATCTTCATTTTATTTACTACTGAAATTGTGAGTGATTTTCTCATTTCTATTCTTCTCTAGAAGATTTTAGTTTTGCTACCTGATATTATGTGAGTACCCTATGAATATAGCATACGAGCATAACACCAGTTTCTATCTTTATTTTTATCTTTATTTTATTGATGGATTACTTAAAGGCACTACGAGTAAGATGGCACGTTGGCGTCCCCTTTGGACAAAAGCGGTAGTATTTTTACGACGCCCGCTGTCGCAAATGCTCGTGCCAGGCGCGTGAGCGTGGACTGAGAAGGGCGCAATATAGTGCATGTTCGTGTGTTGAAAGTGTGAGGACTCTTTTCGGCTCCGTGAGAGTGGTTTTGACACTGCATCAACTAATGCCAGTCAGTACACACACCTGCTTGCAATGAGTTGATTCAGCAGCGTCACCTAACTACTCTCTCTCTCACGGAGCTGTGTCCTCACAGAAAGCGAATGAATGAGAGACGGCAGTTAGTAGACTATGGATCACGATGAGGTAATGTGTTTGTGTTGTTGATGTAAATAATGACTATTTCAGATAATGGTTATCTGATGATGTTGAAGCAAAGCAAACTTTGTGTTAGTACCAACCGCTCATTCATTTAGCAGTCTAGTTTCGCTCTCGTGAAATTGTATACACGTTGCTTGGCAACGTCCTCCCGCCCGCCTATCACTCACTCTCCCTTTTCGCTTTTCTTCATTGCATTCTCTTTTTTTTCTTTGATGGTTCAGCCCCGTTATCAGTCATTTATGACGACAAATAACTGTCTCAAACAAGGCTCCCGCTCCCCTTCCCTCACCTGGAGGGATAGGCTTCTCAAATCGCGTTGCAGCGCCACACTGAAATCTGCAACCAATACGGATATGTGACCATAGAGCCTGCACGAGCGAACCGAAAATCGGACTGGGTGTGCGACCAGACCAAAAGCAGTAATAAAAACTATATAAAAACGTCTTTCTTTGCACTGATGGTCTCGTTTGCTGTTAAAGGTAATTTATGATTATCAGAGGAAACATGAGGTTGTTTAAAAGATATTTAAATGTTACTCGTATCTGCTTTAAGTTTGATTTGCTACTTTTCTTTTAGTTTTCGATGGTGAGACATTCTCACTCTCCTTATGACAGATGGCTGTAGTGCCTCTTCACTAAGCAATAGGCTCTCTATATTCCAATACGAATCAATAGGATCCTTTCTAAAAGTCCTAAATACAACTTTATCAGCAGCCTTAGTTGGTGAATTGCATTTTCCTCTTACATTGAGTAGCCTATTATATCACAACCATTTGTAGACTTTTAGTCTGCAGAAGAAATTGGGAGGCTTCTGGGCCTGCTAGACCTCTGACACATAGGTGTGACTTGATAGCTACGTCTCAGGCTGTGACACCACCAATCTGACCATCTCCTGTTCCATCTGGGTGAACTACACCATGTCTCCTGGAGGGGAAGAATCGTTCGCTTGCTGAGTGCTGTGTTCCATGGCACTCTTAAAGAGGACCTATTATACTACTTTTCTGGTCTTAATTTCTTGTTTTACACTGCTATAGAGCAACCTGACACGAATCACATCACAAAAAACTATGTAGATTTTCGGGAAGCTCTTTCTCTTATTTTGGCGATCCAGCACGTCCTGTCAACACTTGAGTGTGTGTGCTTCGGCAATCTCCGCTCCCTCCGCCTGTGATCGGCCATCTCCGCTCCCCCCCCCCCCCCCTCCTGCAAACCCCACTCCGTTGTGATTGGTTACCTTCCTTCCGGAACACTTTCAGTGGCGGGAAGAGCGAGCATGGACCTATAAGGGCGCGAGGCAGACGCGAACAGGGAAGTGACAGCATTACCATACATGGAAACATCCGCGTGGTGACTTCACAAAGTTACATGCGACGTCACAAAGTTACGGAAGGGTAGACCGCTTTGAACACGTGACTTCTCGACTGGCTAGAATAGTGTTTAGTGCTCTGCACAGACACCCCAGACGGTCAGCAGGGAATACGTCGAAATGCATGTAAGTCATTATTTGATAATTTAGTATGGTTAAGCATGACTATGAATCATCATAACAACGTTTATAGGTCATAAAAGTTAAAAAGCATCATAGGTCCGCTTTAATAGTCGGTGGGGGCCCATCAACTATCCTGCTGTGGCGTCATTCTTGTCATGCAGTGGGCCTTTCTGCATCTGCCTGTCTTCTTGCTCTCAACTGGGCGCGACAAGTCTTCTATGATGTGGGCTAGGGGCAGGTGTACTATTCTAAGATCAGAAGTTCTGGGGACTGTTGGGAAGATGTCCTTTATGCTAAGCTTGGAGAAGATATCAAAGTGTGTAAACCTGGGGACAAGGGTTGCCATCTTGCATATTGAGCAGAAACTCAAATACTGACTCATCTACATCGTGATTGAAGAAGGGGCTGAAAAAGGCCAAAAATACTATTTTTTTTAAAGTTAAGATCGTCGTGGGACTGTGTTTTAAATTTTTTTTTGGACATTACAAACTTATGAACTTTTGATTGTACTGTCTGATGAACTCTTTACTCTGAATGGTGTCAGGATGTCATGGTTTTCTTACAGGTGTACTCTAATGTGTTTTGCTAAATGTTTCTTCATCTGTACGGTTGTGTCATGGTTGTATTAGCCTATTTAACTGAGGGGAGTCTTTTAGTATTGTGTAGGCCTATACCCTTTGAGGTTGCTTATATTATCTTTAGTTTTTTTTATTTGAAAAGGTTTTAGGTAATCTGTCACTTACTTATTTTAACTTTTTGATCTGGTGTTGTGTTTATGCTCTCTGAATTGGGTTTTACCTTTATGAATGTTATAATTACTATATTATTACGTTTATGCTTTTCTTTTTTGTAGATCCTTTTTCTGGATAGTGTATTCTACTTTATGCTTGTGATTTAAGGCAATTTTCTATGGATCGGTTTAGAAAAAAAAAAAAAAAAAAAAACTTTTTATGATTTTTTTTGTTATTTCTTTTTTGATTTGTATTATGTGGGTGTTTGATGTCTGGATGATGGTTGCATGTTTACAAGTAATAAGTTTCATGAGAGGGTGAAGTGATGATTGAACATGATGTAACTTTTTACTTGTGCATATATTGTGACATTTGTATTTCTTTTTGTCATAAGTAAAAGTAGGAAATGTTTAATGAAACAAAATAGAATGGAAGGCTCATCAGGTTAAAGTTGACCAGAGGAAGGGGGAGGACCATAGGGCCATAGGAAGTGAGTAGGGGGAAGGACCTTATATGGCCATACTGTAGTAAGGAGTAGAGGGAGGGGGCTACCGGGGTTCCCCCACACAGCTGTGCCATTTTCACTCCTCCCTCCCCCAAGTCTCATTGGTTTTTCAGTTCACTATATAATAGCATGTTTGGAGCAGGACAAGAGCTTTTTGGGGCCGTTTTTGCAGGCACTACTCTGTTCCAGCACACTCTATCTGTCTTCCACCATGGAGGCAGAAGAACAACTTAGAAAAACTTTGAAGTACTTAGAGGCAAAGTCTTTTAAAAACACATCTTTGAACCTCTTGACACTAAGAATGACTTGATCAAGAATTTTTAGAATTAGGAAATCGGACTAAAGTTCGAGGAAGTAGATGGTATTCATGGGAAAATGCTCTAATATGAGGTATGCCTTTCTTTAGTAGGTCCATAACTAATGCCAACTAAGTCCTTGTCCTTTATGAAGATTTCGTAGCGCTTAAGATAATACTTACAGGCATGTATGAATATGTCTGGGTATTGTTTCACGAGCTACAACAAATTTAGAAACGAGAACCAAGTCAAAATAACTCTATTGAATGAGTTATAGGCATACAACCTCTTTTCTTTTCCTTTATTGTCCATTTTATGTATTATACCTATACTCTCTTGTATTTTGTAAATACAATCCCTTAAATGTTGTAAAGCCTCAGTTGTGAATTAGTTTATAACTGGAACAGAAGGACTTTAGGTATAGGGTTTTTTCTTCAAAGAGATGGTTTCGTCCTCGGGGAGGTGAGTACAATTTGATTCTACACAACGGCACATTACTGATTTAAAACACACACAACCTCATACAACTAACCTCTCTGTACGGGAGAAGGATTTTTCTGATACAATATTAGAAAGGGTTTATAGTGTAGCGGAGTTCGGCCACATCCAAAAAGATGAGGGAGCTCTGATAAAATAGGAACTTTAAACACGGTGGTATATATTGAATATTGTACTTTATTTAGACGTTAACTCAGGTTGGAGAAGAGGGTAAATAGAGCGCTATTAAACAAAGAGGCCGGAGTTGGCGTCTCTTGCAGGAACCGTGGTGAGAGGAGAGTCGTCTTTATGAAGGAATAATAAACAATTAAAGCATTGTGCTACAAGTTGGTTAATATGGGTTTGATAGGACATAACTAATACATTTTTGATACTAGCTTTTCATTTAGATCAGACTTTTATAGTCGAAATCGTAATACTCTCTCTTTCTCTCTCTGTGAGTGTGTGTGTGTGTGTCTCTCTCTCTCTCTCTCTCTCTCTCTCTCTGTGAGCGGAAGGAGTGGGTTTGCGGAGCGCGTGTGAGAGCGGATTGTGAGGAGTTTTTGCAAACTTTTCTCATAGTTTTTTTGGTTAATATTGTAAATATAGTTGGGCGAACGGTTTGGTGGTACTTTTTGGTGTTTTTTCACGTGATCGACCAGCGGCCGCTAGACCCGGGAGCATGGTTGCTTTCGGGGAACTCAGCTGCATGCACGGCTTCAAGATCTCCACCACCTTCCCGTGCTCGGTGGAGGACTGTAGCCTTGCAGTGGCGGAAATAGTCGGGCACAGCAGCATAAAATCCGCGGCTCGAATGAACGGAGCAGTCGTGATTTTTGTGGACAGTGTGGCCAAGGCTAACAAGGTGGTGGAGAAAGGGATTGTTGTGAAGGACTCGTTTGTTTCCGTGTCCCCGCTCACATCACCGGCAACGCGGATTACAATTTCCAACATCCCGCCATTCATTGGAGACGAGGTTCTGCTTCGGGAGCTGTCGAGGCACGGCAAGGTTGTCTCGGCGATAAGGAAGCTGCCATCGGGATGCAAGTCCCCCCTGCTGCGACATGTGGTATCCCATAAACGGCAAGTACATATGATTTTACACAAAAAAGACACTGAACTGAGTCTAGTTTTCAATTTAAAAGTTGAAGATTTTGACTATGCAGTTTTTATGAATTTTGGAACCCTGAAGTGCTTTGCCTGCGGCAAGGAGGGACATTTGGTGCGAGCTTGCCCAGACAAAGCCCCTGGAAGGCGGGCTGAGCCTGCTGCGGCACCAGCGGCTGAGCCTACAGCCGGTGTGTCAGATCAACTGGTGATCAGGGTAGCTGGTTGGATTTGCAGATGTTTCGTAGGCGTGTCTATTTAGGACCCCTAGTCTAAAAACCCGGAAATAAACCTATTCAAAACATCGTCTCTCTTCGCATTCATTTATCGGTTTATTTTATACATGATGCCATAAACCGTTTGCAGGATCATTACCTTTGGTCCCAAAGTACATAGATAATTAGTTGTCTTCTGCGGGGGGGGGGGGGGGGGGGGGAGAAAACTAATTCTTGGCGGAGTCGAACCAGCGATCTCATCAACCCATTCATAATAAACTACTCAGGCCGAATCTTACACGGTGCGCCACAAAGTCAGACGAAATAAATCGTGCTAGTAGGATCTTATCATTTTCACATAGGCAAATATTGAATCATATGTACAATGCACGTCAAATGAGCAAATTGCAGAATAGTGTAGTACAAATGAACGGTCCAAAATGTAGGCTATTATGTGTTTCTTTGACTAATCCTTGTCTGTTTGCGTCTGTATATTTCTCCCATCTTTGACGGACATTATCTCAACATAAGTTATTTTCTTTTTTCTATAACATTCACTTGAACACCTCAAATTATTAGCACTATTCTGGAGTGTATTACAGAATAATTTGTTATGTTGTTAGTTGTATGATTAATGACACATTTATTCTGGAAATAAATGCCGAAAATGCATTTATAAAGGCCTTTTTAGCAAAGTTGCATATTCATTCAAACATTTCTGTGAAAGTTGTAATACACAAAATATATTTTTTAATGTAAGTAATCAACTGGCAACGTTTTATGATGATCTATTATTTACCCTTTTCACATACAGTGTTTCAAATCAAAGTTCAAATATGCAATACAAGCTCTATGTCCTAGAGACGAGCATCACAAAAGAAAAGACAACAAAATGGTCATTAAAACAAGATTTTATTGAACACAAGCAGTGCAGAAATAGTGTCAGTAAAAGAACAGTACACCCAGTGTGGTAGAACTTCCACAGACTGCACTCAGAAACGCAAGAACCCTAGATCCACTCCACAGTGTCCAGCAAAACGTCTGAATTAAACTCAAATATTAGACTTGTGTCTTTTGCTTTCCCTTACCTCTCTCTGCACCTACCTCTACCTGATCATTTGTCTACACTTACCTCTTGCAAAGCCAGACCAAACTACAGCAAGTAACAATAGCCTAGCTATCATTCAATCTTCAAACTCGAATTTGACCATGTAACCAGTGTCTGCACAACAGCCTAAAGAAATGCCTTCACTGAAATGTTACATTGGATAGTTAATATTGTGTTACAATGTATATATTTATTACGTTTTAGGGCTGCTACGAGTCTCTTCGTGTTAAATCTAACATTCGGTGGAAACAGAAAGTATTTTCCCAGCAGATCCATATTGTCAGGAGTCCGTCTGACCGCCCGAGTCACCGGCAGCTTCCGTGTGTTTACTTCCACCAGAAACAGCTCTGATTTAAACCCAATGAGACTCGCCATAAACAGCGAATTCACTTTGATTATCTTGTCATATGTCCCTGCTAACTGGAAAACCACTTTCACATTAAATAAACATAATTTTTAACCATTTTAGGAGATGAAATGTGAAAGAAAGTCGCTGTGAGTTGCTCGAAGTGACGGTGTATTGGAGAGGGTAGAAGCTTTCCGGAGTTAAATAAACGCATCTTCGGCTTCAAACATGAGCTAAGTCTGAAGAGAACATTTTTTTCTCTCTGCTAGAATAACATTTATGGTGTAACACATTTATATTATGTGAGTTTTATCCCCGAAATGTGGAGGAGAAAACAAAAAGTGTCGCCGCATTTGAGCCGGGCAGCAGAGCGGCTGTGTGCTTGAATCTCCACGGTTCTCATGAGCTGTATAAATCCCGCCTCGTGCACTCCGTTCAGAATCATTCAGACGAACACAGCGAACAATAAAGATGGCAGAGGAAGCTCCAGCAGTCGCTCCGGCCAAAGCCCCGGCTAAGGCCGCAAAGAAGAAGGCTGCTCCCCGCCCCAAGAAGGAAGGACCCACCCTCCCGAAGCTCATCCTCAGCGCCGCGTCCAAGGAGCGCAAGGGAGTGTCTCTGTCGGCGGTCAAAAAGGCTCTGGCCGCTGAAGGCGTTGATGTGGCCAAGGCCAACAAACGTATCAATATCGCCGTGACCAAGCTGGTGACCAACGGGACTCTGAACCAGACTAAAGGGACCGGGGCCTCCGGCTCTTTCAAGCTTGCCAAGAAGGAGCCCAAAGCCGCCAAACCAGTGAAGAAAGTGGTGAAGAAAGCCCCCGCTATAGCCAAGAAGCCCGCCGTCAAGAAGTCTCCAAAGAAGGCACCGGCAGCTAAGAAAGCACTAGCATTCAAGAAGTCCCCGAAGAAGGCAGCGGCCAAGAAAGCTGTCAAGAAGCCTGCAGTGAAGAAGAGTCCCAAGAAGGCTCCCGCTAAAAAGGCTGTGAAGAAACCCGCAGCCAAGAAAACCCCGGTGAAGAAAGCTCCAGTAAAGAAAACTGCAGCTAAGAAGGCCAAGAAGTAAAGCGCTCCTTCATCCAGCATCACTCACCAAAGGCTCTTTTAAGAGCCAACACATTATACTCAAGAGATCTTCCTGCTCCTTTTTTAGACACATTTTGTTTTAATATCAAATGTCATTGCACCTAAACACTGAAAAACATTTCATTTAATCAACCAATATAGCTTTTTGGTGTGAATCAATCTCATCCCAGAAATATAAATCTGTTATCCTAATACATGAGGTGAATAGTCTAAACTACCATTACATTACAGTGTATACAATGTGCTTAAAGCCACTACGAGTAAGATGGCACGTTGGCGTCCCCTTTGGACAAAAGCGGTAGTATTTTTACGACGCCCGCTGTCGCAAAGCTGTTTTCTAGAGCGTGCCAGGCGTGCGAGTGTGAACTGAGAAGGGCGCAATATAGTGCATGTCCGTGTGTTGAAAGTGTGAGGACTCTTTTCGGCTCTGTGAGAGTGGTTTTGACACTGCATCAACTAATGCCAGTCACTGCCACACACACCTGATTGCAATGAGTTGATGCAGCAGTGTCACCTAACTACTCTCTCTCACGGAGCTGAAAGACGTGTCCTCACAGAAAGCGAATGAACGAGAGACGGCAGTTAGTATGGATTATGATGAGGTAATGTGTTTGTGTTGTTGATGTAAATAATTACTATTTCAGATAATGGTTATCTGATGATGGTGAAGCAAAGCCAACTTTGTGTTAGTACCAACTGCTCATTCATTTAGGAGTAAACACTGCAGTCTAGTTTCGCTCTCGTGAAATTGTATACACGTTGCTTGGCAACGCCCTCGTCCCGCCCGTAGCCTATATCACTCTCCCTTTTAGCTTTTCTTCATTGCATTTTAATTTTTTTCTTTGATGGTTCAGCCCCGTTATCAGTCATTATGACGACAAATACATCAGTAAATGTGTATCTGATTCTGAATCTGATGAAATTGGGGGCGGGACTCGATAAGCCTTAGGCTTCTTCCGTCACCCTTCGGACAACACAAATTAAGATGTATGATGTGAAAGAGATAATTGTGTATTGTGTGGAATTGTCCGAAAGAATAATAATAAATAAATAAATAAATAAATAAATAACTGTCTCAAACAAGGCTCCCGCTCCCCTTCCCTCACCTGGAGGGATAGGCTTCTCAAATCACGTTGCTGCGCCACACTGAAATCTGCGACCAATATGGATATGTGACCATAGAGCCTGCACAAGCGAACCGAAAATCGGACTGGGTGTGCGACCAGACCAAAAGCAGTAATAAAAACTATTTAAAAACTTCTTTCTTTGCACTGATGGTCTCGTTTGCTGTTAAAGGTAATTTATGATTATCAGAGGAAAGATGAGGCTGTTTAAAAGATATTTAAATGTTACTCGTAGCCGCTTTAATGCCACAAGGTAAAGCTTAACAATACAGATATAAAACAGCCTAAAATAAGAAATATTGAATTGAAAATGTTTTTATTTTGAACAAAGTTAAAGGAAAAAATAAGCAATAATAAACCATAAAATGATAAAACAAGTGGACAGTTACAATAAAGTATTATTTACCAACAATGTAAACCGCAAATGAAAACAAAACTCTTAACACTTGCTTTTCCTGTTCGTAAAGGGGTGAGAAGAAAAAACATCTTATTTAATCTCCCCCTTCTCCCTAAATGATTGACCCATAATGGGTTATTAGCTTCCTAATTACCAGTAATTAGGAAGCTAATAACCCATTATAACCCATTTTTTTGTTTTCCTTTTTGCAGAGCTTTTAAGTCTTCTCCGTACTGTTGGTTTTGGCTGAACTGGATCAATATGGACTCTGCAGCGACCAGATCATCTAAGGTAAGTTGTTTCTTTTCTTTTGTTGTTCTGTATTTCTCCATGTGTTTTTCTAACTTTAATCTTTGCTTTACAGGGTCCTTTTCAGTTTGATTGACTGTTGTTGAGAACTCCTTTCTTTCATCTTTCAGCTGGCGCAAGGTTTCCTTCAGCTTTAGAATCCAGGCCACTGACCTTTTCAGCTTATGCCAGTCCGAATAGTAGTCGATCAATCTGTTCATTGGTTCCACGTTACCTTCGACTATGACTGTGTTGACTGAAACTGTGTTCTTGACCTCTGGGTCATCCTGAAGGCTTTCCTTCCTTTGCACCGGTTGTTTGGGCCAATCATGTTGGCTTTGCAGCAGGAAGTTTGGTCCATTAATCCATGTTCCTTCTTTCATCAAAGTTTTGGCCTTCAGGCCCCTGCTAGCTTGATCTGCAGGGTTTTCTGCTGTGCCGACGTAGTTCCACTGAGAAGGCTTGGTGGCTTCACGAATCAGTGTAACTCTATTTGCAACGAAAGTCTTGAATCGAGCTGTTTCGTTGTCGATATACCTGAGAACGGTAGTGCTGTCTGTCCAGAAGGTAGACGGTTGAAGTGGCAATTGAAGCTCTTGACGTAACATCTTGTCCATCTTCACCGCCACGACTGCCGCAATCAGTTCAAGCCGGGGGATTGTGACCTGCTTGAGCGGTGACACTCTAGATTTCCCCATCAAAAACGAACAATGTTTCCCGCCTTGCTTGTTCTCTAGCAGCAGATAAGTTACAGTGCCGTATGCGTACTCTGAGGCATCCAAGAAATGATGTAACTGCGCTACGGCACTGCATCCAAAGTCTGGAGGCTTTAAACATCTGTTCACGTGGAAGTCAGTAAGGTGAGTAACATCTTCTTTCCATTTCTGCCAATCTTCAGCATGTTTTTCACCAATGCTCTCATCCCAACCATGCTGCTCCTTACAAAGCTCTTTTAGCAGAAGCTTGGCTGGCAGGACGACTCGCGCCAAAAAGCCGAGGGGGTCGTAGACAGAGTTGACGACGGATAAAATGCCCCTCCTCGTCATCGGCTTGTCTTGCAGTCTCATGCTGTAAGTGAAAGCATCCATGTCTGTATCCCACTGTAAGCCGAGGGTCCTCTCGAATGGTAGTGCATCATGGCTTAGATCCAAGTCTTTCGCTTCAGTAGCTCTGTGTGCTTCTGGGATAGACATTAACACCTTCCGGTTGTGGCTCATCCACTTTGTTAGATTGAAACCTCCACTGGCACACAAGGTGCGGAGATCACTTGCCAATGTTATGGCATCTTCTTCTGTAGCTACGCTCTTTAAACAATCATCCACGTAAAAATTCCGCAGGATTGTTTGAACGGCTTCTGGGGAGGCAGTGGCTCTGTGATCCTCAGCGGTTCTCCGAAGTGCATATGAGGCAACGCTTGGAGATGAGGTGTCACCAAAAAGGTGCACTGCCATTCGATATTCCTCCATGGGCCCATTCAAGTTGCCATTGGGCCACCAAAGAAAGCAGAGGAGATCTGCGTCTTCTTCTGGCACCTGAACTTGATAAAACATCGACTCGATATCTGCCATCATGGCTATTGGCTCCTCACGGAATCTTAAGAGGACACCAACCAACGTGTTGGTCAGATCGGGTCCCTGCAATAATTCACTATTCAAAGACCGGCCCTGAAACGAGGCTGTGCAGTCGAAGACCACTCGTAGTTTTCTTTTCTTAGGGTGGGACACCCCGTGGTGCGGTATGTAGAACACCATGTTGTCGTCACGGTTCAGCTGGTGTGCCAGAACTTGGACAGCGTAGCCTTTGCTTATGATGTTGTCCATGAAGGCTTTGTACTCTTCGAAGAACTCAGGATTCTTCTTGAGCTTTCTTTGCAAACTGGCTATGCGCTGCTCCGCCACACAACGGTTATTAGGCATTTGGAGCTTCTCGTTCCTGAGTGGCAATCCAATGCTGTAATGTCCGTTCTCCAGAGTTGCAGTTTTCTGCACAGACTGCATGAACTGTTTGTCTTCTTGCGACAACTCTTCTTTGTCATCGTAGTTGCACTCTTGAAAATCAGTATTGTACTGTTGGACAAGTAACTTCTCAACTTCCATCAATGAGATCCTGTTCACTGAACATCTAGGTGGTTTGTTATCTGTGTCCTCCAGTTCCTTTCTCATGGGCCCATTAACTACCCATCCAATGGCAGTCTTAACGGCATAAGGGCCTCCATGTTGACTGTTAATGATACGCCATGGCTCCATAGCTTTTGGACAGTTTGCTCCAATAAGTAGGCCTACATCTGCAACCAATTCTGGCAAACACACTTCACTGAGGTAAGTCCACTGCTGGATATCTGATTGCTTGGGTATGTTTTCAGCGTGAACTGGTATGTTGCTGTGAGTGTACACCTTAGGAAGATCGATATGCTCGCTGTCTTCCAGTCCGCACACTTCCAGGTCCGATATCACGTAGCTACTGATGAGCTTTTGTTCTCCATGTTTGTCTTGACCCATGGTGCTGAGAAGTATTTATGTTGGTTTCCCTTTAACATTCAGTTTCCTAGTTAAATGTCTAGTAAGCTAATTAAATTCATTTCATGGAACATAAATGGTTGTGGGAGTCCCCTTAAAAGAAAGAAGATATTGACATATTTGAAAAATAATCAAACAGATATTGTTTTTATACAGGAAACCCACATGCAGGGTTCTGAAGCTGAGAAATTTAAAGTGGGCTGGGTAGGTCATCTTTTCCATAGTTCATTTTCAAGTAAACGTAATGGAGTTCTGATTCTAATTCATAAGAACTTAAATTGTCCTCTTAAAGCAAACTAAAGATACAGAGGGAAGGATTGTATGCATTGAAGCAATAATGGAGGGAATCCCCATAGTATTATGTAACATTTATGCACCTACCAAAGGAGACCCCTTGTTTTCCCATGAGGTTAAGATCCTAGGAGATATGGAAGGTCAAACTATATTAGCTGGGGACTTCAATGAAGTTATTGACCCGGTCTTGGATAAGAGTTTTTATAGAGCCCCTCCCCTGACAAAGGAGAGAGGCTTTGCACATGCTGAGTAGAGATGCAGGTCTAACTGACATATGGAGGCTGACTAACCCGACAATGAGAGACTATACTTTTTTCTCCCACCGTCATAAAACATATTTAAGGATTGATTTTTTTCTAATAAGTTCCTCTCTGGCAGATAGTGTAGCTAGCTGTGCTATAAAAGCAATATCCATCACAGATCACGCACCAGTCGAATTACTCATTACAGCAAACTTAAGTACTGAGAGGAGAGGGAGGTGGAGATTAAATACCACATTACTATCAGACGCACTCTTTAGAAATATGGTAGAGGAGGACTTGAACTTTTTTTTTTAAACTAATATTGGCAGCATTGAGGAAATAACAACTGTGTGGGAAGCTTCAAAAGCATACATAAGGGGGAAATTTATAGCACAGGTTACTAAAAATAAAAGAGAAAATCTTAGTAGGATGAAAGATTTAGAAAAGGAAATAAAAGATAAAGAAATAGACCTGGCAAGACACTTCTGCAATGAGAAGTATCAGGAACTCTCTAAGCTTAAATTTAACTTACATGAGATTTATAACAAAAAAGCAGAATATGCCCTTTATAGGTTAAAAACAAGCTTCTATGAAGGGGGAGAAAAAACCGGGAAACTCCTTGCCAGACAGTTAAAGGAGAAAACATGTGCTAATACTATACCAGTCATTAAACAGGGGGGAAAACAATTTTTCTCAACCAAAGATATAAATAGGGTATTTCAGCAGTATTATGAAAAATTATATACCTCATCCATACTCTCTAACACCTCAGAAGAGGACACAGAACAGTTTCTCTTAAATATAAAGGTACCTAAGCTGCAACCACAGGATGCAGCTGACCTGGAGTCCCCCATAACAGAAGCTGAAATAAGGAAGGCAATTTCATCAATGAAAAATGGGAAGTCGCCTGGTTTTGACGGACTACCAATAGAATATTATAAAGTTTACATAGATATTCTTGCACCAGTATTACAAAGGGTATACTCCGAAATGTTCAACAAGGGTTTGGTAGCTCCTACTTTTAATGAAGCTGTTATTACACTGATCCCTAAAGCAGGAAAAATCCTGACCAAAATCCTAGCCACACGCTTGCAATGTGTATTACCTAGTATTATTCATCCCAATCAAGTTGGTTTCATGAAAAATAGAACCTCAACTGACAATATAAGGCTTTTGTTACATTTAATGTGGTCGAGTCAATCTCAAAACACCCCAGTTACTGCCATCTCCCTTGATGCGGAGAAAGCCTTTGATAGGGTGGAATGGCAATTTTTGTTCCACACCCTATCCCATTTTGGCTTCGACTCTAATTTTATTAAATGGGTAAAAATGTTGTATAAAGAACCGAAGGCAGCAGTGATGACCAACGGAACGGTATCCCCCTTTTTTAATCTGACCCGAGGTACACGTCAAGGATGCTCATTAAGCCCATTATTGTTTATCATTTTCCTAGAGGTATTAGCAGTGTCCATTAGGGCACACACTGGAATAAAAGGTGTTAAGGGAGGAGATAAAGAACACAAACTATTACTTTATGCCGATGATATCTTAGCAGTGGTGTCTGACCCCCTAACATCCTTATCATATTTGATGGACACAATCCAATCCTTTTCAAAATGTTCAGGTTATTCTATAAACTGGACTAAATCGGAAGCGATGCCCCTATCCAAGTCCTGCTTTCCATTTATGGTAGAGAAGTACAACTTCAGATGGGTAAATAACGGGATGAAATACCTTGGCATTAAATTGTCCCAGGACATAGGGGAAATAGTAACGTTGAACTTTAACCCTTTACTCCAAAAGATCAAAACTAACTTTCAAAAGTGGGAGAAGATCAGACTCACATTATGGGGAAAAGTCAGTATAATAAAAATGGTGGTAGCCCCGCAGTTTAATTATGTTACTATGATGCTCCCAATTATAATACCATCTACTATATTTAGACAATTAGATGATATAGTAAAACACTTCCTATGGGAAGGGAAAAGGCCACGAATTAAACTGAGAAAATTATGTTCGCATAAAGAAAATGGAGGGCTGGGTCTTCCTGACATGAGATTGTATTATTTATCTTTTGAAATGGCTAAAACTGCAAGATATTGGCATGTTACAGAAAATAATGCAGCTTGGATGGATATTGAAAGGGAGATATGCTCACCCTTCAATCCTATAGAGGTTATATCTCAAAAAAGGTCTAATATCACAAACCCCGTACTTTTACATTCAAAGGATGTGTGGATTAAAGTCCATAAAATCTTTAAACTTAAACATACTGTACAAAAATATTCATCATTATGGCATAACCCTGATGTCCGCATTGGAAAAACATCTGTGTACTGGAAACAGTGGCACTCCAGAGGTGTATGTACTATTAGCGATTTATTTGAGGACGGAGTGCTGTTATCATACAATGAACTTTTAGAGCGATTTAACCTGGTGGGAAAGGATCATTTTTGGAAATACTTGCAGATACGGAGCTGTATTAGTTCCAAGCCATACAGTGTGGTTGATAATAATGTCATGAACTATATGAAACTACCACCAGAAAAATGTAAAGCCTCCCAATTTTACAAGACTGCTAATGCTTCTATGTGTAATGATTCAAATATTATGAGATCGATTTGGCAGAGAGATATTGGTGGAGAAATTAAGTGTGACCACTGGGCAAATATTTTGGCTGATTGTGGTAAATATGTGAGAGAGGCGAGGGGAAAGCTCACACAATACAAGATTTTACATAGATACTATTATACGCCTTCTAAACTCCATAGAATGAAACTATTGAATGATAACCTATGCTGGAAATGTAAAACTGAAATTGGTACTTTTCTCCATTGTATCTGGGAGTGTGCTATGGTCAGGCCTCTCTGGACTAAGATTATTTTCATTTTAAGCAATTGGTTTGGTTCAGAAATTCCTTTAAGCCCAGAGCTCTGTCTATTAGGGGACAAATCTCAAATACCTAACGTATCGAAGTGTGACTTTTCTGTAATTATTGTAGGTATAGTAACGGCTTGCCGTGTTATTTTAAGACACTGGAAGATACCAAAAGCCCCACAAGTTGAAGAATGGGCCAATGCAATGACTGAAACTGTATCTTATGAATGCATGTTGAACCGATTAAGTGACAATTGGGGGGAGGGGGTATCCTCTTGGGAAGGGTTTTGGGACCACATAAAGGTGGATAGTGACCCAAATTAATACAGCCACAACTGCAAAGGCAGCTAACATCACCGGACCATGGTAACAAATGTATTTATTTTTTTATTTTTTATTTTTTTTGTCATTGGCCTGTTTTTGCTTGTGGGGTCTGACCATGGCATATTGAGGGGAGAAGAAAGGAGAATAAATATTGGCTCTTATCTCCACATGGGGGAAGTATCTAGATGTTTCTTATTATTTTACTTTTTTCTTTCTCTATTATTATTATTATTATTATTATTATTATTATTATTATTATTATTATTATTATTATTATTATTATTATTATTATTATTGTTATTATTATTGTTATTGTTATTATTGTTGTTATTTTTATTTATTTTTTATGTCACCATGAAAACAATAATATGGAAGCCATGAAACATGAAATATGACTTTGTATTATGAATTTGTATCAGATGTCCCTGTATGTGACCACCTGTGAACATTTAATAAATATGTGAATTACAAAAAAAAAACATTCAGTTTCCTTTGCAGGTCTACCGTGCAGAACGTTGCTGTACTTCCTGGGTCCATGAAGGCGTAAGTCTCCACATACTTGTCGCTCTTTTTTGATTTAATCTTCACCGGTACACTTGACAGCACACATTCAGCTTTTCCGGCCCCAGTTAGGCTACAAGACTCATGCGTGACAGAAACTTGAGCACATGATACTTTGTTTCCGTGAGCACCATCTTTCTTCTCAGGTAGGGCAGAACCTTCTCTTTTCACTATGTGTAAAATGTCTGGATTTCTTAGCGAACATTCTTTGCACTCGATCCTTCTTTTGCAGAACTTGCTGAGATGGCCGGGGGTTAAGCAGCCAAAACACAAGCCATTTGACTTCAGGAACTCCACACGTTCTTTGTGAGGCTGGTCCTTTATTTTGTTGCATGAAGCTAAATTGTGAGACTGCTGGCAGTACAAACATGGCTTCTCAAAGGCGATCCTGGTCTTGCCTGGATTAGCTGGCGTCACACATGTTCCTTGAGGTCTTGTATCTTCAGTGGAAACATTGGTAGCAAAGCTGCTTCCACGAACTTCTCTCTTAAAGGGATGCCTTTCCTTTTGTTCAACCTTTCCAACCGTGGTTGATCGGCTGTCTGGTAGATTACCGAAGAGGGGGTCGATCATTATTTTAGCTTGGCGGTCTATGTATTTCACCAAGTCAGCAAACTTCGCTCTTCCGCCTCCTCGCTCTTTGACGTTGTAAGCTTCAGCACACCAACGTTCTTTCATTTTGAAGGGCAGTTTGGATACCACTGTCCGTAAATTGGTAGGGTTGTCCATCTCTTCCAGATAGTCTATGTCCTCCATTGTGTTGCGACATCCAACCAAGAACATAGCATAAGCATTTAATGCCTTTCCATCATCAGACTTTATCTGCGGCCATTTTAGTGCTTTATCAATGTACGCGCTGGCGATCTGTAGCTCGTCCCCATAGTGCTCTTGAAGCAATTTCTTCGCTTTAGAGAAGCCTTTGTTAGCCGACATGTGGGCGCAGCTGCGGACTAGCTCCTGGGGTTCACCAGCTGTAAATTGCTCCAAAAAGTACAATTTGTCCTTATCATTGTCTGTCTTTTGTTCAATTGAGTGCTCGAATGCTCTGATGAAAGATTTGTACTGCAGTGCGTCACCCTTGAAGACAGGGATGTCCTTCATTGGTAGCTGGGATTGCCTTTGTTGTTTTACCAGTAGCTCAGTGATAACGTTCTGATTTTGCATGACTTTAAGCATCTCGTCACCTCTGCTGACCTGAGCGTTACCGTGATCTTGAGGAGCCACGTTAGGTACTTGGGATTGCAGCATTCGCCGTTGAGCGTTAACACCCGGATTAACTGGCTGAGGAAGTGTAACACTGGGTTCTTCTTGCTTCACTTTCCCACCTCTTAGTATTTGTGCAAGCGCGTGGCTACTGTAACCACAACTACTGCAACCATCTTCGGATCTTTTATATTCTTTGAGCACCTTTAATTTTGCACTGCTTTCTGCTAACGCAGTTTCCAACTCAAGTTCTTCTTTTACCCCTTTAAGTTTGGCCATTTCAAACTCAAGCTGCTGCTTTTTCTTCTGAGCTGCAGCACGTTCAAGCAGAGCTGCATGCTCAGCCTCTTGTTTAACACGTGTCGACGAAACTCGTGATGTGGTTGTTTTGCGATTTACGTGAGATCCATTTTGTTGATTGTGTCCAGCCTGGCTGGCACCCAACTGCGATATACTGTCACTTGGTTTAACAGCATCTTGCGGGTCATTTTCCGCATCATCATCCTTTTGCAACGTGCCTTCGTGCACGGCCGTAATCCATGTTTTAGTTGTTTTCATGAATTCTTTGATCGATGCCATTTTGTGTTCGAACCATTGCTCTTGATCAAATACTTTTTCCTCTTCAGGCAAAAGGCTTGCAACTTCTTTGTTGAGGCAATTAAACTCGTTAACAGCAAGTGGAAAATAAGTTTCCATGACGTCTTCAACCTCATGTAAATTTTGAGTATCACTCATCATTTTCTCCACTTCATTTATTCTACATGTGAGAGCTCCTAATTTTCTTCTTCTCAATGCTATATTTCTTTGTAATTTCTCCTCTAAGGCTTTCTCTGTCAACTTGCGTGTCCGTCCTGGATCCATTGTATCCTTCAAATATCCAAGCTCTTTTTCCTTTTCATCAGTCATCTTAATATTGCAGAGTTAGGCTTTAGTTGCATGCAAAGGTTTAAAAGCACTTATCCTTTAAGTAACTTTCTCTTTAAAAAACAAGTGCAAAACAACTTCTTAAATGAAGCCAAAAAATCCACGTTGACTGTAACAAGGCTTAAAATACGAGCTGACACGGAGAATCAACAACTTGCATTTTTTCTATACAATCCACCTTTAATTTCGGCACGGGCTTCAGTTATCTCCCGGCAACAGTGTCACGTCCTCTTGTGGGAATACACGGGGATAATATGAACTGATCACGTTACCTTTTATTGGACAATACTTCAGAGGATTACCCTTTCCTTGAATAAGATTCATCAGGTGAGCTCTCTTTTCTTTTTCTCCCGATCTTACGAGCGGACAGCTGCGCTCTCCACACGGCCCGGGCGCGCAAAGCTTATTGATCCGTTAAGCCAAGTTTTTTGACAAAATGTAGTGGCACTCTGTCTCATTCCTTCTCCTGTGTACCACTTGTTGGAGTTAACTCACAGTGTTTGCAACGCGAGCGAAAAGACGAGACAATGTTCCTTCGTCTTAAAAAGTTTACTTGAAAGTCTTCAAAATAAAATACTTGTCTTCACATGGTAAAATGCACGGTCTAACGACGACGCTGAAGTTGGCAGCTGATTCGCAGCAGCCGATTCGGCAGTTAAGGAAAAGTTAAGGGATTCTTAAGGAGCGGCGGAACGACTGATTCTCCGTTGTTTAACCTCCTAAATCGCCGCTGTAAAGCCACATTAATTAGTCTAGATTATCTAAGAGAGTCTAACCATTCTTTAAAAACAGTTTACAAAATTAAGTTTGTTCAAAAGAAAGATAGGGTAGATTTCACTGCTTTTTTGCATCTGGACCACATTAGAACTGGTCCTGATTGAAAACCCTTGCACCTAGACTCTTCAAATCTGGACTATATTATCACAGTGAGGCTATAGATTATGGAAAACATAGTTTTTGATTTGTGAAAATTTTTTCTATCTGTGAAAATGCAATAAAGGCACATGTCAACGCTTTTTTGGGGTCCTTACCGCATTAGAACTGGTCCTGATTGAAAACCACTGCACCTAGACTCTTCAAATCTGGACTAGAATATCACAGTGAGGCTATAGATTATAGAAAACATAGTTTCTGATTTGTGAAACTTTTTTTCCATTTGTGAAAATGCAAAGAATGAAAATTTTAATGGTTTTTAGGGGTATATGTTACGGTTGGGTCTGGAGGACACAGGCGCAGAGACAGTGTGAGTAAAAGAAGATTTATTTTAGGAGAAAACCAGCAGGGTGTTAGGACCGGGATCCGGGGAGGGAAACTGGCTGGCATGGGGGTCCAGGAGAGAGCAACGGGGCAAGTCCAGGGGGCTGAGTGGAAGCAGGCTAGAGCGGGCAGGCAGGAGGGGTCCGAGGAGTAGTGCTGGAGAGCTAGGGCTGGAGCTGGTGGCTGGAGTCAGGCCGGGAGAACTGTGGCAGAGAAACAGGGGTTAACCAGGAAAAAGTGGAACAGAGCATAGCTGAAAACAAGTGAGCGAGAGAGTGAACTGACTGTGTGAAAAACAGAAGCTACAATCTGGCAGTGTCTGGAAGGTAGGCCCGGGTATAAGTAGCGCAGTTGATGAAGATTGAAGGCAGCTGCGAATGTTGTTAATTGACTCCAGCACACCAGGCTCCACCCCTGCAATTAGCTCAGCACACAAACACAGGTGAAAAGGGAAAACACATATAAGGCCAAGGAGCCCAAACGGGATCATGACAGTACCCCCCCCTCAATGAGAGCCTCCAGGCGAGCCACCGGGCTTCCCTGGGTTGTCCCGGTGGAACTCCTTAATAAGGGAGGGATCGAGGATGAGCTGGCGAGAAATCCAGCTCCTCTCCTCAGGACCATAACCCTCCCAGTCCACCAAGTACTGAAAACCCCGACCACGGCGGCGAATATCCAGGATCCGCCGGACTGTGTAGGCGGGGTGATCATCAATCATGCGGGGAGGTGGAGGGGGTGTAGCTGGAGGACACAGAGGGCTGGTGGAGACAGGCTTAAGCTGGGAAACGTGGAATGTGGGGTGAATCTTCATAGATAATGGCAGTTTTAATTTGACAGCGGATGGGTTGATAACAGTTTCGATTTCAAAAGGACCAATGTAACGTGGGGACAGCTTCTTAGACTCAGTGTTGAGTGGGATGTTTTTTGAAGAGAGCCAAACCTTCTGACCTGGTGTGAACTGTGGTGCTGGAACCCGGTGTCTGTCTGCCATGCGCCGATTGCGCTCGGTGGAACGGAGCAGGGCAGCGCGAGCGTCCCTCCAGACCTTACGACAGCGTCGAAGGTGGGCCCGGACAGATGGCACCGCGATGTCGCCCTCCTGTGCTGGGAACAGAGGGGGTTGATATCCAAGGGAACATTCGAATGGGGACATACCAGTAGCTGCACTTGTCAGGGAGTTGTGGGCGTATTCAACCCATGGCAGGTGAGTGCTCCAGGAAGACTGGTTCCGAGTAGTTACACAGCGCAGCGCAGCTTCGAGGTCCTGATTGGCCCGCTCCGTCTGCCCGTTCGTCTGGGGGTGGTAGCCTGAGGAGAGACTGACAGAGGATCCCAACTCACGACAGAAAGCCCTCCATACCTGGGACACGAATTGTGGACCCCGATCGGAGACCACGTCAGCAGGGATCCCGTGGAGGCGGACCACATGCTGAACCAGGAGATCAGCAGTCTCAGACGCTGTAGGAAGCTTGGGCAGAGGCACAAAATGGACAGCCTTGGAAAATCTATCAACAATGGTGAGTATGGTAGAATTACCTTCGGACAGCGGGAGACCAGTGACGAAGTCGAGACCAATGTGACTCCAGGGGCGCCCAGGCACCGGGAGGGGACGGAGCAAACCTGAGGAGGGTTGATGCGAGGACTTACTGCGTGCGCAGACAGTGCAGGCGAGCACGAAGGCACGGGTGTCAGCCTCGATGGTGGGCCACCAGAAGTGTCGCTTGGCCAGGGACAGGCTGCGGTTAACACCCGGGTGGCAGGAGAAACGTGAATTATGCACCCACTGGAGGACCTTGGAGCGGACAGCACTTAATAATAATAATAATAATAATACATTTTATTTATATAGCGCTCTTCTCTCACTCAGAGCGCTTTACAAAAACAAAACAATAAACAAACAAAAATGTCATGTAGAGTTGGGTTGGTGGGTGAACTAGGGGTAGGCAGAGGAGAAGAGATGGGTCTTGAGTTTGGACTGGAAGATGGTGAGGGACTCAGAGTCACGGATATGTTGGGGGAGGCTGTTCCAGAGCCTGGGAGCTTCCCTGGAGAAAGCTCTGTCACCAAAGCTGCAGAGTTTAGATGTGTGGGTGGAGAGGAGACTGGCTGAGGAGGATCTGAGGGCCCGAGGGGGTTGATAGGGGGAGAGAAGGTCAGTGAGATATGGGGGGGCCAGATGGTTGAGGGCTTTGTAGGTGAGGACCAGGAGTTTGTAATTGATCCGGAAAGAAATGGGGAGCCAGTGGAGCTTTTTGAGGACTGGGGTGATGTGGTTCCACGAGTTGCTGTGAGTGAGGAGACGGGCAGCTGCATTCTGGACACGTTGGAGTCTGTTGATGGAGGTGGTGCTGATGCCGGCGAGGAGTGAATTACAATAGTCAAGGCGGGAGGAGATGAAGGCATGGATGAGTCTTTCAGCAGCATGGGGTGTGAGGGAGGATCTAATCTTTGCAATATTACGGAGGTGATAGAAGGAGGTTTTGACAGTGTGACGGATGTGGGGTTCAAGGGAGAGGGTGGGATCAAAAATTACGCCAAGATTGCGGGCCTGGGGGGAGGGGGAGACCATGGTGCCATCAATAGTGAGTGTGGGGGGGGGGTTGTAAATTTGCTGAGGGTGGATTTGGAGCCAATTAGGAGGAGTTCAGTTTTGTTGCTGTTGAGTTTGAGGAAGTTATTTTTCATCCAGAGTGTAAGGGAAGACAGGCAGGATTCAATGTGGGAGATGGGGGGGTTGTGGGGGGATTTGGTACTGAGGTAAATTTGGGTGTCATCAGCATAGCAGTGGAAGTCCATTGAGAAATGGCGAAGTAACTGACCAAGGGGGAGGAGGTAAATGATGAAGAGGAGGGGGCCGAGTACAGAACCTTGGGGAACACCTTGTGTGACGGTGACTGTGGCAGATGTGTGGTTATGGAGGGAGATGAAGTTAGATCTGTCAGAAAGATAAGAATGAAGCCAGCTGAGTGCAGTACCTTCGATACCGAGGTTGCTGAGTCTGGTGAGCAGGATGGTGTGGTTAACAGTATCGAAGGCTGCACTCAGGTCAAGGAGGATGAGGAAGTTGAGGGAACCAGCATCGGCAGAGGTGAGGAGGTCATTGAAGACTTTAAGGAGAGCGGTTTCTGTGCTGTGGAGAGGACGGAAGCCAGATTGGAGGGATTCAAAAAGGTTATTGGCGTGGAGATGGGATTGGAGTTGTTTGGTGACTATGCGTTCAAGGGTTTTGGAGAGGAAGGGGAGGTTGGAGATTGGGCGGTAGTTACAGAGGGAGGCGGGGTCGAGACCAGGTTTCTTGAGGGTGGGGGTGACAGCAGCAGATTTGAAAGCAGAGGGGACAATTCCATGGGACAGTGAGGAGTTAAAGAGGTTAGTGAGGTAGGGGCAGAGAACGGGGAGGCAGGACTTGAGCAGGGGAGTGGGGAGGGGGTCAAGGGAGCAGGTAGTAGGTTTGGAGGAGCTTATAAGTTTGGAGAGTGCAAGAGGGGTAACCAAGTCAAAGTGGGAGAGACGGCAATGGGGAGGAGGGGTTGGGAGGTCCAGCGAAATAGGTAGGGGAGGGGCCATTGAATGTGCAGGGGGTTCATGTACAGGGAAAAGTGAATGGTTGATGGTGGTGATTTTGTCAGCGAAAAACTGGAGGAATGAGTTACAGAGATCTGGGGAGGAGGTGGAGAGGGTGCTGGTCCGGGGTTTGAGGAGGTTGCTCACTGTGGAGAAGAGGGTTCTGGGGTTTTGGCAGGGGTCAGAGAAGATGGCAGAGAGGTAGGCAGACTTGGCAGCGGTGAGGGCGTCTTTGTAGGCAGTGAGGTGGAGTTTGTAGGCTTGGTGGTGGACTGTGAGTGAAGTTTTTTTGGAGAGTCGTTCGAGTTGGCGGCCAGTCTGTTTCAATTTGCGGAGTGCAGGTGTGAACCAGGGGGAAGAAGTATTAAAGGAGACAGTTTTGGTTTTTAGGGGGGCCAGGGTGTTGAGGGAGGAAGACAGGATATAATTAAGGTGGTTTGTAAGCTCATCAGGTGAGCTGAGGGTTGAGTCCAGGGGGAGGGTGGAGGAGAGCAGGTCACAGAGATGGTGGGGATCAATGGATTTGAGGTTACGGAAGGTGATTTCTCTGAGGGGGCGGGGGCAGGGGGTGGGGGAGAGGATGGTGAACAGTATAAGTTTGTGATCAGAGAGGGGAAAGGGGCATGGGTGAAGGCTGAGTATAGGGAGATTGATGGAGCAGACAAGGTCGAGGATGTGTCCTTTGTCATGGGTTGGGAAGGTGACATGTTGGGTGAGATCGAAATTGTCCAGTACAATGGTGAGTTCAGATGAGAGCTTGGAGGTGGGGGAGTCCATGTGGATATTAATGTCACCGAGTAACAGCAAGCGTGGAGAGAGGGTTAATGCTAATGTGATGAGTTCGGTGAAGTCAGAAAGGAAGGAGGGATTAGGTTTGGGTGGCCTGTAGATGAGGATAACTGTCGTGGAGGAGGGGGCTTTAAAAGCAATGAATTCAAATGATGATACTGAGGGGAGGGTGAGTTCTCTGATCGAATAATTATGTTTGTGGATGACGGCGAGGCCACCGCCACGGCGGCAAGGGCGGGGTTTGGCGATGTAGCTGAAACCAGGGGGAGATGCTTGGTTGAGGGAGAAAAAGTCATTGGGTTGTTGCCAGGTTTCAGTAAGTAATAGGAGGTCCAGATTATTGTCGAGGATGAGTTCATGTATGGCGGGGGCTTTATTGTTGAGTGAGCGGGTGTTGAGGAGGGCAAAGTTGGCACAGCCAGAGGGTGATGGGATAGGGGCAGGCTGGAGAGGTCTGAGCAGGGCTGGACTGGCCATCTGGCATACCGGGCAAATGCCCGAGGGGCCGGCAGCCTTTTGGGCCGGTGAGGTTAAAAAAAAAAAAAAAAAAAAAAAAAAATTAAAAATCTTTTTTTTTTTTTTTTTTTTTTTTTTTTTTTGGACCCTTGGCTGTGTGACTCGGCCCGGCCCGGCCAAGTCACACAGCCGAGGGCCGAGGTCCCTTCCCTCTCGGGAGTGCCATGGACATATAAATGTGCGTGCAGGCTGTCAACTTCACCTGAAAGTTACCAGGCCATTACTCATTATGATTGGTTCTAGGTTAGGCCTGGCCCAATCACACACACAGCAGAGGGCCGCCCATTCAGAGGCTGCATTGAGTTGTATTATCACGCATTCAACTTGTACTCAGTAATTATGAGCATCTGACGATGGTCAGTTTTACGTTCAGGGCCGTCGGACTGCGGACAGGCTTGGGGGGGCCCAAGGCAGAGGGGGGCTGCACCCAAGAAAAAATAAATTATTTTTTTGATTTATATTAATTTTACTGGCTCAATATAGGCCCCTGATCTTTGAAGGCCCCGACATTTTTTATTTAGGGGCTATGAAGATCAGGGGCCTATATTGGGCCATTAAAAAATACAAACGAAGGGAAAAAATTCCCGAAGCTGACTGGATTTTTTAAACTTTCTTCTTTCTGCTTTTTGGTCATTCTGTGTCTTTGAATCATTCCAGAAAATAGTACTAAATAGCTTACATAGGAAACAGTTGATTTAGCCTTAGTTTTCTTCTCAAAGTGCACCAGATTGATGAATTTTACTTTAACATTTTAAAAAAAATCTTCCGGGGGAGCATTCCCCCGGACCCCCCTAGAAGGTCCAGGGTCCACGACACAGTCTCCCAAATTCCTGTGAGAAACACTGTGTGTGTGCATGTTTATTAAGAGTCATTAGACCAGGGGTTGTGTTCAAGTACGCGTAATAATCTGGTCATTCATCAATAGAAACATTGTGTTGTTATCTGGCTCAGAGAGGGACCAGTCACTCATACGTTTTGGACTATAGACAAACAAAGCTTTTACATGTTTGTATTGTAAGACCGCCTCTCAGAGAGCCCATCAGGACTTTCTGTATAGGGGCCCAGAATTTGGTGCAACACCCCTTCCTCCGCATATCGTATAAACGGTGGGCTGCCATGGCCAAAAATGCCAGGGCCGATTTTTTGTCCCAGTCCAGCCCTGGGTCTGAGGTTAGCCAGGTTAGCTGTGCAGAGGGGCGGAGGGGAGGGGGGGAAACTGGGTGGAGGGGTGGTGGTGGTTGAGTATATAAATGATTGGCCATTTGGTGAAGTGATGTGTGGGTGAGGGGAAAGGACAGCAGTGAAATCCAGTCCATGTTTTCTGTCCTGCCTGGTGAGCTGCTGCCTGACAGAAGCGATGAATGGTCCAATAGCGGCCGCGGGTGAGTCCTGATGACGTGGCAGAGGTGCGACGGAGCTTGCAGGTAACCGGACGAATGGGATGGAGTTTCCGTGCTGGGTCAAAACAAACCCACGGCGGGAGCCTCTGTGGATGTAGCGGCGGCGGCGTAGGAGTCCAAGTTGTTGAATGACTGAGATGGATGATGGGATGAGGTGGTGGTTGAAAAGTCCAAACAGCTGTGCAGGTGAATAGGTGATCATGATGAACCAGGGGAAGAGTCTGACTGAGGGGAGACCATGCGGAGTGAGGAGGATGGATGCGACCAGATGTAGCCGACGGAGCAGCGATCATTAGCCGCCACTCGGTAGCTGAGCGAGGGCGACCCGCTTGCAGTACACAACACAGTGCGATCAGAGAGACCAGGAGGCGGCTGAAGCGGGTGGGACCAACGATGATGGTCAGCAGGCACCCGGAGATTATCCGACTGCCCAGTGTTGGAGGACAGCGGCAGCAGGTGTAGTGGCGTGTGTGGCTATATGAGCAGTGGCGAGAAGCAGCGAACAATCAGCAGCAGCAGCAGCGGCCTCTGCCTACGGTTGGTACGTCCCCTTCAGTTGTCAACACACGAATGGTGTTATGAGATAAAAGTCCCCGTTCAATCATGAAGTAAGATAGCATCCAATGAATCGTTGTTCCCACACAAGTAGTAATGCCAGCGGATTGAAAAAATATTCCAAGTGAAGCTAATCACACTGTCCGATTAGTTCATGGAAAATAAAATAAATAAAATTAAGTTATTGAAAGTTAAAAAGTTTCAAACAGTTCAAAGTTACCGGCGAGCAGCGGCAGCAAGTTGCCAGCGTTCACTCGTTGCCATGGAAACTGACACTTGGCACGAACAGCCGACCCTGCGGCCCGGTTCCCGGATCCGGTTCCTCCCTCAGCGCCTCTCGGATCCGTGCTTCAATCTGCCACCTGACTGCCCCCACCACACAGCCAGGGGAGATGATGGTATCGGGACTGGAGAGACCGTGGTCAACGGCAAACTGTCGGGACAAGACATCCGGCTTCCCATTCTTGGACCCTGGTCGAAAGGTGAGCTGGAAGTTAAATCGACCAAAGAACAATGCCCAGCGGGCTTGGCGGGAGTTAAGGCGCTTGGCGGACTGGATATAGGACAGGTTCTTGTGATCAGTCCAAACAATAAAAGGGATCTCCACCCCCTCCAACCAGTGCCTCCACTCCTCAAGCGCTAGCTTAACCGCTAGCAGTTCCCTGTTGCCGACGTCGTAGTTGTGCTCTGCGGGAGACAGGCGTCTGGAGAAGAAGGCACAGGGATGAAGCTTCTGGTCCTCCGGGGAGCGTTGAGAGAGGACCGCCCCTACCCCGGAGTCCGAAGCGTCGACCTCGACCACGAACTGTAGAGCCGGGTTGGGATGAATGAGAATGGGGGCTGAAGTGAACCGCCTCTTCAGTTCCACGAACGCCGCCTCAGCCTCAGGGTTCCAAGAGAAGGGGATAGCTGGGGAGGTAAGTCCAGTGAGGGGAGCCGCTACTCGACTGTAATCCCTGACAAACCGTCGGTAGAAGTTGGCAAAGCCCAAAAAGCGCTGGAGCTGCTTCCGGGTCACGGGTTGAGGCCACTGTGCCACCGCCTGTACCTTCTCGGGGTCGGCCCTCACCTGCCCTCGCTCTATGATGTACCCCAGGAAGTCCACGGAGTCCACATGGAACTTGCACTTCTCTGCCTTGACATACAGCTTGTTTTCCAGGAGTCGCTGTAACACCTGCTTCACGTGTTGGACATGTTCCTCCTGTGAGCGAGAGAAAATCAGTATGTCGTCCAAGTACACAAACACAGTGCGATTTAAGAGGTCACGGAGCACATCATTAACCAAAGCTTGGAAGACAGCGGGGGCATTAGTGAGACCAAAAGGCATTACCAAATATTCAAAATGTCCGAGGGGGGTCTTAAATGCAGTCTTCCATTCGTCACCCTTCCGAATGCGGACAAGGTGATAAGCATTGCGGAGATCAAGCTTGCTGAAAACTGTGGCACCGTGGAGGGATTCAAAAGCAGAGTTAATTAAAGGCAGAGGATACTTGTTCTTGATAGTGATATTGTTAAGACCCCTATAGTCTATGCAGGGACGCAGGGAACGATCCTTCTTGGCCACAAAGAAAAACCCAGCCCCGACAGGAGATGACGAAGGTCGGATAATACCTGAAGCAAGGGACTCCTTGATGTATGTCTCCATTGTCTCTCGTTCAGGCCGGGACAGGTTATACAGACGACTGGATGGCAAAGGAGCACCTGGAAGAAGATCAATAGCACAGTCATAGGGCCGGTGAGGGGGCATAGAGAGAGCACGTTGCTTACTAAATACCTCTCCCATACTGTGATATGCGGCAGGGACTTCAGACAGGTCAGGGGGCTCAAGCTTTAAAGGCACAGTGGCTCCCTCTGCTGGGGAAAGGGCGGACCGCAGGCAAGACGAGAGGCAATAATCACTCCAACTTAGTACACGACTAGTCGCCCAGTTGATGTGGGGATTGTGTAACCTTAACCAAGGCTGACCCAAAACTAAGGGAGTGTGAGGGGAAGAGATAATGTGAAACTGTATTACCTCATGGTGGTTGCCTGACAGGACAAGGCGAAGAGGCTCTGTGCGATGGGTAACCCGTGCCAGCAGCTTCCCATTAAGTCCCTGGGCATTGAGGGGAGTAGCGAGCGGTCGAGTGGCAATACCTGCTCTGGCAACGAAGTCTGCATCCAGAAAGCTCTCGTCAGCTCCAGAGTCCACCAGAGCGAACAGTGAATGGGTTTGTTGGTTCCAGGAGAGCGTAGCCCGCAGTTGCATGCGAGTTTGGGGGAAAGGTTCCGATGTGATCTTGCTCACCAGTATTCCCACCGTTACTGGGGAGCACTCCCTTTTGGCCGCTGGGGACAGGAGCTCAGGAAGTGACCGGGTTGAGCGCAGTAGATGCAGAGCCCTTCATTTATCCTCCGAAAACGCTCAGCATTGGAAAGTTTGGCTCGGCCCAGCTGCATGGGCTCCTCTGCCGAGGAGGAGGGAAGGACAAAGGAATCAGGGGACTGACTGGAGCTACGACCTGGGGAGTGTCTTATAGGAACTGAGGGAGAACGGGAGGAGAACGGGTCATGAGACCGCCCGGCTCTTTCCCTACGACGCTCTCTAAGGCGATTATCAAGTCTGATAGCTAGGGCCACTAACTCGTCCAAGCTAGCTGATTCGTCCCGAACTGCTAACTCATCCTTAACTGGATCGGCTAGTCCGTTGAGAAATGCCCCCTGCAGAGCCTCATCATTCCACCCCGTCTCTGCCGCTAGCGCTCTGAAGTCTACTGAATACTCAGCTACGCTGTGGGTACCCTGTCGAAGTGTGAGAAGTCGCTTGGTGGCATCCCTGCCGCGCACCGGGTGATCGAACACCTTCTTCATCTCAGCCAAAAATAAAGCAAAAGAAAAACAAACAGCTGACTGACCCTCCCATACTGCTGATGCCCAGGTTAATGCTTTACCCGTGAGTAAACTGATTATATAGGAGATCTTGGCTCTGTCTGTGACATAGGTAGATGGCTGTTGCTCAAACGCTAAGGTGCACTGAATCAGAAAAGGCCTACATGCCCCAAAGTCACCTGAATAGCGCTGCGGCGCCGGGACACAGGGTTCACGGGCTTGGGGAAGCGGCGGAGCCGAGGCAGGACCCTGTTGAAGACGACCGGGGTCGGCAGGAGATGGGGGAGTGAGGTGTGCCGAGACAACGTTGAGTTGCTGCCCCATAGCAGTAACACAGGTGGAGAGCCCACTTAACGTGGAGAAAACCTCTCGGAGAGTCTGCTCGTGTTTCCCTACGAGCACTCCCTGCGCTGCCAATGCCTGGTGGAGGGAGTCCGTCTCTGCTGTGTCCATGTTTAGGGCCAGATTGTACTGTTACGGTTGGGTCTGGAGGACACAGGCGCAGAGACAGTGTGAGTAAAAGAAGATTTATTTTAGGAGAAAACCAGCAGGGTGTTAGGACCGGGATCCGGGGAGGGAAACTGGCTGGCATGGGGGTCCAGGAGAGAGCAACGGGGCAAGTCCAGGGGGCTGAGTGGAAGCAGGCTAGAGCGGGCAGGCAGGAGGGGTCCGAGGAGTAGTGCTGGAGAGCTAGGGCTGGAGCTGGTGGCTGGAGTCAGGCCGGGAGAACTGTGGCAGAGAAACAGGGGTTAACCAGGGAAAAGTGGAACAGAGCATAGCTGAAAACAAGTGAGCGAGAGAGTGAACTGACTGTGTGAAAAACAGAAGCTACAATCTGGCAGTGTCTGGAAGGTAGGCCCGGGTATAAGTAGCGCAGTTGATGAAGATTGAAGGCAGCTGCGAATGTTGTTAATTGACTCCAGCACACCAGGCTCCACCCCTGCAATTAGCTCAGCACACAAACACAGGTGAAAAGGGAAAACACATATAAGGCCAAGGAGCCCAAACGGGATCATGACAGTATAGGCCACATTAGAACTGGTCCTGATTGAAAACCCTTGCACCTAGACTCTTCAAATATGGACTAGATTATCACAGTGAGGTTATACATTATAGAAAACATAGTTTTTGATATGTGAAACTATTTTTCTATTTGTGAAAATGAAATAAAGGCACATAACGCTTTTTTGGGGTCTAGACCGCATTAGAACTGGTCCTGATTGAAAACCACTGGACCTAGACTCTTCAAATCTGGACTAGAATATCACAGTGAGGCTATAGATTATGGAAAACATAGTTTCTGATTTGTGAAACTTTTACCTTATCTGTGAAAATGCAATAAAGGCACATGTCAACGCTTTTTTGGGATTCAGACCGCATTAGAACTTGTCCTGATTGAAAACCACTGCACCTAGACTCTTTAAATCTGGAATAGAATATCACAGAGAGGCTATACATTATAGAAAACTTAGTTTCTGATTTGTGAAACTTTTATTCTATTTGTGAAAATGAAATAAAGGCACATGTCAACGCTTTTTTGAGGTCTAGACCGCATTAGAACTGGTCCTGATTGAAAACCACTGCACCTAGACTCTTCAAATCTGGACTATAATATCACAGAGAGGCTATACATCATAGAAAACAAAGTTTCTGATTTGTGAAACCTTTTTTCTATTTGTGAAAATGCAATAAAGATAATTTTCAAGTTTTTTTTGGGGTCCAGACTGCATTAGAACTGGTCCTGATTGAAAACCACTGCACCTAGACTCTTCAAATCTGGACTAGACTATCACAGTGAGGCTATACATTATAGAAAACTTAGTTTCTGATTTGTGAAACTTTTATTCTATTTGTGAAAATGAAATAAAGGCACATATCAACGCTTTTTTGGGGTCTAGACCGCATTAGAACTGGTCCTGATTGAAAACCACTGGACCTAGACTCTTCGAATCTGGACTAGAATATCACAGTGAGGCTATGGATTATAGAAAACATAGTTTCTGATTTGTGAAACTTTTACCTTATCTGTGAAAATGCAATAAAGGCACATGTCAACGCTTTTTTGGGATTCAGACCGCATTAGAACTGGTCCTGATTGAAAACCACTGCACGTAGACTCTTCAAATCTGGACTAGAATATCACAGAGAGGCTATACATTATAGAAAACTTAGTTTCTGATTTGTGAAACTTTTATTCTATTTGTGAAAATGCAAAGAATGCCCATTTTAATTGTTTTTAGGGGTCTAGGCCGCATTAGAACTGGTCCTGCCGCTTCTTGCCAGGTGGTGCTGGGGTGGTGCTGCGCCCGAACCCTGCATTCCACCCTCAAGTCTGGTCTGAGTCCCACGCCGGTCGATCTATTGAGCTGCACCCTTTCCACCATCCTCAGGAAGTCAAGCAGGGTGGAGTAGGCGGTCACTACTGTGCCCAGTCAGGTACCTAACAGTGTATCTGCATTGGACACGTGGCCATAGGACAACGGGCCAGCTCTTTGTCTGTTACAAGCCTAACCGTCTTGGACAGCCAGTCTCCAAGGCCAGGCTTGCCCACTGGGTTGTGGATGCTATCCAGCAGGCATATGAGAGGGCAACCAAGCCGACCCCAGTAGGGGTGCGGGCGCACTCCACACGGGGCATTGCTACGTCATGGGCCCTATGGCGAGGGGCCCCTCTATCTGAGATTTGTATGGCGGCCTCTTGGTCGACCCTGTCGACTTTTATCCGGTTCTACTGCATGAATGTGGCAGCCAGCACCCCATTCTCGGAGCGAGTGCTGGGCTCAATGCAGCAGGACGGTGCGCGTTTGGGCTAGGCCATCTACCCATTCATGGCTGGCTTTAGGGTCTTGCAGGGCCAGCTTAGCCTTGGTAGCGTCTGGCGCCTTGGCGATGGTGTGTACATAATGTATAATTGTAAATAGTTCCTTTATACTGGGCACATAGGTGAACACTCTGGTGGTGGTGACGTGTTATTCGAACTCAACTGCCTTTTTTTATTTAGGCTCCCGCAGGAGCAGCTGGGTCTGCTTGGTTTCCTCGCGGTGTGCCTTACAGAAGTCCCCGTACATATGGAATATGTAGGGTGGAGAGATAGTCTTGACACGATAGAGAACGGTTGGTTACGTTGTAACCCAGGTTCTCTGAGTGGAGAGACTATCTCTCCAGCCAAGATGCCGCTCAGAAACGCGTGCCAATCAAAGTTCAAACCGAAGAGGCCACGCATGCATGTAGTTTATATAGCCACGGCTGGCCAATCATGCGTGGCCGCCACAAGTGATGTGTCTTAAAGAGTATCCACGTCAACTATGTAAGGTCAGAGAACTCAGAGAACCTGGGTTACAACGTAACCAACCGTTCTCTGCATGTAACTCCCCTCCCTGCCCCATTTCAACTCTGTCTCTACACTGTCAATAAAGCATAAAAATGCCCAAAAAATATTTTTAAAAAACAAAACAAAAAATATATATAAAGACATCAGCTTCAATCAGGACCACTTCTAATGCGGTCTGGACCCTTAAACACCATTAAAATGTGCATATTTTGCATTTTCACAGATAGGGTAAAAGTTTCACAAATCAGAAACTATGTTTTCTATCATCCAGAGCCTCACTGTGATATTCTAGTCCAGATTTGAAGAGTCTAGGTCCAGTGGTTTTCAATCAGGACCAGTTCTAATGCGGTCTAGACCCCAAAAAAGTGTTGACATGTGCCTTTATTTCATTTTCACAAATAGAAAAAAAGTTTCACAAATCAAAAACTAGGTTTTCTATAATCTATAGCCTCACTGTGATAATCTAGTCCAGATTTGAAGAGTCTAGGTGGAAGGGTTTTCAATCAGGACCAGTTCTAATGCGGCCTAGACCCCTAAAAACCATTAAAATGTTCATTCTTTGCATTTTCACAAATAGAATAAAAGTTTCACAAATAAGAAACTATGTTTTCTATAATCTATAGCGTCACTGTGATATTCTAGTCCAGATCTGAATAGTCTAGGTGCAGTGGTTTTCAATCAGGACCAGTTCTAATGTGGCCTAGACCCCTAAAAACCATTAAAATGTGCATTCTTTGCATTTTCACAAATAGAGAAAATGTTTCACAAATCAGAAACTATGTTTTCTATAATCTATAGCCTCTCTGTGATATTCTAGTCCAGATTTGAAGAGTCTACGTGCAGTGGTTTTCAATCAGGACCAATTCTAATGCAGTCTGGACCCCAAAAAAAACTTGAAATGTATCTTTATTGCATTTTCACAAATAGAAAAAAGGTTTCACAAATCAGAAACTTTGTTTTCCATAATGTATAGCTTCACTGTGATATTCTAGTCCAGATTTGAAGAGTCTAGGTGCAGTGGTTTTCAATCAGGACCAGTTCTAATGCGGCCTAGACCCCTAAAAACCATTAAAATGTTCATTCTTTGCATTTTCACAAATAGAAAAAAAGTTTCACAAATCAGAAACTATGTTTTCCATAACTATAGCCTCACTGTGATATTCTAGTCCAGATTTGAAGAGTCTAGGTCCAGTGGTTTTCAATCAGGACCAGTTCTAATGCGGTCTAGACCCCAAAAAAGTGTTGACATGTGCCTTTATTTCATTTTCACAAATAGAAAAAAAGTTTCACAAATCAAAAACTAGGTTTTCTATAATCTATAGCCTCACTGTGATAATCTAGTCCAGATTTGAAGAGTCTAGGTGGAAGGGTTTTCAATCAGGACCAGTTCTAATGCGGCCTAGACCCCTAAAAACCATTAAAATGTGCATTCTTTGCATTTCCTCTCCGGGAACCATCACCTTACCGTGGTGGAGAGGTTTGTGTGCCCCTGTGAACCTGAGAGCTGTGTTGTCCGGAGCCTTGTGCTCCTGGTAGGGTCTCCCATGGCAAAGTGGTCTCAAGTAAGGGGCCCGACTAAGAATGGTTCACAAAGACCCCATGGAAGATCAAGCAAGAGGAAGTGTGACCCTGCCCGGAGGAAGCCCGGGGCCCCCGTCTGGAGCCAGGCCCAGAAAGGGGGCCCGCCTGCGAGCGTCTGGTGGCCGGGTCTGCCACGGGGCCCGGCCGGGCACAGCCCGAAGAAGCTACGTGGCACAAACTCCCTCTACAACTGATGGGCCCACCACTCGTCAGAGGAACCGCTGGGGTCGGGTGCGCTGCCTTATGGGTGGCAGTGAAGGGCGGGGACCACGACGGACCAGACCCGGGCGGCAGAGGCTGGCTTTGGGGACGTGGAACGTCACCTCGCTGTGGGGGAAGGAGCTGGAACTGGTGCGGGAGGTGGAGCGCTACCAATTAGATCTGGTGGGGCTGACCTCCACGCACAGTCTTGGTTCTGGAACCGTACTTCTGGACAGGGGTTGGACTCTATTTTTCTCTGGAGTTGCCCAAGGTGTGAGGCGCCGGGCCGGTGTGGGGATACTCACGAGCCCCCGGCTGGGCGCTACTACGTTAGAGTTTACCCTGGTGGACGAGAGGGTCGCCTCCCTACGCCTCCGGGTTGTGGGGGGGAAGACTCTGACTGTTGTCTGTGCGTATGCACCGAACAGCAGTTCGGAGTATCCGGCCTTCTTGGAGACCCTGAACGGAGTCCTGGATGGGGCTCCGGTAGAGGACTCCATAGTTCTGCTGGGAGACTTTAACGCGCACGTGGGCAATGAAGGAGACACCTGGAGAGGCGTGATTGGGAGGAACGGCCTCCCCGATCTGAACCCGAGTGGTCGTTTGTTGTTAGACTTCTGTGCTGGTCATGGTTTGTCTATAACGAACACCATGTTCGAACATAAGGATGCTCATAAGTGTACATGGTACCAGAGCACCCTAGGCCGAAGGTCGATGATCGATTTTGTGATCGTATCATCTGATCTGAGGCCGCATGTTTTGGACACTCGGGTGAAGAGAGGGGCAGAGCTGTCAACTGATCACCATCTGGTTGTGAGTTGGGTCAAAGGGTGGGGGAAGACTCTGGACAGACCTGGTAAGCCCAAACGGGTAGTGCGGGTGAACTGGGAACGTCTGGCGGAGGCCCCTGTTCAAGAGATCTTTAATTCGCACCTCCAGCAGAGCTTTTCTAGCATCCCTGTGGAGGTTGGGGGCATTGAACCCGAGTGGTCGATGTTCAAAACTTCCATTGCTGAAGCCGCGGCAGGCAGCTGTGGTCTCAAGGTCTTAGGTGCCTCAAGGGGCGGTAACCCTCGAACGCCGTGGTGGACCTCGGTGGTCAGGGAAGCCGTCCGACTGAAGAAGGAGTGCTTCCGGGATATGTTATCACGGGGGACTCCTGAGGCAGTTGCAAGGTACCGACAGGCCCGAAGGGCTGCAGCCTCTGCCGTGACAGAGGCAAAGCAGCGGGTGTGGGAGAAGTTCGGAGAAACCATGGAGAAGGACTTTCGGTCGGCACCAAAGTGTTTCTGGAAGACCGTCCGGCACCTCAGGAGGGGGAAGCGGGGAACCATCCAAGCTGTGTACAGTAAGGATGGGACGCTGTTGACCTCAACTGAGGAGGTGGTCGGTCGGTGGAAGGAGCACTTTGAGGAACTCCTGAATCCGATTAACCCGCCCTCTATGTTGGAGGCAGAGCTGGAGGCTGATGGGGGATCATCGTCAATTTCCCTGGTGGAAGTCACTGAGGTAGTCAAACAACTCCACAGTGGCAAAGCCCCGGGGGTTGATGAGATCCGTCCAGAAATGCTGAAAGCAATGGGTGTGGAGGGGCTGTCTTGGATGACACGCCTCTTCAACATTGCGTGGAAGTCGGGTACAGTGCCGAAGGAGTGGCAGACCGGGGTGGTGGTTCCTATTTTCAAAAAGGGGGACCAGAGAGTGTGTGCCAATTACCGAGGTATCACACTTCTCAGCCTCCCCGGCAAAGTCTACTCCAAGGTGCTGGAAAGGAGGGTTCGGCCGATAGTCGAACCTCAGATTGAAGAGGAACAATGCGGATTCCGTCCTGGCCGTGGAACAACGGACCAGCTCTTCACTCTCGCAAGGATCCTAGAGGGAGCTTGGGAGTTTGCTCATCCAGTCTACATGTGTTTTGTAGATCTGGAGAAGGCTTATGACCGGGTTCCCCGGGAGATACTGTGGGGGGTGCTGCGGGAGTATGGGGTGAGGGTGTCTCTTCTCAGGGCCATCCAATCTCTGTACGCTCAAAGCGAGAGCTGTGTCCGGGTTCTCGGTAGTAAGTCGGACTCGTTTCCGGTGGGGGTTGGCCTCCGCCAGGGCTGCGCTTTATCACCAATCCTGTTTGTGATATTCATGGACAGGATATCAAGGCGTAGTCGTGGTGGGGGGGGTTACAGTTTGGTGGTCTGAAGATCTCATCTCTGCTGTTTGCGGATGATGTGGTTCTGATGGCATCATCGGCCTGTGACCTTCAGCTCTGTTGAGTGAGGTGACCTTGATGCAACTTATTACTTGTGCATATCTTGTGACATTTGTATATCTTTTTGTCATAGGTAAAAGTAGGATAATTTTAATGAAACAGAATAGAGTGTGACTGCTCATCAGGGTAAAAGCTGACCAGAGGAAGAGGAAGGACCTTATATGGCCATACAGTAGGATAAAGTAGAGGGAGGGGGCTACCTGGTTCCCCCGTGCAGCTGTGCCTTTTTCACTCCTCCCTCTATTCCAAGTCTCATTGGTCCTCAGATTACTATATAACAGCTCGTTCTGAGCAGGACAAGGCCTTTTTGGGCCGCTTTTTGCAGGTACTACTATATACTCTATAGTTAGTCACGCTCTGTTCCAGCACACTCTATCTGTCCCTTTAACCATGGAGGCAGAAGAAAAACTTAGAAAAACTTTGTGAGTCCAAAATACTCTGAAAGAATTTTGACTTTGAAGAACTTAGAGGCAGAGTCTTTTAAAACACTTCTTTAAAACTCTTGAAACACAGATGACTTGGTAAAAATCTCTAAAACTTTAGATGGGGATTATTAGAACAGGGGTCTGATAGAATGGTGATTGGAATTAATGGAGATTGGGTTGAGACAAGATCTCCCATTTACTGACTGGTGTCGTTAACAATCTTCCTTAAGTCCTTATCATTTTTACAGATTCAGTGGGATGTTAGATAGGGCTAGAGCGCAAGTTTAAAATCGGAATGCATGCAAAAACTCTGATCTTGGGCTTTAACAAATTGTGAAAAATACCAAGTTAACATCTACTAGGGGATAATGAGCAAATACTCCGTTTTGATGAGTTTATAGGCATATTAACCTCTTTTCTTTTCCTTTCTTGTCCATTTTATGTAATATTTCTATACTCTCTTGTATTTTGTAAATAAAATCCCTTAAATGTTGTAAAGCCTCAGTTTGAATTAGTTTATATCTGGAACAGAAGGACCTTAGGTATAGGTTTTTTCTACAAAGAGATCGTTTCCCCCCCGGGGAGGTAAGTACATTGACTCCACACTACGGCACATTACTGATTTAAAACAAACACAACCTCATAACAAATACCTTTTTTATCCAAAAAAGAATTGTTTTTAATAACTTCCCAGGTTAACGCGTGTAGTTGAATGCTGAAAATAGTATATCTGTTCTATTTTATAGGAGGTGGAATTAATAAACATCGGGTACATAAAAATACAGTAAATAACTTGTGAAAGATATCCTTTGCCTAAAATAGGGGAGTGATCATCAGGAGCAAATAGAAAGTGTTACATTTCACACCTAAACGGGATTCATGAAATAGAAGAATACGTTTAGAAGAAGTGAAACGCTGAACACAGTGGATTTAAGTAGGACACTTTTATTTATTTAAGAGAATCCCAAGGCAGTCTAGTAGTTAAGATCCCGCGCGCTCACCGCCTGGAGCCCGGGTGAGACGCTCAGCAGAAGCCGTGAGAGTAGGGGAGCTCTTTGATGGTAATAAGGGTTGTAGTTAAAGCATCGTGTTACAGGTTAGTTAATGCAGGTTTAATAGGACATAACTAATAAACTTAGATACTAGCTTTTCATTAAAGATCAGACTTTGGAAGTCGAGATCGTAACAGCTCTCATTGGATCGGTTTGCAGCCGAGTGTGAAGTGGTTGGGATGAGGATCAGCACCTCTAAATCTGAGGCCATGGTGCTCAGCAGGAAACCGATGGATTGTCTGCTACAGGTAGGGAATGAGTCCTTACCCCAAGTGAAGGACTTCAAGTACCTCGGGGTCTTGTTTTCGAGTGAGGGAACAATGGAACGTGAGATTGGCCGGAGAATCGGAGCAGCAGGGGCGGTTTTGCATACGCTTTACCGCACTGTTGTGACGAAAAGAGAGCTGAGTCGTAAGGCAAAGCTTTCGATCTACCGTTCGATCTTTGTTCCTACCCTCACCTATGGTCATGAAGGCTGGGTAATGACCGAAAGAACGAGATCGCGGGTACAAGCGGCCGAAATGGGTTTTCTCAGGAGAGTGGCTGGCGTCTCCCTTAGAGATAGGGTGAGAAGCTCAGTCATTCGTGAGGAACTCGGGGCAGAGCCGCTACTCCTTTGCGTTGAAAGGAGCCAGTTGAGGTGGTTCGGGCATCTGGTAAGGATGCCCCCAGGGCGCCTCCCTAGGGAGGTGTTCCAGGAGCGTCCAGCTGGAAGGAGGCCTCGGGGAAGACCCAGGACTAGGTGGAGAGATTATATCTCCACACTGGCCTGGGAACGCCTCGGGATCCCCCAGTCAGAGCTGGTTGATGTGGCCCGGGAAAGAGAAGTTTGGGGTTCCCTGCTCAAGCTGCTGCCCCCGCGACCCGATTTCGGATAAGCGGTTGAAGATGTATGTATGTATGTATGTATTCTTTGCATTTTCACAAATAGAATAAAAGTTTCACAAATCAGAAACTATGTTTTCTATAATCTATAGCCTCACTGTGATATTCTAGTCCAGATCTGAATAGTCTAGGTGCAATGGTTTTCAATCAGGACCAGTTCTAATGCGGCCTAGACCCCTAAAAACCATTAAAATGTTCATTCTTTGCATTTTCACAAATAGAACAAAAAGTTTCACAAATCAGAAACTATGTTTTCCATAATCTATAGCCTCACTGTGATAATCTAGTCCAGATCTGAATAGTCTAGGTGCAGTGGTTTTCAATCAGGACCAGTTCTAATGTGGCCTAGACCCCTAAAAACCATTAAAATGTGCATTCTTTGCATTTTCACAAATAGAGAAAATGTTTCACAAATCAGAAACTATGTTTTCTATAATCTATAGCCTCTCTGAGATATTCTAGTCCAGATTTGAAGAGTCTACGTGCAGTGGTTTTCAATCAGGACCAATTCTAATGCAGTCTGGACCCCAAAAAAAACTTGAAATGTATCTTTATTGCATTTTCACAAATAGAAAAAAGGTTTCACAAATCAGAAACTTTGTTTTCCATAATGTATAGCTTCACTGTGATATTCTAGTCCAGATTTGAAGAGTCTAGGTGCAGTGGTTTTCAATCAGGACCAGTTCTAATGCGGCCTAGACCCCTAAAAACCATTAAAATGTTCATTCTTTGCATTTTCACAAATAGAAAAAAAGTTTCACAAATCAGAAACTATGTTTTCCATAATCTATAGCCTCACTGTGATATTCTAGTCCAGATTTGAAGAGTCTAGGTCCAGTGGTTTTCAATCAGGACCAGTTCTAATGCGGTCTAGACCCCAAAAAAGTCTTGACATGTGCCTTTATTTCATTTTCACAAATAGAAAAAAAGTTTCACAAATCAAAAACTAGGTTTTCTATAATCTATAGCCTCACTGTGATAATCTAGTCCAGATTTGACGAGTCTAGGTGGAAGGGTTTTCAATCAGGACCAGTTCTAATGCGGCCTAGACCCCTAAAAACCATTAAAATGTTCATTCTTTGCATTTTCACAAATAGAACAAAAAGTTTCACAAATCAGAAACTATGTTTTCCATAATCTATAGCCTCACTGTGATATTCTAGTCCAGATCTGAATAGTCTAGGTGCAGTGGTTTTCAATCAGGACCAGTTCTAATGTGGCCTAGACCCCTAAAAACCATTAAAATGTGCATTCTTTGCATTTTCACAAATAGAGAAAATGTTTCACAAATCAGAAACTATGTTTTCTATAATCTATAGCCTCTCTGAGATATTCTAGTCCAGATTTGAAGAGTCTACGTGCAGTGGTTTTCAATCAGGACCAATTCTAATGCAGTCTGGACCCCAAAAAAAACTTGAAATGTATCTTTATTGCATTTTCACAAATAGAAAAAAGGTTTCACAAATCAGAAACTTTGTTTTCCATAATGTATAGCTTCACTGTGATATTCTAGTCCAGATTTGAAGAGTCTAGGTGCAGTGGTTTTCAATCAGGATCAGTTCTAATGCGGCCTAGACCCCTAAAAACCATTAAAATGTTCATTCTTTGAATTTTCACAAATAGAAAAAAAGTTTCACAAATCAAAAACTAGGTTTTCTATAATCTATAGCCTCACTGTGATAATCTAGTCCAGATTTGAAGAGTCTAGGTGGAAGGGTTTTCAATCAGGACCAGTTCTAATGCGGCCTAGACCCCTAAAAACCATTAAAATGTGCATTCTTTGCATTTTCACAAATAGAATAAAAGTTTCACAAATCAGAAACTATGTTTTCTATAATCTATAGCCTCACTGTGATATTCTAGTCCAGATCTGAATAGTCTAGGTGCAATGGTTTTCAATCAGGACCAGTTCTAATGCGGCCTAGACCCCTAAAAACCATTAAAATGTTCATTCTTTGCATTTTCACAGATAGAAAAAAAGTTTCACAAATCAGAAACTATGTTTTCCATAATCTATAGCCTCACTGTGATATTCTAGTCCAGATCTGAATAGTCTAGGTGCAGTGGTTTTCAATCAGGACCAGTTCTAATGTGGCCTAGACCCCTAAAAACCATTAAAATGTGCATTCTTTGCATTTTCACAAATAGAGAAAATGTTTCACAAATCAGAAACTATGTTTTCTATAATCTATAGCCTCTCTGTGATATTCTAGTCCAGATTTGAAGAGTCTACGTGCAGTGGTTTTCAATCAGGACCAATTCTAATGCAGTCTGGACCCCAAAAAAACTTGAAATGTATCTTTATTGCATTTTCACAAATAGAAAAAAGGTTTCACAAATCAGAAACTTTGTTTTCCATAATGTATAGCTTCACTGTGATATTCTAGTCCAGATTTGAAGAGTCTAGGTGCAGTGGTTTTCAATCAGGACCAGTTCTAATGCGGCCTAGACCCCTAAAAACCATTAAAATGTTCATTCTTTGCATTTTCACAAATAGAAAAAAAGTTTCACAAATCAGAAACTATGTTTTCCATAATCTATAGCCTCACTGTGATATTCTAGCCCAGATTTGAAGAGTCTACGTGCAGTGGTTTTCAATCAGGACCAGTTCTAATGTGGTCCAGATGCAAAAAAAGCGTTGACATGTGCCTTTATTTCATTTTCACAAATAGAAAAAAAGTTTCACAAATCAGAAACTATGTTTTCCATAATCTATAGCCTCACTATGATATTCTAGTCCAGATTTGAAGAGTCTAGGTGCAGTGGTTTTCAATCAGGACCAGTTCTAATGCGGTCTGGACCCCAAAAAAAACTTGAAATGTAACTTTATTGCATTTTCACAAATAGGAAAAAAGTTTCACAAATCAGAAACTATGTTTTCCATAATGTATAGCCTCTCTGTGATATTCTAGTCCAGATTTGAAGAGTCTACGTGCAGTGGTTTTCAATCAGGACCAGTTCTAATGCGGTCTGGACCCCAAAAAAAACTTGAAATGTAACTTTATTGCATTTTCACAAATAGGAAAAAAGTTTCACAAATCAGAAACTATGTTTTCCATAATGTATAGCCTCTCTGTGATATTCTAGTCCAGATTTGAAGAGTCTACGTGCAGTGGTTTTCAATCAGGACCAGTTCTAATGCGGTCTGGACCCAAAAAAAAACTTGAAATGTATCTTTATTGCATTTTCTCAAATAGGAAAAAAGTTTCACAAATCAGAAACTATGTTTTCCATAATGTATAGCCTCTCTGTGATATTCTAGTCCAGATTTGAAGAGTCTACGTGCAGTGGCTTTCAATCAGGACCAGTTCTAATGTGGTCTAGACCCCAAAAAAGCGTTGACATGTGCCTTTATTGCATTTTCACAGATAGGGTAAAAGTTTCACAAATCAGAAACTATGTGTTCCATAATGTATAGCCTCTCTGTGATATTCTAGTCCAGATTTGAAGAGTCTAGATGCAGTGGTTTTCAATCAGGACCAGTTCTAATGCGGCCTGGACCCAAAAAAATAATTGAAATGTAACTTTTTTGCATTTTCACAAATAGGAAAAAAGTTTCACAAATCAGAAACTATGTTTTCTATAATGTATAGCCTCACTGTGATATTCTAGTCCAGATTTGAAGAGTCTAGATGCAGTGGTTTTCAATCAGGACCAGTTCTAATGCGGTCTGGACCCCAAAAAAGCGTTGAAATGTGCCTTTATTTCATTTTCACAAATAGAAAAAAAGTTTCACAAATCAGAAACTATGTTATCTATAATCTATAGCCTCACTATGATAATCTAGTCAAGATTTGAAGAGTCTAGGTGCAGTGGTTTTCAATCAGGACCAGTTCTAATGCGGTCTGGACCCCAAAAAAAACTTGAAATGTAACATTATTGCATTTTCACAAATAGGAAAAAAGTTTCACAAATCAGAAACTATGTTTTCCATAATGTATAGCCTCTCTGTGATATTCTAGTCCAGATTTGAAGAGTCTACGTGCAGTGGTTTTCAATCAGGACCAGTTCTAATGCGGTCTGGACCCAAAAAAAACCTTGAAATGTATCTTTATTGCATTTTCTCAAATAGGAAAAAAGTTTCACAAATCAGAAACTATGTTTTCCATAATGTATAGCCTCTCTGTGATATTCTAGTCCAGATTTGAAGAGTCTACGTGCAGTGGTTTTCAATCAGGACCAGCTCTAATGTGGTCTAGACCCCAAGAAAGCGTTGACATGTGCCTTTATTGCATTTTCAAAGATAGGGTAAAAGTTTCACAAATCAGAAACTATGTGTTCCATAATGTATAGCCTCTCTGTGATATTCTAGTCCAGATTTGAAGAGTCTAGATGCAGTGGTTTTCAATCAGGACCAGTTCTAATGCGGTCTGGACCCAAAAAAATAATTGAAATGTAACTTTTTTGCATTTTCACAAATAGGAAAAAAGTTTCACAAATCAGAAACTATGTTTTCTATAATGTATAGCCTCACTGTGATATTCTAGTCCAGATTTGAAGAGTGTAGATGCAGTGGTTTTCAATCAGGACCAGTTCTAATGCGGTCTGGACCCCAAAAAAGCGTTGACATGTGCCTTTATTTCATTTTCACAAATAGAAAAAAAGTTTCACAAATCAGAAACTATGTTATCTATAATCTATAGCCTCACTATGATATTCTAGTCCAGATTTGAAGAGTCTACGTGCAGTGGTTTTCAATCAGGACCAGTTCTAATGCGGTCTGGACCCAAAAAAAACCTTGAAATGTATCTTTATTGCATTTTCTCAAATATGAAAAAAGTTTCACAAATCAGAAACTATGTTTTCCATAATGTATAGCCTCTCTGTGATATTCTAGTCCAGATTTGAAGAGTCTACGTGCAGTGGTTTTCAATCAGGACCAGCTCTAATGTGGTCTAGACCCCAAGAAAGCGTTGACATGTGCCTTTATTGCATTTTCAAAGATAGGGTAAAAGTTTCACAAATCAGAAACTATGTGTTCCATAATGTATAGCCTCTCTGTGATATTCTAGTCCAGATTTGAAGAGTCTAGATGCAGTGGTTTTCAATCAGGACCAGTTCTAATGCGGTCTGGACCCAAAAAAATAATTGAAATGTAACTTTTATGCATTTTCACAAATAGGAAAAAAGTTTCACAAATCAGAAACTATGTTTTCTATAATGTATAGCCTCACTGTGATATTCTAGTCCAGATTTGAAGAGTGTAGATGCAGTGGTTTTCAATCAGGACCAGTTCTAATGCGGTCTGGACCCCAAAAAAGCGTTGACATGTGCCTTTATTTCATTTTCACAAATAGAAAAAAAGTTTCACAAATCAGAAACTATGTTATCTATAATCTATAGCCTCACTATGATAATCTAGTCAAGATTTGAAGAGTCTAGGTGCAGTGGTTTTCAATCAGGACCAGTTTTAAAGTGGTCCAGATGCAAAAAAAGCAGTGAAATCTCCCCTCTCTTTCTTTTAAACAAACTTAATAAAGGTTAAATCAATTTTAAACAGTTTTTAAAGAATGGTTAGACTCTCTTAGATAATCTAGACTAATTAATGTGGCTTTACCGCGGCGATTTAGGAGGTTAAATAACGGAGAATCAGTCACTTCGCCGCTCCTTAAGAATCCCTTAACTTTTCCTTAACTGCCTAATCGGCTGCTGCGAATCAAGTGATTCAAAAACTGTTTATTCACTAAACTTTGACATTTGCCAATCTCTAATAAGTCATATAGTCAAAATCATGTTAGGGATTTTTATTTATTTTTTAAATCGAAAGAATTGTATATTTTTATGTAAACAAGGTCCGTTGGCCTGGAATTCAAAAACTAAGGGAAATATTTGTGATAATGGGTTGGACTCAAGTCAGACTAAAGGTGTAACACAAACTTAATTGACAATTTATACTTAAGACTTAAAACACCAAACCGTTTGGGGTCAAAAGGACCCCAGAGGACCATGGGTGTAAGGCAGTCATTACGAGGGGCAAAGTTTGGACCTGAACATGGACATATTTGATTTCCACTCACGCACAAAAGACAAAATAAAAGACAAACCCAGAACATACAGATAAGAACCTTGGCGACACGGTTTAATGATTACGTATGAAAGAGCAGGAGCCTTTAGTAAAAGTTCACTCCAGATATGGGCGGTGTAGCTCTGAGACTCTGCTGTGTGTAAGTCAAGCTGAGGCTAATACTGTTAGGCTACATGTCCTGCTGGAAGTTTGAAAGAAGAAAGCAAAATAACGACCACCATCTTGTGATAAAAATCGACCTGTACATCAGTACCTGAACCAGGGGCGAGTTGACGGTACAATGTAGCGGGAAAGGGCTATACCAGTAACAGTAAACGCGGGAGTCAGCGCCATGTTTGTTTCTTTGCAGCTACATTTTAGTGAAAGTAAGACAAACTCCGCTCATTTCACACATCGACCTTAAACTAAAACTATCTCTCAACAATCGTTAACAAACTACAACAATCTCGGTGGGGTTTAGCAACATTACCAACCTGATAGATAAAGATGAGACGGCGAAGAGGCTTGTGTTGTCTGCTGATGGTGCGTTCCATTGAGCTCGGAAGTCGGAAATTTCCGAGTTCGTATTTCCGAGTTCCGACTTGTCTGCATTCCATTGCAACTGCTCGGGAAATATGGACGCCCAAAACAGAGTAATGTGTTTAAGACTATTAACTGAGCATCGGAAAAATAGAAACATGATCTGGATGAATTATATAAACGCCGTTAGCGACCAGGAACAGCGAATTAGGTAAATCAATAATCTTGCACCTGCTTTCTCATCCAAAATAACGTAAACGTTGAGCTACATCAAGTAACAGTTGCCTAGTACCGGTACAATATGTGAGGCTCAGCCGCGACTCAACATACAGACTCTTAAATCACTTGTGGCGTGTAAAGACGGGAGTCGGAGGCGGAGTGTCAAAAGACGGAGCTAACTGCTTTAATGACATTAATACACTTGTCGAGTAACAACAACGGAGCAGACAGTAAACTCCCGATAGTCTCAAAACGCCAACAAGACAAAAAGAGGAAATTCCCCCAGTCATAACAGTCCCCCCGGAACCCCGGAACTTCAGTTCCATAGGTGAATTATGTAAAAGCACTACACAAGCCCCCCCAGAATTCACCCATAGTCAAAGTCCCCGCGCCGGAAAGGCACGATGGCCCGGCCGCGACCAGAACGAGTGGCAGGGGCCGAAGAGGGGAGGGGCGTGGTGGGCGCAGCAGGACCAAGCCCAGGACTGGGCGGCAACGGCACCGACAAGGCGGCAGGGAGCCCAGCGGGGCGTGGCAACGGGGGGCGTCCACGGCGCGGAGCCTGGGCCAACTCCAACGGTCTGGAAATGTCCACGTGGGCAGGCTTGATCCTGTCGACAGAGACAGTCTCGGGCCTACCACCGATGTCCACGACCAGGCTCTTATCCCCGTGTCGCAAGACCCTAAACGGCCCGTCATAGGGGGGGCGCAACGGTCCACGGTGGGCGTCGTGGCAGATGAACACAAACTCCGCCGTGTGCAGATTGGGTGGCACCAGGGAAACGGGGGTGCAGTGCTGCGAAGTAGGGACGGGTGCGAACTGCTTGGCGACCTCCAGCAGAGAGGACCGCTGCCTGGCCGCCGACCAGGGTGTTGTGGCGTTCGGAATGAAATCCCCTGGAACTCGCAGCACCTGACCGTAGACTAACTCGGCAGACGAGGACTGCAGGTCCTCCTTAGGCGCCGTCCGGAGCCCCAGCATCACCCAGGGAAGTTTGTCCAACCAGTTGCCGTCCGTCAAACTGGCACGCAAGGCCGCCTTCATGGAGCGATGGAACCGCTCGCACAAACCATTAGCCTGAGGATGGTATGCGGTGGTGCGATGCAGTTTAACCCCCAGATCCCTGGCAACCACATTCCAGATCTCCGAGGTAAACTGTGCACCCCGGTCGGAGGAGAGGTCCGAAGGAGTCCCAAAGCGCGCGACCCACGTGCCGATAAACGCACGGGCCACATCGGAAGACGATGTCGAGGTGAGTGGCACAGCTTCAGGCCAACGCGTCGTCCTGTCCACCATCGTGAGGAGGTGGGTGAAACCATGCGAAGGGGGGAGTGGCCCCACCAGGTCGATGTTGACATGGTCGAACCTCCTACCGGGGACGACGAATGGCTCCAACGGGGCCTTGGTGTGGCGGTGCACTTTTGCACGCTGACAGGACACACACGAGTCGACCCAGGCCCGTACGTCCTTCTTCAGTCCTTTCCAGACGAACTTCTGAGAGACCAGCCTCACGGACGCCCTCCTGCCGGGATGGGACAGGCCGTGTATAGCCTCGAAAACAGCCCGCTGCCAGCCGGCAGGGACCAGTGGCCTGGGCTGGCCGGTGGAGAGGTCACACCACAACCTGACCCCTGAGTCGCCGATCGCCACTTTTTCCAGGCGCAGCCCGGTGTCCGAGTCTTTGAGGGACTGAAATCTGTGGTCCGTGGCCTGTTCCGCACTCATACGCGAGTAGTCGAGACCCAGCTGCACCGCGCCGACGATCACTCTGGAGAGGCAATCCGCGACCACGTTGGATTTGCCAGCAATGTGCCGGATGTCCGTGGTATACTCAGAGATGAATGACAGCTGGCGCTGTTGGCGGGCGGACCACGGCTCGGCTACCTTGGACATGGAGAACGTGAGGGGTTTGTGGTCAACAAAAACCATAAACTGACGGCCCTCCAGGGCGAAGCGGAAATGGCGGATTGCCAGCCAGACGCCGAGCAGCTCCCTGTCGAAAGTACTGTATTTGCGCTCCCGGGGTACCAGCTGGCGGCTGAAAAAGGCGAGCGGTTGCCAGGCGCCACCGACCCACTGCTCTAACACCGCGCCAACCGCGTAGTCGGACGCGTCGGTTGTGAGGGCCACCTGAGCTCCGGGCAACGGGTGGACCAACAATGCGGCCCGGCTCAATGCAGTCTTAGTGTCCTCGAACGCTCTGTCCCTCTCTGCAGTCCAGTCGACGTCTTGGCCGGGCGTCTTGTCCTTGAGGGCCTCATACAGCGGGCGCATAGTGTGGGCCGCCCGGTGTATGAATCGGTGATAGAAGGTGACCATCCCCAGGAACTCCCGGAGCCCCCGGGCCGAACGTGGGCGGGGAAAGTTGGAAACAGCCTCCACCTTCGACGGAAGGGGGACGGCACCATCCCTGTTGATGAGGTGCCCGAGGAACTGGATGGACGGCACCCCAAAAACACACTTCGCCGGGTTAATGATCAAGCCGTGGCGGTCGAGCCTTGTGAAGAGGGCCCGGAGGTGTGTGAGGTGCTCCTCCTCCGAGGAACTGGCGACCAGGACATCGTCCAAGTAGACGAAGATGAAAGGCATGTCCCTCAGCGCCGAGTCCATCAGCCGCTGGAAGGACTGGGCTGCGTTTTTCAGGCCGAATGGCATCCTGAGGAACTCAAACAACCCAAACGGAGTGACCACAGCTGTCTTCGGGACATCCGCAGGGTGCACCGGAACCTGGTGGTAGCCCCGCACAAGGTCGACTTTGGAAAACAGGAGCTTCCCCGCCAGATGCACGGAGAAGTCCTGAATATGGGGCACTGGATAGCGGTCGGGCGTGGTGGCATCATTTAGGCGGCGGTAGTCTCCACATGGGCGCCAGCCGCCATCCTGCTTCGGAACCATGTGGAGTGGCGAGGACCACGGACTGTCGGAACGGCGAATGATGCCCAGGCGCTCCATGTTGGCGAATTCAGCCTTAGCAACCGCCAGTCTCTCCGGAGCGAGCCGTCGGGCCCTGGCATGGACGGGGGGCCCTTTCGTCTCAATATGGTGCTCCACACCGTGTTTCGTCGACGTGGACGAGAAGGTTGGTTGCAGCAGGCTAGAGAACTCTCTGAGCAGTCGCTGGTACTTGTCACCCTCAGAGAGCGAGCTAGAAAGGCCGTCGTATGTCCCCTCATCGCAGACACATGCGAACGAGGAGAAGGTCAATGCGTCCACCAGGCGCTCGTTCTTGACATCAACCAGCAGCCCGTGTGCACACAGAAAATCTGCGCCGAGGAGGGGGAAGGAGACGTCGGCTGTAACAAAATCCCATGTGAACCGTTGACCTCCAAAACATAAATCCACAGACTTCGTGCCATACGTTCGGATCGGGGTGTCGTTGGCAGATGTTAAGGGAGGGCCGTGCAACCCGCCGGCGGCGTCGTCCACCGTAGCCGGCACTACGCTCCTCTGTGCACCGGTGTCGCAAAGGAATTTACGCCTGGAGAGGGTGTCCACGATGAACAGCAGCCGGCCCTTTGTGCCTTCGCTCACGGCCACTACTGAGCGCAGGCCTTGGCGTTTCCCGCCGCGTTGAAAGTGCACGGAGAGCGGCACCTTTTTGCCTTGGCCCCGAAACGTGCATGGAAATAGCATAGGCCCGCAGCGGTAAGGCTGTCGGTGGACGCGTGTCCTCCGCCAAGGGGAGCGCTGCTGCCCGGACGAGTGTAACTGCGTGTCGGGGCCAGCACATCCGGGGCGAAACGCTGGGTGGCCAGAAAGAACCTGTCTGCCTCCTCTGCCAGAGCCATTGGCTCCGTGATGGATGTATTTGCGAGCGCTGTCTGGACGTGTGGTGGCATGTGTCGCAGGAAAAGTTCGATGAAAAGGAAATTTGGTACCTCCGAGCCCAGCAGGTTTAACATCATTTCCATATGTTCGGAGGGTTTGCTGTCCCCCAGGCCTTGAATGGCAAGAAGACGCCGGGCTCTTTCCGATCTTGACAGTTCAAAGATTTTGAGGAGGTAAGCCTTGAGCCCTGCATATTTATTTTGGGCAGGAGGAGATGTAATAAAGCTTACTGCCCTGGCTGCAGTGGAGCTCCCCAGTGCTGAGACGACGTGGTAATAGCGTGTGGCATCATCTGTAATCCCACGGAGGGTGAACTGAGCCTCTGCCTGTGCGAACCACGTTGCCGCGGACGTCTCCCAGAACTCCGGCAATTTGAGAACGATGGAAAGCGCCATGCTGTTGCGATCGATATTCAAATCAGTCTCGGAATCTTCAGCGGGACTGACGTCGGGGTCACCAATGTGGCGTGTAAAGACGGGAGTCGGAGGCGGAGTGTCAAAAGACGGAGCTAACTGCTTTAATGACATTAATACACTTGTCGAGTAACAACAACGGAGCAGACAGTAAACTCCCGATAGTCTCAAAACGCCAACAAGACAAAAAGAGGAAATTCCCCCAGTCATAACAGTCCCCCCGGAACCCCGGAACTTCAGTTCCATAGGTGAATTATGTAAAAGCACTACACACTCTTAAATCACTTGTTTGACAACTTATCATACACTGATTGCGCCGTATCTGTTGCAGCGTAAAGTTGTAATATCCGAGCGGATGTTTCAATGTTTATATTCCGTCACCTTCAAAGTAAAAGATGCCAACTGGTACACACACAAACAGACGTAGCCTAGCCTATATGGAATGATGACACGACGGTGCTTTGTTTGCCCCTACTGTGATAAAAACATCACATCTGTCAACTAAACTCTACGGTTGTGTGTCCCCCACACCGAGGGTCGAGTACTGCGTGGGGGAAAGAGTCAAACCTTTGCAGATTCACAATTCATATGTTTATCTTTCAAAATAAAAGACCGCACTCGCTGTTCTTCTATATAGGCCTACAGCATAACTGAAGGCCAATACATAAACTCTATCTTAATAGATAAAGTAGCCTACCATACAAACATACATAGCCTACATATATACATGTTAAAGCATACAAAATCGAAGTGCACAGTCACAAAGCAAGTTTTTTTTGCTTGCAGTCCACAATGAACAGACTTTAAAAGCACTGCTTATTCCACACTTTTTTGTTAAATATGCTATGTAACTGCTTAATTTATCATCATAACATCTAAACTATTATAATGCTTTACTAGTGTACTACACATATTGCACAATCACAAGAATAAACAATAATACAAATACAAGTTTATTTAATTTAAAAACGTTATTAAAATTAATTTAAACTTAAATTTGTTTTCATACAGGCTTGCCATGTCTGTACTCGCTGCACCGTCCAGGAACCCTGTGTTAAAGACTGGTAGCGAGTGGGCCGTACTCCTTCAGATGGATGAGCACACCTTCCGTCGCCATCTAAGAATGTCGTGGTCACAGTATAATTTCCTGCTCATGAAATTTGAGCAGCAGGGGCTGAATGAGGTCAAGCAGATTGGCGGGAGACCAGATGTGCCACTTAAGAAAAAAGTTTTAATGATGCTGTGGTACATGGCCAATCAGAATTAATTCAGGGAAATAGCCGATAAATTTGATGTGTCCCAGTCGACGGCCCACCGCTCAATTTTCGAGCTTCTCAGGGCACTATGCTCAATTGCCTCCTCCTTCATCGCCTGGCCCAATGAATGTGAGAAGAGGGCTTCTTCTGCAGCATTCTCCAGGGCCTGTGGAATTAATAATATAATTGGGGCGATTGATGGGTGCCACATAAAAATCCAGAGGCCTATTATTAGAGGAGGGGACTACCTCAATAGGAAGGGGTTTTATTCTGTGATCCTTCAGGGGATCGTTGACGAAAGGGGCCGGTTCCTCGACATATTTGTTGGAGCCCCAGGAAAAGTACATGACGCCAGGGTGTTGCGCTCCTCAAACATCTACAGCACCTGGGAGGAGAACATGGGGAATTTCCAGCTGCTGGGGGACAGCGCCTACATTGGAAATGCCTTCCCGTTCATATTGTCCCCAAAGCGCGACAATGGTGCGCTTACTGTAGAGGACCTAGCCGCCAACCTGAAAATAAGCCGTGGGAGAGTGATCGTGGAGCAGGCCTTTGGGAGGGTCAAGTGCAGGTGGAGGAGAGTCAGAGACTTGCAAAACACAAGGCTTGACATAGTGGTCATGGTCATCATGTCTGCCTGCATCCTGCACAACCTGTGTGCAGGGTCCACAGACATATGTGAAGACCATCCACAAGGCTGCCCGAGGCAAGCTGATGACGATGAGTAGGACGATGAGTCCATTGTCTCTTGAAATAAACATTGAAATAAATCAAAGTCAAAACTACATTCACAATTGTGCGTTAAAATGAATCCAGTGTTAATATTAAAATATTCGTTGGACTACTGCCATTTCAACCATAGATAGTATATAGGCCTAAAAGGTTTCAACGTCTCTCAATCAATTAGGCTTATGGCAACTAGTTTTTTTAACGACAAATTTAAATCCTTTATACTTTTGGGGCCTTTTCTACACATTCACTTCGAATATTTAACACAAATATTCAAACAGATGAAAGTATAATTAACACAATTACTGTGTGCGCCTCTCGGACCATGCTGAATATTAAAATTTGGTGGCTTTGCGTCTCATGTGACCCATTACACTCTTCAATTTGCAATATTGGCAATATTGACAATAGTCCACGTTTCAAAAGTGTTCAAAAGTGACCCTGGCTTTTCTTTAGCCTACTTAACTTTGTTAAAAATAATAATAATTGTTAAACATTTTAGATAGGCTACAATACAAATGTTTTGAAATATAGAACAAATACGATTTTAAATATACAAGAATGATTTGATTTAATATAAAACATTTTTTTTTAAATATACAACAAATAACTTATTAAATATACAATTACATTTTACAACAAGACATTTAAAAACATAGATAATAATATAATAAAGATAGTAAAAAAAAAAAATATATGTATATTACATGGAAAAGTTTACATTTTAATAAAAAATAAGAACATATGTCTATTAAGATGTAAACTTTTCCATGTAATTCTTAAACATGTTTTCGAAGGATTGCTGGGACGCCCTCATTTCCTCCACCATCTCGGCATGCCTTTGCTGGCTTGCAGCCTCTGATTCCCGGAGGAGCTGCATAAGGTCCCCTTCCTCCGCAGGACGCTTACGCCTCGATGGCGTGGAGGTTGGGGGAGGGAGGATGGCTGCCCCTGAATGAAGCTGGTCAGGTCTCCTAATCTCAATTCCCAAAGAGGTCCCAACAACTGGGAACTCGATGTCATGATTTCCCCCTAGTAGTTCCTCCATCTCCCTGTAGAACGCAAACCTCATGGCCCCCTTTCCTGTACTATTGTTGTTGTCCTTTACTTTTTTATAGGCATCCTCCAGTGTAGCCCAATTCCTCGCCACTCTGTCTGGGTCGAAGCACATGTGAAAGTGGTCACCAAGCTTGGTGGCCATCTCCTTCCACATGTGCTTCTTTGAGCCCTTTGCGAGCCTCATTCTGCGATTCAGCTCATGAAGGGTCTTCGGCATCTCTCCTCCATCCGCCTCCAACTTCTGCCTCATGAGGTCAATGAGGAACAGAGTCTGTTCCCTGTCGAAAGCAGAAGCTGGTGGCAGTGGAGTGATTATTTCCTCTGTGTCGTCCTCTCCATGTTCTCTCTCTGCTTCTACTCCCTCTCCTTCAACAACCTCCAAACCTAAAATAAATACATACAAAAGGTCAGAAGATATCAGGTACTATGCTTATTTTAAATATGTTTTATTAGACAGGAAAAAAGGCATAACAAATTACAGGGTGTATACAGGATTTGCAAGTTGATTTATGCTCCATGACAGCACTGTCAATGCTGTGCGAGGCCACGTGATCTCCTTCTTTTTTTATTGTTTTCCATGTAGGCCTATGTAGGTTTATTATTTACATAGTCATAAGTGTGTTCATTTAGTTATTGTGGTAGTTCTATACAGTTAATTCAGAGCCCCTAAGTTATTTAATATGTTCTATAAATGCATGATTGTGTTTAACTGTTTCATGCCTGTTAATATTAGGCTATATGGTGTACTGTCTAAGGTCCGCCACTAGGCGAAGCTATTGAAGTAGCCTACTGAGGAGGTTTTGAGTAAAAGAAGAAAACTCCGCTGTTGTTGTGTTTTTATTACTGTCGTAGAAGAAGAAGTTTGATAACTAAGTAGATGCTTACAGCAGAGAGAGAATATGCTAGCACACTTCTTGTTTTCTTTAAAATAAAATAGTGTTACTCCAACGCAAGTACAGACTCCGCCTGCGTTTCTGTAAGCCTGCAACATAGGCAACCTTATGTGGTTGCGGCGGTCAAGGAAAGTATTTGTTTTCGGAGCTTGTTGTGCGGTGCTGTTGAGTTTCTTTCGTAGTATACCCCTCTGTTCACATATCATATTTAAAAAGAAATACCCAAAAAAATGTAGCCTACTTTGCGACGTTGAAGGCCAGACCCCACGGATCGCTGCTGGTAAACACAATAGCACAGAGTGCAGAATGACAAGGGAAGACATTACTCACCAAGTACGTGTATTTCGACCTTTATCGTGAGTCCCCGATCCAGATAATACGTGGATGTGTCATGTGATGCCTGATATAAATTGGAATTGAATGGGTTTGTTTTCTCTTTGTCTGAAAAGAGATTCAGATCTGCGTCGGCGAAAACTGTAAGAAAAATAAATAGATTTTCAGTTAACATGTAGCCTAACCACCTTACGTTAGAGCCATACACTGTAGCAAATATAAAAGAGGTTGGATCAGTTATGGCAAATCTAGCAGCGTAACATTTAGTTATTTATTTACGTTATATAGAGGGCCGTTTGACTGTGCTATTGTTTAAGTTTAAAAACTCAACTTTTCTGTTAGCTACAGCAACTGATTGAACTGCACGTCAACGGCTAACAGAGGCCGATTGTCCCTCACTTTAAATAGCCTATATTTGATATGCTGGACCCTTTTCAGCAGTTCACATGACATAAACACATAACGAAACATTAAAACACAACTAAAAAATAAAACCATTGATTTAAATAAGGTTAATTAAACGTTTCTCAGTATCACATACAACACCGCACATAGGCTACTGTAAACAACAGTTACAGTTCACCCGGTAACACATAGACCTAGATAGTTTCTACATTAAGTGCTAGAAGTACTTCCACTATGAGTAAATGGTTTCCTTTAAAAAAAAAAAGGAATATGGATCCCAATTTTTCTAAATTAATCAAAATGTAGGCTAATTTTACTTACTGATGATCGTGTGTGATGCCTATAACTGTTCCCAAACTCATTGTAGAAGAACTACGCTTCACTGATTAGATTGACTTGGCTTTTATTCCTCCATTATGTCAACATCATCACCGTGAAAAACTATAAGAAAAATACAAACAGAAATATTGTAAATACACAGAAATACAATATCCTACACATTACAAACATATTAAACAAAGTTGACAAACATACCGTGTGCGCCTTCTTTCTTTTGTTGGGAAGAGTTAGCTTTAAATAATATTGTCCGTCATTTTCATCCAGGGAGAGTACCGCGAAAAAGCATAATTGACAGCCCTTATTCTGACAGCATCACGTGAACGCACGTCACAAACAATACACATTTTCACCAGTAGATGGCGGCGGCGCCACACCTTTTTAGCTCTATATTCATTAATTATCACCAAAATAAAATATGCTTCTGAGACAGCTACACTGCCACCAAAATTACAAAAATTGTATAAACCATATTCAAACAAATTGTTACAATGCTGTAATTTTCAATAAATCAAAATGACAATACACTTTCACATGCCACGTGTTTTCCTTGCCTTTTTAAGATTAACATGAACTTAAAACAACACTTTGTTATGTGTTTAATAGTCTCTTCTGGAACTACTTCTTTAACAGTAGTTTAGGAATCATTCTCGACTAGTACAACTAGTTTTTGGACTGGTCTTTCAAGAAGAGATGGTCGTGTCAAGCGTTCACCTTTCTTCCCCAAGTCTCTCTGTCCCATTTGAATCTTGACTTTCCGCACAAGTCCATCATCATCTTCACCTGCTTCAATCACTCTGGCCAATTTCCACTCATCTCTGGGAATATTATCGTCTTTGACAATCACTATATCCCCAACCTTGACATTTCTTTTAGGTGCATGCCACTGTTGTCTCAGGCTTATATTAGCCAGATATTCTTTACGCCATCTGCTCCAGAATTGTTCAGTCAAGTACTGTACTCTTCGCCACCTCTTTCTGGCATACAAATCTTCTTTGACAAAAATGCCTGGAGGCGGAAGCGCCACATGGGTCTTCATTGTGAGCAAATGGTTAGGCGTTAACGGCTCAACACTTTTGGGGTCATTGATTGTATTTGTTGTGAGAGGACGATTATTCACAATCGACATGGCCTCATAAAAGAATGTTCTCAATGAAGTATCATCCAGTCTTCCTTTAGCTTGTGCCAGAACCGAGCTCATCACACTCCTCACTGTCCTTATTTGGCGCTCCCAAACTCCTCCTCTGTGGCTGGCTTCGGGAACATTCATAAGGAACTCACATTGTTTTGTTGCCAGATATGTGGAAATCCTTTCTTGATCCAGCTCATTTAGATTTTTCTCCAACTCATTCTTTGCCCCGACAAAATTTGTGCCTTGGTCAGATCGAATCTGTCTCACTGCTCCTCTTATTGCTATGAAGCATCTCAGCGCATTCAAAAAGGCGTCGGTGGTGAGATCTTCCAACATCTCAATATGAATTGCTCTGGAGCTTAAGCATGTTAACAACAGACCATATCTCTTATATTCTTTTCGACCTTGTTTTGTGTGAAAGGGGCCAAAACAGTCAATTCCTGTATATGAGAATGGAGGTGAGGGCTCTAACCTGTCAACAGGCAAGTCTGCCATACGTTGCTCTTCGGTTGGTCCCCGCAGCTTTCTGCAAGTGACACAACATTTAATGTGCGTTGCCACTACTTTGCTGGCACCCATTATCCAGTATCCACTGGCCCTGAGTTCGTTCAGAGTTTGGCCACGGCCTTGGTGCTGTGTTTTCTTGTGACAGTTGTCCAATATTAGTTGTGTAATAATTCCTTCCTTAGGAAGTATTACTGGATGTTTCAACTCAAATGATGCTGTAGACTTTCTTAGCCGTCCTCCAACCCTGAGCAGCCCATCTACAAGAATAGGATCTAGTTGGTACATCTTGTGAGTTGTTGGTAGCTTAGCAGATTTGTTACTGAAGCGTTTCAATTCTTCTTCAAAGGCTCCCCTTTGAGCTGCTTGAATGAGAGTAAATGCAGCTTTTCTTCTTTCTTCAACCGTAATGGGCCCTGACTTGTCTCTTTTAGTCAGTCTTTGGATCCGAGCAATGACTTTAGTAGCTGTGTCCCAATCAGGCAATCCTGACAACCTTTCCAGGAAGTTGTCACTTTCAAAAACATCCGTTTTAAGGACCTTGACCTCTGGGTCACCTACAAGTAGCTCTGGGGATCCCTGGTTGGTAACAATGTCTCTTTGCCATAAAAACGTAGGTCCAGTGAGCCAGTTGGAATCAATAAGATCTGCCACCTTGAGGCCTCTGGATGCATGGTCGGCAGGGTTTTGATTTGTTTCAATGTAGAACCATTGCTTTGGATCAGTAGCCTCTCTTATTCTCTGGACACGATTAGCGACAAAAACATGAAAACGCCGGGCTTCGTTCTTAATATAGCCGAGCACGACCTGTGAATCTGTCCAGAAAAACTCCTCATCTATCTTCAGCTCAAGCTCTTCTCTGAGGATGTTACTCACTGCAGCAGAAACTGCGGCTGCAGTTAGCTCGAGGCGTGGTATGGTGACAATGCTTTTAGGTGCGACTCTTGCCTTACCCATGACAAACGCACAATGTACTTTTTCCTCAGCAACAATCCTGATGTATGAACATTGACCATAACCATAGTTGCTGGCATCAGAAAAATGATGCAGTTCTATTTTTTGAATTTTTCCAATGTTTTGTGGGATGAAGCACCTTGGTATTTCAATTTTTTGAAGATTCTTCAAGTCATTTACCCATGCTTCCCACTGTGGCTGTAGTTCAGAAGAGAGAGGTTCATCCCATCCAACGCCCCGTTTGCACATTTCCTGCAGCACTCTTTTTCCTGTCAAGATGTAGGGAGAGATAAATCCTAGCGGGTCATACACACTTGCAACTGTCGATAGGATTCCTCGCCTAGTGGCTGCCTTTTCTCTAAGGACGACGTTGAATGAAAATACATCTGATTCTACTTTCCACTTCACACCTAGTACACTCTGTACTGGAACTTCATTGTAGTTCAGATCTACATCCTTCTTGACATTGGCACATTCACTCTCTGGAATCGTGCTCAAAACGTCACTGTTGTTGCACACAAATTTGTGTAGGCGCAGTTTTCCCTTAGCACACATTTCTTGTGCTTCTCTGACCAGCTGTCTTGCCTTTTCAACTGACTCAACACTGACTAGCCCATCATCCACGTAAAAATTCCTTTGGATAAAGCTTGCTGCTAATGGGTAGTCCTTTTCATGTTGACTGGCCAGATGTTTCATGCCATAATTGGCACATCCTGGAGATGATGCTGCTCCGAAAATGTGCACTCTCATGCGATATTCTTTGGGCTCACTCTCTGTGTTTCCATTTTCCCACCAGAGGAACCTCAAGAAATCTCGATCTTCTTGGCTGACGTGGAAGCGGTGGAACATTTTCTCCACATCGCAGATAATTGCGATTTCACGCTCACGGAATCGACACAGAACCCCGGTCAGTCCATTTGTTAAGTCAGGTCCTGTGAGTAGGTGATCATTTAGAGAAGTGTCTCCAAATCGTGCAGAGCAGTCGAAAACAACTCTTATTTTTTCAGGTTTCCTGGGATGATACACCCCGTGATGTGGAATGTACCATGTACTGCCTGGTTTTGTTGTAGTGTCGACTTCTTCAGCATCACAATCCTTGAATACACCATCCATGAATTTTACATAATCCTCTTTGTACTTGGGATTTTTGTCCATTTTTCTTTTCAGATGCTTCAGTCGAACTGTAGCAAGCTGCTTGTTGTTTTGAAGTTCAGGACGCTCTCTGAAAGGTAGGGGCATTTCCAAATGACCTTCATTATCGTATTCGATTTTCCCTTTCAATAGCTGAAGAAACTGAATGTCCTCTTGGGATATGTTCCTGTCTCTGGGGTTTGTGTCCTGAAAATCTGTTTCCAATGCCTTAATCACAGATGCAGGTGTGATAACAGGAAGCTCTTTTACAGAAATACGATGGCAGATCCCTGTCACATCGCTAGCATTCGTCCACGGATTTCTGGATCCCACTATACTCCAGCCCAACTCAGTTTTTACTGCATATGGCTCATTATTGTCTCCTGACACTACCTGTATTGGTTTTAGAGCCCTGGCACAGTCATAGCCAATCAGGAGTCCAGCAGGACAGGCCAACAGATCTGGCATCTCATTTGCAATGCTGAGTAGGTGAGACCAGGCTTTGGCTGTTTCAGAGGTGGGAATACTACTTTCTTCCAGCGGTATGTATTCTTGTGTATATGCGGGTGGTAGCTCAATATAGTTCTGTGAATGATATCCTCTCACCTTGAGGCCACTCACCTTTTGGCAGTGAGCTATTGACCCTCTGTCAGTCATCGTTGACAACTTCAACTTAACAGGTTCTGTATCTGCTTGAAGATTTTCACAAATATCATGGTCAATAAATGTGTTACTGCTCTGTGTGTCCAGTAGTGCGTACACCAACCTTTCTGGACTGCCTTCTGAGGAACAGGAGAGCCAAACTGGAACAATCATGGATGTGCGATTACTGTTGTCTGCTCTCACACTGCATGAGAGAGTGGAAGCACTTTCCTCTTCTGTTTGTGTTTCGGGCCTCTCCTTTTGAGGACGTTCTTCATGAAGTGGAGCGGGATGGCTGCGCCTGCAGATGTTGCAACTGGCCCTCTGACGGCAGTTTTTTGAGACATGACCAACTCTCAGGCAGCCAAAACACATTTTGTTATCCATGACAAATCTTTTTCTTTCTTCTAGCGGCATAGCTGCAAATGTATCACACTTGTATATGTAGTCAGGGGTGGACTGGCCATCTGGCATACCGGGCATCGTCCCGGTGGGCCGGCAGGCATTTTGGGCCGGGCCGGGTCCATTTATAAAAAAAAAAAAAAAAAAAAAAAAAAAATTAAAAATCTTTTTTTTTTTTTTTTTTTTTTTTAATGGACCCTTGGCTGTGTGACTCGGCCCGGCCCGGCCAAGTCACACAGCCGAGGGCCGAGGGCCCTTCCCTCTCGGGAGTGCCATGGACATATAATTGTGCGTGCAGGCTGTCAACTTCACCTGAAAGTTAAATAAAACTTTGTCCCAGGCTTGGGCTTTGACTCATTATGATTGGTTCTAGGCTGGGCCTGGCCCAATCACACACACAGCAGAGGGCCGCCCATTCAGAGGCTGCATTAAATTGTATTATCATGCATTCAACTTCTACTCCATAATTATGAGCATCTGACGATGGTCAGTTACGTTCAGGGCCGTCGGACTGCGGACAGGCTTGGGGGGCCCAAGGCAGAGGGGGGCTGCACCCAAAAAAAAATATATATATATTTTTTTTTTATATTTTTTTTTACTGGCTCAATATAGGCCCCTGATCTTTGAAGGCCCAGAAAAACGTTATTTAGGGAAAAAAAAGATTTCATGGGCCTTTCATTCGTCAGTACATTTATGTTATTTTTTAAATAACATTGTTCGGGGCTACGAAGATCAGGGGCCTATATTGGGCCATTAAAAAATGCAAACAAAGGAAAAAAAATCCCGAAGCTGACTGGATTTTTTAAACATGTACATTTCTTCTTTCTGCTTTTTGGTCATCTGTGTCTATACATTATTCCAGCAAATAATAGCCTACTAAATAGCTTACATAGGAAACAGTTGATTTATCCTTAGTTTTCTCTTCAAAGTGCACCAGATTGATGAATTTTACTTTAACACTTGAAAAAAAATCTTCCGGGGGAGCATTCCCCCGGACCCCTCTAGAACAGTGGTTCTCAACCAGGGGGGCGCGAGGGGGATGAAAAAAAAAAAAAAAATCTTAATCTTAATTTTTTTTTTTTTTTTGTAATTTAAATTGTATTCCTGATATGTAGCCTAGTTCAGAGATGATATGTATTTTTTTTCTTTCTTAACTTTTTTTGATAGGTAGTTGCCAAGTTCATCACACAAACACTCCAATCCACTGATATGAGATCAGTTTGCAATTTTCAAGTACTGAATTAATGGTAGGACTGTGGCCAATAGAACTGGTCTCTGGTCAGCAAAGGTCTTGAAAACAGCATAAGTGTGCTTGTGACATGCATGCCACCCATGCATGTGTATGGGCACGTGTCCCAGCAGATTTTTGAAATCTGAATAAAAAAATTTAAGTTTGTAGTTAGCAAGTGTAACATGTTCTTAGGGCAGAATTTCATAAATAAAGGTTTATTTTTTAGCAAGATATTTGGTCAAAATCTAGTTGTCATCCGTCCCTCTGTCCAGTTGTTAGGCATCTGGCTGCTAGCAAGTTATGTTGTCTTGCTAATTTTACTATTCATCTGAACTGAAATGAATATTGACTTTTTCCTTTATTATCTTCGCCAGAATGCTTAGATTACATGTTAAAAACACAAAAAAATATTCTGGGGGGGATGCCCCCAGACCCCTCTTCAGGGGTTTAGTTTTCTGACAAACATTACAATGGATACTAACATGATTTGGGCATTTGGGATTATAAATCATCTTTGAATTGGTTGTACAGCATATCACATGCTATTCATTCAGGGGTGTGATGGCCACCCCACTCTAGCTCTGTGGCCCACCTTGGCCACCCCCAGTCAAAATTTCCTGGAATCGCCACTGAGACACACACAACTCCGCGTTCAGGCTGCACAGCACATTAATCGCAGGTAGCATTTTGAGCTAAATCTGGCCACTTTCCAAATCCAAGACTCAATAGTTGAAACATTCTCTGAACTGGGTTTCCCATTGATCATAGACTTTGTTTTGTGAAGCTTTTTCATAACAGGTATACCTATTGTAGAATTTATTCTGTGTATGTTCTATTTAGGCTACTATTTTCTTCTCTTCTAAGGAGATTAAAAAAAAATAACATTTCCTCAGTGTCACATAAAAGTGCACCAGAATTTAACGTTAAATTATAAGAAATTTCCGGACCCCAACCCTAAACCCAATGTTCAACTCAAAGGTGCGCCACTGGCCTAGCCCTTGTGATAATAACAATAATAGAGTATCTATCTATCTATCTATCTATCTATCTATCTATCTATCTATCTATCTATCTATCTATCTATCTATCTATCTATCTATCTATCTATCTATCTATCTATCTATCTGTCTATCTGTCTATCTGTCTATCTGTGTAGGGTGGTGTGTGTGTGTGTGTGTGTGTGTGTGTGTGGGGGGGGGGGTTGTCAGGGTCGGTGGGGGGGCCCAACTGCAATGACCCAGCTTTGGGGGGGCCCAGCTTGCAGAAGGTTGAGAACCCCTGCTCTAGAAGGTCCAGAGTCCACGACACAGTCTCCCAAATTCCTGTGAGAAACACTGTGTGTGTGCATGGTTATTAAGAGTCATTAGACCAGGGGTTGTGTTCAAGTACGCGTAATGATTTGGTCATTCATCAATAGAAACATTGTGTTGTTATCTGGCTCAGAGAGGGACCAGTCACTCATACGTTTTGGACTATAGACAAACATAGCTTTTACATGTTTGTATTGTAAGACCGCCTCTCAGAGGGCCCATCAGGACTTCCTGTATAGGGGCCCAGAATTTTGAGCAACGCCCCTGCCTCCACATATCGTATAAATAATCATGGTGGGCTGCCATGGCCAAAAATGCCAGGGCTGAATTTTTGTCCCAGTCCACCCCTGTATGTAGTGTTGCTGTTTACAACAAATACATTCAACTTGCCTTTTTGTCTGAGGAGAAGAAGAGCTGACCTTTGAAGCTGTATTACTGTTTGATGCACTTGAGTCCTTGGAGTTAGGTGTTGAAGTCACTTGTGTTGATGCCACAAAGACACGGGCGTTGATGTGTCCTTTTTCCTTCACAGGTTTTTCATCTGTATTTTTCAGTGCAAAGAGAGAGGAGACTGGATTGCAGGCTATGCGTGCCTCTTCTGCTACAAAGGATGAAAAATCCTTGAAATCTGGATATTGCTTGCCTTGATCCAATACTTTGGTGACATGCCGGTTCCAGCGGGTCGTTAGCCAGTCAGGAAGTTTCAGTAATAACCTTTGATTCTCTTCACAGTCATCCAAAACCTTCAGACCTTGCACGTGGGGCATTGCATTGTTACAACAAATGAGAAAATCACTTAACTCGCTTAATTTAAGAGAATCCTTTGGTCCAATTTTTGGCCAGTTATTCAGTTTTCCCCTAAATGCTCTTTGGACTACGAAAGGGTGACCATAGCGCTTTCTTAGAGCATCCCAAGCTTGTGTGTATGCTTCTCCATCGCTTCTGTAAAATGTCCCTTCTAACACACTTAGTGCTTCTCCACTTACATATTTTTTCAAATAGAATAGCCTCTGAGCTGGATCTGTACAACTGGTTTCAATGAGGGCTTTGAAACAGGTGCTCCATTCAGTGAATTTTAATGGGTCGCCTGTAAATACAAAGGGCTCTGGTGCTGGAAGTCTGGTCATAGCTAAGGATTCCTTTAATGCTTGGACCAACATGGCTTCATTTTCCATTTTCTCAGCTTTTATTTCAGAGGGAGGCATGACTGACGTGGTTTGGTAAACCTTGGCATTTTTGCTTTCAGAATTTTGGGATGGAGCGTATTCTTGAGTGTATTCCTTTTCTGAGCAAAAGGGGACTGGGCCACTGCTTCGCTGGGTTGGAGGCTGACGTAGAGGAGAAGTGCTTTTTACTTCTTCATCTAATATTTCAGCATTCAATTTTGATTCCTCTTCAGCATAAACATTATATTCAGCCTCTATTGCTTCAAGATCCCTTTTATCTTCCAGCATTTTTAGCTTCTCCTGCTGAGCTAACACCTCCTTCTTCTGAGCGGATATTTCCCATTCTCTGTTCATTTCAGCTCGTTTTGATGCCAAACGTGCTGCTGCATCTGTCCTTTTTACAGACACCACAGTACCTTGCTGACTACTTTTTCCAGCTCTAGACACAGTCGAGCCATAAATAGATCTGGCGTCTTCACTTTGGAGTAACTGACTGAGTGATTCTTTCACTGCCACTGCATCAAACTCCTCTATGTCGACTTCTGAATATCGCTTTTTAAGGAGAATGATTATTTCAGTAGTAACTGAGGTGCAGCTGTCCATTTTTCTTCTTATGTCTTGAGAGGGTGCGGTCAGTGCACGTAAGCTCTCATACTCTTGTTTCAGCTCTGACTCACAATTTTTAATTGATTTTGTCAATTCACCCAACTCAGATTTAGAGCAAGAATTCTTCAGTTTAGATCTCACAAGCTGAATCTCTGCTTTGAATTTGACATAATCTATCAGAAAGTTTCTTTCATTTCTTGTGATCTCACTCGCTTTTAGCTCAAGCATTTTTCCTGTGAGGTGTTTTTCCCTTTCTGATCGTCTCACTTCCTTTTCAACCGGAGGTGCTTGCTCCTCAAGTCCTATTTTGTGTATTTCCAAATCTGCATGGATTTGTCCTATGCGTTCTTCAATTTGCTGTCTTTCTGATTCTTCAATGTCAGCTTCTAATTTATTTTCTAATTGTGCCTTCTCAGTTTCCAGAGCCAAAAGTACTTCATGTAGTACTTGAGTATCTGAGTTACTCTGCTCCATTTTCACAATTACTTTGAAATCACTGTTTAAATATTAGGCACTTTTCTCAACTGACAATGTTTTCAAACTTGAAAGATTTATCTATTATTTATGACTTCTTGCAAAACATCCTTTTCCAAAAGAGTCACACTTTTGCCTTCTCTTCATTGTGTAAGCGGCTGTTCAAGTATATCTTCTATGTGGATTTCGATAGGCCTAATGGAGTTTGAAGTATGGCCGTTTTGAGACGTTGGAGTGATGTCGGCATGGCTCGTTAAGTCCGTTAATGGCGACATCACATCTTCATTTTCTCGTGCGTAACCGTTATTCACTTCTTCTCCTTTTGGCTACTTTTTCCACTTCAGCTCTTGTTTGCTACGTTTTTCACTATAACTGTTCCCAAACTCATTGTAGAAGAACTACGCTTCACTGATTAGATTGACTTGGCTTTTATTCCTCCATTATGTCAACATCATCACCGTGAAAAACTATAAGAAAAATACAAACAGAAATATTGTAAATACACAGAAATACAATATCCTACACATTACAAACATATTAAACAAAGTTGACAAACATACCGTGTGCGCCTTCTTTCTTTTGTTGGGAAGAGTTAGCTTTAAATAATATTGTCCGTCATTTTCATCCAGGGAGAGTACCGCGAAAAAGCATAATTGACAGCCCTTATTCTGACAGCATCACGTGAACGCACGTCACAAACAATACACATTTTCACCAGTAGATGGCGGCGGCGCCACACCTTTTTAGCTCTATATTCATTAATTATCACCAAAATAAAATATGCTTCTGAGACAGCTACAATGCCATTGTTTTCCGTTCAGATTGTTGTTGTGACGTAATCTGCGTCATCTCAGTGAACTCGGGAGAGGCAGACGTTGCCCGAGTTCCGAGTTCAGAGTTCCGAGTTGAACGACCGTTTTATTGCATTTTTCCGTGTCGGAAGTCGGACATTTCCGAGTTCCGAGTACAAAGGAACGCACCATGAATCTTCCAATGTTGTGAGAAAATACCACGCATGCGCAGCTCCTGATCAGATTCTTCTTCTTCTCCTTCTTGTGTATAGTTTTTGGCGGTTGGCAAACAACTTAAAGATGCATTACCACCATCTATTGGTATGGCGTGTGAAATAAATAACAACCTCGCTTCAAAAAAATTAAAAATAAATTAAAAATTAAATAATTCAAATAATTTATAACCTATATTTTCAAAAACAAATTAGTTGCCCTCATAAAATTAAATTGAATTTGATGACACTTATTGGAATTATTTTGTAAAATGTCTATTAAATCAAAACTTACTTTTTCTTTTCTTCTGTCTTCCTCATATCTCTCACGCTGCATTATAACATGTTCTACGGTCTCTTCTTGCCCACATTCACATCTGCCTGTTTCATGTTTTCCTATTAAAAACAGTGTACTGTTCAGACCTGTGTGCCCAAATCTCAGTCTTGACAAAACCGACTCCTCTCTTCTGCTCTTACCTCCACATCTCATTTCTCCCACTTTCCTTTGCACTCTTTAGAACCATCTTCCTTTCCGCTCTTCCTCCCACTGCTTTTGCCATCTCCTATTCAGTATTTGCTTAATAATGCCTTTATTTTCAGTTTTACCTATATTTATACTTATATCAATTATGCTGTTTTTGGTAACATCTTTTGCAAGCTTATCTGCCATTTCATTTCCTCTTATCCCAATGTGTGCTGGAACCCATAAAAACACTATAAGCCCCATCATTTGTATACGGTATAATGTTTGTTGAACCTCAATCAAAATATCTGGTCTGCTTTCGGAACGGTTGTACTGGCGAACACATCGCACTGACCCCCTGCGGCGGTTGGCCGCGTGAACGCAGGAGGCTCGCCGCTTGATCATATTGGGCCATATATTCCTGGCGCCGACGCCGTTTCTGAGATCAGACCCATCACACTTACGGTGCAACAACAACAACAACATGGTCCAGCTGTGCCAAAAAATACAGATGTATGTACACTGTGTAACCAGCGGCAGTCATGTCACAAATATCATTAAAACAGCATGAAGACGCACCCCGATCGCAAATACACACGCATTAACAGCAATTCAGCAACATACTAAACACAATAACAACAGCAGTGTGTGCTCAGCGGCACAAATAAAGGCAGACATCAGCCTACCTGAGATGAAAGTGTGCCGGCTGACGGAGGACAACACCGGTGCTTCGCTGAACTATATTGGAATTCCACACGGACACTGCCATCAAGTTTGGGTTCATATTATCCTCCGGAACAGCACACAGCTGGGTGAGTTTCACTATGCTAACCGGCGCTACCTTGGCTAAAGTACAACCAACAGCTAAACAGATGCAAAATACACATATTTGCAGAATGTATTGGAAGCCCAATGTCCTCACTCCACACGCCTACCTGGTCTTGCAGACCACCTGGCAATCTCAACGCTGATTGGCTATCGCGGGGCGGCCACTCACCGCGGAAACGCCCGCCACTGGACGCCGATTCTTGGGTGGACGCGCGGCCGCGCGCTAGTACATCGACTTTCTATGTAATCTCGCCGCGCGGCCAGTGCGGTGTGTTCGCAGCTTTAGCGATCAGTTGATGGTTCTTCCTGTGTCCAAAGAAAGAAAAAACAGAAAAAGCTTCAACTCCAAGTCCTAACAAAACATGTCAAATAAAACATGTCTTTCTGTTATATTTTCTACATTCCAGGAAAACATGCTTCACTGTTTCAGCAATCCCACACTGACGTAAACCCGACACATGTTTTCCAATAATAAATCAAAAGTGATTTAGCCCACAGTGACCCAGCCTTAATCTACACAGTTTTACTGAGTCCCTACGGGACTGAAATGTGCAGGTACATATTTTCCTAACTTGAGGTTGTAAAGAGAAATAGTGTCTACCCCTGTTTTCTTTTTCCCACCCACTCTGCCATTCCTTCATTACTTCCTCTTTAATTCTCTCTCTCAACTCCACTCTCCCCTTTGATATATAAACATCTACTTCTCTACTCAAACTCTGTTTCGCAATCTGATCCACCTGCTCATTCCCCCAACCCCAGCATGTCCAGGAACCCAGCAAAAGGATTTTAGATCTAAACCCAATTCTAAATACCACAATTAAAATGTCACTAATATCAGGTCGAGCCTTAGATTTCCCCCCTCTTAAGGCTTCCAGAGCAGCTGCAGAGTCAGAACAGATGATAACCTCTCTAGGTCTGGTTTCCTCAATCCACCATAGAGCCCATAGGATTGTCATTAACTCAGATGTGAAAACAGAGCTCCCATTAGAGATGCGGCGGCCAATCTTCACCCCAAGCTGCTCCACATACATCCCAAACCCAGCTCTCCCACTAACTGGATCTCTAGACCCATCTGTAAAAATAATCAAAGTTTTGTCACTAATTGAATTAAGACGTTCTGCTATTTTCGGAATTACCAGCTTCTTAACTTTTTCCTGTAAAAAACCAAGATCAATACTCAGCTCGGGCAGCACCTAATATGGCATAGCTTGTATGTTCCGCTACACTTGCCTGTTCCATACCCAGCCTCCCAACCCACTGATTTATACTTACAACATTTGTTTTGTATACTTATTGCCTTAGTCAGACTCTTGCAACAGGCTCCTTGCTGGAAAAGTTTCATGACACCCCTTTAGTTTTACCCAGTACTGAAGCCCTGACTTAATGCGCCTTAACCATAAGGGCATTTCTCCCATTTCAATAAGCAGGGCAGGGTCTGGGGACATTCTAAAGGCCCCACAGCAAAGCCTCAAAGCCCTGGGCAGCAGCACATCTAGCCTTGCCATACACACAACACCCATATTCAAAAGAAGACCTAATCATGGCCTGGGTAATTAGAAGCATTGTCTCCCAGTCAGACCCCCACTCACACCCAGCTAGACTTCTGATAACATTCACAACTTGTTCAAACTTCCACAACATTTTACTGACATGCACAGCCCAAGTCATCCGCTCTTCAAATCAAACGCCCAAACAATTTGAAGCTTTTACCTTCTCCAGTGGAGATACATACACTGTAAGAAATTTCCCTGGAAAAATACATTAATCAACTGGCAGCAGGGTTGCCATTTTAATACTGTTAAATTAACATTATTTTAATGTCACTAAAATTGACAGGATTATACTGTTAATGAAAAAAAGGGATGAACCTGGACTAAATGTTTGTTATGTTGCTGTTTGCACCGTGAGCGAAGGTGATGTTGTATTTCATTGGGCAGATGTGTTTCATTCCATATGTAAGTTTACTATGTTCCCTATTTGTTCAAATGCTAAACACAGAGATCAGCTTCTGTTTGTTACTTCAAGACACTTGTCACAATATATCAAGTTCAATGGAATGATTCATTTCTATTGTAAATTGTCTCCTGAGTTAAACTAGGGATCTTGCTTAAGATTTCCACAAACCGTTTGTTATAACCAAAAATAACGGTTAGTTCACACAGAAATGTTTTAGTTAAACAAAATGCATAGTGAGGTAATGGAATGAAACATCCCCTTTACTGAGGGTGCAAATAGCAACATACCAAACGTTTAGTCCAGTGCAAGTCATTGTGGGAAAGGGGGCGTCTCTACAATACACTTTGTTGTGCTTACTTGATTTATCAAAGGCAATCCGTTTCCTTCATTCTACTGAGTAAACATAACTTCAGACTAACTTGGTTTAATTATGTTAACTGCACTTTCCATTTCCAAGTAAATATAACTCAACTTTAAGTAAACTCAACCAGAGGATATAAAGTAAACAACACTTATTAGTTAAGATGTGGATGGATTAGGATTAATGAAGAACATTGTAAAAGCTTCACATGTGCAGGCAGCTCACGTCAAGTTGTCCCTTCCAAGTTTGATGGTAAATTAACAGCAAAGTTCAGTATTTTTGAAAAACATTACCGTTCCGTAACATAACAGCAAAGGACTGTCATTTAACAAACCACCTTTTATATTAACAGTTAAATGCTGTTTTTATAAATAACAGGTTAATGCTGTTGAAATCCTGCTGTAAATTTACAGCAATTGTTTACAGTGTACATATATACAAACCAATATAAGGCAACTTCCTTTAAAAGCCAAATACAATATACTGAGACTTAGAGGCAGATATGTTGATGCCCCATGTGTTCCTCCATTCCTCTACTGACACTAATGCTCTTTGAATCTGCTTTAAAATAAACTCAACATTGCGCCCTCTGTTCCAGATAGCCCCATCATCGACAAACAAAGACAACCCAAATCCTCTCTCTACTTTGCAGAAAATATCATGAATCATTATATTGAATAAAACTGGATTAATAACATTGTGCTTCATTGTGGACATCCTCGACTTTTATTTTGAAGGTTATTCGCCCTGTTGCCCCGGATCCGGATGTCCTTCTCTTTGTATTCGGGTCGTAACCAAAACCAAAACAGCAGTCAGTTGTTTTGTTGAGAGAGGAGATTTGATATTGATAAAGAGTTTGTGACGGAGTTTGTGGAGACAGAGTCGTCGTGACTGTGGGGAAACATGTCTAAAGCGGATATGGTGAGAGCCTTGGTGAAGCAGCGACTGAATGCGGCCGCTGAAGAGATATTTGGGCTGTTTGAAAGAACCATAGCAGAGCACGAGGAGGAACGTTGTCGTTTAAAGAAGGAGAACGAGCGTCAACAAAAACTACTGGACGCTGTTTGGAAGCCTGAAGTCCGGTTATACTTAGCAGGTATGTTCCAAATTACAAGTCAATCAGGGAAAACACTGGCTCACACACATGAACCACAGTGAGCGTGAAGTGAAAAGGCTAACTGATGCTAAACTATGCTAACTAATGCTAAACATAAACGTAAATGGAAAACGGGCCAACGTCGTTTTAGCTACTATATTTTCTTTTATTGTATTGGATACTTTTTTGAACTTTAATATATTTGAGATAGATTGAGGGGGGACCCTCATTTGCAATTACGTCAAGTCAATCAAATGCAAAGCATACAACAACAATACATACACAAACAATGCAAATACATCAAATACACAACAACTGATACCTGTAGGGTGCCTTTTGGTGTCCCATGCACAAACTAGTGAATTACTGTCTTAATTTAGCTTAAAAATAATATGAAAGAGGTTTGTTGTACTGGACAATGGTTTTCTATTCTTGACAAAACATTATTTGGCTCTTCAGATACATATTTTAGATTTTATTCAGTTTTGTAAAAGAGGATATGTGCTATTTTCCCTTGTCCCTCGCAGTGAACATTAATTTACAATTCAAGTAAAATGTGGTCTAATCATACAAATTATCTTTTTTTTTCATACAATTATATACAATAGTAATAATATTCAACTAAGGTGTATTTATAATTTGAACACACATTTCTAATTTTAATTTATTTAAAAAAAAGAAGATGTTTGTTTGTGTCCCTTAACAATTGTCCACCCTGTCATGTTGGAGAATCCGTCCAATTAAGACAAGGTCATCCACTCCAGGAACACCACAACACCAGTGATGAATGCATTTCATTGATGGGGAATGTAAAAGACTGAGTTTAGTGTTTAGATTACTTTCCTACATACACATTTTCTTTGTAAAAGTGTGCTTACAGGTTTGTCCGAAGCTTAACATGTCCACCCTGTCGGCATGAAATACACCATAACTGTTGATAATTCAATAGTTTAAAAATGTGTATGTTTAACTATAGACATTTCTCTTCAACAACCATACCAGCCAGTTATACAATCTTAGTTAGTTGTTAGCTTACATGCAAATTTAAGATCAAAATGTCCACCCTGTCATCATCCTCAATTGTCCACCCTGTCATGTCTTGCATAGGGTAAAGTGGCGACAGGGTGGACATTCCCATGACAGGGTGGACATTTCAATCATTTTAAATGGGAATTGTAAATGATGATACATGCAAGACAATTGTGTGGACACAAACACAGATACAAGCTAGGTCATTATTCTATATTATTGCTTATTCCTGGTTGGATCTCACTGTATCATTGCCTTTATCATTTGGTCACATTGAATTATTGCAATTTGCACAAATTGCTCGCAGTCATGTGATTGTCCACCCTGTCATCTTGACATTTTTAGATTAAAAATCAGTCATACTGTAAAATATAATAATATTTAATCTAGTGTATAACAGCTAAGTGAGGGATGGGATAATGTGCACAAAAAAAACCTAACAAAATATCACATTTACTTTCCAAATCAAAGAAATCCATGTGCAACTTGTGTGTGTTTCTTTGAAAACGAAGGGATCACATACATTAAAAAAATAATAATTATAATATGAAATCAAACAAAGTCCTTGTGTAGGAAAGGGACATCATACCTTTTATAAAATGTAGTTTTCATCTTAAAATTCAAATAAAAAACATATTTAGCAGTAATGTACATTTCCACGACAGGGTGGACATATCTTACACTCATTCCTCTGAAAACAGGTCATAATTAACTAAAAATAGGTGTGGGAGCTCCGTAAATATATATTTAGACAACTTCAGAGTCCACTATTTATGATAAAGCATAAAGGATATGGAAATTTAGGACTAAAATTTTCAAGTATTGTGAGGGTGGAAAGGCACCCTACAGCGATATTGACCCAAAGAGACAAAACAATTTAGACAGTGATGTAGAATGGCTGCAATTAAAATGAAATGAGTGAAAGTACAATATAGCCTCATTAAAACAGTTACAGGTAGAGTTTGGCAGATTTAAGATAATATGTCTATATGTGTTAAAGGATATGAAGGTATTTATTTTAAATTGTTGCTGTAAGTTGTTCCAGGAGTTAGGGGCACTAAAGCGAAAAGCTGACTTTCCAAGCTCAGACCGGGCTTGTTGTGAGACATACAACATAAGCATTAGGGCTGGGTATTGTCAAGAATCTCACGATTCGATTCGATTTCGATTCATTAAGTCACGATTCGATTTCGATTCGATATTGATTGAAATGCTTCGATATCGATTCAGTATCAAGTAGAAATACACAAGAAAGAGTAAAATAATAAAAATGTAATTTAAATAATTATCTATTTAATTTTATGCCTTGTGAACAAACAGCCATGGTATAACTCTCTCCTCTTGGAAATTGTAACATAACATCAGCACAATTGACAGTGCTGTATTAAATGTAATGTATTTAAATCATGTATGTTACGGGTCCCAGGTGGGGACGCCCGTGAACAGATTATATATAACTGGAAAATAACGCTGAAACGGGAAACGTGGTTTGTTTCTTTTAAATCTCCATCAGTTATATTTTATTAATTCAACATGTAGCTTCACTGAAGGTCACTGTAAGGTCACTTCAAATCAGCGAGTGAGCCGCCGCGCAGATGAACTATGGTTTGTGGCTAAAATAATAACCGGGGATATTCTCCCCGTTAGCGATTTCAATGGGAAAGACTTCCGCGATCTGATTGAATGTCTCGAGCCTGAAAACACAGTGCCAAACTGCGCGACTATAGGAACTGTACAGTGAGCGGAGTCCCTCCGTTCGTTTCTGTCTACAACCGACACAATCACCGGAGACGCATTCACAGCGTTTAAATAACGCCTCTCATTTGTATTACCATTGGGGCTTGGATGCAAATACTGTAACATTACGGCGGCAGATAAAGGAAAAGCGCAGTTATCATTTTCTGCACCTCAACCTCTGCTGTGGGAAGAAAGAAAGGGGGCAGAGAAAGTCGATTGATTTGTCGACTCGCAGGCGGACGGTAGGCAGCTCTGCCAACGGAGCGAGAGTGCAACCGCTTGTTGCTCCGCCTGTCAAAACGCCCACGCATCGGTTGTCCACTGGCCTTTCATTAAAAAATATATTTTATATTAGGTTTATTATATTGAGTCTTAAATAAACACTGCTTTCATTACGACTCTGAACGCGCATTTCAATGAACCATGATGTAGTCTACAAAAAGATACTGAACTGTGATTGGCCAGTCACTGGCCCGGGCGGGACAGTGACTGGCCAATCAACTTGCCCTGCATATGATTTTACTGGCCCCGGGCCATCGGGCTATACGTTATGTCGAACCCTGCCTAATAAGCATGTCAGTGGAGCGGGTCTGATAAAGCCCATCTGAAATTTGCTGCATTACAGTCAAACAATGTGGTAGCTTCCCGGTCAGGGCTTTGTACAATTTGCCAATGTGCGTCACGTCTCTCTTTAAGAGAGGACCACCCAACCTTCACATACATTGCATTGCATGCAAGCTTAAAGGTGAAGTAAGTGATTTATTTATTTTAATTTAAGTGTTAAATCGCTCTTTATTCATACAGTGATCACTTACATAGTGTGCGCGTTTCATAAAGCCGATCTCTCAGTCACTCGCTCTGCATGTAATCGGCAAATAAACTTTTCGGGGATCCCGAAACTGATATCCAATCAGAAGAGAGAACGCTACAAACCGGCACCCGTCTCACTGCCGGTGCACGCGCAGAGCTACAGATCGGTGAATGTGTATGCGCCTACAATGGCGGAGCAGGTAAAAATCCTTCCCAATGTCTGTTTTGATGGTTTTTATCATGTTTTATCACACTTACTTATATGAGCTGATAATAGATAACTCACTGCTGGAAGACCGCAGTGCATTAATGTGGTGACGTGGGGACGAGGGAGGGGACTGCTAACTGCAGTCAGTGACAGGAAGTTAGCCAAACTGACCATTCCGCTTACTGAACCTTTTAAAGAGATTTTTTAACAATGAAAGGTTAAAGATTGCTCTGAATTATTCATCAAATCAATTTCTGTACTTAAAGCTTTGTAATAGTGTTTTCAAATATGTGATCTGACTGGGGATAAACACTTTTTGGATGAAATTACAGAATATGGCCGCCCTTTTTATTTTTTATTTTGCTTTAGCCAGACAATAATCAAACTACATGTTAAAGGGCACTAGAATACAAGAAATCACATCTAGGCTGGATTCAAACGTGCAGATTTCAGTGGACCTGCGGATTACACAGCTTTTGCGACCGTATCAGGGAAAGTCCACAATTCCTCAGGGTTTGTGTCCAAAACAAACGTTTATCTAGTTCACTGCGGACTTCCACTTAGGGGCACTTTACACGGACACGCAAAACGGTGCATACGCAGAAAAATTTCTGCGGTTGCACTATATCATTTACAGGAAAACAGCAAACGCAAACGCAAACGCAGGCATGAACCGCAGATTTTTGAGATCACCTCCGAGGGAGGATTTTTTGGAAAACTTAACGGTTTTGGTTTCCTGTAAACACCGAAACCATTTCCCCTGATAACGCTGACGTCACGGCTCCACCCTCACACATGCGCATTGCGTTTGGAGATAAATAGGCATGCGCCGTCTTTGTAGGTCCATGTGCGCCAGTTGGAAAACAACAACAACAATGGCGGATCACCGAGCTGTAGTCATTGTGCTCATGGACGTTCTGCTGTTGCTGATTCATTTGTTATCGTGCCAACAATCGCTCCTACAAGCAAATATGGAATATCTGCACCAATGCTGTAAGCAGCGGACACGGATTGATAACATTCGCGCAGTTCTCAATCCACCTATACGTCGGAGGAGGGCAACGAGAAGGCGCTTTTGGACAAGACCTGGGAGAACAAGCCAGTGGTGGGATAACTTTGTGGATGGCATTGTTGACGACAGTGAATGGATGGAAAACTTTCGAATGTCCAAGGCCAGCCTCGTTGCTCTGAGCGAAGAACTTCGTCCTTATATCGAAGGGGAAACTACGAACATGAGAACACCAGTTGGAGTCCTTAAAAAGGTGGCGTGCACATTGTATTATTTAAGCGACGAAGGAAGACTACGCAAAACTGCTAATGCGTTCGGCTTGGCGCGACCGACAGTGTCTCTTATTGTAAGGCGAACTTGTGCAGCTATCTACGTCCACCTTGGTCCAAAATACATGAAGCTGCCTTTTACTGAGCCCGAGGCCGAGGTGCTAGTGTCCGGATTTGAACGTGCTCATGGTATGCCTCAGTGTTTAGGAGCCGTTGATGGAACACACATCGAAATAAAGCAGCCATCTCATGGCTCTATGAACTACATAAACAGGAAGGGGAAATTTTCCCTGAATGTCCAAGCTGTGTGCGACTACCAGTACAGGTTTATGGATGTCGTTGTGAGTTGGGCTGGGAGTGTTCATGATGCACGCGTCTTTGCCAATTCAAATGTGAATACCTATTTCAAGACTGGAAAGATCCCTGCACTAGAAAAGCAGATTGTTGATGACGAGGAGGCCATACCCATTTTTCTACTCGGAGACCCTGCCTACCCGCTAATGCCTTACCTGATGAAGGAATATGCTAGTGGTGGATCTACTCCTCAAGAACAGTATTTTGGACTTTGTCTGTGTAGAGCATGCATGGTGATTGAGTGTGCGTTTGGTCGCCTGAAGGCTAGGTTTGCATGCCTGAGGCGGCCTATGGACATAAACCTTGATGACTTGCCACATGTAATAGGTGCCTGTTTTGTTCTTCACAATTTTTGTGAGGCTAATAAGGAGGCTGTGGATGAACACAGAGTGTTGGGAGCAATACAGTGTGATCAAGATTACCAGCCCCCAGCACAGAGGAACAACTATCTGACCGGCTGTAACGAGGGAGGTGGAAAGAGAGTCAGAAGAATCCTCACCAAGTTCCTGGACCCTTAAGAGTTATGAGTCTGCAAAAACAGCAACATAATTGTGTTTCTTTTTTCTAAAGTTATGGTGAATATTGTGATTTTGTTGAACACATGACATCTATAACAATTTGAATGTTATTTGTGTGGATTTTTTTGAAATGCTGAAAACACTGAAACGTCCAAATTTGTTTTAATTTGGAGAAAAAATAAAGATTTTCAAATGAGCATCTGAAGCATCAGTCTTTTCTTCCCAATATCATTTTAAAAGCAAGACATATCCTGGGAAAACTGCTATATTGATGCCAGAGGGGCAATGCATATAATCACTTTTATACTAGTACTGTTTAAAAGACACTAGTACTTTACTTTCAATGAGAAATGTCCTTGTTACTCCACTAAATCTATGATAATGTAAGTTACTGGTTACTTTAATTTAAAACATTTTGCACATGAAACATGAGGTTAAGCAATATTGTATATTAACCAACAGTATAGGCCTACCTGCACATGAAATCCATTGAAGTTAGTCATTTTTTAAATGTAATCTAATGTAATAGGACATATATAGTACTTAAAGTAATATCAGTGAGAGTATTGACTTGTAAATTTTTTACATTTTCCCTGATTACTTATTTTCACTCAGGTAACATTTAAGTTTTTCTACTCTATACTTGTAAAATCATATTGACTAGTGCCTTTTGCCTGTCAATATGGATCCATAGCAATAGGCTAGGATTCTTGGTTATTTTGTTGTAACTTTTATGCATGCGTAAAATCATGTTGGTGTTCCTTTTACGCGTGCGTAGAATCACCGTATCTGCTTGGGCTTCCACTGGATTGATGCTTGTTCCATGCATTTTTTTCTTAATCTGAGATGTAAATATTTGAGACATAATGAATCTATTTTGTATTTGTGCTTAGTTGAATTCCCTGTTCCCATTCGCAATAAAAGTACAATTTCCTGATCACTCCAGAACCTTCGATTGGCCTCTTTACTGTGTGAATGGCTTGTACTTGAGCTGCACTTTGAGAGAAAGGAGAGACATCCACAGGACAGTTGGCACATACTTCTGCCCAGCCCGAACAGTTAGGACACATTTTTATCCATTGAGATGTTGATGTTAGTACCAGCTGGTTTCTGTGATCTCAAGTGCAGTTTTTTAAATGTAGAAAGGCAAACGAGAGTGGTCATTCACACACTGTCCAGCATCCCAGACTACTTGAGCTGATTCCAATCTACCCAATCCGGTTTTGAAACCGTAGTGTGTGTGGAGCATTTACTGACCCAGCTCAGTGCAAATCAGTTTAAAGTTAAATATCCCCATGTGCTGCTATTCCAGGACAGTAAACATGAGGTGGTTTATGAAAGCAGTTGATTATTTTTCAGGTTATTGTTGCAGATGTAATTAATGCTCTGCAGTTTTCTTTTATTAAACACCTGGTATATATATATATATATATATATATATATATATATATATATATATATATATATATATATATATATATATATATATATATCAGTGGTTAAGATACAACTGTGTGGAGAGTGAAATAAAATGTACCAACTTGTTCCAAATTTTTTAATGAAAGGATAACTTTTTACAAAGAAGCATCTGCAGCATCAGTCTCTTAATATTCAAGATTGTTTGTCATATTGTCATATGCACAACAATTACAGCTTAGCTGCTGGCAATGGAATTCTTTAGTCCTGGGCTCCTCCAACAGTGCAATAAAGAAAGTGTGTAAGTATCAAGAAACACAAGTGTGAAGCTGACTTAAAAAATAAAAGAGCAACAACAATAATAATAAGAATAAAGTGTAATAAGTGTTAACTGTATAAGAGGAACACAAGAATAGCAGAAACCTAAATATAAAACTAAATAAATGTGAAATGTAAACAGACGTGTTTATCCAGCTGTAATATATGTATATAACTGTGAAAAATAGTTACTTTTACTTTACAACAATGTATCACAATGCCATCACAGTAAACACAGGTTGTTTCAAGATTAAAAAAGTGTCAGTGCACCAGCCAATGGAGTTTAAATTGACTGGTCAGGATTGTCATAGTCTTGCAATAGTGTCCGTCTGTACGAATATTGCGTTGGTGTGGTGGGATTAGTGCGAGTGGGTGCCGGTGTGTACGGTGCTGGTGTGTACGGTGCTGGCGTGTACGGTGCAGGCGTGTACGAGCCAGGTGGGTGGTACTGAGGTGTTTGTCCAGTGTGTCCAGCGCCATGAGGAAATGCAGCAGGGGGTTGTGGCTGGGTGATAAGTTGCCTCAGTAACGCAAAGCCGTCCTTGATGGTGCTAGTCAAGGCGGCAGCATTGCTAGTCATGGCGGCAGCAGTGTCCGCTAGTCTGTTGAACCTCTCCGTGTTGTTCCTCTCAGACTCCCTACAAAGGTCCAACATCTGCCTCTTTATTTGGAGGTCCTCCAGCACAGCTGGATCGGTGTGGACTCTCCTCTTGAGCCTGTCCCCTCTGTGGCTGTTGAGCTTTGCCTGGAAAGAAGCACAAAACATTTTCATTAAATACTGCACCACAGTTCCATGTATTGCGAGCAACAACTTTAACCACATGTGTAAACTAATGATAACAAAATAAACTATAAACTTTAAGGTTTATAGCTTGTACGGGGAGTTGTATAAGACATGCATGAAAGCACCAGCGTTAGCATACAGTATTAAAAAATTCCTAAAATACGTGATGCTAAACAGTAATGAACAAACTTACTTGGAGCAAATGTCTTCGCGTCCTCACTTCTTCCTGTGGCAAAATGCAGTCAACAGCCTCGGCGTTTGAGGTCGATGGAGAAGGAGAATCTGAAGTGGGTGATGAACACCGAGTGCTGGAAGCCGATGTGCTGTCCGAGCTGACCTGAAGGTCAGACGATTCAATGCCGGACGCTAAGCGGCGTGTTGCAGGCGAACCACCCCACAACTCCTCGCACAGCTCGAAAAAAAGTAGAACGACACGTCCATTTCCACTCCGTCGACCAGAGTCAACTGCCTTCCTATATTTGCCACGGATGGCCTTAAGCTTAGAGGTTAGCTGGACTTTTGAAATAGTCCCTTTGTCGTGGGGGAAGTCTTTCTCTCCAGCCACTTCGCCCGGCGGATACTGCTCCAAAAAGGACGCCAAAATGTCCACATACTTAGACTGGCACGATTCCCAGTCAGTGTTCTCTTGCCATTTCGTCGTCTTGTAGTCCAGGGTTACTCTTAAAAGCAGCTCCACCTCGTCGTCGGTCCAAACAAAACTGTTCGCCATGTTTGTTATTGTTTTTTTTCACAGAGCTGAGAAAAAGAAGCGTTCTCGCGCAGGCGCGCCTTTTTATTCAATTCTTACAGCCGACACCGGATGCACCGGAAATGCTATCTACTACTACCTTGTACCGCCAACTGCTGGCCTGGCATGCTTACTACATCGATTTCGTCCCGTTTCCTCTGAAAACATGTGCACGGGTGAAGATGTCAGATAAATTGTGTCTGAACGGGGTTTTTTTTTTTAAACCAAAAACGGGAAAACGGGAGTTTTCACCGTGTAAAGTGCCCCTTAGTCCACTGTCATTTATTTAATCACAATGCATTGCAGTTAGGACGAGATGTATTATCAAATAAACTAAAGCAAATAAATGACTAAAGTAGGGTATGAGTATTATGTTCTAATGTAAATGAAAATACAAACAAAGCTATTAGGCTATATCATTATAAATGTACATTGAATAACATAACTATGTAGATCTTAAAGCTCACATATTATGCACTTTGCTGTCAATTTTATATGGTCTAAGTAGTCCCTAATACTTATTTTTTCAAATGTTTGCTGAAAAACCCGTTCAGATCATTTATTGTAGCAAGCCTCTATACCCTGATTGTCCTCTGGTCTCAGGATGACCTATATTTGTACGATCTGGCTGGCCCCTCCCACCTCTGCCGGGCTTTCTTTATATGTCTATGGGGCTCTCCCACTGTCTCTGCCGTGCTCTCGCGATACTAGAGAGACACTGCGTGACTGCGAACACAGTGTTTACCCGGAGCGAAGCCATACTTTGACATGACTGACATGATTAAAACTAGTGAAAACAGTAGCCTCACATTTTGTTTCTACAGGAATAACTTCCCAGCCTTTGTGGTGTTAAAAACGAGGCATTATTAAACTGCAAGGGGAAAGCTAAGTTAGTGTATTAGGAGCAAAACTTGGTGCTACAACCGAAGCTACATGGGCGCTAACGCTAAAAATAAGACTCAGATGATTTAAAACCAGTGAAAACAGTAGCCTCACATTTGGTTTCTACAGGAATAATGGTGCGTTCCTTTGTACTCGGAACTCGGAAATTTCCGACTTCCGACACGGAAAAGTGCAATAAAACGGTCGTTCAACTCGGAACTCGGGCAACGTCTGCCTCTCCCGACTTCACTGAGATGACGCAGATTACGTCACAACAACAATCGGAACTGAAAAGGATGGCATCTCCCAGGATAATAAGTAAGTAAAATTAGCCTACATTTTCATTAATTTAGAAAAATTGGGACCCATTTTCCTTATTTTTTTAAAAGGAAACCATTTACTCAGAGTGGAAGTAGTAACTAGCACTTAATGTAGAAACTATCTAGGTCTGTGTTACCGGGTGAACTGTAACTGTTGTTTACAGTATGTGCGGTATTGTATGTGATACTGAGAAACGTTTAATTAACCTTATTTAAATCAATGGTTTTATTTTTTAATTGTGTTTTAATGTTTCGTTATGTGTTTATGTCATGTGAACTGCTGCAAAGGGTCCAGCATATCAAATATCTTTAAAGTGAGGGACAATCAGCCGTTAGCCGTTGATGTGCAGTTCAATCAGTTGCTGTGTAGCTAACAGAAAAGTTTAGTTTTTAAACTTAAACAATAGCATAGTCTAAACGGGCCTCTATATAACGTAAATAAATATCTAAATGTTACGCTGCTAGATTTGCCATAACTGATCCAACCTCTTTTATATTTGCTACAGTGTATGGCTCTAACGTTAGGCTACATGTTAACTGAAATCTATTTATTTTATTTTTCTTACAGTTTTCGCCAACGCCAATATGAACCTCTTTTCAGACATAGATACAACGAAACCCTTCAATTCGGTTTTATATCAGGCATCAGATGACCAATGTACTTATTATCTGGATCAGGGACTCACGATCAAGGTCCAAATACACGTACTCGGTGAGTAATGTCTTCCCTTGTCATTCTGCACTCTGTGCTATTGTGTTTACCAGCAGCAATCCGTGGGGTCTGGCCATCAACGTCGCAAAGTCAATGTTTTTTGGGATATTTCTTTTTAAATAGGCTATGTGAACAGGTCTAACACACCGCACAACAAGCTCAGAAAACAAATACTTTCCTTGACCACAACCACATAAGGTTGCCTATGTTGCAGGCTTTCAGAAACGCAAGCGGAGGCTGTAGCCTACATGCGTTGGAGTAACACTCTTTTATTTTAAAGAAAACAAGAAGCGATATATTCAAGTACAGTGTGCCAGCATATTCTTTCTCTGCTGTAAGCATCTACTCAGTTATCAAACTTCTTCTTCTACGACAGTAATAAAAACACAACAACAGCGGAGTTTTCTTCTTTTACTCAAAGCCTCCTCAGTAGCCTACTTCAATAGCTTCGCTTCAATAGCTTCGCCAAGTGGCGGAACTTAGGCATTACACCATATAATATTAACAGGCATGACACAGTAAAACACAATCATGCATTTATAGAACATATTAAATAACTTAGGGGCTCTGAATTAACTGTATAGAATTACCACAACAACTAAATGAACACACTTGTGACCATGTAAATAATAAACCGCATAGTCAATATTAATTGACCTCTCACACCTACATAGTGTTTGCACGTAGCCTATGCATGCACACACAGACACAATCTTCACCAGCAACACATTGCCTCAAACTGCACTAAAATGAAATATAAATAAAAATTAATTGGATATCTTTTGGTCTACATAGGCCTACATGGAAAACAATAAAAAAAGGAGATCACGTGGCCTCGCACAGCATTGACAGTGCTGTCATGGAGCATAATACTGTATATACACCCTGTAATTTCTTATGCCTTTTTTCCTGTCTAATAAAACATATTTAAAATAAGCACAGGACCTGATATCTTCTGACCTTTTGTATGTATTTATTTTAGGTTTGGAGGTTGTTAACACATTCGAAGAAGGAGAGGGGGTAGCAGCAGAGAGAGAGCCTGGAGAGGACACAGAGGAAACAATCACTCCACCGCCACCAGCTTCTTCCTTCGACAAGGAACACTCTCTGTTCCTCATCGACCTCATGAGGCAGAAATTGGAGGCGGATGGAGGTGAGATGCCTAAGACCCTTCATGAGCTGAACAGAAGGATGAGGCTCGCAAAGGGCTCAAAGAAGCACATGTGGAAGGAGATGGCCACCAAGCTTGGTGACCACTTTCACATGTGCTTCAACCCAGAGAGAGTGGCGAGGAAGTGGGCTACGCTTGAGGATGGTTACAAAAAAGTGAAGGATAATAATAACACTACAGGTAAGGGAGCCATGAGGTTTGCGTTTTACCAGGAGATGGAGGAACTGTTGGGGGGGAATCATGACATTGAGTTCCCAGTTGTTGGGACCTCTTTGGGGCTTGATATCAGAAGACCTGATCAGCTTCATCCAGAGGCAGCCATCCTCCCTCCCCCAACCTCCACGCCATCGAGGCGTAAACGTCCTGCGGAGGAAGGGGACCTCATGCAGCTCCTCCGGGAGTCGGAGGCTGCAAGCCAGCGAAGGCATAATGAGATGGTGGAGGAAATGAGGGCGTCCCAGCAGTCCTTCGAGAACATGTTTAGAAATTACATGGAAAAGTTTACATCTTAATAGACATTTGTTCATATTTTTAATTAAGCTGTAAACTTTTCCATGTAATATACATATATATATTTTTTTTACTATCTTTATTATATTATTATTTATATGTTATTGTTGTAAAATGTAATTGTATATTTAATAAGTTATTTGTTGTATATTTAAAAAAAAAATTATATTAAATCAAATCATTCTTGTATATTTCAAATCGTATGTGTTATATATTTCAAAACATTTGTATTGTAGCATATCTAAAATGTTTAACAATTATTATTATTTTTAACAAAGTTAAGTAGGCTAAAGAAAAGCCAGGGTCACTTTTGAACACTTTTGAAACGTGGACTATTGTCAATATTGCAAATTGAAGAGTGTAATAATGGGTCACATGAGACGCAAAGCCACCAAATTTAAATATTCAGCATGGTCCGAGAGGCACACACAGTAATTGTGTTAATTGTACTTTCATTTGTTTGAATATTTGTGTTAAATATTCAAAGTGAATGTGTACCAAAGTTTTCGAAGGATTTAAATTTGCTGTTAAAAAAATGAGTGGCCATTAAGCCTAATTGATTGAGAGACGTTGAAACCTTTTAGGCCTATATACTATCTATGGTTGAAATGGCAGTAGTATTATGAATATTTTAATATTAACACTGGATTCATTTTAATGCACAATTGTGAATGTAGTTTTGACTTTGCTTTTATTTCAATTTTTTCTGCTAAGTGGCAGAGAGAGACAATAGACTGGCGGCTAGCCTACTCATCGTCATCAGCTTGCCTCGGGCAGCCTTGTGGATGGTCTTCACATATGTCTGTGGACCCTGCACACAGGTTGTGCAGGATGCAGGCAGACATGATGACCATGACCACTATGTCAAGCCTTGTGTTTTGCAGGTCTCTGACTCTCCTCCACCTGCACTTGACCCTCCCAAAGGCCTGCTCCACGATCACTCTCCCACAGCTTATTTTTAGGTTGGCGGCTAGGTCCTCTGCAGTAAGCGCACCATTGTTGCGCTTTGGGGACAATATGAACGGGAAGGCATTTCCAATGTAGGCGCTGTCCCCCAGCAGCTGGAAGTCTCCCATGTTCTCCTCCAAGGTGCTATAGATGGTAGAGGAGCGCAACACCCTGGCATCATGTACCTTCCCTGGGGCTCCAACAAATATGTCGAGGAACCGGCCCCTTTTGTCAACGATCCCCTGCAGGATCACAGAATAAAATCCCTTCTCATTGAGGTACTCCCCTCCTCTAATGATAGGCCTCTGGATCTTTATGTGGCACCCATCAATCGCCCCAATTATGCTATTAATTCCACAGGCCCTGGAGAACGCTGCAGAAGAAGCCCTTTTCTCACATTGATTGGGCCAGGCGATGAAGAAGGAGGTGATTGAGCAGAGTGCCCCGAGAAGATCAAGAATTGAGCGGTGGGCTGTCGACTGGGACACATCAAATTTATCTGCTAATTCCCTGAACGAATTCTGGTTGGCCATGTACCATAGCAGCATCAAAACTTTTTTGGAACATCCGGTCTCCCGCCAATATGGTTGACCTCATTCAGCCCCTGCTGCTCAAATTTCATGAGCAGGAAATTGTACTGTGACCAGGACATTCTTAGATGGCGACGGAAGGTGTGCTCATCCATCTGAAGGAGTACGGCCCATTCGCTACCAGTCTTTAACACAGGGTTCCTGGACGGTACAGCTAATACAGACATGGCAAGCCTGTATGAAAACAAATTTAAGTTTAAATTAATTTTTATTAAAGTTTTTAAATTAAATAAACTTGCATTGTATTATTAATGTTTATTCTTGTGATTCGTGCAACATGTGGAGTACACTAGTAAAGTATTAGGCCTATAATAGTTTAGATGTTATGATGATAAATGTAGCAGTTACATATCTAACACAAAAAAGTGTGGAATAAGCAATGCTTTTAAAGTCTATTCATAGTGGACTGCAAGCAAAAAAACTTGCTTTGTGACTTCGATTTTGTATGCTTTAACATGCATGTATGTATGGTAGGCTACTTTATCTATTAAGATAGAGTTTATGTATTGGCCTTCAGTTATGCTGTAGGCCTATATAGAACAGTGAGTGTGGTCTTTTATTTAGAAAGATAAACATAATTAGAATTGTGAATCTGCAAAGGTTTGACTCTTTCCCCCACGTAGTAGCCTACTCGACCCTTGGTGTGGGGGGGAAACAACCGTAGAGTTTAGTTGACGGATGTGATGTTTTATCACAGTACGGGCAAAGAAAGCACCGTCATGTCATCATTCCATATAGGCTACGTCTGTTTGTGTGTGTACCAGCTGGCATCTTTTACTTTGAAGGTGCAGGAATATAAACATTGAAACATCCGCTCGGATATTACAACTTTACGCCGCAGTGTATGATTAAGTTGTCAAACAAGTGATTTAAGAGTATGTATGTTGAGTCGCGGCTGAGCCTCACATATTGTACCGGTACTAGGCAACGGTTACTTGATGTAGCCCAACGTTTACGTTATTTTGGATGAGAAAGCAGACCAAGATTATTGATTTACCTCATTCGCTGTTCCTGGTCGCTAACTGCGTTTATATAATTCATCCAGATCATGTTTCTATTTTTCCGATGCTCAGTTAATAGTCTTAAACACATTACTCTGTTTTGGGCATCCATATTTCCCGAGCAGTTGCAATGGAATGCAGACAAGTCGGAACTCGGAAATACGAAGTCGGAAATTTCCGACTTCCGAGCTCAATGGAACGCTGTATTACAATGTAAACGAGGCATTATTAAACTGCAGTGGGAAAGCCAAGTTAGTGTAATAGAAGCAAGCGTTGGGTGCTACATCCGAAGCTATATGTGCGCTAACGGCTAAAAGTAACACTCAGACGATTTAAAACCAGTGAAAACAGTAGCCTCAAATTTGGTTTCTACAAGAATAACTTCCCACCATTTGTGGTGTTAAAAACGAGGCATTATTAAACTGCAGAGGGAAAGCCAAGTTAGTGTAATAGAAGCAAGTGTTGGGTGCTACTCCCAAAGCTACATGCTACACTAGGTAAATAACAGGCAATCAACCATTGAGGAGATTCCTTTTAGTTTCACCGATGGAATTACTACACAAGTAGTTCCCTAAGCATTGTCTCCATTATAAACGCGGCATTATTAAGACTGCTGTGATTAAGATAAATTAGTGGATTATGAGCAGAATGCTTCTGTGTTGGTTTATGCAACACTCTGCATGGTTTGCTGTACTACATGGGCATCTTGTCGCTTAGCGGGGAAAACAACATGGCTGTCGCTCGGAAAATTTTCCAGAGGATCTCGGGCCGTGGACCAATAAGAAATGGGGGGAGGGGAGTTATCATAGAACACTGCACGGTGGACTATTCTGGTTACTAATGTGGGGGGGGGGGGAAGCATGGACATATAAAGAAAATATGGGGATGTGGCTGTGCAGTTTATGACGTCATAAACCGCGAGAATTCTGACTCGAGTATATTGGGGGGGAAGGGTGGGGGTTTCAGAAAGGGGGAGAGTGAGAAAAGGAGAGATTGTTATTTTCTTTGATATGTTGGCAGTCTAGGCACACCGTGGACCCATGGATATGTTAGAACACATTTAAAAAGTTCATTTAGCATAATATGTGACCTTTAATGCATACTTGTAGTCTAATACATTTCCAAGATTTAGAATTGTATTTGTTAGATTTCAGATCAAACAAATACAATTTGAAATCTGATCAATTCATTTGAGTATTAGATTATATCTACATAAATTAATGCATACGTTTATTATAACCATATCACACCAACATTAAAGGAACACTACAAATTCTCAATCAGTTTTTTATTTGGGACCTTTTGAATTTCCCACAGACCCACTCAAATCACCAACCATCCATCCACCCACCAACATTAGCTCCCTATCTATTCATTTTCCTCTATCTGCTTTTGTCCTCCTCCAAACTACCGTCATTATATCAGCCTTTAAAAGTCAACTATGGCCCACCTCTAATCTTGCACGTCTTGTCTACAGCAAATGTTATGGAAATATGAATATTTTCATTTACCAGCAGACAGATGACGGCACTTTGGATTTTTAGCTGCTGTTTCTTGCATCAGAGTCTCCATGTTAAGTTTGTCTTCAACATAAACTCATGTGGTTTTCCTTGTGTTTGACTTTTCCCTGCAGACGTCCAGCAGCTGGTGGTGGTTAAAGAAGAGGTTCCCCCTGAGCAGCAGGAGTGGAGCCCCAGTCTGGACCAGGAGGAGCCACCACCAGAGCCCCCACACATTAAAGAGGAACAGGAGGAAGTGTGGAGCAGTCAGGAGGGAGAGCAGCTTCAAGATAACATCAAGTTCCCATTCACTCCTGTAACTGTGACGAGTGAAGATTGTGAAGAGACTGAAGATGGTGGAGAAAAGCCCTTGAAATACCACTGGATTTCTGGATCTCAGCGCAACAAAACACTTGAGGTTGTTGGTCCTTGGTCCTCACAGCTTCATCAAAGACTAACTGAACAGATGGAAACAGCAGCTGATGGAGAGGACAGTGGAGGACCAGAACCATCCAGGAACTCCCATCCACATTCACAACCTGAGACTGAAGACCAGCCTGAAGACTCCTCTAAGTCTGAAGACAGGGGTGATGAGTCTGAGGAGACCAGAGAGCTTCAGTTGGGTTTAAAGAGTGATATAAAAGGTAATACTGGAGAGAAAGTACACAGCTGCTCTGAGTGTAAGAAACAATTAAATATGAAAGGGACACTTGACAGAACACATAGTCATCCGCACTGGAAAAAAAACTCAAAAGCTGCGATGTTTGTGAGCAGAGATTCACTTGGTAAGATCAACTCCTTCAGTGCTCTCAGCTTCATAATAACCAAACTGAACATATGGAAACAGCAGCTGATGGAGTGTAGGAAAATATTTAGTGTACAGTCTACAAAACTTATTTTTACAGTCAAAACAAAACGGCTGGGTAATGTAGCGGTATTAATATAAAGTAATATGCACCTAAAGATGCAACATAAATGGCCCAATTTCCTAAAGAAAACAATACATTAACGAGGAAGGGTCTTTACACACAGCAATGCAATACGACAGATTGAGGGGAAACGGGAGGTACAGACATTTAAGAGGGTACAGACAAGGCAATGTGCAGGTCATTTCCATTGGAAACCTGAATAAGAATGACAATGAATACAAAAATAACTAAGATAGAACTTACGAATACAAAGTTTAAATGAAAGTGCATTTTTAACTCTGTTACACATACAGTGCTGTGTGAAAGTTTGTGAACCTGTTCTGTTCTCCCTCAGCGTGCTCCCCGTGAGCCTTTGTCGAGATCAACAGTCAGCTAAACTCTTAACCATACTATTTCCTCCAAGGAACAGGCCAGTGTTGTATTTGGCAGGCTTTAATATGGCATGTCACATGTTAGCGAAAATTAACGTGTAACTTTAGCACAACAAAAATGTAATTCCTCAAAATAATCATCTGACACCAACATAACACTTTTAAATAATGTAAAACTTACAGATGGTGCCATCTAAAGGAAGATACACAGAAGGATGGCAGTGGATTGTCTCAGCATGCGCTGATACTGCAACATGTCCGATTTTCAACTAATTAACTAAACATCACTTCCTGTTTACTTCTTCTTCTGTGGTTCTAACAGGAAGTACACACTCTGCAGTCTTTCAAACTAAAATCAAACACTAAAGGGCATATAACTTTGGTGAAGTTACAACACACTCCCCGCCTGACGTCCTAGAGACGTCACTACAGACTAATTAGACATCTTTATCTACTGGAGAGATGAGGAGGACAACTTCTGAGATAGGTCTTACGATGGTCTTCACTTCCTGTTGCCGGATGACCTTAACCTCCAACTTCCTCACCAGACTGTCTTTACTGGGAAACGCTTTTGTGATGACTCCCATTGGCCATTCGTTCCTTCTTGTCTGGATATCCTTCATTAGAACAACGTCACCTTCCTTAAGGTTTGGCTTAAGAAGTGGCTCTTGTAGAGCCACTTCTGTCGAGTCTGAAGCGTACTCAGGAATTCCTTTGGCCATCTTGCCCAGAACGTCTCAGCCAGGGACTGCACCATCTTCCACTGGTTCTTGAAGAAGTCCACAGGAGGCAAAGAGGGAACTCCGACCTTCTGAGTCAGAAGTGTAGCAGGTGTCAAGAGGAGGGGGGCCTCTGGATCAGATGAGACTGGAACCAGAGGTCTTGCATTCATGATTGCAACCACCTCTGCCATAAAGGTGGTCAAAACCTCATGAGTCAGGTTTGACTTTCCAAGTTGTAGGAACATATAATCGAGAATGCGTCTCGCGGTCCCAATCATGCGCTCCCACACGCCACCCATGTGTGAAACGTGTGGTGGATTGAAGACCCATGTGCATTTCTGGTCCATGAGGTACTTCTCAACACTGGTCTCACCAACACGTGGAGGATCCAACTTCAGTTCTCTCGATGCGCCCACAAAGTTAGTGCCACAGTCTGACCTCAACTGCTTGGCAGGGCCTCTGATAGAGAAGAATCTGCGGAGAGCGTTTATGAAGCTAGAGGAAGTCATAGACTCTAAGACCTCTATATGAACAGCTCTTGTAGACATACAAGTAAATAGCACTGCCCATCTCTTGCTATTTGCCTGCCCACCTCTTGTGCGTCGTGTTGAAACCTCCCAAGGCCCAAAGACGTCAAGTCCCACATAAGAGAATGGGGGGTCCGTGTGCAGACGATGAGCTGGTAAATCCGCCATCTTCTGATGTTCAACTTTTCCTCTCAACTTATGACAGGTCACACAAGTGTGGAGGATGCTGCTGATAACCCTCTTGGCTCCTACTATCCACAAACCACTGGCTCGGATAGCTCCTTCCGTCAAATGCCTTCCCTGGTGCATAACCTTCTCATGATGATGGCGAATGAGCAAAGTAGCCACATGATGTTTCCCTGGTATTATGAGAGGGTTAGTTTCGTTCTGAAGAAAGTTTGACTGAATCAATCGGCCTCCAACTCTCAGTAAACCATCTTGGTCGATGATGGGATGAAGTTTCCGGAGGGGACTGTCTGTAGGAAGATCTTTCTTGGCTTCCATACACTTGTATTCATTACTGTACACCTCACGCTGCATGCATCTGATCACTGTTTGCTCTGCGTGTGTCAGATCTTCATATGTAAAAGCTTTCTTGCAAACATGCCACCCATGACAGCTTTCATCTCCTGTTGACGTAGTAAAGCTGCGACTGATGTGATGAAGTCGTGCAAAAGAGTCTTGGTGACAGCACTCCAGCTTGAGAAGCGCTCAAATCGCTTTGAACCTAGCAGATTCTGTGTTACTTGAGTTGACAGCGTGGTCACCTTTGAACGTATCTCAACATCTGATTCTGGACTGATGAGTTCAAATGTTGGTTGTTGTTCTTCTCGTATCTCTGGCTGTAGCAGGAAAGCGGGACCGGACAGCCAAGTTGTGCTTGAGAGATTACCTGCTGCAACCGCTCTTGATCCATGATCAGCAGGATTGATCTCTGTCGAAACATAGTTCCAGTGGTCAGGTTGACTTGACTGCCTGATGCGCTGCACACGATTGTTCACATACACATAGAATCGCCGTGTCTCGTTTTGGATATAACCGAGCACCACCTTGCTGTCTGTGAAGAACCTTATTCTGTCCAGATTCAGGTCAAGTTCGTCGACAATCGGATCAGCTACTTCCACAGCTAATACTGCAGCGCAGAGTTCGAGTCGAGGTATGGTGAGATCAGGTAGGGGAGCCAACTTGGTCTTACCCAGGACAAATCCAATGTCACTGTTGCCGTTGTCTTGCACGGTTTTCAGGTAGGCAACTGCGGCTATTGCTTTAACCGAGGCATCTGAGAAGACGAGTAGCTCTCTGCTTTTGGCTTGGGACGTAGAACTGGATGCATATGTTCGGGGAACTTGTAGATCCTCAAGCTCACGCAGCGACTGGACCCATTTTTCCCCATTCTTCATACATTCCTTCTGGCAAGGGGCTGTCCCGTTCTGGTTCCTGACAGGTAAGTTCTCTGAGAAGCAGCCGCCCCTGGATTGTCACTGGAGCAAGGAATCCTAAAGGATCAAACAAGCTGTTAACGGTCGACAGCACACCTCGACGAGTAAAAGGCTTCTGTTGCTCTGGAACCTTGAAGACAACCGTGTCTGACATGATGTTCCACCTTAAACCCAGGCTGCGCTGTACTGGAAGATCATCCACTGTAAGATCCAGGTCTTTGATGTTTTTGGCCCTGTCTTCTGCAGGAACAGCATCCATCACTTTGGTTCTGTTAGAAGCGATCTTATGGAGTTTGATGTTCGAGAGTGACAGTGCCTCGCGGGCTCTTTGAAGTACATCAACAGCTTCAGCCTCTGTAGGAAAGGACTTAAGAGCATCATCCACGTAGAATTCTCGTTCTATGAACTGCCTCACATCGCTGCCAAACTTGTGTTCTGCGTCTCTTGCTGCCTTCCTCAAGCCAAAGATAGCTACAGCCGGTGAAGGACTGTTGCCAAAGACGTGGACTGTCATGCGGAAGTCGACAACGTCGTTATTGAGGTCATTATCACGGAACCACAGGAACCGTAACACATCTCTGTCTTTTTCTTGCACTGTGAAGTTGTAGAACATCTGCTGGATGTCTGCAGTGACAGCTACAGGCTCTTTGCGGAATCTGAGGAGGACTCCCAACAAGCTGTTATTGAGATCAGGTCCTGACAGAAGCACATCGTTAAGTGACACCCCATCAACCTGCGCACTGGAATCGAAGACAACCCGAATTTGGTCAGGCTTCTGGGGGTGAAACACACCAAATGTCGGCAGATACCAGCGTTCCTGGCACTCTTTCAGAGGTGGCGCTGACTCTGCATGGTTGTTGTCAAACAGTTTCTGCATGAACTCGATGTACTGAGCTTTCATGTCTGGTTTCTTGTCCAAGGTGCGTCTGAGTGACATCAATCGCTTGTAAGCATAGTCTCTGTTATTGGGAAGGAAGCGTCTGGGGCTGCGAAATGGGAGCGGTGTGACCCAGTTATTGTTATCGTCCTTCACAAATTCCTTCTCCATTATCTCCAAGAAGGTTCGGTCCTCAATGGAAGGTGCAAGCTGGTTGTCATTCCTATCTTGGCGGAATACAGTTTCTCCTAGCTTCTCTCCTGGGTTCGCTTTTGGTGGATTGATTTGCTGTAGGCTGTCTGGTATTGTCCTCTGATTGCATCTTAGGCTGTAGTCATCCTTGACCATGAAGTGACTGTCACAGGGGGTGAAACATGTTGGACGTCCGTTTTCCAAAATGCATGTTTTGAAGACACTTACTTCGTTGGGTTTATGTGCATTTCCCAAGCACACGTCACCTACTACAACCCATCCAAGATCCAACTTTTGTGCATAGGGTGCATTGTGGGGACCATTCAGCTGTCTGCGCACCTTGTGAACCCTCAGGATATCTCGTCCTAGCAGGAGCAGTATTTCAGCGCTGAGATCCACAGGTGGTATTTTATCTGCAATTGACCTCAGGTGTTTCTGATGAAGTGCAGCTTCAGGGGTGGGGATCTCTCCCCGGTTGTTAGGCACATTGTTGCACTCTACCAGCGTAGGTAGGGGGATGGTTACTTTCCCATCTACTGACTGGACAGTGTAGCCGTGAGCTCTTCTGCCTGCTTCTTCCTTTGTTCCTGCACAGGTCTTCAACGTGTAAGGACTTGTGGTTCCTTGAATGCCAAATATGTCAAAGAACTCCGTCTTGGCAAGTGACCGATTGCTCTGGTCGTCTAAGATGGCATACATTCTCTTTATCTCTTTTGAACAACCAGTAGGATAGACGTCCACTAGACATATCTTTGCGCATGATTTGCCACTGAATCCGTTACCGCAGACTTCAGTGCAGTTGGCTGTTATATCCGGATTTACAGAGGCTTCTTCCTCTAATCTAACACTCCTCTAATCGTGACCATATCATGCTCAAACCTTCAGCAGGACAACAAATATTCACCGATTTAATCCTACGGGCTTGCTCACTGGACTCTGGGCCCAACCATTTGATGAGGAGATCGACTTCTTCGTTTATGGTAAGTCCAAGTCCTGCTATGGTGCTCAAGAAAGTAGATTTCCAACTGAGATAGTTTTCAGGGCGGTCGTCAAACTTGTTCAACCCTCCAGACACAAGTTGACTCCTGGCAAGAAACCTTGCTAACTCTGTGGATGTACTTTGGTCCTGATAGGGGGCAGGGCTGAATTGCTGACCACTTTGCCTGGAGTTATGTTCACTGTTGTGTTGTGGTAGAGGAGCAAACTGCTGCGAATGACTGCTTGTGGATACAAGAGTAGGTTCCATTTTTCTTGTGTTGCTTCTCATTGGCTTGGATTCAGGTTTGATGTAGGGTTCTGTGTTGAAATTGCCAGTCATTATTTCAGTAGGCTTGATGTCGGCGTGTTTTGTTATGTATTAAATTACTTTCTGCCTTGAGGAAACCTGGGGTGGGAAGGAGTCAAAGTCTTTAAGATTTCCATGCCTTTCCATTTCTGCAGCGGCAGCCTCCATAACCTCTGCTTTCACCAATGCAGCTTTGGCCTCTTTTTCCTGTTGAAGCATGTCTAATCTTGATTCCAAGCGAACCTTCTCTATTTTTAGCTCCATCTCTTTTTCGGCATGAGCTATTTTTGATTGGGCTGCTTCGGCCTCCGCACGTGCTGTAGCTGCAGCTATGCTAGCTCTTGATAAAGCTGATGCATGTGATGAACGGTTAGAACGTCGTGACTTGGCAGAATGGCTTTTAATTGAATCACTCTCTACGTCTCGTAGTTTACTGGGACATGCACTATGCACGTGTGCACTTCCTTTGACATTTTCTTCGTCCATGATGATTTGTGAGTATGGCTGTTTTTCAATGCAGTAATGTTATCCTGATATAATTTGTGTGCGAAGCTTCTTTAAAAATCTGTGATCCAGTGGTTACCTTCTTTTAATGAGTGGTCATCTTTTCACTGTTCTGTTCTCCCTCAGCGTGCTCCCCGTGAGCCTTTGTCGAGATCAACAGTCAGCTAAACTCTTAACCATACTATTTCCTCCAAGGAACAGGCCAGTGTTGTATTTGGCAGGCTTTAATATGGCAAAGTGTGAAACTGTAAATACAGACAAAAGAATACGTCACTAATACAGTTACTTATAGATAAACAGGTAAGTAAAAATACAAGAAATACAAATGAGCTTTAAGTAGCTAGCTAAATAGTATGACATAAACATTCAACAGGCATGTCATATGTTAGCGCAAATTAACGTGTAACTTTAGCACAACAAAAATGTAATTCCTCAAAATAATCATCTGACACCAACATAACACTTTTAAATAATGTAAAACTTACAGATGGTGCCATCTAAAGGAAGATACACAGAAGGATGGCAGTGGATTGTCTCAGCATGCGCTGATACTGCAACATGTCCGATTTTCAACTAATTAACTAAACATCACTTCCTGTTTACTTCTTCTGTGGTTCTAACAGGAAGTACAAACTCTGCAGTCTTTCAAACTAAAATCAAACACTAAAGGGCATATAACTTTGAAGTTACAATACAGAACCCCTTGAACCTTTTGGAATTTTATTTATTATTAATTCATTTTTATCAATACCAGTATTTTCTATATGAAATAACAGATGTTTGTTTATCAATTCAACATTTTTCTTTTCCAAAAATCAATTGTTAAAACAAATAAAACAAATTATTTGCCAACTGTTGTATGTGCAAAAGTTTGTGAACCCTAAGCTGCATTGCTTAAATCGACCAAGTAAACACAATCAGATGGGCCAAATTGAGTCATGAAATTGACCAATATAGTGAGAGATCTTTAGGGAAGAAATTGGGCGGCACTAGATAAAACAGAGATAAAACCAGGTCAGTTTAGGCTCACCAAAGTGAACCCATACAGGTCAGACATGCTAAAAGGGAAACAAATCTCTGAGGATCTCAGGAATAGAGTTGTGATGCTGCACATTTGTCTGGGGACAGCTATACATTATTTAAAAAAAATTGAGCTCCATCGGTCCACCGTGAGGCAAATCATCTACAAATGGAGAACTTTAAGAGTGACTGAACATCTGCCTAGAAGTAGACTTCCTTCAAAAATATCCACAAGCGCCACAAGAAAAGTGATTTTTCAATTAAAAGCCAACCCAAACATTACATCTAGTGATTTGCAGACCTCTCTTGCAGCATCTGGGACAGATGTGCATGGTTCCACAATAAGAAGAAAATTCAGTCAGAATGGCTTTCATGTGAGGGTTGCTGAAGAAGCCTCTGCTCTCAAAAAAGAACAAAACTGCTTGTCACAACTTTGCCAGAGAGCACCTGGAAATACCTGAAGTCTTATTCTGTGGACAGATTAGTCCAAAATTGAACTGTTTGGTCATAATCAAAACCGCCATGTTTGGGCAAAAACGCAACTCTGCCTACCACCAAGAGAACCTTCTCCCAAGTGAAGAATGGTGGTGTCAAATTGTCTGCAAATCTCCAGATGTAATGTTTGGGTTGGCTTTTACCTGAAAAATCACTTTTCTTGTGGCGCTTGAGGATATTTTTGAAGGAAGTCTACTTCTAGGCAGATGTTAAGTCATTCTTAAAGCTCTCCATTTGTAGATGATTTGCCTCATGGTGGACCGATGGAGCTCAATTTTTTTTATATGAATTTATAGCTGTCCCCAGACAAATGTGCAACATCAAAACTCTATTCCTGAGATCCACTGAGATTTGTTTTCCTTTTAGCATGTCTGACCTGTATGGGTTCACTTTGGTGAGCCTAAACTGACCTGGTTTTATCTCTGTTTTATCTAGTGCCACCCAATTTCTTCCCTAAAGATCTCTCATTACATTGGTCTATTTCATCAATCAATTTGGCCCATCTGATAGTGTTAACCTGCTCGATTTAAGCAATCCAGCTCAGGGTTCACAAACTTTTGCACATACAACAGTTGGCAAATCATTTGTTTTATGTCTTTTAACAATTGATTTCTGGAAAAGAAACATTTTGAATTGATAAACATCTGCTATTTCATATAAAAAATACTGGTATTGATAAAAATGTATTAATATTGGTCAAAATAAATAAAATTCCAAAAGGTTCAAGGGGTTCACAAACTTTCACACTACACTGTATGCTTTGAACACAGCTTTTAATGTGTGTGTCTGTTGTTTCTTTGACAGGAGAGCTGCTTGCTGTGGACTCCCTCCTGAGTCAGACTGGAGCCCTGATGATGGACCCTGACACTGAGGAGACAGAGGACATGATGGAGGAAGAAGCTGGTTCCACTCTAGCAGGTCTCCTCCATGACCCACATTCCTCTGCCTCCTCCCAGCCTGCTGCGTCCTCCTCCCAGCCTGCTGCCTCCATACCACCACCAGATGTCTCCTCACCACCACAGACACCTGCTGATGACTCTGGGGTACGTAGAAAATGTGTAATAATGCATAAATACAGTAATACAATAAGTGTCTGTGCTGTCCCCACTTCACTGCTCTTACATGTTGCTGCTCATCTCTTGTCTTTTGGCTGTGGGCTGAGCGGAAAACTCACCGAAATGTTTTCATTATTATTATTATTATTAGTGCATTAAGAGCGAGGGAAAGAGAAGAGAAGGGACAGTCCGCGAGTGAACAGTTACACAATCAACTGCGCGGATCACGTGGCCTACTTTCATCGCAGTGTTCAGCTGTCGTTAAGTCTTTAACATGTTGCCAACTGCAGAGTTTTTCCGCTATATTTGCCGACTTTCCGCCGTAGCGCTAAGGCTGTTAAAGTCCAGAGAGACACATCTTGCAACTTTAAAAAAAAACGTGTTCACCAGAGCAGAGTAGTAGCTGCTGTCTACCCCTCATCATCGCTGACAGCACTCACTCACACGGCCAGTCTGATAGCTTCACCCGCCACCTGCAGCAGCCAGCAGACAGACATCACCGTGTCCTCTCTGTGCAACAGCTGCCAGGTGATGTTTTTAAACATGTAAATTGCTTATAGGTCCACATTCAATAGGCCACTGCATTTCTATGAAAAGGCTAATCTTGTTGTTATATGCAGGGTAAATACAAGTATTTTTTATGTGAAATAACAGATCTTTGTTTATCAATTCAACATTTTTCTTTTCCAGAAATCAATTGTTAAAACGGATAAAACAAATTATTTGACAACTGTTGTAGGTGCAAAAGTTTGTGAACCCTGAGCTGCATTGCTTAAATCGAGCAGGTAAAAACAATCAGGTGGGCCAAATTGAGTGACGAAATAAACCAATGTAGTGAGAGATCTTTAGGGAAGAAATTGGGTGGCACTAGATAAAACAGAGATCGAACCAGGTCAGTTTAGACCCACCAAAGTGAACCCATTCAGGTCAGACATGCCAAGAGCAAAGAAAATATCAGAGGATCTCAGGAATAGAGTTGTTGCCAACAGCAATCACGCTAACATTCTCTTAGCTTTTAGTTTTTAGTTTAGTTTAGGGCTGCAACAACGAATCGATAAAATCGATTAAAATCGATTACTAAAAGCGTTGGCAACGAATTTGGTCATCGATTCGTTGAGTCGTGCGATTAATAAGTCACTTGCAGGCGCGGCACTGTTTCCATCCAGCCGCCGACAGGTTCATGCACGTGAAGCGAGCCTTCACGTGCGGGAAAGCTATAGTGTGAGCGGCCACAGCTTGTATTTTGGTCCTATCTAACACTGGACTGTAGGCCTATATAAAAGTGTTGTACCTTTGCTTTCTTTGGGTTAAAAAAAACTCCTTCAACTCAGTATCCGTCTAGTCCAAAAAAACTCTGTCAGCTGCTGCTGCTGCTGCAGACGGTGTGCAGACGTGCTCGGAGAGTCGGCGCATCAACAGTCATTCAAAGCAGCGGCAGTAATCACACAACCGAACGGTGTAGAAAGTCCCGTCAGTTAAAAATAGTGATCCAGATTTTAAATCCATGTTAAAATCGGAAGGATATAGAGCTAGTTAGCTTAAAAAAAGTAGCAAACATGTCAACTGTGATGTGTTCAGGCCGTCTCAGTAATATGATTGATGTGTTCAAATTAGGGCTGTCATATTAACGCGTTAATTTCGATTAATTAATCACAGAAAAATTAACGCGATTAAAAAAATTAACGCAGATTAATCGCACTTCTATATTGCCCTTTGACCCGGTGCAAAAGAGGTGAGGCGATAGCGGAGCTGCACCTGTAGCTTGCTGACACGGCCCGCACGGGATTAAAGAGTAAAGAAAGAAGCAGGGGAAAGAGGTCGAGGGCTTTATGGATGTGTTATGGGCTGCTCCGGGCAAATAAGCATGAAGGTAGGAATACGTCTTTTGTTATTCTCCGCAGTGTCTGTGCATTATTGATTTAGTGGGTGCCTAATTAACAATGTAGGCTAGGTTCAAAACAGTATCTTTCAATCTTTGTCTCTGTTTGCTAGCTGCGATCGTCTCCCACAAACGGACACCACTCTTCCTAGCTGGCATATGCCTGTCTTTTTTCCTCCTTTGTGTTTGTGTGTGTGTCTCAATATTTTTGGCAATGATTAGGACGGTGAATGAGTCGGCATAGGCTATGCGCACCGCACCTGTGCAGCGCTGTCTGTTGTGTGGAAGATAGACAGTCGTCATTTAGCAAGAAGCAGAAGTAGAGAGAGAGAGAGAGAGAGTTTATAAACAGGAATACAAGTGTCATATAAGTATGCGATTAATTTAGATTAATTAATCACAGAGCCTGTAATTAATTAGATTAATTTTTGTAATCGCTTGACAGCCCTAGTTCAAATGCAACACAAAAAAAAAGAAATTTTAGATTTTGGCGAAACTTGTTTTCCCAGCAATATAAAATTGATAGTAAAGATGGAATTATGACCTGTTTAATGTCCTATCTTGAGCTACGATCATATCAGCAATTAAAGCAATAATACAAGTTCTATTTCAACAAAATAATAGAAAATGATCAATTGTGATATCAATAAAGACTTTGATCGTTAAGGAGTCTTGAAAATGGTATCAATATCTATACAAATTAACAATCTCCTGTCATCTGAGAGAAATTAAGATGATTGAATTTTTTTAACCGTTAGTATTTACCGGTTAAAAATATTATCGGTTGACTGGTTTACCATGGACATCCCTTATATACTGTATAAATGTATATCATACATTGTATGTTTTTTTTTGTGTTATCCCAGTTAAGTTTATTATACAATTTTTATAATTTAATATTACTTTTAATAGTTCCGGGACGTTGGAGCAATAACCTGGTGTTTTGACACTTCAGTCTGCACTGTGAATTTGAAGTAATGTTCAGTTTTTGAATAAAGATGCGGCATTTACAAATGTTTATTTTTTTTATCCGATTCATCGATTAATCGAAAAAATAATCGACCGATTAATCGATTATTGAAATAATCGTTAGTTGCAGCCCTAGTTTAGTTTAGTTTAGTTTATAGTTTCGTGGACAGTCCCCTTTGAGAAGGAGCAGCTTTAGCCTACTTGGCTAATTTCCAGCTGTAGTCCCCGGCCACCTACAATACATTAGTTAAAATAACAGTAAAAAAATAAAATAAAAATACATCACATTTATAATTACAGCAAGTACTTACTAACTAATAACAAAGTCAACACTGAAACAAGGGGAAATAACTTACAGCTTCATGCAGGCACAAATCCCAACAGAACAAGCTGGTTAATACTAAACTGCATTTAAACCTTAAACTAAATAGTTCTTGTTGAGCTTGTGGCGGCCGAGCCTAAGACAGTCTTCTCCGTCTGATTCCTCGAGCAGAGTCACGAGACATGTCCGAGCGCGCCCTGCTGGCCAGTAAATTTCCACTCACTCAGTGCATTTACATGCAGACTCATAATCGGGTAAATAAACAATTAAGACTTCAACAGGACTTGTAAAATGCATGTAAACACCTTTATCCGATCTACTTCGCACACAAATCGGCACATTAACGGACAAGCGAAGTCGGATAAGAACACCTAGATAAGAGTTCTCGTTCTGCGCTTGCTCGTGAATCCCTGCGGAGGATTTCACAAGGAAGTGGAAGGAGACAACGTAAAAAATAGTATGGGTTATTGCCGGAAGGGAACTGGACGAGGCTCTATAACCACTGTTGAAAGGGCTACAGCGCCACCTAGCATAGTGAAGACAGCCATGCATCGGACATTTATCCGATTCCTGAAAGGCCATGTATACTCAGACAAGTGTCACGGTCCGTTCGAATGTCTAGTTCGGTATATGTCTTAATCCAATGTATATATAAACTATAGCATAGCAAACATTTACATCCACAAGCTAATTTAAACATGATACATTTATTATTAGCCACTGTGGCTGACCTGTGTCTCCAATGTATTTGAGTATTAAAGTCATTGTGTTCTTTTCATTTGTTGTAAAATCCCTACTGCTGACCCTGACTGCACATCCCTGCCTCACTCATATTCTGTCTTTGTATTTCTGTCCGTCTGTCGTTACAGAAACAAAAAGGAACAAAGAAATCTAAACCTCACCGCTGTCAACAGTGTAAGAAAGAGTTCAGGTCGAGGAGGAACCTAACGATTCATCAGAGAATCCACACCGGGGACAAGCCGTACAGCTGTGACCAATGTGGCAAAACATTCACTCAATCAGGATCCCTCAAACGCCACCAACGTATTCACACTGGAGAGAAGCCGTACAGCTGTGACCAGTGTGAGAAAACCTTCAACTCCTCAGGAAAACTCAAACGCCACCAATTTATTCACACCGGAGAGAAGCCGTACAGCTGTGACCAATGTGGTAAATCTTTCACCCGATCAGGAGACCTCAAAATCCACAAACTTATTCACAATGGAGAGAAGCCATACAGCTGTGAGGACTGTGGCCAGAGTTTCAACCACCTAAGTAATTACAATAAACACAGAAACAGCCACTCAAAGGAAACAATCTACCCTTGTCAGCATTGTGGGAAAGTCTTCAGTTCCTCCGGCTCATGCTGGGCTCATGAGCGTATCCACACTGGAGTCAAACCACACCAATGTCAACACTGTGACAAACGGTTCTACACATTGTCTAACCTCTCAATGCATGAGCGAATCCACACAGGACACAAACCGTACTGTTGCGTCAAATGTATGAAAAGCTTCACCCAAAACTCCAGCCTGAAGAGGCACAAGTGTGTTTAAACCTGGACCGATCAGACCATGATGTGTGAACTCCTCTGTGCATTTCATTTGATTTAAGAACTCACTGAAGAAACACAGGATCAATATCTGATTCATGAATTTCTGACATTTTGTGAATTTTAACTGTATTTTGTTCAGAATCATGGCAGTCCAAAATCACGGCCTACATTTAGGGGGTATACACTACTATAAACATACCTGTGAATATTATATTCCATTTCTACCAAGTCTGTCCTGAAAATGACAATGCATTCTACACACTGCTCCTTGAAAAGGCGAAATAAAAGATTGGAAAAAGATCCCCATTTGAAAAAAAGAACCAAACCAATTGAAATATTCAATGAACAATATTTGTATTTGTTTCCATAAATGTCTGATGCATTGAATGTAACACATGAAAAAAGCTAAGATGTGTATGATAACTTTTTTTTAAATATGAATCATTTTCTGCCTTTTATTTCATGTGTTGTGGTTTAAAGGGTTAAATCTTGTGTTCACAGAGGTGAGAACTCGACTCAACAGATTCAAAATGACTTGCAGCAACACCAATTGAAAACTCAAATTAAACTGTAGCATCAATTTATTTCAATAATTTAAAAATATCGCTCTGTGTAAGGCCACAGAGATCAGCATGGTTTGATATGATTTAAGTGACACTATTATTATTCTTGTCTTCATAGTTGTTTATTTTGAATCAGCCGTAATAAAATATTTACAAAAAAATACTTTTGAAGTAGATGTTCTAGCTTTTTCTCATGGACCCAAAGTAACTGATGTTTTGGTTTTTGAAAAATTATTCTTTAATCACATTTAGAATGACCCTGAAGCTAACTCTGTATTCTTATATGAATCACCTTTTTTTGACTTTTTAATGTTTGCCTTTTAAAATATCGTAAAAGTTGTGTATCTTTCCAGTGTTAACATATCTCTTCTTGCATTAATCACTTTTATAATGTTCAAAACCATTTATTTGATGTTTCATTATTTTGAATCAATTTGAGGTTTTGATGTTGTATTTAATAATCAGTTTGTTCATTCTCATTAGAATCTGTTTATTTAAACATTTTTATAATCACTCTCAATCTGGTTAATGAACAGGTTACACATTGTTCCTTCACTGCTGAAGGTTTTGAGCTGTTTTGGCATTTTATTAAAGATTGGACTGAATAAATAAAATACATTTCAGCTTTGTTTCTGTAGAACAGATAAAAGACAGACACGTCTGAATTTCACATGCATTTTATTATCAGAGTTATTAAACATCAGCAAAAAATAATGTACTTTCTCTCTTCGTCATGTAATTAAAAAAAAAATAGGGGATAGAACAAACCTAACCCTTTCAATGTATAGGGATAAAACATCTAAGAATTATATGGAGAGTAACCCCATTTTTAAGAGTTAATCTGATCCCATCACATAACTATGGAGAAACTGGGGCGTTGGGATGGATAGGAGTTTGAAAACAAATCTACATGTGTTTCTTATTGAGTTTTTTTTGCACTGTTCATGATTTATTCGACAGATAGAGACAGAGATGATATGGGGTGGAGAAGGGTTCACATGCAGAGAACGACCCGGGCTAACCCTTTGATTCTGCATAGTTTCCTGTTAAGCCTTCATTTGTGACAGGCTGTGTTCCAAACGGCCTACTAATATCATTCCTCCAACATACTCAACATGTATATACTACATACTGTCTACTTAACGATTGATTGTTAATGCGAGGTTCATCGGACCGTTTACACTGAAGTATACAGAAGCAATAAAGATTTCAGAATTGAGCAGTTGAGAAGGAAAAGTAACCTATCGATCCATACACAAAAGCATCGAGTGCAAGTGTGTTTTCGTCAACTGTGAACAGTTGTTCAGATATTTTAAGACGTGACGCAACTAGTTGAGCCACTTCTGGTAAACAGCTTTTTATAAAGATTACACAACATGAACCCAGCTCCTCCACATTATTGTGGAACCAGAGTCACAAAGAACAAACATTAAATAAAATAATAATCATCCAAGTCTGAAACTTAATGGCTTTTTCATTTTATTTTAAAAATCTTGAGCAGCACACACTTTACATATGTACTAAGAAGATTGCTTCACAGGTCAAGAAAACATAAAACACCAACACAAACTTACAGACAGACAGGACATTCAATGAAGTGACAAAAAATAGTAAAAGTCATAAAAAATAAAGTTACATGTGCAGCATTGTCAGAAATCAAAGAGCAAAGTGCAAGAGATGTTCTCTCCAGAGTTGATACAAGTCCTTTAAAATCAAGCTGATTATCTGTTTATGCAGCATGTAAGAGGATATACAGTAGATGGGCAGCAGTCACAGGCATGTACAGTATGTATCACTGTGCAACATCTTGTCCATGGAAAACTCAAGGCTAATGAGGACAAACTGGAAGACTCTCATAGTATGTTTGTGGATTTATTTTGTTTACAATATGTTTAGACTATATTCATGTGTACTTGCAGTATATATTTATGTTTGTTTATTCATTTTATCTACTTTTTTTCTACGTTGATGGAAACAGAAGAAATACAAAAAAATATCAGTGACGTTTAGTGCATCTTTCAGAAAAATACATTCAACATAGTTTGCTAGATTTTAAGCTGCCACCACTTTTATTAACCCGGTCTGGTCTGGTATCAGAGGCAAGATAAATTCACAGCACAACTTGAGGTGAGGATACTGATAATATTAAAGGTCACATATTATGCTAAATGCACTTTTTAAATGTGTTCTAACATATCTATGGGTCCAAGGTGTGCCTAGAGACTGCCAAAATATTTTAAAAAATAACAATCTCTCCTTTTCTCACTCTCCCCCTTTCTGAAACCCCCACCCCTCCCCCCCAATATACTCCAGTCAGAATTCTCCCCTTTTCTGACCTCAAAAACTGGAAAGCCAGAAGCTTCCACTGTGCAGCCCACACCCCTATTTCTTATTGGTCCACGGCCCTGACAGACAGAGGGCGAGGCGTATCTGGCTTCGCTTCCGGACAGGGGGCGGGGGGAGCTCAAAGATTGTATATTTACGAGGGGAGCTGCAGCTCTTTTTAAAAAATAGGCCATTGTGAGATTAGCTGAACATCAGCATAGTACAATAAATTATCTGAAAGTTTTTTTCAGCAAACAATTAAAGAAAAACGTATTAGGGACCACTAAGACCATATAATATGGTGTATAATAGAACCGAAAAGTGTATAATATGGGAGCTTTAACTTTATTGACACAATTAATTAATTAAAACTATGGATAGAAACCTTGGAATAAAAAGGCCAAGCTGAGTTAAACACGACAACACTACAACCCTCAGAACACAGCAAGTGAATAGGATCAAAATGAGCAGACATTTTAAACACTGCACACGTAAATACTGCAATCAAAGCACAGCACAATACCACCTTACACTGTAGGTGGGTCAACACCACTTTAAACACTAGGGGGTGGCAGAGTGCTGCCTTAGCCACAGAATCACTTTCTGACAATAAGGCGCAGCAAAACTGTGTAGCCCTGAGGGGTATACTACGAAGCAAACTCAACAGAGCCTGGCTCTCTTTTCTTGATCTGGTTCAACATAACACAAACCCTCGCTCAGAGCTGACCGGTATCACGAAGGCAGTTATCAACCTCCTATGTTGAACGAGGGTTTCAGCTTCAGGCTCTGTGCGCGTCCCCGTGAAAGGGGGCGTTTGACCCGTCATTTGACTCTGCTTCCGCACAGAATGAACTGATCTTGTGCCGCTAACTTTACACAAACGGACTGATTGTGAGCAGCTGAGTAAAAAATAAATAAATAAAAGTGCGTCGCTGACTTCACTCAAGAGGAAGAGTTTGTCAGTCTGAATGATCACAGACTGACAAACTGTGATCATTCAGACTGACGAACAGCAGAAAACAGAGCCGAAAAAAAAACTCTTACTGCAATTAAGGAGAGAGTGGAATGCTGTCAGAAAATTGGGATACTGAATTGATTCATTTATTTTACAGATCGTTCTCGCAGTGCATAACGTGACATTATAAAGAAATGAAAGGCTGAACTCGGATTTAAACACTACACCATTTATCCTAATTGATAGTCCTACACTTAAGAATGTGATTTAAGTCTGACACTGTCCCCTAATGAATAGCATATGTGGAAAATCACTTTAGTTTTGGGCCACAGCTAAATGAATACAATTTTGAGTTTGATTTAGGTTAATAGCCCTTTATTTGCATCTTACAAATACCAATAAAATAAATAGCCTAGATACAAAACTTGTATTTCTGTATTTTTCGTACAAATATGAATCTACTGTGAGAAGCTTAACCTGCGAGTCTGCAGCGATGTCCGAACTGTGACAGCTGTCACCTGTCACGTCCCAACTGTAATCGCTACTGATGAAAAGAAAGAAGCCTACAGTGAAATAATGTTGCAACCTGTGATTTTATAGAACGCTTCATTAAGAGCCAGTGTGTGTAGATCGCCAGGTAAAATCATTTGAGGTGAGAGCATAGAGTGGCGCTGCATATAGTAGGTCTAGGCTATTTTACATTTTCTGCACCAATAACTGTATGTGGCAAAAAGCTGCAACGCGATGTTACAGTTCACTCTGCTGTAAAGGTGCGAACACACTAGGCATTTTACACGCGTACAGACGCGTATGAAACCCGCCCCTTTTCCATAGGGAACCATTGGTTTACGCGCGTACATGGCGCGTAAATGCGTCACTCGCGCTAAAGCAACATTTTCACTCGCGCTAAAGCAACATTTTTACGCGCGTAGCTTTACGTGCGTATATATTACGCGCGTATAGCTACGCGAGGAGTTCAAAAAATTGAACTTTTGTTGCTCCTACGCGAGACGATTAGCCGCGTTGGCCAATCAGCGTTGAGCTTGACCCTACGTCACATACATTGGCAGGGTCGGAGAACAGTGTACTGTACACAGAGGCTGATGCGAGACACCGAGGAGTAAATGTATTGCGGCGGCCGGTGCTGTATGAAGCCGCTCGGGGTTAGAACACGTGGGGAAAGTAAACCAGGAGAATGGACTTCCTGGTTAATTCAATGTGAATATGTGTAGCTGTGCTTTAGCCGATAAACAAAGTTAGCGCCGTATAGCATTAGTTAACTCACCCTGTTGTGTGCGGGCGGCTAGCGCCTCATATTATGAACCCAAACATGACGACTGTCCGCGGGACTTTCACGACAAGTACACGAAGCACCGGTGTTGATCTACGCCAGCCACGGTCCCCTGTCACGGTCCCCTGTCACAGCCAGGTAGGGTAATTTTGGCTACTTGCCTTTATGTTGTGCCGCCGTGCACCGATGCTGCTGTAACTGTGTTTGTTATGTAGCTGCCGTGAATATGCAATGCTGTTTTAATGCTAGGCTATTTGTGCTGTTCAGTTTGTCTTTTGGCACAGTTGTTGGCCGTATTGTTGTTGTTTTTGTGTGGACATGCACGCTGTTGTGTCGGGTCGGTTCTGATCGCAGCCATAGTTGATAAGGGAAATACAATATCGGGAGGGAGACTCGTCACATTACGCGCGTATAACCTTTTTTGACACAAAATGATCAAGCAACATTTTAGCCGCGTTACGCACGTAAATCGTACGCGTGTAAAATGCCTAGTGTGTTCGCACCTTAAGCCTTATGTCATGGCTTCGTTCAGTTCATTAACTTACTGATCAATAAGTTTACTGATTTAACTAGTTTACTCAGTGAGAAGTATCGCTCAGACAATATAGTCAGGTCCGCGGGATTTCAAAATGTGTAGTTTCCTTAAAGGGCAGCGCTCTAAAGGTGCGAACACACTAGGCATTTTACACGCGTAAGATTTACGTGCGTAACGCGGCTAAAATGTTGCTTGATCATTTTGTGTCAAAAAAGGTTATACGCGCGTAATGTGACGAGTCTCCCTCCCGATATTGTATTTCCCTTATCAACTATGGCTGCGATCAGAACCGACCCGACACAACAGCGTGCATGTCCACACAAAAACAACAACAATACGGCCAACAACTGTGCCAAAAGACAAACTGAACAGCACAAATAGCCTAGCATTAAAACAGCATTGCATATTCACGGCAGCTACATAACAAACACAGTTACAGCAGCATCGGTGCACGGCGGCACAACATAAAGGCAAGTAGCCAAAATTACCCTACCTGGCTGTGACAGGGGACCGTGACAGGGGACCGTGGCTGGCGTAGATCAACACCGGTGCTTCGTGTACTTGTCGTGAAAGTCCCGCGGACAGTCGTCATGTTTGGGTTCATAATATGAGGCGCTAGCCGCCCGCACACAACAGGGTGAGTTAACTAATGCTATACGGCGCTAACTTTGTTTATCGGCTAAAGCACAGCTACACATATTCACATTGAATTAACCAGGAAGTCCATTCTCCTGGTTTACTTTCCCCACGTGTTCTAACCCCGAGCGGCTTCATACAGCACCGGCCGCCGCAATACATTTACTCCTCGGTGTCTCGCATCAGCCTCTGTGTACAGTACACTGTTCTCCGACCCTGCCAATGTATGTGACGTAGGGTCAAGCTCAACGCTGATTGGCCAACGCGGCTAATCGTCTCGCGTAGGAGCAACAAAAGTTCAATTTTTTGAACTCCTCGCGTAGCTATACGCGCGTAATATATACGCACGTAAAGCTACGCGCGTAAAAATGTTGCTTTAGCGCGAGTGAAAATGTTGCTTTAGCGCGAGTGACGCATTTACGCGCCATGTACGCGCGTAAACCAATGGTTCCCTATGGAAAAGGGGCGGGTTTCATACGCGTCTGTACGCGTGTAAAATGCCTAGTGTGTTCGCACCTTAAGAGCCGAATTTAAGCTCAAACTCTGCAACAAAAACTGGTCTGAGCAGGTTAGCCGTGCAGCCTCTGTTACCACGGTCATCTAGCCAGGTAGAAAGATAGCCACCTTTCGTGATACTGAAAACTCTGGCTTTAGACTCAACAGACCTCGCTCAGCCCTTAATCTCGCTTCGTAGTAAACCCCTCTGGATAGATTGGAGCTAAACTACATTGCTGGCTTGAATTGATATTAATCAGCTGAATGAGTATGAAAGGGAGTGAATAGTTAAACTATCTTAATGTAAGAATGATTGAATATTTAGAAATGTCAATGATTTTTCTGGTTGACATACAAATATACATGAAAAATGTTTTAAAAAGTGTGAAATAATCCTTTAATGGGCAGAATGAGTCGCCCATCCTTAACCATATTCACTTTTAGCAACTTTTTTATGAATATTGTTTCTTTGTTTTCAGCTTGAAGAAGTTTTAAATGTTTGAATTGAGCATTATATCATGTGTTATTTCCAGATTCTTATACTGCTTAAAGTTTGGAGCTTTTTTTGCATTTTATCAAAGATTGGACTGAATAAATAAAATACATTTCAGCTTTGTTTCTGTAGAACAGATACAACACACAGACACATCTGTATATCAAATGCATTTGAGTTATTGAAACATGAATAATATGCTGTATCTGTTTGTCATGACTCAATATAACATGTAGGTGAGAGAATATATTATGTTGTTATCTCTAAACATTTGATTTGTGAATATGTTGTGTTATAAATGCAGAGCCCTGTTGTCATATACTGTACAATTCCTCCTATCAACCTAACACCTGCGGCATTGGGACGGTGAGGAGTTTGAAAATACTGTTATCATAGAATAAATGAATATCACATAAATACTGTCAGCAGCACTGTTAATCCAGGAGTTTATTCATATAAAACTACATCTCTAACAGACAGCAAAACAACATTGAGTGAGGCTGAGGAAGTGTCTGTATCTCTCCCAGGTGAGCTGAACAGTTTTTTTTGCATGTTTGGAGAGCTACTCCCCTGCTGAGGAAGTACAGACGACCCAGGACTAACTAGGGCAGATGTGTGCAGATCTTTCAAAAGGATTAACCCACACAAGGCTCCTGGACCTGATGGCATCCCTGGCCGGGCTCTCAGGGTGTGTGCAGATCAGCTGGCACTGCAGATGTGTTCACAGACGTTTTCAACATGTCACTGCTCCAGTCTGTGGTCCCCACGTGTTTTAAAAAGTCCACCATCATCCCCATCCCTAAGAAGTCAAAAACCTCCTGCTTTAATGACCATTGCCCAGTAGCACTCACCTCCATCATCATGAAGTGCTTTGAGCGGATTGCCCTCTCCCTTTCGAACGTTATTCTTTTATTACACTACAGTTATTATTTGTATTGCTATTTCCAAGCACAGTATTCTATTTCTTCTACACTTAAATTATTTTATCTTGCATTCTAAATTAATTTTATATTTATATGGTGCACCTTATCTATACACTTTTATCTGCACTGTGTCCTTGAACTACTGTTGTGTTTATTTGTGTCTCAGGTGTTGCTCTCTTCAAGTTTTCTTCTTTGTCTATTAATCATTGTTGAGAGGAGCCTGGGACTTCAGAAAGTCATTGCCGAAGACTGCTGCTGTAATTGTTAATGTGCCGGTGACATTATTAAAGTTAGGTTACATGAATACAGTCAACATGAAAGCACAATATAACTTATAGGTGAGAGAATATATTGTGTTTTTATCTCTAAACATTTTATTTGTGAGCATGTTGTGATATAAATGCAGAGCCCTGTTTTCATATACAATTCCTCCTATCAATAAGAATACAAATATTCTGTGGTTGACCCTCATTCATCCAAGAATGTGGAGAGTAAACACAACGTCAAGATTTGAACTGTGGAACAATTGGGACAGTTAGGAGTTTGAAAATGCTGCTATTTTAGAGTAAATTAACATTACATCAGCAGCACCTATTATCCACACTATTTATTTCAAGCTTTGTTAAGTTGCTTTATTGGTCAATTAACACAAGGCAGATATATGAAGTACACTCACACGAGAAGACAATATTGACATTTTTTATTTTCCCATAATTCCTCTCACCACACACTGCAGACGAACGCAGAGTAAGCCATAGTAGTGCACCCTTTGGACCGTAGATACCAGCCACCTCTAGTTTAACTACTAACGCCCTCCTGTCCGGTTCCAGGGACCAAACCAGAGACCTCATGGTAACTGGGAGGAGGAACCAGAGACCTCATGGTGACTGACTGGGAGGAGGAACCAGAGACCTCATGGTTACTGGTCGGCACCTCTTTACTCTAGTCTAGTCCATCCTTCCACCTAATGCCTTCTGTATCTTTCTGCTCTGGTGATGTGCCTGCTGGCTGCTTCCTGTCACTGTTCAATCCTGTGAAAGAAAGACCTGCGTTCCAAATCACATACTCTTTTATTTTTACTACACTACATACTAAAGTACAGAAGAGTTTTAGGGGCACAGGAGAGAAGAAAAATCAGATAAGGAAGTTTTTTTTTCATTATGTCAAGAATAAAGACGAATACTCCAAAATGCTATTGGAGTTAGTGGGGCATTTATGTATTTTCAGCATATTGATGTGCATGAATTGGGACATTCTAAAGCTTTTTCTGGCATACTAAATAGTAGGAAAGTATGGGTATTGGAACCAGAATTCAGATATTTGTGTCATGTTAACTCTCTATACATACCAGTACGATTAATTTCACCCAGAGTAGTGAATACATACAATTGATCAAATGTGGAGTTGTGTGTCCTTGTCTCATATTAATTTGTGTTATAAGTTTGAGACACGGGGTCAAAGGCATTCAGGAAAAAATTGCAAAGTTTTGTATCAAATATTTGTTAAAAATTTGAATTTGGGCGATCCGTGGTGTAGTGGTTGGAGCGTGTACCATATTGAGGCTCAGCATTTGTCATGGGTGTAGGCGTGTGTGTGCGTGTCGGCTAATGATTAGTGATTCTGGGAACTTGCTTGCAGCATCTGGTGCATGTCAGCGTGTCTAACTGCCTGTGGTCAAAAACAGGGACCAACAGGCCCGGTCAGCCACGCCATGGAAATCGACAGAGTACAGAGTTCAAAACAACATTGTGGGTTATATGAGTTCACTTTGGAGTACATGTATTTACACAATGAAAAAATCACTCTAACAAACATGTAGGCCTACATGGAGCTTACTGGTTCACAAAAAATTAGCAAGTAAGACTGAAATTAAAATGGTGGGACACAATGTTTTACAGAAACACATTCAGTATTTCTGATTGGTTGACTATGTGTTGGAGGCAGGCCATGGATGTTAGGCTTCACCTCCTGATGACGTCTTCTTCTGGTTGGTCTTCCAATGGCATGAGATACATTTCATGGTTTACACTACCCTGCTCATAAGAGAGGTGAAGAGAGGGTGCGGGGTTGTTGCTAGGCCGGTTATCATGTGCTGGCACATCCCACACAGTTCTCCCATGACCTTGGGCAAGTGATAAAAATGATTTACTGAAACTGCCTGCCTCTGTATACACAGTCATTTTTAGTGCACTTACAATATGGTGAGTCTACTGACTCAGTGCTCAAGAATGTGAAGTTAATAAACATACAAAAGTGTGCAAAATAAAGTACAAGTGTAAAAAGCACAATATTATAAAATTTAAATTATTCCCACAGTACACAACAGTGTAGAAACTACTACATAGTTATGTATTACCTACCACATCATTTTTTTCAATACTTTTGTTTGTAACTGCTAGGTTTATTTTTTTTTTCAAGTAACTACTACATAGTTGTGCAAGTTACAAAAACAAAAACAGAAAAAAAACAATTTAGTAGGTAATAAAAAAAACTATGAGCTAGGTAATTACTATGTAGTAGTTACTAAAATGTTGTGTACCTTATTGATAAGTGTTAACAACATCGGTTTTGCGTAAGCCAGACAGTCTTTTATCAATGGTCCCTAAATCCCTCACACGTTGTTGATTATTGTCTGTCAAATATCCATCTTAACACTCACTTCACTTACCCACAAAAGGAAGAGAAAGAAAACTACAGTGCTGCAAACTAAACTTAGGAAATAAAAAGCCAGCTGTTAATGTTACATATCTCATCTGCATCTGAACATTCTGTAGACTTTACGTTTTTTCTTGTTTATATTTATTTATAGGCCTATTCGAAGATCTCCTTATATGGACTTCCCTAACCATGTTTGCTACACAATGGACATCTGGAAGAGGCGTTTCCTGTCTGACCAAACGTCTGTGAGCTCGACACACAAACACCGTCTCTGGTTACTATCTGCTGCCACCGAGGAAGAAGCATGAGTTCTCCACAAACGGTGACTATACAGTTAATGTTATTATAGTGTTATTGTGACGTTTCTTCTGTTTTTAGCCCGTTAAAGTGTTTCTTTATGGGGGAGTTGTTCCTCAGCCTCTCGGGTCCAAGGACAAAGGGTGTCGTATTATTGTCTGTACGGAGCGTAAACCCACTGTCGCATATTACTGTCTGTCTGCGATATCAGGCTTTATAAATAAAACTGATTAGATTAGAGTTATTTCTGCTGAAACTGAATCAAAAGGTGTGTTTTCGGAGCGGCATTTGAGCAGCGGAAGTGAACGAGTTGACGAGCATTTCACGCTACACAACTGTCTGCCTTGTAATGGCGTCTTGCGGGCGTCGCTGTGGTTTGCAGACTACGGCTGTGTCTTGATTCAGGGGTTGCACCCTACGTAGGGTGTGGCTGTGTCTTGATTCAGAGACCACGCACTTGGTAGGACGCAGTCTCGCGGTCTATGAAGGCTATAGCCTATGAAGGCCGATTTTAAGGCAGGTGTTGCACCGAGAGTTGTGACCTGTCAGGATATGTGACCCTAGAGGGCGCTGCTGCAAATGCTGCATGTTGTTTGCCCGTACGTGACGGCGAAGAAGAGTGCCTACGTAACCTACGTAAAGATAAATGCATTGCATTCAAGCCCCAACCTCAGCGATTTTTACCAGCATCCATTAAGGAAGTGACCACAACTGTAGTAACCCGGAAGTGCCACTGGTGGCTGTATGCAGAAGAGAGCCATCTCTCATTGACTCCAATGTTAAACATGCCGTTTTCACAGCATTATTAAACCTATTTCAGGCCTGGATTGAAAAACCATTCTAGTCTGTATGTTTAGTTCATATCTCCATGACAACTCTGAGGGGGGTGAATTTCTTTCTAGCAGGCTAGTTTTTCTTCTATTGGAGGTTAAAATATATGAATTTTAGGGGCGCGGCCTCTTGATTGACAGCTAGCCTCTGTCCCTCACTGCGTCTCTAAGGCTAGTTGTAAGGGTTAGCATGCTAACTCCGTCATCTTGAAGTCGACTGCAGACAGTGCGTTCATTCCTCCATTCGTGTGTGGATCCCTGCTGTGGAGATGTCGTCATGCTCCTCGGTACACTGTACCAACCGATGGTCCAAGAACTGTGGTCGACAGTGTTTTTCGGTGAGTAACATTGTATTTACAATTATTTTTTTATGTTACAATGTTAAAATAGAACAAATTAAAATGTGTTGGTTTCGCAAGTGTAACACTCACAGCGTGTTAGTTCTGTTATGCCAGCTAATTAAATCGCAGCACTTGTACCATAGTAGCCTACTGTGTTCAATACGTGTTGAATATCGGTTTAAATCATAGGCTATATCAAAAATCAGAAACGAAAGTGGGCTCCGCGTCTGCAGCCCGGTGTTTGGCTGGTCGGTCCAGTTAAACCTTTTATAAACTATATGGATTAAAACTATGGCGTAAATACACTTTTGTGACAAAATATAGGCTATGCTCACAAGTTTGCGCTCATTAATATTTATACAGATGAAGGGGCTATGCGAATTCGTAAAAACTGCTCCGTTTCGCAGATAGGCCTAATACGATGGCCGTCATTGTAAAGATAAAACGAGACGTATAGGCTAGGCTACTGTATTAAAGCAAAGAGTCAATTACAATAGTTTTTGGCTGTCAATAGTGATGCAGACTGTAAGGAACATCACATAAATATGGCACACCTCTACCACAATAGGCAGGTAGCCTATCTAAATTAAACAAATTCATTCGGTTTGCGATAGGTAAGAGACAGGAAGTCTACAAGGGTTGGCTGAAACCAATTTGGTTTACAATAAGTAACAGAGACAAAGTCTACAGGCTGGCTGAATGAAGCTGGCATAAAACAATAGATTGTGCACCCTGTATGAGAGGTGTGGAATAGGCATTCATTGGGAGAGTCGTGTGTGTGTTTGGGGGGATGGGAGGGTTGCAAGCAGGAAGACCATACTTCAGTAGGCTAGTGTCAAGCTGTGTTATCCTTGGATATTACGGCGGTTATCATCTATATATTTACATCTGCATTAACTCAAAAATAAATATACAATTGTCCTCTCCTTTTATCTCCTGTCCTCACACAGAAATCAATCAATCCATCAGCGGTACAATATGGCTGAAAACTCAGTAGCATGACAGCCCAGCTTTACACTGTATATGTAATAATATAGGGGTAACGGTAATGATGATGCAATGTTTACAATTTAAATAAATGTTTTTCCATCAAAAGCCTTCGCCTAGGTGATCCTGTCCGGCTGGACAAATGGGTGACCGACATGCATGAAGAGACAGAACTGGACACCCAGAGGGGGAGATCGTCTTTGTAGTGACCATTTCAAGCCTCAGATGCTCACCACTGACTCGAGGGTAGAAACCTTTTTTTTTACCCAACAAAGGAGGGAACATTTTACTTTAAAAGTACAGGCTATCAATAAAGTCTCTTTACAATTCAACCAATTTATTACAAAAGCAAATAAATAGACAAATATGTTCTAATTATTATATATATATACACATACACACACCTATACACACACACACACACACACACACACACACACACAAGGGAGTAGGTTTGATTTGGACATTGGTGGGGTCCGTGGGATATGAAAGTGCTTCCTAAAGTTGATAGGTTTTTTTTGTATTCGCAATGATAATTGAAAAAAAAATCAATAAATCGGCTTAATTAACATGTTTATAATGCATATCTGAATATCAAAAGAGAATATGCATGCTGTAATGTTATAGGTTAAAGCAACTAATGAAAGAAAATGAGTCAACTTAGAAGAGTTTTCAACTTTACTCTGGTGCAACTGTAAACAACATCAACAACATTGTAAATAAATATTTAGCTAACCAAGTACTGAGACGTACATCATCCCTGGCTTTAAATTTCAGAAGTTGAAATAGATTGTCAATATTTGACACAATGCTGAATCTCATGACTAACATATTAATCATTATTGAACCTCACCTGTGAATTTCCAGCCTCTCTTCCATCTCCTCCAGCCTCTCCTTCTCTAGCCTCTCCTTCATCTTCTACATCATCTCCTCCTCTGTTTCCTTCTCTATCCTCTCCTCCAGTCTCTCCTTCTCTATCCTCTCCTCCTCTATCTCCTCCAGTCTCTCCTCCTCCAGTCTCTCCTCCTCTATCTCCTCCAGTCTCTCCACTGTCTGTCACCTGACAGAAGTATGTTGATGCATGACATATGAACAGATATATTAGGGTACATACATGGGTAGACAAAATGTTCACACAATTATTGTGTTTTATTACCCCAAAATATATATATGTATAAAATCACATGAGCATCTGCAATGTGCTTGTTATTACTGTAAATGAGAGGGATACCTTGAAGGAAAAGAAAGGTTATTAAATTTAATTAATGTTTATTTATCCCAAAAAATTTTTTTAAACCATTGCTCCCTTTCCACACAAATAAAACATGAAAATAATGGTAGGCCTATACCTTAAAATGCGGATCTCTTTGGCATTATAGCCTATGCTGACTAATAATCAATATCAGTATTGTTATGGCTCTAAAATATATAACCTTTTAATTAACTTACACGTTGACTTCTAAAGAAGTCTCTTATGTCCAGTTTTCGTTTCTTCGACATCCTACACACACACACACACACACACACACACACACACGCACGCACGCACAGCGCGCGCACGCACAAGCATAAAACACACACAAATATAAGTGTTACTGCAAATGACATCACTGATATTAAAATCCGTCTCGCTGACGTGACCGAAGGCAGAACTTACACTCGCAGATGCAGATATTAGCTATGCACTGAGGCGTCCTGTTGCTCCTCCTGTCTGGGACTAGCAAGTTGCCGGTAGCTTTTTTTTTTTTTTAACAAGCAGATGGAGTGACAGCGGGGACGGCCAATCAGGTTGAATATAGGTTTGCGGGAAACCGCTACAGCCAATCAAAGCGCGATAGTTGTTCAGAGGCGGGACTTCTAGCAGAGACTGATTTTTAACCCTTTGTGTACTATAATTATTGCCTAAACAATACGGACAGCGGGTGTATTATTGGTAGGGACTACACAGTAGAGGCTGGATTTTGGTAGGGTCGGGACCCTACCGTCCCTATATAATCCTACGCCCTTGCACACACATATCCATAGTCCATATGGGCATCATTGTAGTATAGCCTCAAAAATGCCAATAGCATCGGGTATCTTTTGCTTCAGCACTCAAATGCAATGCTTAAAAACTCTGGTAACCACTGATTACATGTGACCAAATCTGATTAACATATCTTATCAATTGCTTTTGTAATACATTTGTCAAATTTAAAAGAGACTGTATGGACAACCAATACAATGACAAATACCTAATTAGGGAACTCTGAAAATCTTACTTTTTTATGTCACCGTTAAACTGGAATCACTACGATGCTTGCCAATTATATCAAAGAAACATGAGAACCTTTCCTTTTTACTTGTCACTGGGTTTAATTCAATAAGCTGTAATCATAGATTTAAAATTGGTTAATTTTTAACTGCAATGGATGTATCACATATTTAATACGCTTTTAATATAAAAAAACAAATTAACTGCTTACTTTTAATATTAACAATTTAAAATAAAAAAGGGTCATGACGAGTTGATTGCTAGCATTACTTTATCTGACTCTTTCTGTATTGTTTGACTCAGTGGTTGTCTCTTTGTCCTCTTCCAGGTTAACATGGAGGAATGAATGTGTGCCTCTGTTCTCCCTGATCTCCACGGTGAAAGAGCAACGGTGTTGCCCTTCGTCTGGCAGCAACTGAAGTCCACCTACATTCACACTAACCTCATCTTATCTGCTTGTGATAATTGTCATTGATTGTGATCTTTTGTGATATATTTTGTTCTGCACTGTCCATCCTGGGAGAAGTATTCTTGCGCTGTAGCTCTTCATCTTTCAACGTTTTCTTTGTGGGATTTTTTCCTAACTTCAGTAAAGTGTTTTACAACATTACATAGTCCTAATTATATAGAAACCATGATTGTATTAATTGATAACTTAATAGACCCAAATGTATTATGTTTAGATTATTTTAGTGTAATTTTTAATGAAAATATGCCAAAAATGTTTCATACTTCAGCTCTCCTATTAAAATTTTAATGCAAAACTTTTACTTGTAACATAATATCTTTACAGTTTGGTATTTGTACTCCTAATATAATTTTCTACTTTTACTCAAGTGATATTTCAATTGGTGACTGAAAGAGTCAATTCTCTGATATTATGATGATGATGATGATGATACTTTTAATGACCACACAGCCAGGCTGGTGGAATTTGTTTTCAGTACAGCTCCTTGGTACAGGTTCCAACTTTACATTGAACATTAGACATAGATACAGACAGGCACATTACATAATACAACAGGGCCGTGATTAATCCTCAGCGTTCAGATTTTAGAATGTTACTTGCAGTGGGACTGAAACTGTTTTTGAACCGAGTTGTTTTGGAGGCAATTGTCCTGTAACACCTCACAGAAGGAGCTGGAAGGCATAGTGTGCAGGGTGAGTGGGATCAGAGATGATCTTGCGGGCTCTGTGTAGTGTCACTTTGCGGGATAGTAATTCAAGGGATGGTAGGGGGGTGCCAATCATTTTGGATGCTCTGTTGATGCGGTGTAATTTCTTCCGGGAGAGTGAGTCAAGACTGGCAAATCAGACTGATGGATGAGGTGAGGATGCTTTCAACGATGGCAGAAGTAAAGCAGAAGATGGGACCTTACTCAGAACTTCTTGAGCATGTCTTTGCTGGGATTTTTTGCTGTAGGCTATGTCAACAAATTTGGATTTTTCTGAGCAGTTTTCACAAGTCAGTTGAAATGAGTAGAACAGACAGGTAGGCCTACTTGTAGGCTACATAACCTTCAATATCTATTGCATCAACAGACAGCAAGAGGTTTATCCTGCACTTCAAGTAGGCCTAAGCCTAGCCTATTTTGTTCTCAACAAAAGTAGGAGAGGAAACTGCTGAATGTACCGTGCTGATCTGCTATCACTGGATTCACTTCAGGGGTGTCGGCAAAAACACCACTTAAGGCCAAAAACGTCAGACTATGAAGCATGAGACGATGAGAGGAGGAGTAAGGATTTATCCTATGTTTATTTCCTTCTTTAACATGCACAGCAGCATAACGATCCCAGGAAAATTACGGTAGCAATATTCGGCTCATGATGACACGCTAAACAGCTGTTGCAACCGGCGAATCGCGGCTGTTTAATAACGTGCATAAATTATAATTTATAGCCTAGAGATCGGGAAACTCCATGCACTTACTCAAAGGGCGATGCAAACAAACTCAAGGAGAGCACGTTTCAACCGTGGATTGATAGGTGGTTACTGCGGCAACGCACACGCACTCACACAACAGAGAGAGAAATAAAAATAAACTTCACTAAACAGGCGCTCCGGCTGACTGACGTGACGGCGCTTACTGACAGTTATAATGTCATCCACACTGAATAGAACACTTCTTAAAACAGTATAAGAAATAACAATCGCTTATCTTGTTGTTAACCCACCGGTCTCCTTACTAGCAGTTTGTGTAGTATGGAGCCAGGGGTGCTTTCGGATTACACAGTTTATTCAATCACTAACGCATTTAACGTTCAGTAACGATAACGGCGTTGTAACGACGGAAAAAGTAATTAGTTAGATTACGCCGTTATTTTAAACGGCGTTATTCCCAACACTGGTTTCAGCTATGAGCTTTTTAATGCCCTCTCTCAGGTGCTCGGAGGTGATATTAAGAATATGTTCAGCTCTGTTGGGGTTGAGGCTGAGCTCGTCTACCGGTAGGCTAACTAGTAGAGCGAGTGCTGTTAGCTTAGCTCCTGGCTCGTGCTAATGTTGCTAACTCGGTGTACGTCACAGTACTTCGGCTAGATGGGACTATCTCCCTCCCCCCCGACGTCACTACATGCCCTTTTTTGGTACGAGGAAGTGAGGCGGAGTCAAACTTAGGCAAAATGGCGGCGCGCACACGCCAAGAGAGAAGGGATACTCCTCGGTGAACTGAGGTCGGCCATGCTGCTCTATCCATTTATTATACTATCTATGATTGCATTACAGCCACGGACGTAACCCTTGGCGTAACCTACGAAAGATAGCCCACACTGTCTCCGAAACAACTTCAAAACGGCAGATGGATGCTGTTTTATGTAGAAAGAGGACACCGACGCCAGGCATAGTAACGGAGTGTGACCGAAAATAAATAAAACGTTAAGGTAAAATAAAGCTAGTAACAGACTGTTTCCGAAAATAAGTCAAATGTAAAGCTAAAATGAAATAAAAGGCTACATAAAGTAAGCCTATTTTGACTGTGATTTTCTGTACAATTTAACTTAAAAATAAATTATTTCACCATCAAAACATTGTTTGAGTAGCCTACCTTTGTCATCCTAATGGGCTACAGTTATCTGGACATCTTATTTGGAGTCAGCACAGAGCCACCAGCGATATAATGTGTGACCCTACTCTAACTACTTCATAAATGAGTAAATCATTTAAAAAAATGTTTTTCAGGTGCTCTGTTATTCTATTGCATTAATCAGGATGCATGTATTCTTCTTTGGTGTCATCACAGAGCCAGCAACTAGCCTATTATGGGGTCACCATTTCTGATAACAGCCGTCAGAATGTGTGACCGTGCTCTAACTTCTTCATAAATGAGTAAAGCATTAAAAAAATGTTTTTCAGGAGCTCTTTCTTCCTATTGCATTAATCAGGACACATGTAATCTTCTTTGGTGTCATCACAGAGCCAGTATGGGGTCAGTGGTCACCATATCTGACAGCTGTCAGAATGTGTGACCGTGCTCTAACTACCTTATTAGTGAGTTAAACATCAAAATATTGTTTTGAGTGCATTTATCATCCTATTGCATTAATCAGGACACATGTAATCTTATTTGAAGTCATCACATAGAAAGTAACTATGTGGTCACCATATCTGACAAGGAGCAGCCGTCAGAATGTGTGACCCTACTCTAACTTCTTCATGAATGAGTAAATCATTTAAAAAAATGTTTTTCAGGTGCTCTGTCATCCTATTGCATTAATCAGGACACATGTAATCTTCTTTGGTGTCATCAAAGAGCCAAACTAGTATGGGGTCACCATATCTGACAGCTGCCTGTCAGAATGTGTGACCGTGCTCTAACTACCTTAATAGTGAGTTAAACATCAAAATATTGTTTTGAGTGCATTTATCATCCTCTGGCATTACTTACTACATTACTACACTTGGTAAAATTAAAGAGAATAGTCAAATTTACCCATTTTAATACCTCTGTCTTTATTTCAAAATATGAGTTTTTATGATGCAACCACTCACTCATGAGGGGAAATCTTGTGCGTGTGTGTGTGTGTGTGTGTGTGTGTGTGTGTGTGTGTGTGTGTGTGTGTGTGTGTGTGTGTGTGTGTGTGTGTGTGTGTGTGTGTGTGTGTGTGTGTGTGTGTGTGTGTGTGTGTGTGTGTGTGTGTGTGTGTGTGTGTGTGTGTGTGTGTGTGTGTGTGTGAAAGTGTGTGTGTGTGTGTGTGAAAGTGTGTGTGTGTAAGTGCATGTGTGTTTATGGGCCATTGTAGGAAAGAAGTAATTAAAAAAAATTCAGAATTTCAATTGATTTGGATGTGCAAGATTGGTGTCTGTGTGATCATGTCATTAGTGTGGGTTTGTGGGTGAGGGTGCAACTACAGAGGGAAGAATGCACCAAAATCAATATTCCAGCTCTCTGTCCATCTATCTCGACCTCTCTCCCTTACATCCCCCCTACACACACACACAAACACAGACACACAAACGAGCACACACACACACACACACACACACACACTTTCACACATACACACACGCACCCACACACACGCGCACACACACACGCACATACACACACACACACACACTCATGTCTTTGAGTTCAATAGATCAAATACGAATAAGATATCAACATGACCCCAGTGACCAACAACAGTTTTGGTGCTGCGAATTGCATGGTGCAAAAAAGTAAACAAGGTGAGAAGGCAGGAGTTTTGTTTATGCAGGTGGGCTGAACACCAGAAGAGTACATTTCTAATCTGGCAGTCATGGACAAGAATATATTTTATGGCAAATCCTGCACCCAGCACCCAGCTCAGTGCTGACAACATCCGTGGCCATCGGCCCGACCCGAAGAGACCAGTGGCTGATTCCCATGGGGCCATGTTTGCAGGGAGCACTGGTCTCCTGTGTGCACACCGTGCACTGAAATAAGACATTAAGCACACACACACACACACACACACACACACACACACACACACACACACACACACACACACACACACACACACACACACACACACACACACACACACACACACACACACACACACACACACACACACACACACACACACACACACACACACACACACACACACTTTCACAAGATTTCCCCTCATTCTTGTCATTGGGGTTAAGCTGATGTATGTTTTTTGTTGAAAGTTGTTAAAAATGCTGTTAAATTCTCAGTCCTCGCAGCAGACCCGAGCTTAATTCCAACACATGGTCAGTTATCTGCATGGTATTCCCCTCTCTGCCCCATTTCATATCCCTCTGCCTTTTCAATAAGGCCTTGAAAAAAAAAGCTGTTATTATGTAAGTTTTGGTGAGTGGTTGCATCATAAAAACTCATATTTTGAAATAAAGACAGAGGTATTAAAATGGGTAAATTTGACTATTCTCTTTAATTTTACCAAGTGTAGTAATGTAGTAAGTAATGCCAGAGGATGATAAATGCACTCAAAACAATATTTTGAAGTTTAACTCACTATTAAGGTTGTTAGAGCACGGTCACACATTCTGACAGCTGTCAGATATGGTGACCCCATACTAGTTTGGCTCTTTGATGACACCAAAGAATATTACATGTGTCCTGATTAATGCAATAGAATAACAGAGCACCTGAAAAACATTTTTTTAAATGATTTACTCATTCATGAAGAAGTTAGAGTAGGGTCACACATTCTGACGGCTGCTCCTTGTCAGATATGGTGACCACATAGTTACTTTCTATGTGATGACTTCAAATAAGATTACATGTGTCCTGATTAATGCAATAGGATGATAAATGCACTCAAAACAATATTTTGATGTTTAACTCACTAATAAGGTAGTTAGAGCACGGTCACACATTCTGACAGCTGTCAGATATGGTGACCACTGACCCCATACTGGCTCTGTGATGACACCAAAGAAGATTACATGTGTCCTGATTAATGCAATAGGAAGAAAGAGCTCCTGAAAAACATTTTTTTAATGCTTTACTCATTTATGAAGAAGTTAGAGCACGGTCACACATTCTGACGGCTGTTATCAGAAATGGTGACCCCATAGTTGCTGGCTCTGTGATGACACCAAAGAAGAATACATGCATCCTGATTAATGCAATAGAATAACAGAGCACCTGAAAAACATTTTTTTAAATGATTTACTCATTTATGAAGTAGTTAGAGAAGGGTCACACATTATATCGCTGGTGGCTCTGTGCTGACTCCAAATAAGATGTCCAGATAACTGTAGCCCATTAGGATGACAAAGGTAGGCTACTCAAACAATGTTTTGATGGTGAAATAATTTATTTTTAAGTTAAATTGTACAGAAAATCACAGTCAAAATAGGCTTACTTTATGTAGCCTTTTATTTCATTTTAGCTTTACATTTGACTTATTTTCGGAAACAGTCCGTTACTAGCGATATCCGCCGCAGCGCAGAACTAGTCCCATCCCTCCTGTCTGAGTTGGATAAAGCAAGGTGGAACTACACAGACCAGCACCAACGAGCCACTCGGATGGAAAGAGAGAATGCTGATCTGCGACAGAGAACGAGTCTACTACCTCAAGCTTTATCGGAGTTGCAGCGACTTAACCACGAGAAAGCAGTGCTGCATGAGCAGGTTAAAGAGCTCCAGAGAAGTCGTTGGGATCAAGTTAATCCTGCTACATCCCACCGTCCAGTTTCAGAGGTATTTAACCCACGAGCTGACTACAGAGTCCCGCCAAACCCTCCTCAAGCTACACCACTGCCCCGCAGTGGTCTCCTTCCCCCATCCAGAGAGGCTTTCGCTAACACTAGCCACACCGCTGAGATCGAGGAGAGACTGAAGAGACTGCAGGTGCAGCGTGATCTTCCCTATGGCCCAAATATCAGTCCAATGGGGAACAGATATGTCTCCGAAGAAGAACGATCATTCAGCTATGTGAGAGGTCAGCGTAATTATGGTCTTCCTCCAGATCAGCAACACCCTTACTCATACGTGCAACAAGATCCCACCCTGCTGTCCAGCCAGAGAACTACAGCTCATTACTCTCCTCAAAGAGCAGTCAGTTATGATCAACCAAGAGGTGACTATTATTCTCCAGAATACCCCGTCACACACAACCAGGAGCGGACCTACAGAGGCCCCAAACCTTCCATCCCTAATTTCGTCCATGCAGACTCCAGAGAATTCTCTCGGCTAAGGATCGCCTTGGAGAACATCCTACCTGCAGATGCCACAGAAAAGTTTAAGTTTCAGATCCTCACGACCATCTAAAACTGGAAGAGGCCCTGCACTGTAAACAATTGCTGTAAATTTACAGCAGGATTTCAACAGCATTAACCTGTTATTTATAAAAACAGCATTTAACTGTTAAAATAAAAGGCAGTCTGTTAAATTACAGTCCTTTGCTGTTATTTTACCATCAAACTTGGAAGGGACAACTTGACATGAGCTGCCTGCACATGTGAAGCTTATACAGTTTTCTTCATTAATCCTCATCCATCCACATCTTAACTAATAAGTGTTGTTTACTGTATATCCTCTGGTTAAGTTTACTTAAAGTTGAGTTATATGTACTTGGAAATGGAAATTGCAGTTAACGTAATTAAACCAAGTTAGTCTTACTTAACTGAAGAGTTGTGTTTACTCAGTAGAATTAAGGAAACGGATTGCCTTAGATAAATCAAGTAAGCACAACAAAGTGTATTGTAGAGACGCCCCCTTTCTCACAATGACTTGCACTGGACTAAACGTTTGTTATGTTGCTATTTGCACCCTCAGTAAAGGGGATGTTTCATTCCATTACCTCACTATGCATTTTGTTTAAATAAAACATTTCTGTGTGAACTAACTGTTATTTTTGGTTATAACAAACGGTTTGTGGAAATCTTAAACAAGATCCCTAGTTCAACTCAGGAGACAATTTACAATAGAAATGAATCATTCCATTGAACTTAATATATTGTAAAACGTGTCTTGAAGTAACAAACAGAAGCTGCTCTCTGTGTTTAGCATTTGAACAAATAGGGGACATAGTAAATTTACATATGGAATGAAACAGATCTGCCCAATGAAATATAACATCCCCTTCACTCACGGTGCAAACAACATAACAAACATTTAGTCCAGGTTCATCCCTTTTTTCATTAACAGTATAATCCTGTCAATTTTAGTGACAGTCAAATAATGTTAATTTAACAGTAAGAAAATGGCAACCCTGCTGCCAGTTGATTAATGTTTTTTTACAGGGAAATTTCTTACAGTGTGCTTATCGCAGACTCCTACAGTAATTCAAGATTTCCATTTACCGATACTATGGAGGCTCTGAACAAGCAATATGGGCAGCCCCATAAGCTAGCTCTGCAGAGGATTGCTGAACTCATGGACGGACCAGACATTGCCAGTGGTGATGGGAGAGCTTTCCGGATGTTCGCACTTAAAGTTTGCTCATTGGTCAGTATGCTGCAGCAGTTGGGACAAAAGGGACTTGTCGAGTTGGATTGTGGATCCCACGTCACAAGACTGCTAGGGAAGCTTCCTCATGATCTGAAGGCCAGCTTCAGGAGAATCATCCACCCACTTAGAGTTCCAATACCCACCCTGTTGGACCTCTCTGAATGGCTGGAATATGAGATGCAAGTTCAAGAAGATTGCTCCAGCTTTAGCTACAAGGTACCCAGTCATTCCTGCAGAGACAACACAACGCCGAAGGGAAAAGAGCAGCGTAAAGATTCGAAATATCCAACCAAGGCTACCAATGTTTTCCTCGGTACAGAGAAGTCATCAGAGAGCAGTACACCAGAGGTCTCCCCGCGGCCCGCCACTGCTAAGACACCAGAGAAGAAGATGTGTTACTGCCCGTACTGTGACAACAACAGTCATTACCTGAACGGTTGTGCCAAGTTCAAGGAGTTAACAAAGGAGCAGAAAGTGAAATGGATAATCGACAACAAACGCTGTTGGCGCTGTGGCCGCAGTCACCTGGCTGCAAAGTGCACCCTTAAAGCCCTGTGTAAGACCTGCAACCGCAAGCACTTACTCATCCTCCACGAAGTGAATGATAAGGTGGTTGATAAGGGAAATGTCAACCCCCAAGAGACTGTAGCAGCTGTGAATGCGTGCTTCACTAGCCCTCAAAGTGAAGTCCTCTACGTTGACCGACCAAAGGGGAACAAGAAAGTACTGCTGAAGATAAGTAAAGTTATCCTGAGAAATGGGGACCGGAGCCTTGAGACCTATGCAGTTTTAGACGATGGGTCCGAACGCACCATTCTGCTGCACAGTGCCGCTGAGCGACTTGGATTGGATGGTCACCCAGAAGACCTACCCTTATGTACTGTGAGCCGAGACTTGCAAATCCTCAAGGGTGCATCAGTTACCTTCAAATTATCCCCCGTCAGTCAACCTTCAAAGGTTTTCAAGATTGGCGGTGCCTTCACTGCTGAACCACTCAGCCTCGCTGAACACACGCAGCCAGTGACAGCCCTACAGCAAAGGTATCACCACCTGAAAGGCCTGCCTCTAGAGCAGATTGATGCAGTACGCCCACTCCTGCTTATCGGGTCAGACTTCCCTCATCTCATTACGCCCATTGAGCCAGTTCGCCTCGGCCCACCAGGAGGCCCTGCAGCAATCAAGACCCGCCTCGGCTGGACTCTACAGGGCCCCGTCTGTGAAGTCAAACAAAACCCTCATGTCCCACAGTGCCTCTTCACAATCGTACCATCCCCTGACGCCGACCTGCATAGCCATGTGGAGAAGCTTTGGCAGTTGGATGTGCTACCATACAGGAGTGAAAAGGTTATCACAAGGTCAAAGCAGGACCATGAGGCAGTCAGTCTGCTTGAAGAGAGGACAGTGAGAGTTGATGTGGACGGGGTGCTAAGATATGCCACACCCCTGCTGAGAGTGAAGAACATGGTGAACCTCAAAGCTCCTAAAGAAGCAACGCTGCCTCTACTGAGAGGGATCGAGAAGCGGCTGGCTAAGACTCCCGTCCAAGCAACAGCGTACCAAGCAGAGATCACTAAGTTAGAGCAGGCAGGGTATGTGGTGAAGTTGGCTCCAGAAGTGGTGGACCAGACCAGTGAGGCCTGGTACATCCCGCACCATATGGTGGAACACAATGGCAAGCATAGGGTTGTGTTCAACTGTTCTTTCCGGAGCAGAGGGGAGAACCTGAATGAGCTGCTGCTTCCAGGACCCATGCTCGGTCCATCCCTCCTGGCGGTTCTGCTAAGGTTCCGTGAGCACAAGGTAGCTATCGGCAGCGACATACGTGGTATGTTTCACCAAATACGACTGCTCCCAGAAGACAGGCCCCTGCTGAGATTCCTCTGGAGGGACCTCAAACGAGATGATCCACCTACCGTCTATGAGTGGCAGGTCCTGCCTTTCGGAACGACCTGCAGTCCCTGCTGCGCCACGTTTGCCCTCCAAAAGCACGTCATTGGCCACAGTGAACCAGGTGAGGATGTCCGTGATTCCATAGAAAGGTCATTCTATGTTGACAACTGCCTGCAAAGTCTCAGTTCTGAAGAGGAAACCAAGAAGCTGGTAGGGAAGATGCGAGATCTTCTTGCTACTGGGGGTTTCGACCTGCGTCAGTGGGCGAGCAACGTCCCATCGGTAATCAGTCATCTGCCCACTGAAGCAAAATCCAGCAGTACTGAGTTGTGGCTCACTCATGGTCAGACAGACGCACAAGAGTCAACCCTTGGACTGCATTGGAACTGCCAATCTGATTTCCTGTCATACAAGCACCGCCCAATCGATTGTTCAGTCATCACAATGCGGAACATTTATAAGACGCTGGCTAGCCAGTATGACCCCCTGGGGTACATTTCACCCTACACCACAAGAGCCAAGGTTTTGGTGCAGCGCCTCTGGTGTAAGCAGCGAGAGTGGGATGATCCTCAGCTCCCAGAAGAACTGGTACAGTCTTGGCAGGCATGGGAGCGAGAACTCCCCAGTCTGCAGCAGGTCTGTCTTCCCCGGTGTTACACCACCCCAGCGCTGGATGACCCTGAGAGCCGGCGAGACATCCATGTGTTCTGTGATGCGTCAGAGTGTGCCTATGGCTCCGTAGCCTATCTAAGAACGGAAGGCCCCCAAGGTGACATTGAAATAGCTTTCCTTGCAGCAAGATCCAGGGTTGCCCCTAAGAAGCAACAGTCAATCCCACGATTGGAGTTATGTGCTGCAGTGACAGGGGCCCAACTAGCTAACGTTCTTAAGTCTGAGCTCAGCCTTCCCATTCGACACATCACCATGTGGTCAGACTCCACCACAGTCCTTGCCTGGATTCAATCCGAGTCTTGTAGATTCAAAGTATTCGTGGGCACACGAATAGCCGAAATCAGGGAGCTGACAAACCCTGAGAGCTGGCGGTATGTCGATACTAAGAGTAACCCTGCAGATGATATAACGAGGGGAAAGGTACTAGCTGAGCTTTCTCAACCGTGTCAGTGGAACCAAGGTCCATCTTTCCTGCGCCGATCATCCGATCACTGGCCACAGAACCCACTCCTTCCGCCTGTAGGGGACGAAGAGCTAAGAAGACCCACATTCTGCGGTGTTACTACCCTTTCCTCATCCCCTGCGTTGCCTCCTGCCAACCAGTTCCAAACATACGCTGAGTTTGTAGGCGCAGTCGCCCGTATCCTCCGTGGGGCGGCTGATGGTACGGACGTCCTGCTAGCTAAAGACTACAGAGATGCAGAGGTTGCTATCCTACAACAAGCCCAGAGAGATAACTTCCCAACCGAAGTCACGCATCTTAGAGCAGGCAAGCCAATACCAACCGCCAGTCGGCTACTCACTCTGGCACCAGAGTTTGATCCAGACACACAGCTTATACGAGTGGGAGGCCGGCTTAGGCGAAGCCCTCATCTAGATAGGGACTCCATCCATCCAGTTGTTCTTGATGCCCACCACCCCGTAACGAAGATGATCATCCAGGACTTCGACACCAAGCTGCATCACCCAGGACCCGAGAGAGTGTTTGCGGAGGTCAGACGTCAGTACTGGATACTCAGAGGGAGAGAGGCAATCCGTCGCCATCAACGCGAATGTCAAGACTGCCGGAAGTGGAGAGGCAAACCGTCTGTGCCAAGAATGGCTGACTTGCCCCCTGCCAGACTTCGTCTCTTCAAACCTGCCTTTTACTCGACAGACGTTGATTGCTTCGGGCCGTACTCTATTAAGATTGGACGACGACACGAGAAGAGACGGGGAATCCTGTTTAAGTGCCTTACTACCAGAGCCACGTACCTCGACCTTCTTAGTAACATGGACAGTGATTCATTCCTAATGGCATTGAGGCGCTTCATCTCTCGTCAGGGGAAACCTGTTGAGTTGCTCTCGGATCAAGGGACGAACTTCAAGGGTGGTGAGCGAGAGCTCCGAGAGGCTTTCGAAGCACTTCAGCCTCAGCTGCAGGAAGAATTAGCCAGCCAACAGATAAGCTTTGTCTTCAACCCCCCTAGCGCTCCCCACTTTGGAGGTTGTTGGGAGAGAGAAGTCAGATCACTCAAAGCAGCCCTCCGAGTTACACTGGGGGATCAAGTCGTAACCGAAGAAGTCCTGCGTACAGTGCTTACAGAGGTAGAGGCAATCCTCAACTCCAAGCCGCTTGGTTACACGTCCTCGGACATTGCAGACCCCGACCCAGTGACTCCCAATACACTTCTGATGGGGCGGCCAGATTCATCGATCCCACAGGTGGTGTATCCAGAATCCGAGTTGCTGAGCCGCCAACGATGGAGGCATAGTCAGTTGATCGCCGACCACTTCTGGAAGAGTTTCATCAGGCACTACTTACCTGGTCTTCAAGCCCGCCAGAAATGGTGCACAGAGTCTGAGAACCTACAGTTGGGGACTACCGTCATGATAGTGGACAACCAGCTTCCCAGAGCCCAGTGGCCCGTCGGACAGGTAACTCAGGTATTCCCAGGTGCTGATGGCCGTATCAGGACTGCAGAGGTCAAGGTGAAAGATCGGACATACACCCGGCCAGTCGCCCGCCTGGTTTGCCTTCCTGCTCTGCCGGACTGAGACATTTTCTTCAGTGGCCCTTAAAGGGATAGTTCAGGATTTTGGACATAGGGCCTGATTCCCAAGTTAGCCTGAGTGTTATTTATCAGTGGAGACAGTTTTCAACACATTTCATTCAGTCCTTCTAGTTGCAGAGTTGGCTCGTGCTAGGCTAGCGCACGGGATTGGGGTCAAGCAGAGCTGCTACTAAAACAGTCTTACCCACTCCACAGTACACCCGAGGCTAATCAATTATAACGCTAGACTACAGATGTAAATGTCTGTGTTGATAGAATCATTTTAGAAATAAAAACAACCTTGCATATTGCATTTTGAGAGACTTGGTGTGTCTCAGCAGCAGTGTTTATATGCGGCAGCGGCGGACTGATACCTAGGTTACCGGATCTATAATAGGTATTTCACCTGCCGCTGTCATTGCTACAGACGCAGAGTAGCCTACAGTGCACGAAGGAATTTTATTAGCCTATTCAATAAACAAGATATGGCCACGTTTGGAGGACTGAGCGATGCGTCTGCTTTTGAAGATGATTATGAGGAATTTGTTGTATCCACCGAACCGTACCTGTACGAGCCGGAATACACTGATGAAGAACTGAGAGAGATGGATGCGCAAAGGGCTGAAAGAGAAAGAGCGTCTATAGAGACAGACAGCCCCCGCTGGAGCTGCAGTAGAGGACCGGGACAGAACAACGGGAGTTTGCAATTAGCCCCGCCAGGTACCTGTAGCTATACCATTAGCTAACGTTGTCACTCTCCAAAATGCACGTCATCATCCATCTATCAGTAGGCTAACATTATGAAAGGGGCAAGCTTTATTAGCTAGTGTAGCCTACCAAAAGTTATTACCTGTTCATCAGTGGCTGTTGGTGCATCTGAAAAGACGGATATGGCACCGCATTAGTTTTCAGGGATTTCTTATTGCGGGTTTTCTCGAAGTCGTCCGGTCTGAAATTATCGCTACAAATACACCGTTCGCGAACAGTTTCCGCCGGTGTATTGATGTCCAAGCCAGCAGCAACAAGCCACAGTTGCGTCCTTTCTGGATCTCGCACTGGAAATTTGTGGAAACCTTGTGGTGTCCATCTGTAGGGTTTATTTGTACAATTCCTGAATGCACACTGACGCACCATGTTGCATAGTCGTTCGTTTCAGTTTCTGTCCCACGCTGCTCTGTTTACTTTCTGCTGTAGTGATTCGGTTACATAGCAAAGTAAAATTCCGCTTCGGCTGAGAAAGTAGTCCCTCAAAATGCGATAATTCATGCAATGCGAGGTTGTTTTTATTTCTAAAATGATTCTATCAACACAGACATTTACATCTGTAGTCTAGCGTTATAATTGATTTGCCTCGGGTGTACTGTGGAGTGGGTAAGACTGTTTTAGTAGCAGCTCTGCTTGACCCCAATCCCGTGCGCTAGCCTAGCACGAGCCAACTGCAACTAGAAGGACTGAATGAAATGTGTTGAAAACTGTCTCCAATGATAAATAACACTCGGGCTAACTTGGGAATCAGGCCCTATGTCCAAAATCCTGAACTATAAATCCTGAAGAACTTTAAGAGACTTTATCAATGCCTTTTAGTTGTTGCAAATTTACTTTGTTTTTGGGGGCGGCTGTGGAAAAGGCTCCCTCTATGGGTTATTTTGTGTAGTGGTTGAGCGGCCATTTTAGCCCCTATATGGGCATTTCCGGTTAAGACGTGATTCAGCCAACAGCGGCATTACTGAGTGATGCTTTGTGAAGTGCAGTCGGGAAAAGATCGCTCCCGTCACTTGTTTTGGATGAGTAGCTTATAATTGTAAGTATGTCATGTATGCTTGCAACTATATAATGTTTAGTTATTCAATGAATAGAGTTAGTAGTTTCGTTGGTTTGTCTAACTGTTATAGGTTAGCTTGCTAGTTTATTTCACCTGTCAGTTAGTTATCACTCTGTGTTATAGAGGTGCCATTTTAGAGCAGCCACCAGATGGCACATGCTGTTTGCCAGAGTGTGTTAACCATGTCTATTGTTCACATACTGTATTATCGCTGATGTTACCAAGGTCTATTAGTATAAGTGAAATGGCAATTATTCTGTTCTATTTTATACTTATAGTTAATGTTGCTACTAAGTATTATTTATACTTTGTAACTTAGTTAATTAGTAAAGCAGTGTACTTATTGCCATGTTTATTTCTTTCTCAGAACACATTCCAAGCAAGTCAGTCTGTTTAATTTGTGGACAACAATAAAGCCTGTATACGAATACGCAACCTGCCTCATCTCTAACCGGATGCCTGTGGCGATTCACCAAATCCACCCCAGTGAGCTTAGCTCTTAAAAGTATATTTTACACTTACTGTACACTGTAAACAATTGCTGTAAATTTACAGCAGGATTCCAACAGCATTAACCTGTTATTTATAAAAAAAACAGCATTTAACTGTTAAAATAAAAGGCAGTCTATTAAATTACAATCCTTTGCTGTTATTTTACGGAATGGTAATGTTTTTCAAAAATACTGAACTTTCCTGTTAATTTACCATCAAACTTGGAAGGGACAACTTGACATGAGCTGCCTGCACATGTGAAGCTTATACAATTTTCTTCATTAATCCTAATCCATCCACATCTTAACTAATAAGTGTTGTTTACTTTATATCCTCTGGTTAAGTTTACTTAAAGTTGAGTTATATTTACTTGGAAATGGAAAGTGCAGTTAACATAATTAAACCAAGTTAGTCTTACTTAACTGAAGTTGTGTTTACTCAGTAGAATGAAGGAAACGGATTGCCTTAAGGCTCATTTATGCTCCAATTCCGTGCGTAAATAGAGACGTACGTTTACAACGTTATATCCGTCACTGCCCTCATACTTCCATGCGTCCTTTATGTTGGAATGGACATTAATCAAATCAACCATTAGTGGGCAGCAGCGCCGCTCAGAGTAAAAAGTTACTCAAATAGGAAGAAGAAGAGTCAAACAGTGAATTAACTGGATTAAATATTTTATAATAGATCCATGGAAGAAACAGCTTTAGCGATATAGGCCTACTACCGTAGCGATGGAAGAGGCTAAACTAGAGGCTGTATTATAGACAGCGGGGGTCTGTGAGGAGGACATTAATCACGACATGTCAACAAACTAGTCTCGCACGGACCTCCGGCACTTCTCTATTGCTGCCGTCAACCTGCCGTCTAGCTGACATTCTTCCCTGTTCGATCCCCTCTCATGCTGCTCTGTTGTAGTTGTATGTCCCTGTGCCCCGGCCGTGTAACTACAACATAGATAGATAAATGTGTATGTAATGTCGTACCAACTCACAAAAACCTCTCCTCAAAAGTTAAGACATTTTCTAAAGTATTATGTCTTTCGTTCATGTTTGTAAACAAATGTACAGTAAGTGAAAGTGAACTGTTGGCGATGCGCCCCCCGTGATCTTCGGTAGTGATTGTCCGTTTGGTACGCATCCGCAAGCTTGCAGGATATGTGCAGAAATACGGACGCAATGTACGCAGAGTACGGATAGAAGGCTCCATCCATATCCGTATGCGTATGTAACGTAGAGCATAAATGAGCCTTAAGATAAATCAAGTACACTCTAAATGAGCCTTAAGATAAATCAAGTACACTCTAAAAAGAAAATAGTTGAACCAACTTAATTGAATTAGGGCAACTGGTAACACACAATTGAATTAAGTTTATTGAAATAAAGAATGTAAGTTACACTTACACAATTGTTTTAAGTCAGATCAACTTAATAGTTTGTTTGTTTTCAAATCAAAAGTTTGCATTAATCCAATTTATAATTAAGGGACGACAACTTAAAATGTCAGTGTTTTCTGAATCAATATTTTTTTGTATGGAAACTTTCCATTTCCAAGTATATATAACCCAACTTTAAGTAAACTTAACCAGAGTATATAAAGCAAACAACACTTTTTAGTTAAGATGTGGATGGATGAGGATTAATGAAGAAAATGGTATAAACTTCACATGTGCAGAAAAAATGGCGGCTTCACAGGAAAATTCTAGCTGAAAAAGACATTGACGTACAACAAATAAATGTCCACGTCATGACGTTAGACAGGAAAACCTAATTGAATCGCTTTCATTTGCATAAGAAAAGCAAGTCAATGTCAGGTCAATGTAGTAAAGTACAATTTCAATTTGATGTACTCCACAAAAGTAGATTGCCATCGCTAAAGCAGAAAACTGAGTCAGACTTATTCAAAACAGTCCGTTACTTCAACTTTTCAAAAATATACTTTTTAGAGTGTAAGCACAACAAAGTGTATTGTAGAGATGACCCCTTTCCCACAATGACTTGCACTGGACTAAACGTTTGTTATGTTGCTATTTGCACCCTCAGTGAAGGGGATGTTTCATTCCATTACATCACTGTGCATTTTGTTTAAATAAAACATTTCTCTGTGAACTAACTGTTATTTCTTTGGTTATAACAAAACGGTTTGTGGAGCTCTTAAACCAGATCCCTAGTTCAACTCAGGAGACAATTTACAATAGAGGTGAATCATTCTATTGAACATTATATATTGTAACAAGTGTCTTGAAGTAAAAACTAAAGCTGTTCTCTATGTTTAGCAAATAGGGGACATAGTAAACGTATATGGAATGAAACACATCTGACCAATGAAATATAACATCCCCTTCACTCACGGTGCGAACAGCAACATAACAAACATTTAGTCTAGGTTCATCCCTTTTTTTCATTAACAGTATAATCCTGTACATTTTAGTGACAGTAAAATAGTGTTAATTTAACAGTATTAAAATGGCAACCCTGCTGTCAGTTGATTAATGTTTTTTTACAGGGAAATTTCTAACAGTGTACATTTGTTTACAAACACAAACGAAAGACATAATACTTTAGAAAATGTCTTAACTTTTGAGGAGAGGTTTGTGTGAGTTGGTACTAAATTACATACACGGCTGGGGCACAGGGACAGACAACTACAACATAGCAGCAGGAGCGGGGATCGCACGGGGAGGAATGTCAGCTAGACGGCAGGCTGAGGGCAGCAATAGAGAAGTACCGGAGGTCCGTGCGAGACTAGTTTGTTTGACATGTCGTGATTAATGTCCTCAGACCCCCGCTGTCTAAAATACAGTCTCCAGTTTAGCCTATTCCATCGCTACGGTAGTAGGCCTATATCGCTGAAGCTGTTTCTTCCATGGACCTATTATAAAAAATGTATTCCAGTTAATTCACTCTTTGGCTCTTCTTCTTCCTATCTGAGTAACTTTTTACTCTGAGCGGCGCTGCTGCCCACTAATGGTTGATTTGATTAATGTCCATTCCAACATAAAGGACGCATGGAAGTATGAGGGCAGTGACGGATATAACGTTGTAAACGTACGTCTCTATTTACGCACGGAATTGGAGCATAAATGAGCCTTCAAGGTACGAACACACTACACGCGTACCCACGTAAGCTTTACGCGGGTAACGCAGCTAAAATGTTTCTTGATCATTTTGTGTCAAAAATGGTTATACGCGCGTAACGTGCCTAGTCTCCCTCCCGATACTGTATTTCCCCTAATCAACCATGGCTGCGATCAGACCCGACACAACAGCGTGCATGGCCGCACAAAAACAACAACACGGCCAACAACTGTGCCAAAAGACAGACTGAACAGCACAAATAGCTTAGCATTAAAAAAGCATTGCATATTCACGGCAGCTACATAACAAACACAGTTACAGCAGCATCGGTGCACGGCGGCACAACATAAAGGCAAGTAGCCAACATTACCCTACCTGGCTGTGACAGGGGACCGTGGCTGGCGTAGATCAACACCGGTGCTTCGCTGTACTTGTTGTGAAAGTCCCCCGGACATAGCCGTCATGTTTGGGTTCATAATAAGAGGCGCTAGCCGCCCGCACACAACCGGGTGAGTTAACTAATGCTATATGGCGCTAACTTTGTTTATCGGCTAAAGCACAGCCGCACATATTCACTGAATTAACCAGGAAGTTCATTCTCCTGGTTTACTTTGCCCACGTCTTCTATTCCCGAGCTGCTGTCATACAGCACCGGGCGCCTGCAATACATTTTCCTCCTCTGTGTTTCTCAGCCTCTATACTGTTCTCCGACCGTGCCAATGTATGTGACGTCCAAGCCCAACGCTGATTGGCCAACGCGGTTAATCGTCACGCGTAGGAGCGTAAAAAGTAAAAAAAAAAAACTCCGCGCGTAGGGGCGTTAGGTGCGTATATACGCGGCTAACACGGCTAAAATGTTGCTTTAGCGCGAGCGACACATCTACGCGCCATGTACGCGTGTAAACCAATGGTTCCCTATGGAAAAATTGCCGATTTTATACGCGTCTGTACGCGTGTAACGCGTGTAGTGTGTTCGCACCTTTAAAATACTGCGACTTGCAGCATTTCTCTGTTTACATCTAATAAAGTAGAACAAAAACCAACTGGCCAACAAAACATTCTGTATGATAGCTTATACCTTATCATATGGTGACACAGCAGACGTTTATCATGCAAACATTAGGCAACAATTCAGTATCAGAATAAAAGCATGACAATAAAAAGTCATCAATAATATTGCCAGAAAAAGAAGAAAACAAAGTTTGGTCTTTTTATTAACAGGTTTTAAAGGTGCAATGTGCAGGGTTCTCAACTTTTGGACATTGTTTAGAGTGAGACAGAAGCGGATTTCCCCCCAAAAAATTGTGTTTATTTATTAATTTAAAGCATAATAATGGTTTTTAACACAAGTTCAGTTCAGTATAATTTCTTTGTTTTAGTTAAAATATAGCCTATTGTAGTAATTTTATGATGAAAGTATAACTGGATTAATACCAAATGCCAGACTAGTGAGATGGGTGTAGGCCTAGGGTAGTTGTTCGGGAGGGGGGGGGGGGGTTGTTGGGTTGGACGGGTGTTGGGGATCAATATTAAATCTTAAGACACAGTTCTATTTATAAAACTCTTTTATTTCAGTAAAACTCTTAGTTCAGTTCAGCAAATATGGATACTGGATATTACTGATGCTCGCTGTTGTAGCTTCGAGTGGCAGATTTTGAGGCCTTCAGGATAGGGGTTTCTGGCTCCCACTTGAAGCACTGTGGCTCCACACCAGCCATTTTGACCATCATAATGGACGACAATGTTCCTTCTAGGGCTAATCTGTTTCTGGTGCTGGTTTTGTTGAGACCAACCATGGAGAAGACTCTTTCGGCGTCCGCATTTGAATGTGGGAGCACCCAAACTGGTTCAAGCCAGTCACCTTTGAGAAAGAACAAGGAGCCGCTGTTACTTTTACGTATATCTGGCTTTGTATGTCTGTCAAATAGGGTATGTCCATAGCCCCTTTTACACAGCCAGTGAAAGCCGTGAAAATGCCGGAATTTCGGCCCTCCGCCCTGCTGTATAAATGCGACCGTTGCGCAAAGAAAGGTGCGAGAGATTGTTCTGGGAATTTTACTACCTCGGGGGCTAGTAAGATTCCCGACACAATCAGTTCCGCCTCTCTGTTTAAATGCTCCAGCTTGTTGTTGCGGAACAGGGGGGCGTTTGACGTTCCATAGCCTACGTTGATGTCCCGTAAAAATCACCAAATAAAAGGAACGGCGTATAATCTATCTGATCATAAGGTCCGTTGCTCAATCCAAACCCCCGCGCTTCATTTTGCAGAGTGTATGAGTCTATTTCTGCCCAGGAGAAGTTGTACAATGGGAAAGCTAGGCTAGGCTAAGCTAGGCTGCGATCGGATCGCCGCCAGGCCCGGTTCTAGAAAGTCAGACTTGGGTGGGCCTGTAGAAATTTTAGGTGGGCACACTTTACAGGGAGACTGAAGATGCGAGCGCGCGCAGAGCCCTTGTATGATCTCTGCGTCTGCTTTTTGGCACATTTACTGTGAATTGTGTAGAACACAGTATGCAAATAAACTTTGAGTGTTGCTGTGTGGGAGATTTGATTCTTGCATGTTTTTTTTCCAAAATGTTTATGAATAACATATAATATACATTATATACAACATAATGTATCTATTTTTCTTAATCGCAGTATGAACTGTAGGCAGCCTGAGCTGATTGAAGAGAAAGCTTTGGGACTGGGCAACCTGGATGGTGGTAGTCCAGAGCTATATACACACTACTTTCCACTATTGCCTCTGATGTCCAGCTGGGTGAAAATAGTAGCCAGCCGAGGTCACGACCCTGCTAGGGGCGTCCGGGGGTATGCCCCCCCGGGAGATTTTTTTTTACCTTTTTAAAGTGAAATGCATGAATCTGGTGCACTTTGAGAGGAAGATTAAGAGGCTAAATCTGAGGAATTTTGTGTGAACAAATAATTTGGAGACACTGGGTCTGGTGAATTAGAAGCTATTGAAGAAAGACACAGATTTTCCATAGAAATATACATTTGAAATAAAATATTATGCAGGGTCCTCTGGGATGGGTTTGGTGCTCTTTTTCTTTTACGGGACATATTTTTCTGTAATATAATGAATTAATTTAAATGCAGTGAGAGGAACGAAGCAGAATAACTCTGTTGTCCAGTTATATTTTTTTCCACAGATGAGGCTGAAATAGGCTATAGACTACAGTATACACAGTGCATGGGCAACTGAGGGCAGCCCCATTTTCAAATATTTTTAAATAAACTCAATACACACTGTGCATGCCATGGACTTGAACGTGACGTGATCAGTTAACCTCGGATTACCTCCCAGATGAACTGATTCAATTATTAAGATAATAACTATCTACCAAAACATTGTATTCCTTTTATTGTATGATAATTTACATTTACATAATATGATGTTGATATCAAACACACAAACTAAAAAAAAAACTAAATAAAAAAAAAAATTTGGGGGGCCCCCCTGGCAGTCGGGGTCCTTGGCAACCGCTCATTGCGCTTATGCCTCGGGCCGGCTCTGCTGACCAGTGACCACTATAAGCGGGTGGGTAACTTGGAGGCAGGCTGTCCTGCCCACCTAATAATACAATTAGAAGCAATGCATGGTAATGGTATATTCTTTAGTATTAATTAATTGTCTGAATTTTATTTGACATTTTCTTGGACAGCGAATGAACAGGGGCCGGTTTCTTAACGCTACGTCATTCGTAACCCCTACGTAGAGTTCCTACTTAACATTTCGCCTGTTTCCCGAAACGCTCTTTGCTACGAATGTCTTTCGTACATCACACGTTGGTAAGGTTGGTCTGGAGCGCCCGCAGAGCCTTCTTAACTCTACCGTAGGGATGTTTCAGCTCTCACGTGTGTCATTTAACTAATAAATCCGACTGTATTTCATATCAAACGGACTCAGCGATGACTGTATTTAATATCTAACTGTTAAAAACCATCCAACTGTATATAGTGTATCACGTATATTTAAAGTGGGCTATTTGATATTTTAGCAGAATACCATTCACTCTGATTCACAAAGTGTTCAAACTACATGAACAAGTACTTTTTAGTCATATAACTGACTTGCATTAACTGAATGGATGCGATGTCCGGATCGTTTTTATCAGTTTGATATTTAATACAGTCATCGCTGTGTCCCTTTGATATGAAATACAGTCAGATTTATAAGTTTAATAACACAAGTAAAAGTCCCTGCGATCGCTGTGGCATCGCCAGAGATACAGACCGATACATATCCTTCCATTAAAGCACCATGCGTAAAACGGACACAAGTGACATATCCCTGTTGCGCATGGAAGTGCCACACATTCATGAAGAAAATAATTGCTGGAAACAATCTTAATCTTAATCTCCTCCGCTGTTTCTATATTTTCTATATCTTTTTTAAAATCAGTATAGGCTATGGTAGTATGTTCGACCATGGTTAACACTAGAACCTCCCCACTGTGTTCCACACGGCTCGTCCGGCTCAGCTGACAGCAGCCGGGCAGGGTGCGTCGGATCCTCCGCCTCAAAACATGTAAACGTGTGAAAAAAATTATTAATAATCAATTAAAGCTTACCTTAAAATAAGTGTGCCATGTTACTGTTTATTGTATTTAGGATTTTAGCTCATTTGGACGCTGTTTTGGCCGTCTGTTTTTATTGATATAGGCTATATATTGGCGATATTATATCTACTTTCAGTTTCCTTACTGACCCACCACGAAACGTGATTAGTGTTCTTAAAGATACTTAGATTATAAAACAAGAGGTCCAAAACACAGATGATGATTAAACAAACTAATTTGTGACTTTATATTACACTAGAAATGCACGGGTAGATTTGACTACGCAGCATATGAGAACGCTGGCGCTTATAGTGTTAAATAAATGTTTCGGCCTAGAAGGATTTCTAGCTATCTTTTATTCGCAAAGACTGCAATACGTTTTATAATATAGCCTAGTGTTGTCATGCAGCTGCGCATGAAATGAGCAGGAAATGGATAATCAAACTCTGAGCAATCGATTTCAGCAGTGTACGAACGACGTAAGGAGGGTTTCTCCTAAGAGACCGTTCGGGAACCACGACTACAGAGGTAAACAACTTTGGTAAGTCATAACGTAGGAGTCTTCATAGCTCGCTAAGAGAGGACGTTATCGGGAAACCAGCCCCAGGTCCGTCCGATAGTGGGTCTGGACTTCCACCTAAATTTTTTTATTTTTTATTTTTTATCGGGTGGGCACAGCCCACATTTGGGTGGGCACGGCCCACCCTGGCCCCTGGCTACCGCCGGCCCTGATCGCCGCCACTATTATTATTCTAAATCATGAGCGTATATATACACACTTTATTTCTGCCTACAGTAACGTAACTTCAAACACTGTGTGTATGTGTATGTCTGATTGGCAGATATCTGCCCTCACAAAGAGACTTGCTCACAGCCAACCTGTCACACAAACACACACAGAGGTGAAGCGGATTGATTTTGTCAGTTTTGACATGTGTTTAACATTAATCACGGCGGCCTGATGTCCTGTAAAAATCACCAAATAAAAGGAACGGCGTATAATCTAGCTGGTCATAAGGTCCGTTGCTCAATCCAAACCCCCGGGCTTCATTTTGCAGAGTGTATGAGTCTATTTCTGCCCAGGAGAAGTTGTACAATGGGAAAGCTAGGCTAGGCTAAGCCAGGCTGCGATCGGATCGCCGCCGCTATTATTATCCTAAGTCTGAGCGTATATCCACACTTTATTTCTGTCTACAGTAATGTGACTTCACACACTGTGTGTATGTTTATGTCTGATTGGCAGATCTCTGCCCTCACAAAGAGACTCGCTCACAGCCAACCTGTCACACAAACACACAGACACAGAGGTGATTTTGTCAGTTTGGTTAACAGTCACAGTGATGTTGGACTCAGCGCGTAGCGAGATCAACCGGCACATCACGGGGACAGTAGCATACGGCCCTCTTACTGCAAGCTCCAGCACTTCTGCTCTCAATTCACCGGCCAGTGTTGTTGTTGTTGTAAAGCAGCTGACCAGCGCAGCGCTAAATGTTTACGTCACACCTCTTTCATTCCGGAACGCTGTGTAAAAGGAGCTACTGATGCGCCAGGAGGCCGGCGTTGCTTGGTTCTGTGTAAATAACACAGAAGCAAGCAAAGCCGGCATTTTGGAGCGATGTTGTTCCGTCAATATGCCGCAATCTCTGTGTAAAAGGGGCTAGTGTCTGGCAGACGTGTTTTACCTTGTTCTTGGTGCAGGCCATTCTTTCCCAAAACTCGTCTTTTACCTGGGTAAAAACAATGTGAAAAGAGCCAATTCAGACACCGTAGGGAAAGACAGATCTATACAGCTCAAGGCAAGATCATGAAAAGTCTTGCCTGTCAACAAAGTATTGGACATCCTCAATCTCACATTCAGTCCTCTGCTGCAAATCAACAAACTGTGCGTGTTTCAGAAGAACGTCCCGCAGGGGAAGGCGGGCAATGGCATACTCCACTGCCTCCACTGAGTGGGTCCTTGTAGGCAATCTCCATCACGTTCCGACCAAGCAGTGCAGCCGACTTCATGAACCTCGCACACAGTTTCATGAAGAATGTTTTCAACTGCAGAATTACATTTTATAAAAAAATACAAACATGTATTATTTGAAAACAAAACAGATACATGGATAGCTCAATAATTCAATATCACCTCTCTAAGGAGGTGGAAGATTGAAGACTTCTCTCTCTGAAGAAGGAGATTCAGCGTGGAAAACATGGGAAATATGGCTTGGAAGATGAGCAGATTCACTTCTGTCAAGGGGTTGGAGAATGCCTTGACCAGCCTTTTGAATCTAGGTTGTTTTTCATCTGTTAAAAACATTCATGCCAATTCATGTTTATTTTCTCTCATGAAAAGATTGTCCTTATATCACTGTAAAATGCAACCTACCCAAAGACTAGAAATAGCTGGCTAGGGGGCCATACTGCTTCAGTATGCGTGTAATGCATGACTCCAAACTTAACCAACGCACGGATACGTGCAGCAGCATTTCCATGTACTCGCTGCCATGGAGGTCACAGAATTCTGATTAAAAAAAGCATTTACATTATAGGTAACCAATTATGAATTCCAAATCTATATTTAACAGTGAGCAGGTTGCGTCACAAACCTGCTAAGTAACCTTTTCGGTTGGTGCTGCCCTTAAACCAGTACCCAATGTCCACTGCAAGATCCTCTGGGTCAAATCTGGATACCTGTGTTGCATCATATTCACTCAGAAAAGCACTTTAATTTGTCATGTAGTTCACTTTACATAGGCAATGAATAACTTTGAAACTTACCTCCAGAAAGCTCAGACCTGCCTTTTTAGCAGTGTTGTGCAGTATATGACAAGGGCATCCGTGTGTATATACGCTGCCATTTTCTTTCAGCATTCTAGCAGCAATGGAATTTCTTGCACCAGTGTTTACAGGTGCATTGTCAACCGACAAACCAACACAATTACTCCATGGTATGTGGTTTTCTCTCAAGGCACTATCAATTTTTGTATAGATCACTTCAGCTGTCCCACAGTTTCGCCCACTTGTGGGGCACATGTCAAGAAACCGATGGACAACTTTGGTGTCAAATATCCTTACTGTCAGAGGATTCATCTTCTCTAGTCCTGCAACAATAATGTACAATAATTTAACTAAAATTATCATACAGTATTTGATAATATTGCCAGTGTTTGTGACGTATAAAGGAAAGGAAACAAGCCTGCAAAACTGACCTGTATCATTTGAGCCATCTGTAATGAGAGTGAAGGGATTCTCTTTCATCTTCATCATTACACTGTTGGAAATGTCCATGTAAAAAAACATTAATCAACTGGCAGCAGGGTTGCCATTATATTACTGTTAAATTAACATTATTTTACTGTCACTAAAATTGACAGGATTATACTGTTAATGAAAAAAAGGGATGAACCTGGACTAAATGTTTGTTATGTTGCTGTTTGCACCATGAGCGAAGGGGATGTTATATTTCATTGGGAAGATGTGTTTCATCCCGATATAAGTTTATTTTGTCCCCTATTTGTTAAAATGCTAAACATAGAGAGCAGCTTCTGTTTGTGAGTTCAAGACACTTGTTACAATATATAAAGTTCAATGGAATGATTCTTTTATATTGTAAATTGTCTCCTGAGTTAAACTAGGGATCAGACTTAAGATGTCCACAAACCGTTTTGTTATAAAAAAAAACAACGGTTAGTTCACAAAGAGATGTTTTATTTAAACAAAATACATAGTTGAGGGTGCAAAAAGCAACATAACAAATGTTTAGTCCAGCGCAAGTCATTGTGGGAAAGGGGGTGTCTCTACAATACACTTTGTTGTGCTTACTTGATTTATCTAAGGCAATCCGTTTCCTTAATTCTACTGAGTATACACCACTCTTCAGTTAAAAGTAAGACCAACTTGGTTTAATTAAGTTAACTGCACTTTACGTTTTCCAAGTAAATATAACTCAACTTTAAGTAAACTTAACCAGAGGATATAAAGTAAACAACACTTTTTAGTTAAGATGTGGTTGGATGAGGATTAATGAAGAAAATTGTATAAGCTTCACATGTGCAGGCAGCTCACGTCAAGTTGTCCCTTCCAAGTTTGATGGTAAATTAACAGGAAAGTTCAGTATTTTTGAAAAACATTACCGTTCCGTAAAATAACAGCAAAGGCCTGTAATTTAATAGACTGCCTTTTATTTTAACAGTTAAATGCTGTTTTTATAAATAACAGGTTAATGCTGTTGAAATCCTGCTGTAAATGTACAGCAATTGTTTACAGTGTAGGTCATCTTTGAAGTGTGGCGCCACAGCTCTGTTGATAATGCACGTTGTCTTGGTGCTGGCACTCTTGAAGTTTTGAGCTGTGGGGGATCTTTAAAGCATTCTCTATACAGAGGACTAAAATGGTCAGCGACTGCAAAGGGGACATTGTGCTCCACCATTGCAACAGCCACCTTTACCTCCACTCTCCTTGTCTGCAACAGAATCAACACTTCCAATGTAATAAATCTGTAGTTTTTTTGACGCACATATCAAGAATCTGAAAGACATCCAATTCATCAAATATGGTCCCCGCCTTTTACTGTTGCCTACCTTGGTTTCTAGTACACTCATACCTCCAACAGAGCCTTTTGGAGAATAAAATTGAGCAACACTGGAATATCACTCTCTTGGCACCCATCCATGTAAGTAGGCCTACACAGCGTCAGCAAAACAATTAATTACTTACTTTGGGTGTTGACGTCGGGCCTCCGCAAATGTAAATTCCTTCGATGAGACGACCATCACTCGTTGAAAAAGCCGGTATATGATATGACAACAATACTATAGGGTCTTCTTCTCACCCCTTTTCGAACAGGTAAAGCAAGTGTAAGACAGTTTATTTTCATTTGTGGTTTTCATTGTGTGTAAATATTACTTTATTGTAACTGTCCACTTGTTTAATTTATTTTATTGTTTATTATTGCTTTTTTATTTTTTATTATTTACTTGTTCGAAATAAAAACATTTTCAATTCAATTCAATTCAATTCAATTCAATTCAATTCAATTCAATTCAATTCAATTCAATTCAATAGGGTGATACCCACCCCCAAATGCTTTGCTACTTTCTGATTGGTTGAACACCTGGTAGTTTGATTGACTGGTGTGTGGCTGCGTTGGACCCAAGAGCTCGTTGCAGAGAAAGGTTAACGGAACCGTATGGTGATGGTGGTGACGCTCAGGATTTATCGAAGCTATATATATAAAAAAAATTGTTTGGCAGAGTTATAATTTACGTGAGAAATGCAAGGTGTGGCGTGGAGCGTGTGAATTGCCTGAAATGCGTGTGTCTCACTCTCATTGCGTGAGTGTTAAGAACCCTGAGTGTGTAATATGAAATCATCACAACAGTTGGTCTCTATGGCTCCCTTTCAGAGAAGCAACAGTAATTCTTCAAGAACATTCCGGCTGGTAGTTCTGATGGACACAGTGTGGCCAGCTGTTCCATTCTGTGCTTCTGTAGAGCTGATGACATTCCAACTATGACGTGGTCCATGGTATGGAGAAATACAGAGATATAAGAGACCCTTTCTAAGGGGGAAAAACATTTCTAAAGAAAAAATTCAGCTATTATGCACTAAATTAAACGTACTTATGGATATTATAATTATTTTCTACCAAGTCTGCTATGAAAAAAATCCCACGATTCTACACACTGCAGGTTTAAGGTCACAGTGATGTTGGACTCACAACACAGAAGTTAATACACAAAGAAATGTAAAAAAATTAAAATAATATAAAATTAAATGCAATCACATGCACTAACAGAAACATCCAGGAGAAGAGTCATTATTAGCCAAACAAGTAAATCATAACCATTTAGGAAAAGTCAATAAAGGAATATCTTTTTTTTATTTTTAGGTTTAGAAAATGACTTCAATGTGTTCTGAAAAGACGTATTTATTCATTATTATTTATTTCAAATGAAAAATTACACAAACTTTTTGTCGTTGTCTACTGATTGGTTGAGTAGTTAAGTTAAGACCCATAGTTCTGATATTCAGAGGGTGAATGTTTTAATGTGGGCCAATTGTTTGAGGCAGGTGGACAGAGTGTAGTTGAAGATGTCAGAAATCAGCTACGGTGTTGGATTTTTTTTTTTTTTTTTTTTTTTTTAACCTTTATTTATACAGGTAAATCCCATTGAGTCCGAAGACTCTTTTGCAAGGGAGACCTGTTCCCATTTACACGTTACCATTCACACACACATTCATACACCGATAGCAGGCTAACTATCGACATTCACACGAGGCAAGGTGGGTGAAGTGTCTTGCCCAAGGACACAACAACTATGACACAGGTGGCAGGGCGGGGATCGAACCTCCAACCCTTTGATCATCGGCCGACCCGCTCTACCAACTGAGCCACAGTCGCCCCACAGTCGGATATACATGTGGAGTTTTTTTTCGGATGGGAGGAAGGAGTGTTGATGTCTATGGTGATAGCCAGATGCTCACAGGGCTCCAGATGTTTAGGCGCCTAAATATCTGGGGTGCCCGGGATACTTTCACTGGTCACACTAGTGCACCTGAAATGTATGACATCATGTTAAATGTATTATCTGCTGTAGTGCTGAACAATTAATCTAATCGGAATCGCGATATGAGCAGCCTAATAGGGGAGAACGGGGTAAGTAGGCACACTTTTTACTCTAGTGAGAATTGCTCATCACCTAAACATCTTTCAATAGTCATTCCTACATTAAATTGAAGCTTAAGGTGTTGGCTTGAAATGTGTACCCCTCACTTTTTCTATCTTATTGTAATAAAGAAAAAATTAATCATCAAAGACACCCTTACACATTGTGACAACTAACCCCATCAAGGGGTCGGTTGTCAAACACTATGGGGTTGTTTGTCACAATGTTATCTTAATGGGAATAATCTTAAAAAGAAGGCAAGCAAGTAGAACTAAATTTGATAGTTTAATTGCATTGTCAAGTTGACAAATAGGCCTACATAACTTACTGTAGCCTTGGCAGCTGGTCCAGTTTGGGATGCACTGGGTTGTTTTGATTTTGTTGCCCTTTTTTCTTTTGCATGCAAGCTGCCTTTTCCTGCTCTATTCTTTCCTTCTCTGGGGTGTCAGTGATGATACAGCTTGACAATTTATTTCGTTATTGGGTTCCTTTTCTGGCTGCAGCCTTGAGATAACATGTGACAACCAACCCCCCAAAAAATGTGACGACCAACCCCAACTTGAATTTCTTGCTAGCATCAAGGCCAACAACCATCTGACAACTAATTAGCTTGCTAACAACAATCTAAACTATAGTTTACCCTTCACACTTTGTATGAGTAACAAGTGTTTTGTTATAAACCCATTGTGTAAAAGCCTGGAAGAAAAATACTGAGGAGCTAAATATTTTGAATTTGACATGAAAAACACAAACAGTCGTCTCACCTCAAATTCAGCGGTCTAACTCCAAGGAAGACTATGTAGGTGACCTCTGATCCCAATTCTGGATATTTACATACCAAAATTTCACAGACAGCACCTTCTGGTTCCAAGATATAACGATTGTGACATCCAACCCATGTGACAAATTACCCCGTTCTCCCCTACTCACCAATGAGCCAGCCATCTTCCACAGAGCCTTCTTGGAGACACACACCAACAGAGCCGTTCTGCATGATAAATGAGTTGTGTGTTCCTCCAGGCCACCGCGCAGCAGCGTTTAACAAGGACATATTTGCATCACAAACTATTTGCACGTTGACAGAATGAAACCCCTTTCTTTAAACATAGTTACTTTCTTTGGTTGACGGTGCTTTTATGGCTATGTGGGTGCAATCTATGGCTCCAATTATGTTTGGGAATCCGGCGATTGCGTGAAAGCCCTGTTTGATTTCGGCTTATTGGGGATCTCTGTAAGGGAACTGGATGTAGTTCGGGGCCATATAAATAACTGCATCCAACACCGCCGGCATGGTTCTACTCATTGATGGCTGGGGAACGCTGGATATGTCTCCAACCTCACGATGAAATGTGCTGGTAGCTAATAGTCCCAGGGTGGACAGGAGTTGGATATGCACAGGGATTGCATTCATGCGTCTCGTTTCTCGAGCCAACATTGGTCCTAAATTACGACACAAATCCAGCAGTACATTCTTTAGGAAGCAGTACCTACTAAGAAGCCACTCTGTGCTCTTGCAAAGCAGATCAGCGCGATCTTTGAAAATGTGCTCCCTGCGGAGCGTATGGTTTGCCAGGTCTTCCAATAACACAAGATAAACCATTGCACTAGATTTCTAAAATTTCTCACAGCTGTCTTTATAGGGTTTGACACCAATTAGGTAATTTGTCTGTTTAAAATGAGACAATGGAGTAATTGAATGTTTTATAATTAAAGGGAACAGGGGACATATGTGGATGTTGATTGCTTAAAGGGGACGTATTATGCCAAATCTCAGTTTTAAAGGTGTATTTCCAAGGTCTACCAGAAGAGGTTTTCATGGTTTATTGTTAAAAAAAACATTAGTTCTCTACCATTGCCCATTTCTTCATCGGCTTTTCAAGCCTTCTCTGCTCTCTAACTCAAAAGGTTGCATTTGACATCTACCCCCCCTTCGCAAAAATTCTAGTATGCTCTGACTGGTCAGATCTACATGGGCGTGCATGCACTGCCCTGCTCATTTACTCTATACCTACCTACATGGGCATGGCACACGCCCAGCTGTCAGTTTTGTTTACTTTTGGCCAATGGAGATCGATGTAAACATGTTTAGCTTCATTTCTACAGCAAATATCGGCACACTTACCACTTCTAAACTAAAAGCTTTACAACTGAACCTGGTCAGGCAGGAGTCTGAGCTGCAAACTGTGAAAATTGCATCAAGATTTCTGGTTTCCCTGACATTATCCTCAGGTAAATATGTCACTGTCAGTAACAGAATATGAGCTAAGTATTTATGCATAAACTCTCTAAACTTGTAACATACAACGTTTTATGTATGTCTCTACAGGTTAAACTGGGGAATGATCTACAACCCGGTGGAGTGAAAAAGCTTTGGTTGTGAAGCCATGCTGAGGTAACATGTAAACATGTACAGTAACGAGGCAGGAAAGGAATGTATCAGGCCAAGATTCACTGGAAAGGCATTATCTTTTGTAAAAAAAAAAAGTATAGAAAAAATTACAGTCAGAGCTGCAAATTATCTGACACCCTTTCAATTTCTAATAGATAATGTATCATTTGTATTTTGATCACTCATTTATAATAAAGTTTTACTGTTGTATGTATTGTGTTGAATCCGTGTACCTTCCGTTCAATCCATATCCGTTTGGAAATCAAAACACGAAAAACGAAAAGTGACCTGTTTTTTTGATAATCATCCTCTCATCTACATCATATATTATACTAAAACACGTTTTTATCCATTTTTAATCACAATTCATGACCAGGATATCAAATATGAGAATAATGGCCTAAATGTCGTTTTTGAAAAATACATGTTTTAATTTAGTGAAAGAAGTGCGTGCGCACGCGTGTGTGTGCGCGCCCAGAGGCGAACTTAACCATTGCGCAAAGGTAGGCCTTGGGTCTCATAATCATCTGATAAATGTTTGTTTTACTCTTCATTCATTAATCACCGATTACGTGCGGACGTCAGCATCGCACTGGGAACTGAAGGACGCATCCTACATTATTGATAATGTTATTGATACTCGTGATCAGCTGAGGCATAAGCCCCAGTGCAGACAGCTGCATATGAAAGCATTTTTATTGGTTAGGTCCACGAGTGAAAATTGCGTCTGAGGCGATCGTCGTCTCTGTCTCTCTTTTTTCCCTGTCTTCACTTCACTTGTCGAGTCAAAGTGGGAAATCGCCCAGTTTAAGGGCGCGCGAGCGCGTCTGTGTGTGTCTGTGTCGAGGAAAGAAGAAACTTGTCTAGGCTATATTTTGTCCACGTTTAGGCTATAGGCTATCTGAATTGAGCTTTTTGTAAAATAAGGCTCTTGATGGCAGCCAGCCAAAATGTGTTTCCCCTCTCAATAAAGATTAAACATTTGGTGGTTTGTCCCGTTTTGATCTGGATCAACAGCTGTATGTCTGTCGCTGTTTAGATCATGCCTCGTTTCCTCTGAGCAGCACAGTTCGGTTCGGCACGGTTCGGCAGGGTTACCCTACTAGATCTGCCATGCGTTTCCACTACCGACAAGAGGCTTTAGCCTACACTGTAAGAAATTTCCCTGGAAAAATACATTAATCAACTGGCAGCAGGGTTGCCATTTTAATACTGTTAAATTAACATTATTTTAATGTCACTAAAATTGACAGGATTATACTGTTAATGAAAAAAAGGGATGAACCTGGACTAAATGTTTGTTATGTTGCTGTTTGCACCGTGAGCGAAGGTGATGTTGTATTTCATTGGGCAGATGTGTTTCATTCCATATGTAAGTTTACTATGTTCCCTATTTGTTCAAATGCTAAACACAGAGATCAGCTTCTGTTTGTTACTTCAAGACACTTGTCACAATATATCAAGTTCAATGGAATGATTCATTTCTATTGTAAATTGTCTCCTGAGTTAAACTAGGGATCTTGCTTAAGATTTCCACAAACCGTTTGTTATAACCAAAAATAACGGTTAGTTCACACAGAAATGTTTTAGTTAAACAAAATGCATAGTGTGGTAATGGAATGAAACATCCCCTTTACTGAGGGTGCAAATAGCAACATACCAAACGTTTAGTCCAGTGCAAGTCATTGTGGGAAAGGGGGCGTCTCTACAATACACTTTGTTGTGCTTACTTGATTTATCAAAGGCAATCCGTTTCCTTCATTCTACTGAGTAAACATAACTTCAGACTAACTTGGTTTAATTATGTTAACTGCACTTTCCATTTCCAAGTAAATATAACTCAACTTTAAGTAAACTCAACCAGAGGATATAAAGTAAACAACACTTATTAGTTAAGATGTGGATGGATTAGGATTAATGAAGAACATTGTAAAAGCTTCACATGTGCAGGCAGCTCACGTCAAGTTGTCCCTTCCAAGTTTGATGGTAAATTAACAGCAAAGTTCAGTATTTTTGAAAAACATTACCGTTCCGTAACATAACAGCAAAGGACTGTCATTTAACAAACCACCTTTTATATTAACAGTTAAATGCTGTTTTTATAAATAACAGGTTAATGCTGTTGAAATCCTGCTGTAAATTTACAGCAATTGTTTACAGTGTACTTAAAAGACGGAGATAGCCACGGTCAGAAAACAGTCTATGGGTCAGAGCCATCACGGCGATGGACGTGCATAGCTCGTGGCATTGTGGCAGCGGGACACAGTTTAACCCGCTGATTAATATAAATTATATTAACTTCATAAACTTCAAAAATGAAAATGCAAATTTCTTACATTTTCTGTTTGTCTCCTTTCCTATTTTCTTATGTAAAGGGCGACATGGAAAATAAAAAATAAGAAATGGCAATCAATTCACGACCAAAACCATCCTTAAAAATAAAGCAGTTTATTCATATTCAGTGAAATGGAAATATAAAGTGTACATAATTCAAACGGAAGCAAAGCCATAACTTGTATGTAACTGTCCAGTTGTTGCTGGTGGGCCCTGAAAGAGACCACCTGTCCCACCCAGTGAACAGTCCTCTGATGGAACAGATAGTGTGACGGTCCTTGTGGGTCAACGCTCCGTCAGGTCACTCGGATAGCTGTAAAACATGGCACAATCAATGTTACATCAGCCTAGCCTTGCTACAAACTAATGAAAATATATTTTTCTTCCATTATTAAATAAGATAGGCTATTACTAATAGATTCAGTATAGCCCTTGCTCAAGAAGCAACGAGTTCTGAGTGATACTGTGTGCTTTTTGAAATATAATGGACAGGAAACAAACAGCAGCAGCGGCAACTTACAGTATTCCTGTCTGTTATAGTGTACATTACACTGGAGATGTAATAGGCCTACTGCTGTGTACCATGACTGCTTAAATAACTACACACTGTCAACAACAAACAAATACTCTTCAGTTTACAACACACCATACAGTTTCACCGTCTGTTTTTCACACAGGGGCTGTCACGACAGACTCACAGATCTAACCGTTAGCATAAAGCTAACGGTTAAGCTAGCGGACGCTAACGCTAACTACTTAACCCAGCAGCATTATCTCATTTCAGTCGGCGTTGGTTATTATAGGAGGGATCAATTAAAGCACATTACACACATTGAACTCATAAACGGACAGATTTGTTTTTTTAGGACTACTTACATTTCCAGAGGAGAGATGGTGTCTCTCAGTCTTCAAGGCACACAGTCTCCTCCACACTCCAGTATAACGGCAGATCACACTAACAGATTGCCAACCTTTGCTGGGCATAGCCAAACAAAATGAAGTAAATCCATTCAGCCCTGGTCTGCTTCGAGGCTGGGGTGTGATGGTAGCTTGAGGATGAGCTAACACTGCAGCTTGCTTCTACTCTGTTGTTGCATTAGCAGTGGAGGCTCAGCTGTGTGTGGTTACCAACGGGGGCGTCGCCGAGTTTCTGGCGAGCTTTCCAGTGGGAGTATAATATTATAATGAAAACCGACTGATTTCGTCATCAGCCGGTATATTTTGGAACAGACCATCAAATCCCCCCTTTTTCGAAATAAGTGTCCCAGAAGAAACTGACATATTTGTCTTTTTAAAGCTTGTGTGTGCTGGTAGGGACCCCAATAACCTAAAAAGTGTGCCCAAACTCCGGAAATGTTTTGTTTTTCATAATATGTCCCCTTTAATGCAGACGTTGACACTCTTAAATGCTTTGCTTTGCGCTTGTAATATCGCTATTCTACCTCTAGATTCGGTTCATAATCATAGCCAGAGCTGTGCTTAAATTTACACACATTCTTAAGTATAAGTACATTTTTGTAAATTCCATACTTTGCCTGGCAATGTTCTTATTTGTGTTTAGTACGGTTGATAAATGAGGCCCCAGGTCTTCTTTTCATTTGTTGTAAAATCCCAACGATTCCCATCACTGCTGCCGACCCTGACTGCACATCTCTGCCTCACTAGTGTTGTTTTTGTCAACGAAATGTATGACAAAATATCGTCGTCAATGAACCTTTATCACGTGACAGAAACAAGACGAGACGCAACGTAAATTGTGGTCATGTGACGAAGACTATAATCATATATATAATGCTTTATTGTTGACAAATAAAAACGGGACTAAATGTAGTTTACAAAAACGAAAACTCTGCTAAAATATCTTTTCATGTTCATTGACAAAAACGAGAGGACACGAAATGTTATAAGGCTATTTTGTCTCGCCATTATTATTATTTTGGAATATTTCTGTTTCCTGAGTCTCAGGGCTGCAAACAGGCTACGGCTTCAGATTAAAAGCATTTCACTGGTTTAACATGAGCATTTAACTAGACAAATGTGAGTTGGCTTTTATTTTGAAATAGCAGAAAGTTAGCAGGTGACGTTACTTCCTCAATGGCAATATAGAAGCTAACAAAGCATTATCCCCCAAAATCAATAACACGGAGAAAATGACTGCTGAACATTTACATTGCGGGCTGCAGCCTGAAGTTGGGCTAACTGTCAATATGCGGCCAAACGTACTCACGTCGTCTTGACTGGATTCCTGTCGGACATTAACCATGACTCCTGTGTTCCCTGCTCTCCTGATACATGCAAAGTCATGTTGAAAAAGTATTCCATTGTTTTCTGAACGAGTAGTAGCCCTGTTAGTGGACGTCTATCCATCAAAACTATGACGTAGGTCCTTGGCAACGGTCATTATACCCTTGACAGCGGTCTGTCTTGCTGGAAATAACAGACCTGTAGAATGCCGTGATTTACATAGGATTTTCAAAGTGCCATGTATTAAGTTCTGTCAACGAATTCCACTGTATGCCGTCTGTGCTACCAATCGCATGGTTCAAACCATTTGTGTTATATCTTGTAATACAAAATCTGACTTCAGTTTACAAGCAATACAAGCCATACACAATCATTTTATTTGCACTTTGTTATTATGTTATTGTAGCTCTAGCATTCAAGCACCTCGTTTCTCTTAATTAAACTTGAATGTAATGTCAATTTTTTGCTGGCATTGTCATTTGAAGCTATTTTATTTAGGCCTATTTATTTTATATAAATGTACGTCATTAGACAGGAGATTTTGAAACACAAAGAGAAGCTGTCCGAGCTCCACCAGACTGTTGTTCAGGTTGAGGAATCCGGCATTCTTTCATGTTTGTTAGCTCAAATAAATATGATGTAAATTAAATCAGAGTGTCTTCTGTGTCTGGAATTGCATGTATTCTTGAGTCTATAAGGTAAAAATAATATAATAAGATAAGATAACCTTGTTTGACTTGTGAAATGGGGGACTTAAAGAACATTTTGATTTTGTCTGTACTATACTAGGTAATTGTACTATATTAACTGAGTATAATTGCATTACTAAAAAGACTTAAATACAAATGTCATTGACTAAGACTAGACTTAAATGTCATCAGCTTTTGTTGACTAAGACTAGACGCAAATAGTCCCAGATAATTCTGACTAAGAGAAGACTAAAATGCTCAGACTTGACTACACTAAAAAGAGTTTAAATGTGACTAAGACTAATAAAAACTAAAATGACAATTTGACACAAAGACTTAAAACAGGCCCCCAAAAACAACACTATGCCTCACTCATACTCTGTCTTTGTATTTCTGTCTGTCTGTCTGTCTGCTACAGAAACAAAAAGGAACAAAGAAAGCTAAACCTCATCCCTGTCAACAGTGTAAGAAGGAGTTCATCTCGAAGTCAGCCTTAATGATTCATCAGAGAATCCACACCGGAGAGAAGCTGTACAGCTGTGACCAATGTGGTAACACATTCACTCAAGCAGGATCCCTCAAAAGCCACCAACGTATTCACACTGGAGAGAAGCCTTACAGCTGTGAGGACTGTGGGAAAACCTTCACTCACTCAGGACACCTCAAACGCCACCAACGTATTCAAACTGGAGAGAAGCCGTACAGCTGTGACCAATGTGGGGAAACCTTCTTTCAATCAGGGAACCTCAAACGCCACCAACTTATTCACACTGGAGAGAAGCCGTACAGCTGTGATCAATGTGGAGAAACCTTCACTGAATCAGGATCCCTCAAACACCACCAACGTATTCACACTGGAGAGAAGCCGTACAGCTGTGACCAATGTGGTAAAGCTTTCTCTCGTTTATCTCACCTGCAGTCCCACAGCCGTATTCACACTGGAGAGAAGCCATACAGCTGTGAGGACTGTGGCCAGAGATTCACCCATCGAGGTTCTTACAATAAACACAGGAACATCCACACAAAGGAAAAAATCTACCCTTGTCAGCATTGTGGGAAAGTCTTCAGTTCCTACAGCTCATCCTGGGCTCATGAGCGTATCCACACTGGAGTCAAACCACACCAATGTCAACATTGTGACAAACGGTTCTACTCATGGTCTGAACTCTCACAGCATCAGCGAATCCACACAGGACACAAACCGTACTGGTGCGTCAAATGTATGAAAAGATTCACCACAAACTCTCATCTAAAGAAACACAAGTGTGTTTAAACCTGGACCGATCAGACCATGATGAGTGAACTCTGTGCATTTCAATTTATTTAAAGAGCACCTATCATACTTTCTCTTCTTTTCTGACCTCTAAATGCTGTTATACTGCTATACAGTCATGCTACATGGTACCAAAGTGTCAGATAATGACATACATGCATTTTAGAGAAATTCCCTGCTTACTGTCTGGGGTGGCTGCAGGTGGCTGTGCACAGCCTCAACACTCCAATGCCATTTGCAGCTGTCATGTGCCTAGGTTCCAGAATTGATCTACGTAGATAAAGCGGATTTCCCATGTATGGTCAGGCTGCTGCACGCTCAGACATGTCCCTGTTCCCCCCTCCCCGCCTGTTCAAATCTGCCTGCACACACACTGCAGTCCGCTCAGTGTAACGTGAAACTAGCCTGTTGCTATGCAGTTAACAGCCTTCTCTGATTGGCCAGGTTCAAACACAGTGCAGAGGGAGAGAGCGTTTTTGCTGAGAGACTTAACTGCAGTACCAAAGTTAGACTGAAAAATAGCATAATAGGACCCCATTAAAGAGCACTTATTTTGCTTTTTAGACTTTTATGACATATAAACATTGTTATAATGATTTATAGTCATGTTTAACCATACTAAAGTGTCAAATAATGACGTACATGAATTTAGACGTACTCCCAGCTGACTGGCTGGGGTGGCTGTGCAGAGCACTGGGGACACTAGGGACGCCGGTCACGATTCAAATTTCCGGGATTTATCTACATAGATCAATCCGGATTTTCCATGTATGGTAATGCTGCAACGTGCTCAGGCACGCTCCTGGCTACATGCACCGGCAAAAGGAGGAGCTGGAGCTCCACTGCCTGTCACAGGTCTTCCGGAAGGTAACCAATCACAACGGAGTGGGGTTGGCAGGAGGGGGACGAGGGGGCGGAGAAGGACGAAGCCAAATGTAGGCAGAGAATGCTGAAAGCGCCAAGATGAGAGGAAGAGCTTCCCGAAAATCTACATTGTTTTTTGTGCTGTGATTCATGTCAGGTTGCTCTATAGGAGTTATTAATAAGAAATGAAGACCAGAAAAGTAGTCCAATAGGAGATCTTTCAAAACTCACTGAAGAAACATGGAAGCACATCTGATTTGTGAATTTCTGAAAAATAAAACTTACTTAGATTTTTTATATTCACTCACACTCTCTTAATAACAGGTTACGCAAAAAAAAATACAAAGCCTTCCACAATATTCAGTGTCTAGCATACAGTTCGCCAATTGTTCCACAGTCTGGAAAAAAATCTGACAGAACTGCGAACGGGGTTAGTCAATACTGCAATTATTTAATGTTATTTCCATATCCTCTCACTGCTGAAGGTTTTGAGTTTTTTTGGCATTTTCTTAAAGGTCACATATTATGCTAAATGCACTTTTTAAATGTGTTCTAACATATCCATGGGTCCACGGTGTGCCTAGAGACTGCCAAAATATTTTGAAAAATAACAATCTCTCCTTTTCTCACTCTCCCCCTTTCTGAAACCCCCACCCCTCCCCCCCAATATACTCCAGTCAGAATTTTCCCCTTTTCTGACCTCACAAACTGGAAAGCCAGAAGCTTCCACTGTGCAGCCCACACCCCTATTCAGGGCTGTACAGTGCGACAGTTTTGATCGCATTTGCTACTGAAATTGATCACGTGCGATGATGAATACAAGTACACTCGCACGAGTGCTAATGAGCAGATGCTGTCTGTTTGAGACACAGAGGAGTGCTGCACAACACTGCTTAGAGGGCTCTACATTAACACTCTCCAAATTCGGGTAAATGTAGTCTTAGGCAAGTAAGTTATTGAGTCCACCCTCCACTTTGGCTGGTGAAAGATGTGTGCTCGGGACCTAGCGTCTACACTTCACCAACGGTAATAACCGGAAAGAGACGGCACGCAGTTAAGTTAGCGCGTGTGCAAACAAAACATTTCCTGTGCGCCTTCACATTAAAAGCATGTTACTAGCCAAACGTGAGTTGACTTTTTTGAAGCCGGTAAGAACAGGAAGTTCGTGCTTCACAGCCCTGCAGTGCGCTAGCTTGAAAATCAACTGCTTCAGCTGCAGAGAGCAGTCAACAACAGTAGTCTATTTAAACAAAGTTTGAAATAACTGATAAGCCACTGAAGAACTACTCCCAACACATTCACAACAACCTATTTAACTTATCCTAAATTGTACCAATATCTATACTTATTTATTTAATAGGCTATATGTTTTAAAGTTAGGTTTTAATTAACAGAAGGACATTTACCAAAAATGTTTATTATTATGAATATAATAATGATATGTATATACAAAAAATATATAGATATTAATTTTATGGGGAGAAATATTTCTGAATCAGCAAAAAATTGCAATTGGCAGGCAGGTTAGATTATTTTGTCTAAATTACAATCAGTGCACCCCTATTAATTTTTCTACAATTATTACTGCACACACTAGGATATGACATTAATTGAGAGTTTCAAATGAGACCAAGATGACAGGCTAAAAGGTAATTAGAGCGAAATGCATGGGTTAAGGTTATGCAAGTTTTCGATCATACTTTGTGTGCTACTGAATTTATTTTTGTGCTACTGATTTTTTTTGCTTGCTAGCACCAGTGCTACCACCTAAAAAAATAAGCGTACAGCCCTGCCCCTATTTCTTATTGGTCCACGGCCCTGACAGACAGAGGGCGAGGCGTATCTGGCTTCGCTTCCGGACAGGGGGCGGGGGGAGCTCAAAGATTGTATATTTACGAGGGGAGCTGCAGCTCTTTTTAAAAAATAGGCCATTGTGAGATTAGCTGAACATCAGCATAGTACAATAAATTATCTGAAAGTTTTTTTCAGCAAACAATTAAAGAAAAACGTATTAGGGACCACTAAGACCATATAATATGTTGTATAATAGTACCGAAAAGTGTATAATATGGGAGCTTTAAAGATTGGACTGAATAGAATACATTTCAGCCTTGTTTCTGTAGATCAGATAAAACAGACACGCATCTGTATTTCACATGCATTTTATTATCAGAGTTATTAAGGCATCAACAAATAATGAGTTTTTTCTGTTTGTCATAAAACAAAACGTGGCCGAGAGAATATGTTATTTTTGTCTCAGCATATGGTGTGTGAATATATAATATCATGTAATAAATGCAGAGCCCTGTTTTCGTGTGAAATTCCACCTATCAATGAAACTAAAAAGATTCTGTTGTAGACCCTCATTCATCAGAGTAAACCCATTTCCGAGAGTTTATCTGATCCCATCAGAATAATTCTTTTACATTTTGTTGAGGTCTGTCTTGTCAAATGTTACAATAGTTATGTATTCTTTGAAATATTTAAACCGCTATGCATGCAGTTGTCTTTTTATTGTTTGAAACCATTTATTTTCTTTTTTGTTATTTTGAAACAATTTAAAGTTTTTTTTGTTGGTTTCAATATACCTGCAAACTCGTCGCTTTTCGGCGAAAATCGCCGTTTAGAATCAAAATATATGACCCACGTGAATCGTATAGATCCGAAGAGTTTTTGTTTTTGGGAGGGGGGGGGGGATAGCGGCAGCTGCCAGAGAAGTCAGCCAGCGCTTCCCAGACTGGACTGTGTGGGCGAGTTACCGTAGTGTGAGACAAGGGAATATCGTTATCTTGGCAATAAAACATCTTTGGTAGACGTCATGAGTATTGTCCAATCAGCGTTAAGATCGGGCACAGTAAAGCATCACTGCTGCCGCTGTGTGTTCAGACTTTAGAATTGGCTAAAAGTCTCAATCAAAGCCCTTTTGATAATAAAAAATTAGAGGCTTTGATTAAACACTGTCAATGCTGCAGAGGTTAATGTAACAGCCTACTGAAACAGAAACTATACGGAGGGACGCAGCTCACTGTACAGTCCCTTTATTTAGTCGCGCTGTCAGTTTGCCGACATGGCTCTCTGTTAGACTCGAGACATAGAAAAAGATCGCGGAAGCCGTTCCCGTAGACAAAGTTAACGGGCCGACTGATTTCATCCATCAAACCACAGAGTTTTTTCTGAGCGGCGTCTCACTCGCTCACTGGGTCTCCCGGGTCACAGCGATCGACTCGCTGCTTTGCTGGGGCGGAGACTTTGTGTGAATTTAACATCACGGTCGTAGACGAATGTTATAACTTTATGCTGTATAGTTTGCACTGCACTGTTGACCCACACGGGACTCTTAAGTGAAGCTGACAGTTTAATGAGCGCACATTGCAGAAATGAAGTGTCTGCAGTGCGCTCACAATCAGAGCCGACCGACAGCCCCCCCCCCCCCCCCCCCCCAATTTATTTTTATTTTTATTTTTTAGTTTGTGTGTTTGATATTAACATCATATTATTATATCATACAAAAAAATGAATACAATGTTTTGATCTAGATTGCCTAGTTAATAGCCCAATAATTTAATCAGTTCATCTGGGAGGTAATCCAAGTTTAACTGATCACGTCACGTTCACGTCCAGTGTGTATTGAGTTTATTTAAAAACATTTGGAAATGGGGCTCAGATGCCCATGCGTATAAGCTATTTCAGCCTCATCTGTGGAAAAAAAGATAGCTGGACAACAGAGTTCTTCTGCTTCATTCCTCTCACTGCATTTAAATGTATTCATTATATTACAGAGAAATATGTCCCATAAAAGAAAAAGAGTACCAAGCCCAACCCAGAGGACCCTGCATAATATTTTATTTTAAATGAACATTTTAATGGAAAATCCAAGAAGCTTCTAATTCATCCGACCCAGTGTCTCCAAATTATTTGTTCACACAAAATTCCTCAGATTTAATTTCCCTCTCAAAGTGCACCAGATTCATGCATTTCACTTTAAAAAGTTTAAAAAAAATCTCCCGGGGGGACATACCCCCGGACCCCTCTAGGAGGGTCAGGATCTCAGCTGGCTATTATTTTCACCCAGCTGGACATTGGAGGCAATAGTGGAGAACTCTGGTTGTGTGAATGATATTTAACAATAGCCAATCGTTTTGACAGCGAAAAACACCCAACCCCCCTAGAAGGGACGGGTGTTTGTCACCTTTTTCACCTCCTATGAGTTTGCAGGTCTGCAATAACACATATGTTCATTCTAATAAACTGGTGTACTTACAAAATGAATTTGCTGTTGAAAATGTGTGTGGAAGCTGAAAAGCTGACGCTTAACTGGATAGCTGAATGAGAAAGAACTTTCTGAAAAAAATCCTATAAGCTGCGAACACACCACACTGGCCCCCTGCGGCGGTTGGCCGCGTGAACGCAAGTTGCTCGTCGCTTGATCATATTGGGCCGTTTCTGAGATCAGACCCGTCACACTTATGGTGCAACAACAACAACAACATGGTCCAGCTGTGCCAAAAAATACAGATGTAGGTATATAGGCCTACACTGTGTAACCAGCGGCAGTCATGTCACAAATAGCATTAAAACAGCATGAAGACGCACCCCGATCGCAAATACACACACATTAACAGCAATTCAGCAACATACTAAACACTTTAACAACAGCAGTGTGTGCTCAGCGGCAAAAATAAAGGCAGACATCAGCCTACCTGAAAGTGAAAGTGCGCGGTCTGGCGGAGGACAACACCGGTGCTTCGCTGTACTATATTGGAATTCCACACGGACACTGCCGTCAAGTTTGGGACTTCACTATGCTAACCGGCGCTACCTTGGCTAAAGTACAACCAACAGCTAAACAGATGCAAAATACACATAGCCACGCGCTAGTACATTGACTTTGTATGTAATCTCGCCGCGCGGCCAGTGCGGTGTGTTCTCAGCTTTATTGGCTTGGAGCTAAACCATATTGCTAGCTTGCATTCATATGAATCAGCTGAGGGAGTATGAAAAGGAGTGAATAGTTAAATTGTCATACTGTAAGAATCATGTTGAATATTAAGAAATGTTAGTGATTTTTCTAGTGGAAATATCTATCTATAAAACAAGAAACGTCTGTCTGTCTATCTCTCTCACTGTTAGTCAGATCAGCCTGAGCTTCCGGATATTGCTTGTGCACGGCACAAAGGTGTGCATCCTTGATTAATTATGAACACTGTAAGAAATTCCCCTGGAAAAAAACATTAATCAACTGGCAGCAGGGTTGACAGGATTATACTGTTATTGATTAAAAAGGGATGCACCAGGGGCCTATTGCATAAAACTAGGATAAGGGATTAACCTAGGATATTTCGGTTATCCTGGCTTGCGTTAGCCATGATCCGGTTGCATAAAAGCGGAGGGACAGAAGTTACCATGGAGATTTATCCTTTACGTTTAGCCTGGTCCCGACCAGGCTAAACGTAAAGGATAAACTTATTCTGTTGCCTGATTGGCTCAGTCAGCTGTCACTCCGATCTGAAATCAAGGTGTTTAACAGTTATTCCATGATCTTCTGTGTATTGCTTTATTAGCCTGTTTTAAGGTACCACATAAAAGACTGCATTGTCATTTAGTTAAATAGTTATTTTTTATTTATTTAACCTGAACCATTTATAATTAACTTAATTATAATTAGATTAAGATGCAATGATATAAATTATAATAATTGATGTTCAATATTGCAGGCTATATTTATACAATTGATTATCGATGGCAGATGACGTTGCAAGCGTGGGTCAAATAAATTCACTTTGTACTTATAACTATATCGAGGTGCATCTGAAACAAAATTCAATATCAATGAAAAATTCCTTTTTTCTGTAATCGAATTCAAAAGTGAAACTTGAATATATTCTAGAAATAATTAATTACACATGGAGTGAAATTAATCTAGAATAAACATACTTTTCAGAAGGTCGACATTTCTGTATTATAAATAATTTTTCTGATTGGTTGTATGTAACATTCTAATATTTTGAGATACTGGATTTTTTATTCCATGATCAATCAATCATCCAAAAAAAAGGCCTGACATATTTCACTTTGTGTAATGAATCTATGAAAGTTTCACTTTTTGAATGGACTTTCCATGATATTCAATTTTTTAGACGCACCTGCAGACTGCTCACTGTCAACTATTTTATCATAAAACAATGCAGGGAGATCAAGAACAGTTGGCAGAGAATACATTTCCTGTATGAAAAGAACTGCCCCCTCACTTACGGTATAAACTAGCAAGGCATTGTGGGAAAATGGGCCGTCTTTTCCATTTTTCCATCAGTAAATCTGTGTTCGATCTTTGGGTCTACTTCTGAAAGCTGTGGGCTGGCACTTAACAGAATTACTTACACCTGGCTTGACAAAGCGGCCCCTTTACATCCTGGATTGGCGTTTATGCAACTGACTAATCCAAAGTGCCCAGGCTAGACTTTGTCAAGGCTGGCTTTATCAATCATCCTGGATGTCTTTATTCCACTTTTATGCAATAGGCCCCTGGGGCCTATTGCATAAAACTAGGATAAGGGATTAACCTAGGATATTTCGGTTATCCTGGCTTGCGTTAGCCATGATCTGGTTGCATAAAAGTGGAGGGACATAAGTTACCATGGAGATTTATCCTTTACGTTTAGCCTGGTCGGGACCAGGCTAAACGTAAAGGATAAACTTATTCTGTTGCCTGATTGGCTCTGTAGTGGAAACATAAAGGTGTTGACCGTGGCCGAGTGGGCCAATTGTTCCACTACATTTGATATTACTTGAGGGAGAAGGAGACATCTCAACAGGCTTCAGATAGACACGGAGGAGTAGGAGATCGGTCTAACAGGATTCTTTATTCAAAGGTTTACATCAATTAACAAGCTAGTAGACAGCTTCTACTTATTCAACACAAATGTACTTATTCATTACAGTAGTTCAGATCTTATCTCACCCTATCCTAGGTATCTAGCCTCAACTTTGGGGGTAGGGGAAATCCCAACAGCAGTTTTCTTCCTCGGGCGTAAAGGCGCCCCCCGGGCGCAAAGGCCCCAATTCTAGTGAAGGCCTCGGCTTTATACTATCTGTGTGTCTCTGTGTGTGTGTGTATGTGTGTGTGTGTGTGTGTGTGTGTGGTGGGGGTGTGTGTATGTGAGTGTGTGGGTGTGTATGTGAGTGTGAGAGTGTGGTGGGGGTGTGTGTATGTGAGTGTGTGTGTGTGGGGGTGTGTGTGTGTGAGTGTGTGAGAGTGTGTGTGTGAGTAAGAGTGTGTGTGTGCATGTTCTTTCTAAATGTCAGATCTGTGGCTATTCGTGGCACGATGTGGCAAGATGTGTCCCTACTTTCTGCTGTGTCTGCGTCAGCTGCTTGTTGTTGCAGTTTGTGTGCTGTGTGTGTCAACAAGGTTAAACCTAAAGGTTGCCCTGTTCCGATCAACTCAACCCTTACTAACTTATTTTAACATAATAACATATATATGTTGCAAATTCCTACACTGCCCTCCTTCGTTGCTTAATAGCAACGCTCAAAAGAGAATTTCAACATTTAACCTGCATGAAAAATGCACAACCTTTAAACTCAACAAAAATCAAACATCAAAAATGATAAACTTTAACAAAATAAAACTACAGTGGCCACTGTTAACTATATAGTATGAAACTTAATAAAACCTATTAGACCCTCTTAAAATTCAACAACAATAACAATAATTGAACAGCATATAATGACTTTCACAATTGTCTTTCAGTCTTCGTTCTTCGGACTGATTTGGCCAGTCCCGCAAAACACCCCGCCTTTGCGAGAACCGACACGAGCATATTTTTAGAATTGCTTAAACAGGCAATTCTTTCTGTGCGGAAAGGCACAACACAACAGCCTTTCAACTTTTTTGACTGGCTGTGAGGGAGCCCAGCGCACCCATGCACTGGTGCCTTAGCTGGGTATTGATGACTGGTGCATGACTCGATCGTTTTGAAGGGGAGACGAGAGCGAACCCCTCTCGAATTTCCAGATGACGACATTGACGACTGCATCTCGATTCTCTGTTGTTGGCGGCGGTGGAAGGGACTTCTCGTCGACCGGTGTCGAGTTGCTCCTCCGGCCGACAGGTGGCACCCTCCTGCTGGCTGTGTAGGGCTGTCTGCGATGGGTTGAACTGGGCTGTATGGGGACGAAGGCCGACCCTCGGTTCTGGCTGTCAGCTGTCCTGTGACATCACGACTTGGACATGGCAGTGACATCACGCTGATAGCTCGAGTTGAGAGCGTAGCTTAGCATCAGATTTCAGCACGATATTTCTCCAATCTCCACAGCAGGATTCTGTACCTAGTTCTTTCATCGAGGCCATCAGAAAAGATAGATATAGACAGAGAAAAGAAAGATAGGGAAGGACCCTACCTGACCCAAACTTCTAAATAACTTCTGGGGAGTTTGTGTTTGTCTTACTTAATTTTGTAACCTAGGTTTACTGTATCAATACACATACGTGTACTCTAATCACACTTGATGTCAACTGTGCAGTAATACTTTTTGGAACAGCTATGGATTATGACATTAACAACAACACTACAAGTATGTTTCGTTCTTACTTTTTTAATAGAGTGTTGATCCTGAACCCTAAATAAATTACTTATAACTTACTTATTAACTTAAATGGATATTAAGTATTTTGATCATTCTCTCTTTTTAAACTTACTTTGTTTGTATAGTGCTTTCTCTATGTGGGCTTCTCATTAATATTGTACTTATTACCTTTCTTTTTTAACCTGTACCTATATTTTTTTAATTAATGTGCTTTCTTAAACTTTTTAACATGTACTTCTATTATTTTTAATTTAATGTGCTCTCTTAACCCTCTCCCTCCTTTTTCAAATTCCTATTTGAAACACAAAAAGGAGCATATTAAGTTAAAAATTCAGCTAAAAATAAGATTCTCACTTTGTGTGAGCAATTGTATTTAAACAGGAACAAACAAACGTGTGGCTTTCTCCCAGCCCTCTTATCAACAAAACCCCAAAACGGTTTATAAATTTAGAATGCTAACCCTTTTTCAAAAAATCCAATTTCTTGAATCGGTAAAATGTACAGAGCAACCCTTAAAAAAACTCAGGTATTCCGAAAGTGTGAGAATGAGATTGGTTCAAAATCCTACTTAATCAACAACTATTTCATTATTTATCCTTAATACAACTTCACTTGGGAAAATGTATTCTTTATTAACTTTATTAACCTTGTTATCTTTAAACTTCTTTACTTGGGAATATCTATTCATTATTAACTTCATTAACTTTGTAATCTTCAAACTTCTTTACTTGGGAATATTTAAAAACACTAAATCTCTTTCTGAGAAAAACATTAAAGCAATAATCCTCAGTCATGCTTCCTTTCTTTTTGGCTGAGAAAGCAACAACACAATCTTTTATTAATTAGAAACCGGTAAACACTAGTTGTATTTTTTATTTGGAAATAACCCTAAACATGCTTTTTTCAATGCATAAAAGAGGAACCCTATTAGTTATCAAAACGTCCTTTAAACTTTCAATCTTACGTACTTCTTTTTACAAAGCATTATGTCGTCCTAAGAGTATAACTAGATTAGTTTATGTCCAAAACAGACCTATTCCACTTGCTTGCACAAATCTAACTTTAGGGGAAATACCATTAATCAGAAAATTGTCACAATTTAAGTACTTGCACTTTTTTCTTTTTTTTAAGTGGACAGTTGATTCCACCCTCCTTTTACAGATGGAATGTCCACTTTTTCAGTTCAGAAGCAAAGGAAACCCATCACATCGGCTCCTTCAATGTCTTTCTTTCTTTCCTAGAACACAAGGCAGAAGTCAGGAAATGTCATTATGGCACATATTACTTGCCATCCTTGTATTCCTTCCATCCTGTAGTCCCCACACAGGGCATTGAATGTCACTTTTGGCACGGTGTTACTTAGCCACGTGCATACACGCCTCCATTTTTGTAGTTCACTCTGGCCATTGGCAGAGCGAACCCTGCCGGTATGCGTTGGCTCCAGTCAGACTGTTGGCTCCAGGACCATACTGAAACTGGAAACTGCTGAGCTGAGCAGAGCTTCAGGCTAAGTGTCTTCTGCATCTTAGTCCATCTGTTTTTCAAATATTTTTTGTAAATTGTCTTTTTGCGGCATCGGTAATGCCAGGCAACTTGTTTTTTCGTCTTTATACTTTCTTTCCTTCTTCCTTGATATTAAATACATTTTGTGTTCTTCTCTTCTTCTTTGGGCAGAGAAAAAGTACTGTGACTTCTGTGACAACCTTCGAATTTTAGTGCCCCAAAACCAATTGCAAGCATAATCATTTCTCTTAGAATAGACTTTAGATCATCTTTAGATAGTGAATACTTTCTAAAAAGGGGATTTATTTGTTTATCTAACTCTTCAACCCAAATGCTAAACCTTTACATTGCAGTGCACTGTAATCGTTTCTTCCAGTGCACTCTCAGTTAAACAGCTTCTGGAAGAGAAAAAAGAAATGTTACACACTTATCATAGAACCAAGGGATTCTCAAACCTTCAAACTGTTGCTCGCAAAATCTCTTACTTTTAAATTAATCACGATGTTATTCAAAAGATTTTAAACTTACCCAAAACCCACAGGATTTACTGTTTTTTACTGTAACTGAGAGCATGCTTTTTAGCCTACTCAGATGTAAACCTTAATTAAAATCACTTATTAACTTAATTATTTTTAGTTAATCTCAACAGGTCTAACCCTTTTCTAACAATTCAATCTAGCTCTTTATTAGACCTACAAAATCAAAGATTCTGTTTTGGTTCTTTTTGGAAATAAATGTGGCAAATTCCACTTCCATGACTCTTAATAGAATTAAGAGATCATTTTTTACTTAAACACTGAACATTTTTACAAACAAAACAGACATTTTCATCCTCTTTCAATCACATGAACAACGTACACTCACGTTTCCACACATGTTTCAAGAGAACTATGTTTCAAATAACAGGTGACAATGCAATTTAACGCTTCTAAACAGCTTTCAAATCCCAATTGAGAAACAAATGGTTACATATCAGTGGAAAGAACTTCACTGTCTCTATTTTCCGTATATCACTGAAACCCCTGTAAGGTATTTTCACAGTTTCAATAATACTTATGCTAACTTTGTTCACTTAACACCTGTACTCACACAGTTTAATAAACCCAAATCTTTTTCTTAGTTTAATTCTTACTAAACACATGTCACCTCTTCTTTTATTTTTTATTATCTCATATGTCTCTTCAGTGTCTTAAGGGCACAGGCAATTTAACTTAGATGTTTCATTTTATCATATCTCCAGTGTCTTAAAACACAGGCAATTTAACTTAGATGCTTTATTTTCAGTACAAACCCAATTCTTATGTTAAGCCAAATCAAAGAATGTACCATTAGATTTTATTTCCTAATCAATTTATTAACTGCAAACCGCTCTGTTACAGATTTTAAAATGAAAAATCAGAGCTACTGTTCAGTCTCTCCCTCAGCTGCAGGCAGCTATTATTAGCCCGGCCTGCATGTAAATTTGATACTCAGGCTTAGAGCAAAACGGGAGGGAGGGGGGAGCGGGGGATTCTTTGACGAGGAGAAAAGACTGCCAAGGAGCTCGGTCCCCCTACCCAACACGATGTAATCAACACTTTTGACTGCTCTGTCCTTTAATCTGGCAACCATGCCACAGAAATTTTCAGGCCTGCACACAACTTCAGAAGCCACTCTTTTGCTTCAACAATATGGCAACACAAACAACTGTATCATAATACAAAATTCAACGCAACAAACAGCATACAATAGTTTTACTTGTTATTCCTTTTTCAAATTAAATTATTCTCTTTACTTTTCAACTCTTTATATTTTATTATTAATCACATTTAAAGCGCAACCCCTTTTCATCTGTCGGTAATCAACGTCCTAGACTCTGTGTAAATGTCTATATGGAGAGAAGACCTTGATCAATTGAAATCTCGATAGACAAGAACCAGATATATGCTGCTTACTTTTAATACGTTAAAGCTATCCCAGACTTTAACTGGGACTTCTTTGACGCAGTAACACTGTCATTTATTAGAACAGCAAATGTCTCTCTCCCGAATTGTATAATTTATTTATTTTTAAAGACATTACGGGTGTAATAATGTCTTTCTTGACGTAATGTCCACCGTGGAAAACGGATCTCTCTGTACCAGTCAGAGGTTCGTGTGCTCATGGACGGGCCCCAACTTCATCAACAGGTATCCTCAAAACTCTTATTATTTTTTTTCCTATTCCTCAACGGGAAGCACATCACACTGCAGCGATATTCATTACAAAATGGAATGTCAAAACACGGAACCAAACAGCAAGAGTGGCCAGCCAACTAAAACAACACAACCATTTCTTTCTCAACAAAACAAGTTTCTTAACAATCCACAGAAAGCCAAGATTCAGTTATAACGACTAGCAGATATTTTATACTGACAGTCTATGATTCTGCTTTCCTTATACAAGCACGCAAGTTTAACAGACTTCAAAGAAAGACAACAGATGACAGGTAGTGACAAAGGGCAACAATACATTACCCAGAGCCGCCGTTGTTTGTCTGCTGCAATCTTGTGAAGTCTTCCGTTACGACAACGCCATTTATGTAGTAAAACAAGGAGGTGTTGACCGTGGCCGAGTGGGCCATTTGTTCCACTACATTTGATATTACTTGAGGGAGAAGGAGACATCTCAACAGGCTTCAGATAGACACGGAGGAGTAGGAGATCGGTCTAACAGGATTCTTTATTCAAAGGTTTACATCAATTAACAAGCTAGTAGACAGCTTCTACTTATTCAACACAAATGTACTTATTCATTACAGTAGTTCAGATCTTATCTCACCCTATCCTAGGTATCTAGCCTCAACTTTGGGGGTAGGGGAAATCCCAACAGCAGTTTTCTTCCTCGGGCGTAAAGGCGCCCCCCGGGCGCAAAGGCCCCGATTCTAGTGAAGGCCTCGGCTTTATACTATCTGTGTGTCTGTGTGTCTGTGTGTGTGTGTGTATGTGTGTGTGTGTGTGTGTGTGTGTGGTGGGGGTGTGTGTATGTGAGTGTGTGGGTGTGTATGTGAGTGTGAGAGTGTGGTGGGGGTGTGTGTATGTGAGTGTGTGTGTGTGGGGGTGTGTGTGTGTGAGTGTGTGGGTGTGTGTGTGTGTGAGTGTGTGAGAGTGTGTGTGTGAGTAAGAGTGTGTGTGTGCATGTTCTTTCTAAATGTCAGATCTGTGGCTATTTGTGGCACGATGTGGCAAGATGTGTCCCTACTTTCTGCTGTGTCTGCGTCAGCTGCTTGTTGTTGCAGTTTGTGTGCTGTGTGTGTCAACAAGGTTAAACCTAAAGGTTGCCCTGTTCCGATCAACTCAACCCTTACTAACTTATTTTAACATAATAACATATATATGTTGCAAATTCCTACAGCTCAGTCAGCTGTCACTCCGATCTGAAATCAAGGTGTTTAACAGTTATTCCATGATCTTCTGTGTACTGCTTTATTTTCATTAGCCTGTTTTAAAGTACCACATAAAAGACTACATTGTCATTTAGTTAAATAGTTCTTTTTTATTTATTTAACCTGAACCATTTATAATTAACTTAATTATAATTAGATTAAGATGCAATGATATAAATTATAATAATTTATGTGATAGTCTGTTCATATTGCAGGCTATATTTATACAATTGATTATCGATGGCAGATGACGTTGCAAGTGTGGGTCAAATAAATTCACTTTGTACTTATAACTATATCGAGGTGCATCTGAAACAAAATTCAATATCAATGAAAAATTCCTTTTTTCTGTAATTGAATTTAAAAAGTGAAACTTAAATATATTCTAGAAATTCAGTACACATGAAGTGAAATTAATCTAGAATAAACATACTTTTCAGAAGGTCGACATTTCTGTATTATAAATCCTTTTTCTGATTGGTTGTATGTAACATTCTAATATTTTGAGATACTGGATTTTTTATTCCATGATCAATCAATCATCCAAAAAAAGGCCTGACATATTTCACTTCTTATAATGAATCTATGAAAGTTTCACTTTTTGAATGGACTTTCCATGATATAATTTTTTTAGATGCACCTGCAGACTGCTCACTGTCAACTATTTTATCATAAAACAATGCAGGGACATCAAGAACAGTTGGCAGAGAATACATCTCCTGTATGAAATGAACTGCCCCCTGACTTACGGTTTAAACTAGCAAGGCATTGTGGGAAAATGGGCCGTCTTTTCCATTTTTCCATCAGTAAATCTGTGTTCGATCTTTGGGTCTACTTCTGAAAGCTGTGGGCTGGCACTTAACAGAATTACTTACACCTGGGGCCTATCCGAAAAGTCCAATCTCCTAACCTATAAGCCTCCTTTCCTATGCCTTAACCCCTAAACGTCATCGGGGTTAAGGAGAGATGAAAGGTGCTTCCTATCGAACATAGGAAAGGACAGCGCTGTTTCAAATGAATTCGACTCCACTTTTCCTAACCGACGTCATTGCGCGACGGCGAGTATTGCTGACGTGAGTCACTAGCGTGAAACTACACTATAGCCTATTCTCCGAAAATTGACCACAACAAGCGCTCGTTTGATCCATGCGTTCTTTTCATATTGATTTTAATCAGGTTGTCGCTAACAGAGTGAGAATCACTCCCATATATCCCAATTCACATGTGGAATAAAAAGAGGCTACACTTGTGTTGATGTTGAAATGAACTGCCCCCAGTAACTTCATTAAATGTGAATTATATTATATATGGTATTCTATTTTCTTATGGTGTAAATTATGTGCTACGAAAATAACTATTATGATGTTGGTCTTTTATGAGTTCTTTATTATCTTTAGCCTGTGTGTGTGTTTGGGGGGGGGGGGTATTTTGTTTTAGCCGAGTTAAATCTTCCTCTCTTCTCCTCTCCTCTCTTCTGTTTTACCTCTCGTTCGTATTCGTGTAGAGTCGGTAAACTCCGGCGGTGGCCTGTTGCTTTAAATCTTGCCGCCGTAAAGGATTATGGGATACCACTATCTCCTTTCCTTTAGCATAGGTTGGTCAGGAGTAACCTATGCTAAAGGAGGGTTAAAGGATGAATCGAGGCTCCTTTCCTATGCCTTTCCTAAGCATTTGGAGAATTCGGATCACCTATCCGCCGAGTACTTCCGGTTCATCTCGATAGGAAAGGAAATTTCCTATGCAAAAAAAAGTTTTCGGATAGGCCCCTGGCTTGACAAAGCAGCCCCTTTACATCCTGGATTGGCGTTTATGCAACTGACTAATCCAAAGTGCCCAGGCTAGACTTTGTCAAGGCTGGCTTTATCAATCATCCTGGATGTCTTTATTCCACTTTTATGCAATAGGCCCCAGGAGTAAATGTTTGTTATGTTGCTGTTTGCACCGTGAGTGAAGGGGATGTTATATTTCATTGGGCAGATGCGTTTCATTCCATATTTAAGTTTACTCTGTCCCCTATTTGTTAAAATGCTAAACACAGGGAGCCGCTTCTGTTTGTTACTTCAACACACTTGTCACAATATATTAAGTTCAATGGAATGATTAATTTCTATTGTAAATTGTCTCCTGAGTTGAACTAGGGATCTGGCAACCGTTTTGTTGTAACCAAAATAATCACAGTTAGTTCACACAGAGATGTTTCATCTAAACAAAATGCATAGTGAGCTAATGGAATGAAACATCCCCTTCACTGAGGGTGCAAATAGCAACATAACAAACGTTTAGTCCAGTGCAAGTCATTGTGGGAAAGGGGGCGTCTCTACAATACACACATCGAAGGCAATCCGTTTCCTTCATTCTACTGAGTAAACACAACTTCAGTTAAAGGAATACTTCACCCATACAGAACTGGCGTTCTATCATTATAAAATCGCTATTATAATATAAGGAAAGAGGTTTGTCTTGACTCAGGCCCTGTTCTCACGGCAACACGAAACGGTGCAAACGCGGAAAAATTCCCGCGGTTGCACTATATCATGTACATGAAAACAGCAAACGCAGGCATGAAACCGCAAGTTTTTGAGATCTACTCCCAGGGAGGATTTATTGGAAAACACAATGTCCCTCTAACCTTGTCGAGGTTAACCCATAGGCAGAGGTGGGCAGAGTAGCCAAAAAATGTACTCAAGTAAAAGTAAGTTACTTTAAGATTATAATTACTCAAGTAGAAGTAAAAGTACTCATAAAAATTATTACTCGAGTAAGAGTAAAAAAGTATGCAGTGAAAAGACTACTCAAGTACTCAAGAGTACAAGTAGGCCTACTGAATTACTCCGGATTTATTTTTGAAATATACAGAGCAACACAAACGGTACAGAATAGACACGAACATAATATAAAACAGCAATGTTCAAATAAAGATGTTAAATAACATAATTTTAAATAAAACAATAAATAAGGTATTTAAAAATCAAATGAATAACCCTTGAACTCAAACAATAATAAATTAATTATCTGCCAAATTAAATACATCACCCTTCAAATAAAATGATAATAAATTAGGCTTGTCCAAAATTATATTAATTAAAACCAACACACTTATAACACTGTTGCAATTGTTTTGCACATACACATTTTAAAACAAATTCCTACAATATGTCACTGGCCCTGAGAAAATTATCTAGGTTGGGTTTGCCCCAAAAATATAAAACACAAAATTAAACTTCGTTACACATCAAAACCTGCTGGCACACTCACTTAACGTATGAAACTACAGAGTGGCTGAACAAAGAGACCACTCTCAGACTCTCACACAGCCAGACTGGGGCATGCGAAGTGAGTAGGCTACATGGAGAACAGGACATGTGTCAAAGAAGAACAGTTTCTCTGTAATTGCGAGTGTGTGGGAGTCTGTGTCACTGTGATTGTGTGAGTGTGTATTTGAGGCCAGGGGTGTGGCTATTGCTCCTCGGAATCAGCGGTTTCTTCCATTTTCTCGACTCACCCAGATAGTCGGTAAAATATGCGTTTAACCTACATGGCACGGCCACAACATCGGTGCGGAACCGCAGCCTTTAAAAAAGTCAGCGGACATTGTTGAGCCCATGGTTGAGCCCTATGACAACATGACAACACTTGTCATGTGACTGAAGTGGCTGCATTTGATTGGCAAGCTTTTGTAATGTGGTTTTTATTGGTTGAAATAGTCACGTGATAGAGATGTTGGCTGAAGACGTCCCCGGGGAGAGAAATCATGAGAGAAATGGCTCTCGCATGTAATAAATAAAATATATAAAAAAATAAGGTAACGACCGTCACGTAGCCAAATGGAACGGCGTAAAAGTACCGTTCTTTCTTCAAATATTTACTCAAGTAAAAGTAAAAGTATGTTGCAATAAAACTACTCCTAAAATTACAATTTATTCAAAAAGTTACTCAAGTATTTGTAACGGAGTAAATGTAGCGCGTTACGACCCACCTCTGCCCATAGGGGGCGCCACTAATTCGAAAACCATCATTCAAAAATGCAATGTTTGACAGGCCACGCCCCTCGCCCCCTGACTCTGATTGACTTGAAATTTCTTACACATGTACAGCTCATGGTGCTCTACAATAAAGCCTCTTGGACCATAGGGGTCAACCATGACTTTGATTGGCGGCCTGCGCAGGGCTGCCCGTACTTTCAAAATCTCTGCGGGATTTTCTAGTTGTTTTTAGTGTTTTTTACAGCTGATTTCAGACACGGGTCGAAACCGACCCGCTAACACCATGGATGGTAGCAGAAAGTTAACACAGGAGGAAGGTTAATGAAAAAAAGGGATGAACCTGGACTAAATGTTTGTTATGTTGCTGTTTGCACCGTGAGCGAAGGGGATGTTGTATTTCATTGGGCAGATGTGTTTCATCCCTATAAGATTACTTTGTCCCCCATTTGTTAAAATGCTAAACATAGAGAGCAGCTTCTGTTTGTTACTTCAAGACACTTGTTACAATATATCAAGTTCAATGGAATGATTTGTTTCTCTTGTAATGTGTCTCCCGAGTTGAACTAAGGATCCAGCTTAAGATGTCCACAAACCGTTTTGTTAAACCAAACAAAAAACGATTATTTCACAAAGAGATGTTTCATTTAAACAAAATGCATAGTGAGGTAATGGAATGAAACATCCCCTTCACTGAGGGTGCAAATAGCAACATAAAAAACGTTTAGTCCAGTGCAAGTCATTGTGGGAAACTTAACTAGAGGATATAAAGTAAACAACACTTTTTAGTTAAGATTTGGATGGATGAGGATTAATGAAGAAAATTGTATAAGCTTCACATGTGCAGGCAGCTCATGTCAAGTTGTCCCTTCCAAGTTTGATGGTAAATTAACAGGAAAGTTCAGTATTTTTGAAAAACATTACCATTCCGTAACATAACAGCAAAGGACTGTCATTTAACAGACTGCCTTTTATATTAACAGTTAAATGCTGTTTTCATAAATAACAGGTTAATGCTGTTGAAATCCTGCTGTAAATTTACAGCAATTGTTTACAGTGCAGCCAAGCACCAGTGAATATATCCTCACAATCTGACCTGTCTGTAATGTGTGTGCGCGCTGAACAAAACAAAAGTGTGAATACACAGCTTAGGCTCTGTTAACTGCAGGTAAACAAAGGGAATGTGCGCTCACAGGACGAACAGGTAGCAGATTTTGTGGAGATATTCACTGATTTTTCCAAAAAGTGATTTGTCAAAAAACATTCTCCAGAATGTCCTATGTTTTTAATGGCCACTTCAAATCAAATGGAGCATTGTGGCCACCTACTGTATCCTTATTTTACTTATATTTCTGAGATGTTTCCAGTGTTTTGTAGAAAGAAGATCATGATGTATATTAACACTATCTTTCCAGAGTTATTTGCAAACACTGTTTTAATGTCCAAGACAGTGTTCTATTCCTTCACGTTCCAGTCCATTCCTCTATGGTCCCTTCTCACCTTAGTCTGTGCTTATCTGTAACACATCAGGTGCTGGTGTGAAGCATACAATTGATTTGGTTCCTATACCTAATGTCAAGACAATATGAATATACTACTTATAACTTATTGGGATGCGTCACCCCAGGGGGGCTCCGCAGTAAGCTAGTTGTACAAATCAGTTACATTTTGCAGTTAGAAGGGTTTATTAGTATTTTCAAGTTTCAATTTATTTTAATGTCAGTGAACATGTTCATGTGTTGTATGTAATGTCATTGTATGCAGTGGTTGACACTAACGGTTTCCCGCTTGCCCGGGGCAACTGAAAATAATGTTTGGGCAAGTTGAGATTGCTTTTTGGTTGCCCGCACGGGCAAGTGGATTTTAGAGGGTTTGTCTGTAGTCTAGGCTATGTATTCATGTGTTTTACAGTCTGCAAAACATTTTTTTTCGCTAACTCACACAAAATAGATCGGATATATTCGCAATTGAGCAGCTAGCTGCGCGCGGCAGCCAACAGCATCACGGTCGCTCTTTCACACTCGATCTCTCTCTCTCTCACATACACACACACACACACACACACACACACACACACACACACACACACACACACACACACACACACACACACACACACACACACACACACACACAGACTGTGTGCGCGCAGTTTCGCTGTCTACGTTCCGAAAGCCGGCTCTATCCTACGGACCTGGTTCCGCTATATTCAAAACCCAGAAATCAATAACGTTTGAGCTTATCGATACCGCTATGGAGTCCAGTAGGCTAGGTCACATTATGTCATTTTAAATATCGAGTCGGGTCATCTTCATCTAATTAGGCCTACTTCAGCGTATTATTCCATCACTCGACCGCATCATGGACTGTAAAAGTGTTCTACCTTCGACTGTCTTGAAGAAACTCCTTCAACCCGCTCCGTCTCCCAAAAAAAAAAAACTCTCGTCTGCTGAGCCGCTGCCGCTGCAGACAGGCTCGGCACCGTCTCATCATTCATTCAATGCAGCGGTGATCAACAAACGAGAGACTCTGTAGCAAGTCCCACAGTTAAAAAATCGGATAGTTTTTAAATCCATATTAAAATCTGCAGGATAAGACCTAGTTAGCTAAAAAAAATCGCTAAAGGTTCAAATGTGATGTGTTCAGGTCGGCTCAGTAAAATGATTATTAGGCAAAGGTCAATAAAATGACATCATGATGTGTTCAAATGTAACATCAAGAAAATAAGAAATTTGAGTTTTTCGCGGGAAGCTTGAATAATAGCCTACAGTTTGGGTAAAACACTTGTTTTCCCAGCAATATAAACTAAATAATAGGCCTAAATATGGAATTATGACATGCTTAAAGTCCTATCCTGAACTCTGCTCATCTTATAAGCAATTAAAGCAATAATACCAGTTCTCTTTAAACAAAATAATAGAAAAGTATCGATAAAGATTTGGATTGTGGAGTCTTTATAATGGTATCAATATGAATAGAAATGAATGATCCCCCTCCCTACTTACAGTGTAACTGGGCAATAGCTTTAACATGGTGGACTTTAATCATTTTATGGCACACGATCACTTTTTGGCACAATGTGACCGTTTTAAATAAGTTAAATAAGTTAAATTTTTCTGAGGAAGCTAACATTCAGCTTGACTCTGAGCTAGACTGAGTTTTCTCAGCCCCTGGGCAAGGTGCATGGCAAAAAGAGGCCCTTTCACGATGCTGCAGCAGGACCAAGCGCTTGGTGTTGTGTGATGTCATGATATATAGGCTTATATGAATTGTTGTTCGTTTTATGTTGTCAGGATGAGACAAGTAAGCAGTGTTTGCATTTAAGAAATACGGTTCGCTAAAATGTATAATTTACTGTATATCATTGTTTAACAGTTTTTTTGTTTTTTTTGGGCAAGTGAACACAACATTCGGGCAAGTAAAACATTACCTGTACTTTCCCTATGGGCAAGTGCATTTGAAACCTTAGTGTCAGCCCCTGGTATGGTTTGTCTAAATGGCTTGAAAAAAAAAAAAAAAAATCTAAAAATAGTCCTATATGTATCTAAAATAAATATCTAATATTTTATCATTTATTTTAAAATAAATTAAGCAAAGAAAAAATAATTGGTTCCTTCTGTACATTTACTCTGTTTTATTCCCCGCTAAACGCTCAGTTGTGCTCCCATTGAGCGCATAAATAGAGACATATGATTTCAACGTTTTATTTTGTTACTGCCCTCATACTTCCATGCGTCCTCTATGTTGGAATGGACATTAAGCAAATGAACCACTAGTGGGCAGCAGCGCCGCTCAGAGTCAATAGTTACTCAAAGAGGAAGACAAGAGTCAAAGAGTGAATGAACTCAAGAAACCTTTTATAATAGGTCCATGGAAGAAACAGCTTAAGCATAAATCATAAGATGACTGGACATGAAAAGGAAATTGTGCTTCATTGTGGACATCCTCGACTTTCTTTTTGAAGGTTATTCGTCCTGTTACCCCGGAACCGGATGTCCCCCTCTTTGTATTCGGGTCGTAACCAAAACAGCACAGTCCAGTTGTTTTGTTGAGAGAGGAGATTTGATACTGATAAAGAGTTTGTGACGGAGTTTGTGGAGACAGAGTCGTCGTGACTGTGGGGAAACATGTCTAAAGCGGATATGGTGAGAGCCTTGGTGAAGCAGCGACTGAATGCGGCCGCTGAAGAGATATTTGGGCTGTTTGAAAGAACCATAGCAGAGCACGAGGAGGAACGTTGTCGTTTAAAGAAGGAGAACGAGCGACAACAAAAACTACTGGACGCTGTTTGGAAGCCTGAAGTCCGGTTATACTTAGCAGGTATGTTCCACATTACAAGTTAATCAGGGAAATCACTGGCTAACACATATGAGCCACAGTGAGCGTGAAGTGAAAAGGCTAACTGATGCTAAACTATGCTAAACATGTAGCCCTCCTGTAGTCTATTGGTAAATGGAAAACGGGCGACCCTCATTTGCAATGACGTCAAGTCAATCAAATGCAAAGCAAAAACAACAATACATACACAAACAATGCAAATACATCAAATACACAACTGATAAAGAGACAAAACAATTTAGACAGTGATGTAGAATGACTGCAATTAAAATTAAATTAGTGAAAGTAGGCTACAATATAGCCTCATTAAAACAGTTACAGGTAGAGTTTGGCAGATAAATTAAAACCTTTATTTACCCAGGCAAGCAAATTAAGAACAAAATTCTTATTTTCAAGTGCAGCCTGAAGGGGAAGGGGGAGGGGAGTGCTAAAAGTGAAAACAATGTTATATATATATATATATTACACTTTTACAAAAATATATAAAATACACTTTAAAAAATTCAATATAATACAATACAATAAAATAAACAGTTAATCAATAGTGTATGACAAGAAGTGCTACTAGCAGGTGCAGGAGTCAACTAAGATTTTATGCAGATTTAGTTTGAAAACAGAGAGAGAGGTGAAGACAGAAAGTTTAAGGGTGTTTTGAAGGGTGTACCAGTCAAAGGCTGCAGCGAACCGGAAGGCACTGCGTCCAAAGACAGTGCGGACAGTGGGGATGGAGAGGTTGATGAAAGCACTGGACCTTAGATTACGGGCAGGGTGGGAGAGGTGTAGAAGAGAAGAGAGGTAGAGAGGTGTTATGCCGAGAATGGATTTGTAGATGAGCAGAAACCAGTGATGGAGCCGTCTGGTGTGAAGGGAAGTCCAGTCTACCAGGTTGTAGAGGTCGCAGTGGTGAGTAGTGAATGGAGCCCCTGTAGCAAAGCGGATGGCAGAATGGTGGAGTGGGTCCAGTTTGCTGAGAGTGGAGTGAGATGCAATTCTGTAGATGGTGTCACCGTAATCAAAAATGGGCAGGATGGTCATTTTGACGAGTGTGTGTTTGGCTGCATGAGTGAAGGAGGCCTTATTGCGGTAAAGGAAGCTCAGACGAGCTTTGACTTTTGATTGTAGGTGCTTGATGTGGGTGGTGAATGAGAGGGATGAATCCAGCCAGAGGCCAAGGTATTTGTAACAAGAAACAAATTCGAGTTCAGAGCCGTCGGCACAGAGGATTTTTGGGACAGAGGTGGGAGCGTGTTTCCGGTCAAAGATAATGCATTTGGTTTTTTTGGTGTTGAGGAGAAGATGAAGGCTATGGAAATGCTGTTCTACAGAAGTGAGACTGTGTTGTAATGTGGCCGCTACAGAGGGGAGAGAAGGGCCCTCTGAGTATATGATGGTGTCATCAGCATATAGGTGGATCTTGGAGTTGCCTGCATTCCTGGTTATATTGTTAATGTAGATGGAGAATAGTGTTGGGCCTAAAATAGAACCCTGTGGCACCCCTTTGGTGATGGTGAGAGGGGCTGATTTGATGTTATCCGATTTAACTTGCTGGACTCGGTGGATTAAGTAGCTGGCAAACCAATTGCAGGAGTGTGGTGAAAGACCGATGCTGGAAAGCCTCTGTAGGAGGATGGGATGGATGACGGAGTCAAAGGCCTTAGAGAGGTCAATGAAGGCGGCGATGCAGGTCTGCTTGGAGTCCAGAGAGGAAACAATATCATCCAGGACCTTCAGCGTGGCTGTGATGCACCATGGCCTGGCCGGAACCCAGACTGCAAGTTGGACAGGATGTTGTTGGAGGTTAAAGCTGGGAACACACCGCACTGGCCGCCTGCGGCGGTTGGCCGCGTGAATGCAGGAGGTTCGCCGCTTGGTCATATTGGGCCATGTTCACCGCAGTCGCCGCCGCGGCCAACCGCCGCCTCATCGTAGGCAGCGGTTGGCCGCGTGACAGCAGGAGGCTCGCCGCTTGATCATATTGGGCCATATATTCCTGACGCCGACGCCGAGATCAGACCCGTCACACTTACGGTGCAACAACAACAATAACATGGTCCAGCTGTGCCAAAAAATACAGATGTAGGTTCACTGTGTAACCAGCGGCAGTCTTGTCACAAATATCATTAAAACAGCCTGAACACGCACCCCGATCTCAAATACACACACATTAACAGCAATTCAGCAACATACTAAACACATTAACAACAGCAGTGTGTGCTCAGCAGCACAAATAAAGGCAGACATCAGCCTACCTGAAAGTGAAAGTGTGCCGGCTGACGGAGGACAACACCGGTGCTTCGCTGTACTATATGGAATTCCACACGGACACTGCCATCAACTTTGGGTTCATATTATCCTCAGGAGCAGCACACAGCTGGGTGAGTTTCACTATGCTAACCGGCGCTACCTTGGCTAAAGTACAACCAACAGCTAAACAGATGCAAAATACACATATTTGCAGAATGTATTGGAAGCCCAATGTCCTCACTCCACACGCCCACCTCGTCTTGCAGACCACCGCCACCGGGAAATCTCAACGCTGATTGGCTGTGGAGGCGCGGCGCCAGGGCTCCAGACTAACTTTTTTCATTGGGTGCACCGGTGCGCCTAACTTTTTCATCTAGGTGCACCAGCATATATTTTGGGTGCACCAAATTAGTGCTGCATGAATTGGAGAAATGCGATTATAGTGGCCAATATTGCGATTTGCGACGCAATATAATAAATGGTAGGCTATTATGATTCTACTTTCTTGGTTTTCAAGGAAGATTTGAGAATATTGACAGCTTCGATACCTGATCTCAATTTAAAACAAGCACATATTAAGAATCAGTGAAAATATAAAAAATAAAGCTTCTACTAGGCCTATACTGTTTTCAAAATAATAAAAATTATAGTTAAAAAATGTAATAAAAAAAAAAAATACTTCCCCATTAAAATAAATGCATTCCTCCAAAGACAATAGTCTCTATAAGCATTATCGAGTCTCCTTATCGATCCGGGTCTTTATCGATACCACTATCCATACTTTTCTATTATTTTGTTGAAAGATAACTGGTATTATTGCCTTAATTGCCCATAAGATGATCAGAGCTCAAGATAGGATGTTAAACAGGTCATAATTCCATAGTTAGGCTACTATCTATTTTATATTGCTGAAAAAACAAGTTTTTCACCAACTGTATTATTAAAATCTCTCTCCAAAAACCAAAAATTATTATTTTTTTGTTACATTTGAACACACCATGATGACCTTTTATTTACCTTTGCCTAAAATGTATATTACCGAGGTGACCTGAACACAACACATTTGACACCGTTATCAACTTTTTTTTAAGCTAACTAGCTCTATATCACATGCTATATCCTGCCGATTTTAACATGGATTTGAAAACTGGATAACTATTTTTAACTGACAGGACTTTCTACACCGTCTGCTTTGAATGACTGTTGATGCGCACGGTGCCGACTCTCCGAGCCCGTCTGCAGCAGCAGCTGTGCGCATTTTTTTTAAATTTTTTTGGACTACAGGTAGACGGATACTGAGTTGAAGGAGTTTTTTTCCAACCCAAAGACAGTTCATGGTAGGCAACTCTTTTATATGCCTTTGTTTTCCGTCACAGTTCAGCGTGGATGCTGCTGCGCGTCGGCGTCCATGTTTGTTTGTTTACTCTGCTGTCGACTCGGCAACCGTCTTGCACGCCGTGTAGGTGCGCGCGCAGATACACACACACACACCGACACACACACACACACACACACACACACACACACACAGTCAGAGGGGCGCTACCAAAAAGACGAGAGGAGCAGTTGTAACGTATAGACACACGCGCGCACATTTATCCTACATTGAATCGCAATCGCAGCAGCCAATTTTGCGGTTATGTAATTGCACTAGCTGCTCACATCGCAATTAGATGAATCGTGCAGCACAACACCCAATATTACATTTAATATGACGTGATCAATTTCAGGTGCACTGGTGCGACCAGTGGAAATATCTGGTCGCACTCCACAGATTTTTGGGCGCATGTGCGCCCAAATTAGGCGCACTCTGGAGCCCTGCGCGGCGCCCAGCGGCGCTGCAGAAAAAGATGAAAATTTTCATCTTTTTCTGCGGCGCCGTGCTCGCCGCACAAGCCTTCGATTCACGCTCCTTCGATGACACAATTTCTATGCGCCGCTAATGGCCGCGCTCCCGATTCACGCGCCTCTCATGAGGCGCGGCCACGCGCCGCGCAAGCCCCCGCCGCCGGCCGCTGGACGCCGATTATTGGGTGGACGCGCGGCCACGCGCTAGTACATTGACTTTGTATGTAATCTCGCCGCGCGGCCAGTGCGGTGTGTTCCCAGCTTTAGAAGTGGCTGAGCTGTTTATGTACCAGTTTCTCGATTTAAGATAATATGTCTAAATTTGTTAAAGGATATGAAGGTATTTATCTTAAATTGTTGCTGTAAGTTGTTCCAGGAGTCAGGGGCACTAAAGCGAAAAGCTGACTTTCCAAGCTCAGCCCGGGCTTGTTGTGAGACATGAGCATGTCAGTGGAGCGGGTCTGATAAAGCCCATCTGAAATTTGCTGCATAAAGCTGCGAACACACTGCACTGGCCGCGCGGCGAGATTACATACAAAGTCAATGTACTAGCGCGTGGCCGCGCGTCCACCCAATAATCGGCGGCAGGTGTTGCACCGAGAGTTGTGACCTGTCAGGATATGTGACCCTAGAGGGCGCTGCTGCAAATGCTGCATGTTGTTTGCCCTTACGTGACGGCGAAGAAGAGTGCCTACGTAACCTACGTAAAGATAAATGCATTGCATTACAGCCACAGGCGTAACCCTTGGCGTAACCTACGAAAGATAGCCCACACTGTCTCCGAAACAACTTCAAAACGGCAGATGGATGCATGAGTAATCGCTGTTTGTTGCTTTTATGTAGAAAGAGGACACCGACGCCAGGCATAGTAACGGAGTGTGTCCGAAAATGAATAAAACGTTAAGGTAAAATAAAGCATAGTAACGGACTCCGAAAATAAGTAAAATGTAAAGATAAAATGAAATAAAAGGCTACATAAAGTAAGCCTATTTTGACTGTGATTTTCTGTACAATTTAACTTAAAAATAAATTATTTCACCATCAAAACATTGTTTGAGTAGCCTACCTTTGTCATCCTAGTGGGCTACAGTTATCTGGACATCTTATTTGGAGTCAGCACAGAGCCACCAGCGATATAATGTGTGACCCTACTCTAACTACTTCATAAATGAGTAAACCATTTAAAAAAATGTTTTTCAGGTGCTCTGTTATTCTATTGCATTAATCAGGATGCATGTATTCTTCTTTGGTGTCATCACAGAGCCAAACTAGTAAGGGGTCACCATATCTGACAGCTGTCAGAATGTGTGACCGTGCTCTAACTACCTTATTAGTGAGTTAAACATCAAAATATTGTTTTGAGTGCATTTATCATCCTATTGCATTAATCAGGACACATGTAATCTTATTTGAAGTCATCACATAGAAAGTAACTATGTGGTCACCATATCTGACAAGGAGCAGCCGTCAGAATGTGTGACCCTACTCTAACTTCTTCATGAATGAGTAAATCATTTAAAACAATGTTTTTCAGGTGCTCTGTCATCCTATTGCATTAATCAGGACACATGTAATCTTCTTTGAAGTCATCACATAGAAAGTAACTATGTGGTCACCATATCCGACAAGGAGCAGCCGTCAGAATCTGTGACCCTACTCTAACTTCTTCATGAACGAGTAAATCATTTAAAAAAAATGTTTCAGGTGCTCTTGTTATTCTATTGCATTAATCAGGATGCATGTATTCTTCTTTGGTGTCATCACAGAGCCAGCAACTAGCCTATTATGGGGTCACCATTTCTGATAACAGCCGTCAGAATGTGTGACCGTGCTCTAACTTCTTCATAAATGAGTAAAGCATTAAAAAAAAAAAAATTTCAGGTGCTCTGTCATCCTATTGCATTAATCAGGACACATGTATTCTTCTTTGGTGTCATCACAGAGCCAGTATGGGGTCAGTGGTGACCATATCTTACAGCTGTCAGAATGGGTGACCGTGCTCTAACTACCTTATTAGTGAGTTAAACATCAAAATATTGTTTTGAGTGCATTTATCATCCTATTGCATTAATCAGGACACATGTAATCTTCTTTGGTGTCATCAAAGAGCCAAACTAGTATGGGGTCACCATATCTGACAGCTGCCTGTCAGAATGTGTGACCGTGCTCTAACTACCTTAATAGTGAGTTAAACATCAAAATATTGTTTTGAGTGCATTTATCATCCTCTGGCATTACTTACTACATTACTACACTTGGTAAAATTAAAGAGAATAGTCAAATTTACCCATTTTAATACCTCTGTCTTTATTTCAAAATATGAGTTTTTCTGATGCAACCACTCACTCATGAGGGGAAATCTTGTGTGTGTGTGTGTGTGTGTGTGTGTGTGTGTGTGTGTGTGTGTGTGTGTGTGTGTGTGTGTGTGTGTGTGTGTGTGTGTGTGTGTGTGTGTGTGTGTGTGTGTGTGTGTGTGTGTGTGTGTGTGTGTGTGTGTGTGTGTGTGTGTGTGTGTGTGTGTGTGTGTGTGTGTGTGTGTGTGTGTGTGTGTGTCTTATTTCAGTGCACGGTGTGCACACAGGAGACCAGTGCTCCTTGCAAACATGGCCCCATGGGAATCAGCCACTGGCCTCTTCGGGTCGGGCCGATGGCCACGGATGTTGTCAGCACTGAGCTAGGTGCTGGGTGCAGGATTTATAAGTCGTTGCATGCCATACAGCTGTACACTGCCCCACCATCCTTTGATCCAACACAGCTGTGGTGATACCACCGCTCACACTCGTCACACTGGATCTGAAACAAGGTCGTATTGAAAAGTTTCTATGTATTAGTCTTTTGCAAAAGCAGGTTGGTATTTAAAAGGCTAGGATACATTGAACTATAACAGTCAAGTGGAATAAAACATATATGTGTGTATATGTCATAAAGACACTGTGGATTACATCACACTGAAACAGGGTTACCACAGCAAGTTAAAAACTTCAAATGCTGAAATTATTTAGAATATTTTCTAGTACACTGAAACACTTTAGGAAAAAAATTTTACTATTAGTTTGAGAATTTTAAATTTGCAATGTCAGAAAAGAAGCAATCCATTGAATACTAATTCCCGCTTTGCAACATTTTGAGATCTTTTGATTGATTTAGGACATTTTTAAACCCCATACTTCTACATAAATACATCATATACCTTTTAGGATATTTTGTAAACCATACTACAGCTGTTAAAGATTGAGACTCAAACATAGGCCATGTGTATTTAGACTGCTCTCAGTTGCCGTTGTTAACATTCTGCCCTCTGCCTGATACCTGAGCCTCAAACTCAGGCGATACTCTGACTAAGCTCTTAATGCAAAAACTTATCCTAAAATCTTACCCAGTCTGTGGTGGCACTTGGAGATCCTTCCTCTCTCTCCTTGGCCGTCTCTTCTTTCTCTCCACAATAAAAACAGAGCTGACTGAGATCATCAAGTAATTGTCTTTGGTGCCAAAGATGAACAATTAAAAGTCAGCGCACAGCTTACATCTATATGCTAGAAACCACACACCAAGCCAGAAATCTTGGTGTTGTCATAGACTCCGACTTGAATTTCAAGAAACACATTAAATCAATTAATAAGTCAGCATACTACCACCTTAAAAACATATCAATAATTAAAGGACTTATGTCTCAGCAAGATTTAGAAAAACTTGTCCATGCATTTATCTTTAGTAGACTTGACTACTGTAACAGTGTCCTTGCAGGCCTTCCAAAAAAATCTATCAGACAGCTTCAGCTAATTCAGAACGCTGCTGCTCGAGTCCTCACTAGGACCAAAAAAGTGGATCACATTACCCCAGTTCTGAGGTCTTTACACTGGCTTCCTGTCACTCAAAGAATTGATTTAAAAATACTGATGTTGGTTTATAAAGCACTAAATGGTTTAGCGCCAAAATACATTACTGATCTGCTGATACGTTATGAACCGTCCAGAGCCCTTAGGTCGTCTGGGACAGGTTTACTTACAGTCCCAAGAGTTAGGACTGAACGCGGAGAAGCAGCTTTTAGTTTTTATGCACCAAATATCTGGAACAAACTCCCAGAAAACTTGAGGTCTGCTGCAACCCTCAGTTCTTTTAAAGCTCCCATATTATACACTTTTCGGTACTATTATACACCATATTATATGGTCTTAGTGGTCACTAATACGTTTTTCTTTAATTGTTTGCTGAAAAAAACTTTCAGATAATTTATTGTACTATGCTGAAGTTCAGCTAATCTCACAATGGCCTATTTTTTAAAAAGAGCTGCAGCTCCCCTCGTAAATATACAATCTTTGCGCTGCCCCCGCCCCCTGTCCGGAAGCGAAGCCAGATACGCCTCGCCCTCTGTCTGTCAGGGCCGTGGACCAATAAGAAATAGGGGTGTGGGCTGCACAGTGGAAGCTTCTGGCTTTCCAGTTTGTGAGGTCAGAAAAGGGGAACATTCTGACTGGAGTATATTGGGTGGGGGAGGGGTGGTGGTTTCAGAAAGGGGGATTGTGAGAAAAGGAGAGTGTTATTTTTTTAAATATTTTGGCAGTCTCTAGACACACTGTGGACCCATGGATATGTTAGAACACATTTAAAAAGTGCATTTAGCATAATATGTGACCTTTAAATCGAGTCTGAAGACTTTTCTGTTTCCATTTTAACCTGTACTTTTTATTTAATTTAAATGTTTTACTTCTTTTCATTAGCTTTTAAATGTCTTCTAATGTGTTTTATGTATTTTAATCTTGCCCCTGTAAAGCACTTTGAGTGGCCTTGTGTTTGAATTGTGCTATATAAATTATCTTGCCTTGCCTTGGATACCGCCTCCTGTTTACGTCTGGCCACATTGCCTCATCGACATCACATGCAACGTCATCCTTTGAGAACCAACAGCGAAAATATTCCTGATATCCAGTCTAAATTACCTAATTATTGAGCTATTGTATAGTTGGGCTGGACTTTCTGCCCATGCTCCTATATTCAGGGTTCGACATAACGTATAGCCCGATGGCCCGGGGCCAGTAAAATCATATGCAGGGCAAGTTGATTGGCCAGTCACTGTCCCGCCCGGGCCAGTGACTGGCCAATCACAGTTCAGTATCTTTTTGTAGACTACATCATGGTTCATTGAAATGCGCGTTCTGAGTCGTAATGAAAGCAGTGTTTATTTAAGACTCAATATAATAAACCTAATATAAAATATATTTTTTAATGAAAGGCCAGTGGACAACCGATGCGTGGGCGTTTTGACAGGCACCGTTGGCAGAGCTGCCTACCGTCCGCCTGCGAGTCAACAAATCAATCGACTTACTCTGCCCCCTTTCTTTCTTCCCACAGCAGAGGTTGAGGCGCAGAAAATGATAACTGCGCTTTTCCTTTATCTGCCGCCGTAATGTTACAATATTTGCATCCAAGCCCCAATGGTAATACAAATGAGAGGCGTTATTTAAACGCTGTGAATGCGTCTCCGGTGATTGTGTCGGTTGTAGACAGAAACGAACGGAGGGACTCCGCTCACTGTACAGTTCCTATAGTCGCGCAGTTTGGCACTGTGTTTTCAGGCTCGAGACATTCAATCAGATCGCGGAAGTCTTTCCCATTGAAATCGCTAACGGGGAGAATATCCCCGGTTATTATTTTAGCCACAAACCACAGTTCATCTGCGCGGCGGCTCACTCGCTGGCGAGATCACACGGTGAAACGCTGCTGTGATCGGACGAAGGCATTGTGTGTTTCTAAGGTGATTTAACGTCATAGTCTTAGACGAGCGTTTAACTTATGCTGCATATTTTGCACTGCATTGTTTTTTATCAATAGTTTGAAAAAATGGTCCCACACCGGACTCTTATATGTGAAGCTGACACTTCATGGAGAAGTGACACTGCTGCAGCGCGCTCACGACCAGACGTGAACTCACATACACGGTGAAATCTCCCATTAAAAAAACGGCATAACCCACTGATTTTCGGATTTCTATTCTATTTTTAAAGTCAACTTGAGCGAAAGTGGAAAACCGGTCATTCGGTCGACACATTCACATCCCTAATGCATATAGAGAAAGTAATAAAAACAGCCTACCACACCACAAAGAATGATCAGACCTTCATCTCTTATTTATTTTTTATGTTTGAACATGACTTCTGCAGGTGAACTATTCATTAAACTGCCCAAATTCAAGAATAAAAACAACCTTCAAACTACTGGACTTTAAAATACTGGCCGACTCTTTCAACATACTTTCAGTTGTAGGCTTCTAATTCAATATGTTTGCCTGGTTTTATATTATGTGTATGAGCAATATCAACATTTCATATAATTAACTAAAAGAAAAATAAACAAATCTAAAGGGAATATCTATACTGTTACAGTATAGATATTCCCTTTAGATCTGGTTATCTTTCTTTATTTTTCTAATACAGGTATTATAATTATTGACACTAAATTATGAAGAAAAAAAAAGTGTGTGCAGGGCCAGTGAAAATATACAAGGGGCCAGTAAAACTCGGATCCACTGGCCCGGCGGGCCAGTAGGAAAAAAAAGTTATGTTGAACCCTGATATTGTTAGGCCATGATCTATAACATGGTCCACTATAGTGACCCTGTCTCCGCCTGTTGCCTTCTTTGTCCTTGTCCTCCTGCCGCTCTCTCTTGTCCTCTTCCTCTGACTCTTACTAGCCCCTTTTACACAGCCAGTGAAAGCCGGGAATATGCCGGCCTTTCGGCCCTCCCCCCAGCTGTGTAAATGCGACAGTTGCGGAACGAGGGAAGAAAGGTGCGAGTGATCGTTCCGGGAATTTTACTACCTCGGGGGGTAGTAAGATTCCCGACACGATCAGTTCCGCCTCTCTGTTTAAATGCTCCAGCTTGTTGTTGCGGAACAGGGGGGCGTTTGACGTTCCATAGTCTACGTTCTAAACATGCGACCATGTTAGCAGTTGAAGGACGTGTGTTTAACATTAACCACGGCGGCCTGATGTCCCGTAAAAATCACCAAATAAAAGGAACGGTGTATAATCTAGCTGATCATAAGGTCCGTTGTTCAATCCAAACCCCCGCGCTTCATTTTGCAGAGTGTATGAGTCTATTTCTGCCCAGGAGAAGTTGTACAATGGAAAGCTAGGCTAGGCTAAGTAAGGGATAAAGTATAGCGAACGGGTCACTTGCTAGAAATAAAGACCGACAAGCTGAAGCAGGAGCCCGACGCGCAGCGGAGGGCTCTTGTTCAGCTTGAAGGTCGACCTAGTAACGGGGAATAGTCTGCTCGCCCCGCTAGACTGTCTGCTTTAGCTGACTGAAGGCTCCGGCTCAGCTGTTAGCCACAGAGCTACTGTTTTGCTAACACATTCCGCCGCCGCTATTATTATCCTAAGTCTAAGCGTATATCCACACTTTATTTCTGTCTACAGTAACGTGACTTCACACACTGTGTGTATGTGTATGTCTGATTGGCAGATCGCTGCCCTCACAAAGAGACTCGCTCACAACCAACCTGTCACACACACACACACACAGAGGTGAAGCGGTCGGATTGATTTAGTCAGTTTGGTTAACTGTCCCAGTGATGTTGGACTCAGCGCGTAGCGAGATCAACTGGCACATCGTGGGGACAGTAAAATACGGCCCTCTTACTGCAAGCTCCAGCACTTCTGCTCTCAATTCACCGGCCATTGTTGTTGTTGTAAAGCAGCTGACCGGCGCGGCGCTAAATGTTTACGTCACACCTGACGCTGTTTACAAGCACCTCTTTCATTCCGGAGCGCTGTGTAAAAGGGACTACTGATGCGCCAGCAGGCCGGCGTTGCTTGGCAAGCAAAGCCGGCATATTGGAGTGATGTTGTTCCGTCAATATGCCGCAATCTCTGTGTAAAAGGGGCTACTGTCTCACAAAGAAGCTGAGCTAACCAGAGGTGTATTTGTAGTGATAAGGCTCACACTGATTTGTATTCAATTAGTTTTATTTTGTATATTTCATGTGTGTGAGTCTGTGTGATTTTCCAAAATGTTTTCCCAATGATTGCAGGAGATTTCATTTTTGAACATTGTGTCTTATGTAAAAAACTGTGTGTAGTGTTTTGCAAGAAGTGTTTTGGAGAATTTCAAACACAGTGCAAAGCATATTTTGTGTTTGTGGGGTTGGTGCTTGTGTTTAAGGCATGGTCACTAAAGTTAGAGGTTGTGATGCTTTGGGCCTAGCAACCACTATTAGTGTGTAATCATTAGGCAAAAACTGTAAGGTAGTTAGAGCACGGTCACACATTCTGACAGCTGTCAGATATGGTGACCCCATACTAGTTACTGGCTCTGTGATGACACCAAAGAATATTACATGTGTCCTGATTAATGCAATAGGATGACAGAGCACCTGAAAAACATTTTTTTAAATGATTTACTCATTCATGAAGAAGTTAGAGTAGGGTCACACATTCTGACGGCTGCTCCTTGTCGGATATGGTGACCACATAGTTACTTTCTATGTGATGACTTCAAATAAGATGACATGTGTCCTGATTAATGCAATAGGATGATAAATGCACTCAAAACAATATTTTGATGTTTAACTCACTATTAAGGTAGTTAGAGCACGGTCACACATTATGTCAGCTCTTGTCAGATATGGTGACCCCATACTAGTTTGGCTCTTTGATGACACCAAAGAAGAATACATGCATCCTGATTAATGCAATAGAATAACAGAGCACCTGAAAAACATTTTTTTAAATGGTTTACTCATTTATGAAGTAGTTAGAGTATAGGGTCACACATTATAACGCTGGTGGCTCTGTGCTGACTCCAAATAAGATGTCCAGATAACTGTAGCCCACTAGGATGACAAAGGTATGCTACTCAAACAATGTTTTGATGGTGAAATAATTTATTTTTAAGTTAAATTGTACAGAAAATCACAGTCAAAATAGGCTTACTTTATGTAGCCTTTTATTTCATTTTAGCTTTACATTTTACTTATTTTCGGATACAGTCCGTTACTATGCCTGGCGTCGGTGTCCTCTTTCTACATAAAAGCAACAAACAGCGATTACTCATGCATCCATCTGCCGTTTTGAAGTTGTTTCGGAGACAGTGTGGGCTATCTTTCGTAGGTTACGCCAAGGGTTACGCCTGTGGCTGTAATGCAATGCATTTATCTTTACGTAGGTTACGTAGGCACTCTTCTTCGCCGTCACGTAAGGGCAAACATTTGCAGCAGCGCCATCTAGGGTCACATATCCTGACAGGTCACAACTCTCGGTGCAACACCGGCGGCGGGCGCGCAAGCGAATCGGCAGCGCGGCCATTTGCGGCGCGTAGAAATTGTGTCATTGAGGAGCATGAATCGAAGGCTTGTGCGGCGAACACGGCGCCGCGCCTCCACAGCCAATCAGCGTTGAGATTGCGGTCTGCAAGACGAGGTGGGCGTGTGGAGTGAGGACATTGGGCTTCCAATACATTCTGCAAATATGTGTATTTTGCATCTGTTTAGCTGTTGGTTGTACTTTAGCCAAGGTAGCGCCGGTTAGCATAGTGAAACTCACCCAGCTGTGTGCTGTTCCTGAGGATAATATGAACCCAAAGTTGACGGCAGTGTCGTGTGGAATTCCAATATAGTAGCTACAGCGAAGCACCGGTGTTGTCCTCCGTCAGCCGGCACACTTTCACTTTCAGGTAGGCTGATGTCTGCCTTTATTTGTGCTGCTGAGCACACACTGCTGTTGTTAATGTGTTTAGTATGTTGCTGAATTGCTGTTTATGTGTGTATGTGCGATCGGGGTGCGTGTTCAGGCTGTTTTAATGATATTTGTCACAAGACTGCCGCTTACACAGTGAACCTACATCTGTATTTTTTGGCACAGCTGGACCATGTTATTGTTGTTGCTGCACCGTAAGTGTGACGGGTCTGATATCGGCGTCGGCGTCAGGAATATATGGCCCAATATGATCAAGCGGCGAGCCTCCTGCGGTCACGCGGCCAACCACCGCCTACGATGAGGCGGCGGCTGGCCGCGGCTGCGGTTAATATGAAGGGTTCGACATAGCGTATAGCCCGATGGCCCAGGGCCAGTAAAATCATATGCAGGGCAAGTTGATTGGCCAGTCACTGTCCCGCCTGGGCCAGTGACTGGCCAATCACAGTTCAGTATCTTTTTGTAGACTACCTTTTTTGTAGACTATCATGGTTCATTGAAATGCGCGTTGAGAGTCGTAATGAAAGCAGTGTTTATTTAAGACTCAATATAATAAACCTAATATAAAATATATTTTTTAATGGACAACCGATGCGTGGGCGTTTTGACAGGCGGAGCAAGAAGCGGGTGCACTCTCGCTCCGTTGGCAGAGCTGCCTACCGTCCGCCTGCGAGTCGACAAATCAATCGACTTGCTTTGCCCCCTTTCTTTCTTCCCACAGCAGAGGTTGAGGTGCAGAAAATGATAACTGCGCTTTTCCTTTATCTGCCACCGTAATGTTACAGTATTTGCATACAAGCCCCAATGGTAATACAAATGAGAGGCGTTATTTAAACGCTGTGAATGCGTCTCCGGTGATTGTGTCGGTTGTAGACAGAAACGAACGGAGGGACTCCGCTCACTGTACAGATCCTATAGTCGCGCAGTTTGGTACTGTGTTTTCAGGCTCGAGACATTCAATCAAATCGCGGAAGTCTTTCCCATTGAAATCGCTAACGGGGAGAATATCCCCGGTTATTATTTTAGCCACAAACCACAGTTCATCTGCGCGGCGGCTCACTCGCTGGCGAGATCACACGGTGAAACGCTGCTGTGATCGGACGAAGGCATTGTGTGTTTCTAAGGTGATTTAACGTCATAGTCTTAAACGAGCGTTTAACTTGTGCTGCATATTTTGCACTGCATTGTTTTTTATCAATAGTTTGAAAAAATGGTCCCACACCGGACTCTTAATGTGAAGCTGACACTTCATGGAGAAGTGACACTCCTGCAGCGCGCTCACGACCAGACGTGAACTCACATACACGGTGAAATATCCCATTAAAAAAACGGCATAACCCCCTGATTTTCGTATTTCTATTCTATTTTTAAAGTCAACTTGAGCGCAAGTGGAAAACCGGTCATTCGGTCGACACATTCACATCCCTAATGCATATAGAGAAAGTAAAAAACAGCCTACCACACCACAAAGAATGATCAGACCTTCATCTCTTATTTTTTTTTTATGTTTGAACATGACTTCTGCAGGTGAACTATTCATTAAACTGCCCAAATTCAAGAATAAAAACAACCATCAAACTACTGGACTTTAAAATACTGGCCGACTCTTTCAACATACTTTCAGTTGTAGGCTTCTAATTCAATATGTTTGCCTGGTTTTATATTATGTGTATGAGCAATATCAACATTTCATATAATTAACTAAAATAAAAATAACCAAATCTAAAGGGAATATCTATACTGTTACAGTATAGATATTCCCTTTAGATCTGGTTATCTTTCTTTATTTTTCTAATACAGGTATTATAATTATTGACACTAAATTATGAAGAAAAAAAAAGTGTGTGCAGGGCCAGTGAAAATATACAAGGGGCCAGTAAAACTCAGATTCACTGGCCCGGCGGGCCAGTAGGAAAAAAAATGTTGAACCCTGATATGGCCCAATATGACCAAGCGGCGAGCCTCCTACGTTCACGCGGCCAACCGCCGCAGGCGGCCAGTGCGGTGTGTTCCCGGCTTTACAGTCAAACAATGTGGTAGCTTCCCGGTCAGGGCTTTGTACAATTTGCCAATGTGCGTCACGTCTCTCTTTAAGAGAAGACCACCCAACCTTCACATACAGTATCTCACAAAAGTGAGTACACCCCTAACATTTCTTCAAATATTTCATTATATCTTTCCATGCGACAACACTGAATAAATGACACTTTGATACAATGTAAAGCAGTCAGTGTACAGCTTGTATAACAGTGTAAATTTACTGTCCCCTCAAAATAACTCAACACACAGCCATTAATGTCTAAACTGTTGGCAACAAAAGTGAGTACACCCCTAAGAAAAAATTTCCAAATTGGGCCCAAAGTGTCAATATTTTGTTTTGCCATCATTATTTTCTATCACTGCCTTAACCCTCTTGGGCATGTAGTTCACTAGAGCTTCACAGGTTGCAACTGGAACCCTCTTCTACCCATTCATGACGACATCAAGGAGCTGGTGGATATTAGAGTCCTTGCGCTCCTCCATCTCCCGTTTGAGGATGCCCCAAAGATGCTCAATAGGGTTTAAGACTGGAGACATGCTTGGCCAGTCCATAACCTTTACCCTCAGCTTCTTTAGCAAGCCAGTGGTCGTTCGGAGGTGTGTTTGGGGTCGTTATCATGTTGCAGTACTGCCCTGCGGCCCAGTTTATGAAGGGAGGGGATCATGCTCTGCTTCAGTATGTCACAGTACATGTTAGAATTCAATGAACTGTAGATCCCCAGTGCTGGCAGCACTCATGCAGCCCCAGACCATGACACTCCAACCACCATGCTTGACTCTAGGCAAGACACACTTGTCTTTGTACTCCTCACCTGGTAGCCGCTCCACACTCTTAACACCATCTGACCCAAATAAATGTATTTTGGTCTCATCAGACCACAGGACATGGTTGCAGTAATCCATGTCCGTAGTCTGTTTGTCTTCAGCAAACTTTTTGTGGGGTTTCTTGTGCATCATCTTTAGAATAGGCTTCCTTCTGGGATGACAGCCATGCAGACCAGTATGATGCAGAGTGCGGCGTATGGTCTGAGCACTGACAGGTTGACCCCCCACCCCTTCAAGCCCTTCAGCAATGCTGGCAGCACTCATACGTCTATTTTCCAAAGCCAACTTCTGTGTACGACGCTGACCACGTGCACTCAACCTTCGTAAACTGGGCCGCAGGGTGGTATTGCAACATGATAACGACCCCAAACACACCTCCAAGACGACCAGTGGCTTGCTAAAAAAGCTGAGGGTAAAGGTTATGGCCTGGCCAAGCATGTCTCCAGACCTAAACCCTATTGAGCATCTTTGGGGCATCCTCAAACAGAAGGTGGAGGAGCGCAAGGTCTTTAATATCCACCAGCTCTGTGATGCTGTCATAAATGGGTGGAAGAGGGTTCCAGTTGCAACCTGTGAAGCTCTAGTGAACTACATGCCCAAGAGGGTTAAGGCAGTGCTGGAAAATAATGGTGGCCACACAAAATATTTACACTTTGGGCCCGATTTGTAAATTTTTTCTAAGGGGTGTACTCACTTTTGTTGCCAGCAGTTTAGACATTAATGGCTGTGTGTCGAGTTATTTTGAGGGGACAGTAAATTTACACTGTTATACAAGCTGTACACTGACTACTTTACATTGTATCAAAGTGTCATTTCTTCAGTGTTGTCCCATGGAAAGATATAAAGAAAAATGTGAAGAAATGTGAGGGGTGTACTCACTTTTGTGAGATACTGTACATTGCATGCAAGCTTAAAGGTGAAGTAAGTGATTTATTTATTTTAATATACGTTTTAAATCGCTCTTTATTCATACAGTGATCACTTACATAGTGTGCGCGTTTCATAAAGCCGATCTCTCAGTCACCCGCTCTGCATGTAATCGTGAAATAAACTTTTCGGGATCCCGAAACTGATATCCAATCAGAAGAGAGAACGCTACAAACCGGCACCCGTCTCACTGCCAGTGCACGCGCAGAGCTACAGATCGGTGAATGTGTATGCGCCTACAATGGCGGAGCAGGTAAAAATCCTTCCCAATGTCTGTTTTGATGGTTTTTATCATGTTTTATCACACTTACTTATATGAGATGATGCTAGATAACTCGCTGCTGGAAGACCGCAGTGCATTAATGTGGTGACGTGGGGACGAGGGAGGGGACTGCTAACTGCAGTCAGTGACAGGAAGTTAGCCAAACTGACCATTCCGCTTACTGAACATTTAAAGAGATTTTTTAACAATGAAAGGTTAAAGATTGCTCTGACTTATTCATCAAATCAATTTCTGTTGTTAAAGCTTTGTAATAGTGTTTTCAAATATGTGATCTGACTGGGGATAAACACTTTTTGGATGACATTACAGAATATGGCCGCCCTTTTAATTTTTCTTTTGCTTTAGCCAGACAATAATCAAACTACATGTTAAAGGGCACTAGAATACAGGAAATCACATCTAGGCTGGATTCAAACGTACAGACTTCAGTGGACCTGCGGATTACACAGCTTTTGCGACCGTATCAGGGAAAGTCCACAATTCCTCAGGGTTTGTGTCCAAAACAAGCGTTAATCTAGTTCACTGCGGACTTCCACTTAGTCCACTGTCTTCATCATTTATTTAATCACAATGTATTGCAGTTAGGACAAGATGTATTATCAAATAATCTAAAGCAAAGAAATGACTAAAATAGGGTATGAGTATTATGTTCTAATGTAAATGAAAATACAAACAATGCTATTAGGCTATATCATTATAAATGTACATTGAATAATATAACTATGTAGATCTTAATGCATACTTGTAGTCTAATAAACTTCCAAGATTTAGAATTGTATTAGTTAGATTTCAGATCAAACAAATACAATTTGAAATCTGATCAATTCATTTGAGTATTAGATTATATCAACATAAATTAATACATACGTTTATTATAACCATATTACACCAACATTAAAGGAACACTACAAATTCTCAATCAGTTTTTTATTTGGGACCTTTTGAATTTCCCGGAGGACCCACTCAAATCACCAACCATCCATCCACCCACCAACCCTAGCTCCCTATCTTTCCATTTTCCTCTATCTGCTTTTGTCCTCCTCCAAACTACCGTCATTATATCAGCCTTTAAAAGTCAACTATGGCCCACCTCTAATCTCGCACGTCTTGTCTACAGCAAATGTTATGGAAATATGAATCTTTTCATTTATCAAAAAACAGATGACGGCACTTTGGATATTTAGATTCTGTTTCTTGCATCAGAGTCTCCATGTTAAGTTTGTCTTCAACATAAACTCATGTGGTTTTCCTTGTGTTTGACCTTTTCCCTGCAGACGTCCAGCAGCTGGTGGTGGTTAAAGAAGAGGTTCCCCCTGAGCAGCAGGAGTGGATTCCCAGTCTGGACCAGGAGGAGCCACCACCAGAGCCCCCACACATTAAAGAGGAACAGGAGGAAGTGTGTAGCAGTCAGGAGGGAGAGCAGCTTCAAGAGATCATCAAGTTCCCATTCACTCCTGTAACTGTGAAGAGTGAAGATTGTGCAGAGGGTGGAGAAAAGCCCTTGAAATACCACTGGACTTGTCAGCTCAACAAAACACATGAGGTTGTTGGTCCTTGGTCCTCACAGCTTCATCAAAGACTAACTGAACAGATGGAAACAGCAGCTGATGGAGAGGACAGTGGAGGACCAGAACCAGCCAGCAACTCCCATCCAGATCCACATTCACAACCTGAGACTGAAGACCAGCCTGAAGACTCCTCTAAGTCTGAAGACAGGGGTGATGAGTCTGAGGAGACCAGAGAGCTTCAGTTGGGTTTAAAGAGTGATATAAAAGGTAATACTGGAGAGAAAGTACACAGCTGCTCTGAGTGTGAGAAACAATTAAATATGAAAGGGACATTTGACAGAACACATAGTCATCCGCACTGAAAAAAACTCAAAAGCTGCGATGTTTGTGAGCAAAGATTCACTTGGTAAGATCAACTCGGAAGACACAAGACACAGTGTGTTGGCCTTCAGTGCTCTCAGCTTCATAATAACCAAACTGAACATATGGAAACAGCAGCTGATGGAGTGTAGGAAAAGATTTAGTGTACAGTCTACAAAACTTATATTTACAGTCAAAACCAAACGGCTGGGTAATGTAGCGGTATTAATATATAGTAATATGCACCTAAAGATGCAACATAAATGGCCCAATTTCCTAAAGAAAACAATACATTAACGAGGAAGGGTCTTTAGACACAGCAATGCAATACTACAGATTGAGGGGAAACGGAAACCTTTATTAGGTACACCTGTTCAATTGCTTATAAAAACAAAAAGCTAGTCTTACAATCACATGGCCGCAACTCAATGCATTTAGGCATGTAGATGTGGTCAAGACAACATGCTGAAGTTAAAAACGAGCCTCAGAAAGGGGAAGAAAGGGGATTTAAGTGACTTTTAACGTGGCATGGTTGATGGTGAAAGGCAGGATGGATCCATGCTTTCATGTTTACACCAAATTCTGACCCTACCATCAGACTTTCACAACTGAAATTGAGACTCATCAGATCAGGCAAAACTTTTCCAATCTTCTATTGTCTAATTTTGGAGACCATGTGTGAATTGTAGCCTCAGTTTCCTGTTTTTAGCTGACAGGAGTGGCACCCTGTGTGGTCTTCTGCTGCCGTTGCCCGTCTGCTTCAAGATTGGTCGTGTTTTGCATTTAGAGATGGTATTCTGCATACCCTGGTTATATCAAGTGGTTATTTGAGTTACTGTTGCCTTTCTATCATCTTGAACCAGCATGCCCATCCTCCTCTGACCTCTGACATCAACAAGGCATTTCTGTCCACACAAATGCCGCTCAATGGATATTTTTATTTTTTAGGCCATTCTCTGTAAACCCTAGAGATGGTTGTGCGTGAAAATCCCAGTAGATCAGCAGTTTCTGAAATACTCAGAACAGCCCTTCTAGCACCATCAACATTGCCATGTTCGAAGTTACTTAAACCCACTTTCTTCCCCATTCTGGTGCTCGGTTTTAACTTCAACAAGTTGTCCCGTCCAGGTCTACATGCCTAAATGCATTGAGTTGCTGCCATTTGATTGAGTCCACTGAGGGGGTAGACTTCTCCGGACTTCATCGTCTTCATAATTTATTTAATCACAATGCATTGCACTTAAGACGAGATGTGTTATCAAAAAAACTAAAGCAAAGAAATTACTAAAAGTAGTAGTAAAAATGCTATTAGGCTATATAATTCTGTACATTGAATAATTGAACTTTGTAGATTCGAATGCATTCTTGTAGTCTAATAAACTATTCGGATTTAGAATTGTATTTTTTTATTTCAGATCAAACAAATACAATTTTAAATCTGATACATTTATTTGAGTATTAGATTATATCATCATAAATGAATACATGTTAATTATAACCATATCACACCAACATTAAAGGAACACTACAATTTCTACATCTGTTTTTTTATTTGGGACCTTTTGAATTTCCCACAGACCCACTCAAATCACCATCCATCCATCCATCCATCCACCCACCAACCCTAACTTTCTTCTTTTTTCCTCCTCCAAACTACCGTCATTATATCAGTCTTAAAAATAATCAACTATTGCCCACCCCTAATCTCTTGTACGTCTTGTCTACTGCACATTTTTTAGAAATATTAATCTTTTCATTTACCAGCAGACAAATGATGGCACTTTGGATTTTTAGCTGCTGTTTCTTGAGAGTCTCCATGTTAAGTTTGTCTTCAACATAAACTCATGTGGATTTCCTTGTGTTTGACCTTTTCCCTGCAGACGTCCAGCAGCTGGTGGTGGTTAAAGAAGAGGTTCCCCCTGAGCAGCAGGAGTGGAGCCCCAGTCTGGACCAGGAGGAGCCACCACCAGAGCCCCCACACATTAAAGAGGAACAGGAGGAAGTGTGGAGTAGTCAGGAGGGAGAGCAGCTTCAAGAGATCATCAAGTTCCCATTCACTCCTGTAACTGTGAAGAGTGAAGATTGTGCAGAGGGTGGAGAAAAGCCCTTGAAATACCACTGGACTTGTCAGCTCAACAAAACACATGAGGTTGTTGGTCCTTGGTCCTCACAGCTTAATCAAAGACTAACTGAACAGATGGAAACAGCAGCTGATGGAGAGGACAGTGGAGGACCAGAACCAGCCAGCAACTCCCATCCAGATCCACATTCACAACCTGAGACTGAAGACCAGCCTGAAGACTCCTCTAAGTCTGAAGACAGGGGTGATGAGTCTGAGGAGACCAGAGAGCTTCAGTTGGGTTTAAAGAGTGATATAAAAGGTAATACTGGAGAGAAAGTACACAGCTGCTCTGAGTGTAAGAAACAATTAAATATGAAAGGGACATTTGACAGAACACAGTCATCCGCACTGGAAAAAAAACTCAAAAGCTGTGATGTTTGTGAGCAAAGATTCACTTGGTAAGATCAACTCAGAAGACATAAGACACAGTGTGTTGGCCTTCAGTGCTCTCAGCTTCATAATAACCAAACTGAACATATGGAAACAGCAGCTGATGGAGTGTAGGAAAAGATTTAGTGTACAGTCTACAAAACTTATATTTACAGTCAAAACAAAACAGCTGGGTAATGTAGCGGTATTAATATAAAGTAATATGCACCTAAAGATGCAACATAAATGGCCCAATTTCCTAAAGAAAACAATACATTAATGAGGGAGGGTCTTTACACACAGCAATTAGGGTTGGGTATCGGTTGGGTTTTTTCCGATACCGGTTACTACTCGGTACTTTTGAAACGGTTCCGGTGCTTAAACGGTACTTTAACCGGTACTTTGAAGCCTCAAATTGCACACACTGTCAAAAAAAGCCCTTTTATAGCCAGTGCCAAATTTAACACAATTAATTTTAACAATATAATTACGAGTAACTTACAAATAAGCTATTTTAGAATTTAAATACAATTCACACAATTTACATACTATCTAATACAACAATACTGTTTCAAACAATATAATAATGGAGATTAATGTGGAGACTACCAGGTAATCTAATCTCCATCTTAAAACTTTAGCTAAAAGTAATCATTTTGATAAGAAAGAGTCCTTATGACCTCAACAATACAACACCTTAAAAATTAAAATAGATACACATATAAAACACCCATATGAAATTAAATGCAGTATTGGATTTACAGTAAGGGAATAAGTACACCCAATGGCCCTCATTTATCAACCTTGCGTAGACCAGAAAAATGGGTGTACGTACATTTCCACGCATATCTCGGCATTTATCAATATGGACGTGAGCGCAGGATACGCTCAAATCCCACGCCAGCTCTCAGCTCGTGTATGCAAGTTTGTAAACAGCATGGACTCGCAGTGCAGGCTGTGCCGGGTAGCCGATTACTTTGTTGGACAATTAGTAGAAGGTAATACAAATGCAGTGTTTGCTTAGCCTGGCTCCGCCCGCCTACCTACTTCCGCCCAAATTTCATTTTCCCTTCAGTAGTCAGTCTGGTGGTGGGGCGTATTAGTGAGATTTTTCCAAACAGATTTCTAAGTATCCAATCAGCGAACAGAGGAAGTGGCTGAGAACGATGAGGTCGAAGTCGCGCTCCAGTTTCAGTTGAATGCTGCGTTCTCTTACGCTCGGAACTCGGAAATTTCTGACTTGCTAGTTCCGACCTGTCTGTGTTCCAGTGCATCTGCTCGGGAAAGTATGGACGCCTACAACCTTTCTCATCTAAATAACTAAACGTTAGGCTCTAGCAAGTTACCGTTGCCAGGTACCGGTAGATCCATAGACTACAATATGTAGTGAAGTCGGAAATTTCCGAGTTCCCTGAACGCACCGTCAAAAGCCGGCTCACGACCAAACGTTATGCGATTGGTTGGCTAATCCAGAGTGGCACTGAGCAGATCCAATAGTTTTAAACTTCAACAGACACCCGCCTCCAAGTGAGTGAACGTTTGCCAATTACAGCACTTCCAGACCTTCTGTACAAATGAAATGAAGTACGATGGTCTGGTAGCGCCAGGCTAGTGTTTGCTCAGACCGAAATAAAGATATTAATCACTTAAAATTGTGCAGCTTATGGTGTGCAACTGAGTAGGAGAGCTGATTCAATAGTGCGCACACCGGCCACTTAGGAGCGCTGCATGGGACTGCGTAAGGGCAGTTATCTTCGACTTGGAGCAGCTGGGGGGACACTGAGGCACGGGGGCTGCATTCATTCAAAATGTTAGCCTTATTTATTATATTATTATTTATTATACTTATATAAGTATTATATATGTAGTAGGCCTACACTGCTCTGTATGATAAAAAATACACGGCACAACACTTTTTAGATGTTAGTTCCTCTTTTAACGTGTCATTGATCGCTTAAAGCTGCAGTTGATAATTGTAGCCGTTGGGATCCCAACGGCTGTTTTCCAAACGCTCTACCTGCTGTAGCTCCTCCCTCTGAACGACAGCTAGGCGCGTTCATGTGAATTCAGTTACATTGACAGGAGACAAACACCATGTCCGATTCCGAGGTGATTAAACATTAGTAATGATAACTACATACGTACATATTGAGCATACATTTTAATCACAGACATACCATGTATGTTAGCTTAAAATCATTGTAAGTGTGCTGGTAGGCCTAACAAAAGTAGCTGTAACAGCCAGGCAAGATAGCAAACTAATTGTAACAGAGCGGAGAGGTGTGTGTGTATCTCTGCTCCTGTTCTGACCGCAGCTGGGAGGGGCTGCTCGGGCAGTGTTGCCAACTTAGTGATTTTGTCGCTATATTTAGCTACTTTTCAGGCCCCCTGGCGACTTTTTTTTCAAAACAGCGACAAGCGACAAATCTAGCTTTTTTTCTGGTGTAATTGGTGACTTTTTCGCCGAAGCAAATATCACTTTTAACGAGCAGCGGGAGCCTCCTGGCCCGTCCCCCGTCACAGAGCACTGACAGACGGCCCGGTCCTCGAGCAGCAGCCCCTCCCAGCTGCGGTCAGAGCAGGAGATACACCTCTCAGCTCGGGGCTGCCGCGCGAGGAGCGGGCTGCGTGTCAGTGCTCCCGCTGCTCGTTGAGAAGAGATGATACTTGCTTTGGCGAAAAAAGTCACCAATAACACCAGAAAAAAAGCTAGATTTGTCGCTGTTTTGAAAAAAAAAGTCGCCAGGGGGGCTGAAAAGTCACTAAATATAGCGACAAAATCGCTTTGAGTTGGCAACACTGATCACAGGACGAGGGCTATATGGGGCCAGCGGCAGGCAGCCTAGGGGCAGAGCAAGGGGACGAGGTCGCGGTCGGAGAGGTCTTGATGTGATAGGGCAAGAAGACATGGCCGGTGTACTTTTTTTCAAGCTCTCTCCGTCTCCGTTTCAGCAGTTAACTTTTCAACATTCGTCTTTCCTCGTTTTTTTGCTGTCTTAGCGGTGTTAGTTGTTAGTATCCTGGGAATGGTAAATTGAGGGTTCGTTTGTGAAGACATTGCTACTCGCTGTCCGCCGTAGTAGCAGTAGGCTAGTGTCAGACTGCTAGGGTCGTGAACGCTCACGCAACTGACGCATCAACGTCGTTGCCAAGGTCCCACAGCCAATAAGAACGGAGAATCTGACCTCGCTCTGATTGGTCAAAATTAACATGAGCGGTGGCAATTTTGGGGGGCAGCACACAGAGGCAGGGGGGAGCAAAGTGATAAAAAAATATTTTCAGACCACTTCACCTACATATAGCTGAATGGCTATTATGACAGTTTTGCCAAATATTACAGTAAAAAAACTCTCAACTGCCGCTTTAAGCGAGCGATTTATTTTTCCGATCTGCTAGTGGAGCAGCTCAGCAGGACAGTGGGCGCTCTCACAGCTGATCGTTGCCGGGTCGGCTTGTGCAGCTGACGGCCGGGCTGACCACTCTTGCCAAGCGCATGCTGTCATACAGTAAAATAGAGCTGCAACGATTAATCGACGAATCGATTATTAATCGATTATTAAAATAATCGGCAACTATTTTGATAATCGATTAATCGTTTCGAGTAATTGTTTTATAAAAAAATTCCAAATTCTCTGATTTCAGCTTCTCAAATGTGAATATTTTCTCGTTTCTTTAATCCTATTATGACAGTAAACTGAAATATCTGTGTGTTTTGGACATAACAATACATTTGAGGACGTCAACATGGGCTTTGGAAAATTGATCAACATTTTTCACCATGTTCTGACATTTTACGGACCAAAACACTAATCGCTTAATAATCGATTAATCGAGAAAATAATCGACAGATTAATCGATTATCAAAATAATCGTTAGTTGCAGCCCTACAGTAAAATGCCAAATGTGTTATTTTTAGTTTTTAAACCCCTTTTGAGTAGTGCTATCTAAAAGGGCCAATACATTTTAATCATTCAAATCTCTGCAGACGTGTATTTCTTTTATGGGGACCATTATCGGACAGTTGGTGCGTCTTTTTCTCCTCTACCACTTATATTATGCCTGCACGTTGGTTGCATTTCAGAACAGCAACACGCTTTTTTTAGTGGCGATTTTTGAGCCAGACCACTTTTTGTATTGTATATGCTGTTTTATAGCATTTGAGCGCTGGAGATCGTTTGTTGTCAACATCAACGCTGTTGACCGCAGGAGTTATTTCCTTCCTAACTGCTGCCTTCTGTCATTCTTTGATGCCGCTTGTAATGCTCCGAAATGAAACTATTTTTTTTCTTCTTTCGCTGTTATTTTGTCAATTTCTACTTCAGAGAAGTTCCTCTTCTGTGCCGTAATGCGCATATCCATGCCGTAAAACCTCTGGGCGAGGCCTCTAAACTGAGAAAATATAGGGGCGTGATACGATAGTTTTCAGCCGCCGCATTTATCAATAATGGCCTGGCGTACGCCGAGATTGGCGAGATACGACTGTTTGATAAATCCCACGCGATACCTGGCGTAGGGAGGTATTTGCGCCAGAATCTGCACCAGTTTCCACGCAAGTTTGATAAATGAGGGCCAGTGAGAACCACAGACTGAAAACAGTCAAGAAAGAGCGTGTGCCTTTTGGAATATTAACAGTGCTAATTTGCATTTAACTTGAAACAAAATTCAACTGACATAAAAAATACAAAGAAGTCTTCTGTAAAGATAAGTCCACAACTATTAACGTTGTCAAATTAACCATTTTTGTGCAGAAAAATTGTAATGTTTGCCTTCTCAGGATGGATACGAGATCTTTAATGTACATGCTGTTCTAATGTGCAGCGGCAGCGCTCTGTTTATTATTAATATAACGGCCCGTCATTAGGCACATGTAGCCTACCGGATGGTTTTATACATCGATCGCTCCATAAAGTTATCCAAGTCAGAGCTTTTTGTTTGGGCAGAGATCGTTATTTTAAGTGTGTCTTTGTGAAGTTTCTTGTTAAACGTTTCCATATCACCGGGCCGCCGTGTCCCGCTGTATGTTTTTTTGGGTTCGTCTCCAACGCCGTGCGTAAAGAACAGCTGACGGGAGGAATGCAGGCGTCCGCTGCCTCATCGTCAGCCTACACGTGCCTAATGCATCCGTGACAATACTGCTAGATCGCGTGTCATTCGCAAAAATAAATGCATTGCATTGGCGTTCAAAAATAGTCTGACATAAAGAGCGATCAGTCTGTGAAACTGCGAACGTGAGCAACTGTTGTTGAGCACTCGTGCGCGCACTCCTCGAGACGGTCGGGCTCGTTCTCGTCACTCAAAGCCCGGTGAGAAATGCTCCTCGCGGTGTACACAGAACAGCATCCGCGAGCGGACATGCTTCATCAATCATGACATAAAGAGCGATCAGTCTGTCAGAATACAAACGTGACTACAGCAAGGGCGGCACCGAAATGAGGCACCGAAACTTTCGTTCTTATTCGGTCTGGTTATTACCGTTTACGTCGGCACCGGGGCCATACTGGTACCGGGTTTCGGTGCCCAACCCTAACAGCAATGCAATACGACAGATTGAGCGGAAACGGGAGGTACGGACATTTAAGAGGGTACAGACAAGGCGATGTGCAGGTCATTTCCACTGGAAACCTGAATAAGAATGACAAGGAATACAAAAATAACTAAGATAGAACTTACGAATACAAAGTTTAAATGAAAGTGCATTTTTAACTCTGCTACACATATGCTTTGAACACAGCTATTAATGTGTGTGTCTGTTGTTTCTTTGACAGGAGAGCTGCTTGCTGTGGACTCCCTCCTGAGTCAGACTGGAGCCCTGATGATGGACCCTGACACTGAGGAGACAGAGGACATGATGGAGGAAGAAGCTGGTTCCACTCTAGCAGGTCTCCTCCATGACCCACATTCCTCTGCCTCCTCCCAGCCTGCTGCGTCCTCCTCCCAGCCTGCTGCCTCCATACCACCACCAGATGTCTCCTCACCACCACAGACACCTGCTGATGACTCTGGGGTACGTAGAAAATGTGTAATAATGCATAAATACAGTAATACAGTGTTTGTTCTGTCCCCACTTAACTGCTCTTACATGTTGCTGCTCATCTCTGTTGTCTTAAGGCTGTGGATGGTGTGCCAGGTATGGACAGGGTTGACAGCATGGCACAGTTTCTGGTGGACCTGAGGAATGACCCTGCTCTGTCCCTCTCCGACCAGCAGGTCAGAAACCTTTATTGCTTTGCTACTTCCCCTCTATACCCCGTCATACTTTAACATGTATGCATGTGTTGTTGTTTAATGGGCTAATGGATTCTTTTTGTGATCTTTCTCAGGTGTGCCACATTATTGTTCTTTGGCAGAACCTGCCGGAGTATGACAAGCGGAGGGTGGTGTTTGCTGCCAGGCACCAGAACAAGTCTGAAAAGAAGGAGTTCAGTGCAGGCCGTGCCCAATGGCTAGACTGCAGCCGTCTGCTTGAGACCATCTTCTTGAAGCTCTGCTCCATCCACCGCAGCCCTAAGAGGAAGGGCACTGTTCTTGTGTCTCTGGTCTCCAGATGGGACCTCATCCTCGACGACTACAGGAAAATCAGGCTGCACATTCTGACCAACCAGGCAGTGATGGCTCAGACAACCATTCAGCTGCCATTGGTGAGCCGCACCACCTTGGTGCAATGGTACAATAAGCGGGGGAAGAGGCAGGACAAGGCAGTGGTGATGCAGGGGTTGGAGCTGCCCAGCTGCTTGTCTGTGGCCACTGGCCCTCTTCCCCCTAAAGCTAATGTGTGCCCCCCGTCTGCCCAGTCAGGCCTGTTTCACCAGGCCCTCCTGCCCAGCAGCAGCAGCGTTGGACAAGTGCAGTTGAGGGGTAAGGTTGTGCCGGCAGTCGCAACACCAGTGGCTGCAACGTGGAAACTGTTTCCTGCTCCAAACTGGGGCCCTCTGCTGGTGAGGCTGGCTCCAGCTGGTGGGCTGGGTGCCTCCCTGCAGGTCCCGGATGCTTCCCCGAAGGTCCAGGGGGATCGCGTTGTCCGAAAATGGACCCGCAAAGTACTGCACAACACGTGCAAGAAATGCATGCAGTTTAGGACATCAGAGACTGGGCACAGCCAATACAAGGGCTTTATTTACTGCCCCTCTGCAGAGTCTGTGTCCAAGGAGCAGTGGTTGAATGACAAGGCAAGGCAAGGCAAGGCAAGTTTATTTATATAGCACAATTCAGACACAAGGCAATTCAAAGTGCTTTACAGGGCCATGAAATACGTAAAATATGATGAAACATTTAAAAGCAAATAAATAAAAATAAAACATTTACAGGTTAAAAGGGAGACGGAAATGTCTTCAGACTTGATTTAAAAGAGCTAAGAGTTGCAGCAAACCTGACATTTACAGGTTCAAAGGGAAACAGAAATGTCTTCAGACTTGATTTAAAAGCTAAGAGTTGCAGCAGATCTGACATTAATGACATTAAAAAAATTAAATTTAGTTTAATGTTTGATTGATGTGACCATAAGTGACAGCTTCTAGTTTGCGGTCCACAGTGCTTGGTTCATTGTTCTTTTGTTTCTATGTTTTATTATTACATTTATTTTATATTAATTTATTAGTAGGAGGGACAGTAAGATTGTGGTTTGCCTTTATCTCATAGATACTATATAAAATGGATGTCGCATCATGGCTGATCTCAGTTCACCGAGGAGCATCCCTTTTTCATGGCTTATATGCGCGCTGCCATCTTGTCAGAGTTTGACTCCGCCTCACTCCCTCGTACCAAAAAAGGGCATGTAGTGACGTTTGGGGGAGATACTCCCATCTAGATGAGTACCGTGACGTACACCGAATTAGCAACATTAGCATGACCGCAAGGAGCTAGGCTAACAGCATACCATACCCTCTTCCAAATAGCCTAACGGTAAACGAGCTCAGTCATGTAGTTTGCTGCCTGCAGTTTGGTCCAACAACCCCAACAGAGCTGAACAGTTTCTCAATGTCACCTCCCAGCACCTGAGAGCTCATAGCTGAAACAAATGTCTCCTTCTGGCTGAAACAAGCTGATCTCAATGTATTTGCAATAATATTAATTTTATTTTGGTCTACAGACTGAAAATGTTATTCAGTGATTCTTGAGAACTGGGACAAAAGGCTGGGACAAAATGTAGCTGCTGTTATCTTTCAAACTAAAAATATTTAAAATTGTAGATGTTATTAAGGATTAAGAATAGAATGTCTGGAGCACAATTATCCCCTTAAATTAAATGTTATTATTATTATGTCAAATTTATGACACTTGTTATCTTCTCATGACGTCAAAAACAATGTGTCCACAGAGAAGGTTTCAATCTTTCAAATGCAATAGAACCTATTAAAAATGTACTTTAATGATTAAAAATAGCTTTTATTTCATCAAAGGCAACACTAAATAATCTCTCATATCAATAAAAAAAAATTCTACAACACATTTATGTTTTATAAGGTTTCTAAGTGGGGGGGGGACACTTTTTGTCACCACCATCAGACATTTAATTAAAATGTAATAAAATCAGGCAATATGAGGGGCAGCTGTCTCCGTGAAAGACCTATTGTCACAAGCTATCTGTGCAGAGTACATTAGAGTCAGAGAGGCCTAAGTGTTGTAGTTTTAGAATATTTTACATTCCAAATCTTGAAAGTCATGCGTCACAACCATGATATGTCAACACCGACTTACAATTTCTGAAGAAGTTCTTTGAAATGTTTCGATAATTTTATATTCCTGAAGTAGTTCATACTAGCACCAATCATCAACAGAAAAAACAAATGTCTAACTAGATTAATTCCATTTGTTTTGTTTAAGAAACGTTAAATATGTCAACACCATCAGATGTCAACTCCGTCAGATTTCCTGTCTGACGGTGGTGACATGCCACTGACGGAGTTGACATTCAATGTGAAGAAGGCATCACAGGGCTGTACGCTTATTTTTTTAGGTGGTAGCACTGGTGCTAGCAAGCAAAAAAAATCAGTAGCACAAAAATAAATTCAGTAGCACACAAAGTATGATCGAAAACTTGCATAACCTTAACCCATGCATTTCGCTCTAATTACCTTTTAGCCTGTCATCTTGGTCTCATTTGACATTTTCAATTAATATCATATCCTAGTGTGTGCAGTAATAATTGTAGAAAAAATTAATAGGGGTGCACTGATTGCAATTTAGACAAAAAAATCTAACCTGCCAATTGTAATTTTTTGCTGATTCAGAATTATTTCTCCCCATAAAATGAATATCTATATATTTTCTGTATATATACATATCATTATTATATTCATAATAATATTTTCTTTTGTTAAATGTCCTTCTGTTAATTAAAACCAAACTTTAAAACATTAAACATAGCCTATTAAATAAATAAGTAGGCCTATAGGGGAGAACGGGGTAAGTAGGCACACTTTTTACTCTAGTGAGAATTGCTCATCACCAAAACATCTTTCAATAGTCATTCCTACATTAAATTGAAGCTTAAGGTGTTGGCTTGAAATGTGTACCCCTCACTTTTTCTATATTATTGTAATAAAGAAGAAATTAATCATCAAAGACACCCTTACACATTGTGACAACCAACCCCATCAAGGGGTCGGTTGTCACACACTATGGGGTTGTTTGTCACAATGTTATCTTAATGGGAATAATCATAAAAAGAAGGAAAGAAAGTAGAACTAAATTTGAACATTTAATTGCATTGTCAAGTTGACAAATAGGCCTACATAACTTACTGTAGCCTTGGCAACTGGTCTAGTTTGGGATGCACTGGGTTGTTTTGATTTTGTTGCCCTTTTTTCTTTTGCATGCTAGCTGCCTTTTCCTGCTCTATTCTTTCCTTCTCTGGGGTGTCAGTGAGGATACAGCTTGACAATTTATTTCATTATTGGGTTCCTTTTCTGGCTGTAGCCTTTGGATAACATGTGACAACCAACCCCCCAAAAAATATGACGACCAACCCCAACTTGAATTTCTTGCTAGCATCAAGACTTACAACCATCTGACAACTAATTAGCTTGCTAACCACAATCTAAACTATAGTTTACCCTTCACACTTTTTATGGGTAACAACTGTTTTGTTATGAACCCATTGTGTAAAAGCCTAGAAGAAAAATACTGAGGAGCTAAATATTTTGAATTTGACATGAAAAACACAAACAGTCGTCTCACCTCAAATTCAGCAGTCTAACTCCAAGGAAGACTATGTGGGTGACCTCTGATCCCAATTCTGGATATTTACATACCAAAATTTCATAGACAGCGCCTTCTGGTTCCGAGATATAACGATTGTGACAACCAACCCGTGTGACAAATTACCCCGTTCTCCCCTACATATTGGTAAAATTTGGAATAAGTTAAAATAAGTTGTTGTGAATGTGTAGTTCTTCAGTGAGTAGTTCTTCAGTGGCTTATCAGTTATTTCAAACTTTGTTTAAAAAGACTACTGTTGACTGCTCTCTGCAGCTGAAGCAGTTGATTTTCAAGCTAGCGCACTGCAGGGCTGTGAAGCGCTAACTTCTTGTTCTTACCGGCTTCAAAATAAAAGTCAACTCACGTTTGGCTAGTAACAGGCTTTTAATGTGAAGGCCCACAGGAAATGTTCTGTTTGCACACGCGCTAACTTAACTGTGTGCCGTCTCCTTCCGGTTATTACCGTTGGTGAAGTGTATTAATCGCTGCACAAGCACAGGTCCCGAGCACACATCTTTCACCAGCCAAAGTGGAGGGTGGACTCAATAACTTACTTGCCTAAGACTACATTTACCCGAATTTGGAGAGTGTTAATGTAGAGCAATCTAAGCAGTGTTGTGCAGCACTCCTCTGTGTCTCAGACGGACAGCATCTGCTCATTAGCAAGCTGTCGCACTCGTGCGAGTGGAATTGTATTCATCATCGCACGTGATCAATTTCAGTAGCAAATGCGATCAAAACTGTCGCACTGTACAGCCCTGCATCATATTTGGGTGGTTTTCACCTAACATGAGAATATGTTTTGATATTTGAAACACATCTTGATTGCTGTTAATTTTAAAGTAAACATTCTATTACACAGTTCAACTGAAGAACATAGAGGAAAATCGATAGAAAATATCTATAGTCATATACATTTTGAAAATATTTTTTGTGGCCTCTGACAGTCTTTGTGAATACTTGTGATCACAATTCTTGTCATGGGTCTAGCATAAATTGAGGGAAAATTAATTTGTGTTTTTGGTGTCTGACGGTGTTGACACAAAATAAGGAATGGCAAGGTAAAAAGCCCATTTTGATAAAAAGGATAAAGTTCAGAGTAAGGTCCCATCTTCTGCTCCGCTTCTATACAGCCATCGTTGAAAGCATCCTCACCTCATCCAACAGTCTGATTTGGCAGCCTCGACTCAAATTAGAGCGCATCCATCTTTTTCAGTATTTTTTTAAATCTTTGTACCGTGTTACACATTTTAATTTCTTCACCCAAGACATTCCACATGTTTACTCCTTTTACCGATATACATCTTTGTTTTACATTTGTTCTTATATTTATCTTTGTAAACATGCACATTCCCCTTAGTTCATACTTGCTCTGTCTAATCTGAAACAACTTCTGGATACAGTCTGGAACTATCCTGTTTTTGACTTTATACATTATTTGCATTGTTTTGAACTCCACTAAGTCTCTAAATTTAAGTGCGTTTGAGTTTATAAATAATGTATTGGTTGGTTCAAGATATTCTGCTCTATTAATGATTCTGATTGCCCTCTTTTGTAAAATAAAAATAGGGTTGGTAACGGTTTTGTACGTGTTTCCCCATATTTCCACACAGTATGTAATGTATGGTAGTATTAAGGAACAGTACAACATGTGTAATGATTTTGAATTGAGTACATCTTTTGTTTTATATAGTATTGCGGTGGACATGGATACTTTTCTTTTTACTTGTTTTATATGTGGTTTCCAGCATAATTTGTGGTCTATGATCACTCCTAAGAATTTGTTTTCATAGACTCTTTCTATTTCAACATTGTCTATCATGATTTTTATTTCATGTTTGATTTTTTTGTATCCAAATATAATGATCTTAGTTTTCTTTAAAGGGGACATATTATGCAAAAACTCGGGTTTAAATGTGTATTTCCGAGGTCTACTAGAAAAGGTTATAATGGTTTATTGTTCAAAAAACCCATTAGTTTTCTACCATTTCCCATTTCTTCATCGCCTTTTTCAGCCGTTTCTGGTCTCTATCTCAAAAGATTGGTTTTGACATCTACCCCCCTTCGTAAAAATCCTAGTCTGCTCTGACTGGTCAGATCTACATTTACTCATTTACTCTATACCTACCTACAGTGTAGTGTGAAAGTTTGTGAACCCCTTGAACCTTTTGGAATTTTATTTATTTTAACCATTATTAATTCATTTTTATCAATACCAGTATTTTTTATGTGAAATAACAGATGTTTGTTTATCAATTCAACATTTTTCTTTTCCAGAAATCAATTGTTAAAACAGATAAAACAAATGATTTGCCAACTGTTGTATATGCAAAAGTTTGTGAACCCTGAGCTGCATTTCTTAAATCGTGCAGGTTAACACAATCAGTTGGGCCAAATTGAGTGATGAAATAAACCAATGTAATGAGAGATCTTTAGGGAAGAAATTGGGCGGCACTAGATAAAACAGAGATAAAACCAGGCCAGTTTAGGCTCACCAAAGTGAAGCCATACAGGTCAGACATGCTAAAAGGAAAAAAAATCTCAGAGGATCTCAGAAATAGAGTTTTGATGTTGCACATTTGTCTGGGGACAGCTATAAATTCATATAAACAAATTTGAGCTCCATCGGTCCACCGTGAGGCAAATCATCTTCAAATGGAGAGCTTTAAGAGTGACTTAACATCTGCCTGGAAGTGGACTATCCTCAAGCGCCACAAGAAAAGTGATTTTTCAGGTAAAAGCCAACCCAAACATTACATCTGGAGATTTGCAGACAATTTGACACGACCATTCTTCACTTGGGAGAAGGTTCTCTTGGTGGTAGGCAGAGTTGCGTTTTTGCCCAAACATGGCGGTTTTGGTTATGACCAAACAGTTCAATTTTGGACTAATCTGTCCACAGAATAAGACTTCAGGTATCTCCAGGTGCTCTCTGGCAAAGTTGTGACAAGCAGTTTTGTTCTTTTTTGAGAGCAGAGGCTTCTTTAGCAACCCTCCCATGAAAGCCATTTCTTCTTATTGTGGAACCATGCACATCTGTCCCAGATGCTGCAAGAGAGGTCTGCAAATCACTAGAAGTAATGTTTGGGTTGGCTTTTAACTGAAAAATCACTTTTCTTGTGGCGCTTATGGATATTATTGAAGGAAGTCTACTTCTAGGCAGATGTTCAGTCACTCTTAAATCTCTCCATTTGTAGATGATTTGCCTCATGGTGGACCGATGGAGCTCAAACTTTTTTTTTAATAATTTATAGCTGTCCCCAGACAAATGTGCAGCATCAAAACTCTATTCCTGAGATCCTCAGAGATTTGTTTCCCTTTTAGCATGTCTGACCTGTACTTTGGTGAGCCTAAACTGACCTGGTTTTATCTCTGTTTTATCTAGTGCCGCCCAATTTCTTCCCAAAAAGAAAACATTTTAATTGATAAAGAAACATGTTATTTCATATAAAAAATACTGGTATTGATAAAAATGAATTAATAATGGTAAAAATAAATAAAATTCCAAAAGGTTCAAGGGGTTCACAAACTTTCACACAGCACTGTTTTGTTTACTTTTGGCCAACGCAGCATGGAGATCGATGTTACCATGTTTAGCTTCTTTTCTACAGCAAATGTCAGCACACTTACCACTTCTAAACCAACCAAAAGCTCACACCGTAAGTCCGATTGACTTGAAATTTCTCACACGGGTGTATGTTAGGGTGCTCTGCAAAAAAGCCTCTGGGACCATAAAAGTCCTTCAGGGAATATTTCCCGCTAATTAGCATAAACTGAAAAACATGGTGTTATCCACAACTTTCTGAAATTTGACTGTATCAAAGGCTCCTCCCCTTTACCACATTAGGGTCCTCCCCTTTACCACATTTAGGGCCCTCCCCTTTACCATGTCAGGCTCCTCCCCTTTACCATAGTAAGCTCCTCCCATTTACCACAGTAGGCTCCTCCCCTTTACCATGGTAGGCTCCTCCCCTTCACAACAGTAAGCTCCTCCCATTTACCACGTTAGACTCCTCCCCTTTGCCACATCAGGCTCCTCCCCTTTACCATATTAAGCTCCTCCCCTGTACAGTGTTAGGCTCATCCCCTTCACCACATTAGACTCCTCCCCTTTACCACATTAGACCCCTCCCCTTTACCAAAGTAAGCTCCTCCCCTTTACCATGTCAGACTCCTCCCCTTCACCACAGTAAGCTCCTCCCCTTTACCATGTTAGGCGCCTCCCCTTTACCATGTTAGGTTCCTCCCCTTCACATATAAGCTCCTCCCCTTTACCACATTAGGCTCCTCCCCTTTACCACGTTAGACTCCTCCCATTTACCACATTAGGCTCCTCCCCTTTACCACGTTAGGCTCCTCCCCTTTACCCCATGTTAGACTCCTCCCCTTCACCACATTAGACTCCTCCCCTTTACCATATTAAGCTCCTCCCCTTTACAGTGTTAGGCTCCCCCTTTATCACATTAGGCTCCTCCCCGTTACCATATTAAGTCCCTCCCCTTTACCATATTAAGTCCCTCCCCTTTACCATGCTAGGCCCCTCCCATTTACATCATGTTAGGCTCCTCCCCTTTACAACATTAGGCTCTTCCCATTTACCACATTAGGCTCCTCCCCTTTACCAAAGTAAGATCCTCCCCTTTATCATGTCAGACTCCTCCCCTTCACCACAGTAAGCTCCTCCCCTTTACCATGTTAGGCGCCTCCCCTTTACCATGTTAGGTTCCTCCCCTTTACCACATCAGGCTCCTCCCCTTTACCATGTTAGGCTCCTCCCCTTTACCATATTAAGTCCCTCCCCTTTACCATGTTAGGCTCCTCCCCTTTACAGCATTAGGCCCCTCCCATTTACATCATGTTAGGCTCCTCCCCTTTACAACATTACACTCCTCCCATTTACCACATTAGGCTCCTCCCCTTTACCCCATGTTAGACTCCTCCCCTTCACCACATTAGGCTCCTCCCCTTTACCATGTCAGACTCCTCCCCTTCACCACAGTAAGCTCCTCCCCTTTACCATGTTAGGTTCCTCCCCTTTACCACATCAGGCTCCTCCCCTTTACCATATTAAGCTCCTCCCCTTTACAGTGTTAGGCTCCCCCTTTATCACATTATGCTCCTCCCCTTTACCATATTAAGTCCCTCCCCTTTACCATGTTAGGCTCCTCCCCTTTACAGCATTAGGCCCCTCCCATTTACATCATGTTAGGCTCCTCCCCTTTACAACATTAGGCTCCTCCCCTTTACCACATTTAGGGTCCTCCCCTTTACCATGTCAGGCTCCTCCCCTTCACAACAGTAACCTCCTCCCATTTACCACATTAGGCTCCCCCCTTTACCACGTTAGGCTCCTCCCCTTCACAACAGTAAGCTCCTCCCCTTTACCATGGCTGCCATTGACCAAAAAGTTTACGCAGGGGCGGGACCTATCAACATATTGGCCATAACTCCTTAACCATAGGTCCTATCATCATCAAACTTGCTGAGTATGTGCAGAAGTCATGTGGTAGCATGTCCGTTGAAGCTTATCGAGATTAACCCATAGGGGGCGCCACAAATGCCCCCTGACTCTGATTGACTTCAAATTTCTTACACATGTACAGCTCATAGTGCTCTACAATATAAGCTGTATCCCATTACAGAGACAGCCTCCTTGGTAGGACGCGGTCTCGCGGTCTATGAAGGCTATAGCCTATGAATGCCGGTTTTAAGGCCAACGAGCCTTGTTAAACGGGATGGTCTCCGCAGGTCTCCGTTCACGAGCATTTCCGGTTCACGTAACAAGCCGTTACCTTGCGTGACGACTTGCTGCTCCTGTGCTGCCTAGCAACCCTGATTGCTGCCAACGGAGACAGCCTTGTCAACGGAGGAAAAAAGAAAAAGAAGTTGCCTACCAGACGAAAAGAAAAAAAAGTACAAGAAAAAAAGAAAGGAAGATAAAAGTTAAGAAGATGGAGCAACACGTTGCTGTTTTGTTATTTTTTATTTTATTTTATGCCATCTCTGAAAAAAACGCAATGAATCTTGGGATATGTTGGGCCACGAAGGATCCATCTGATGCAGCCTTCAAAACCGTGAAACGAAGGCTGCATTTCTCGGCCGCATATGAGGAGCCTTGCAAGGAGCCTTGCAAACGGGACAGCCTTTGCGCGCCGCTATGACGCAATCGGTCTTCAAATGCAGCCTACGTAGGGTGCAACCCCTGAATCAAGACACAGTCTACAGCCTCTCGGACAATAGGGGTCAGCCATGATTATTTTTTTCGCCGCCATTGCCCAAAACGTTTACGCAGGGGCGGGGGTTATTAACAAATTGGCCATAACTCCTTAACCATAGGTCCTATCATCATCAAACTTGCTGGGTATGTGCAGAAGTCATGTGGTAGCATGTCCCTCTAAGCTTATCGAGATTAACCCATAGGGGGCACCACAAAAGTCACCTGACTCTGATTGACTTGAAATTGATTACACTTGTACAGCTCATGGTGCTCTACAATATAGCCTCTCGGACTGTTTTTTTAATTTCCGCTACGGGGCGCTGTTATTAAGCCCCGACTGAAGAAAGTTTGAGAGGCCACGCCCCGCACACCGGAGGTTCGTAGAAGTTTTCGGGCCCGGCCGACGGGCGGGGCGCCGCCGACGCGGGGATTGGCGGCCTGCGCAGGGCGGCCCGTACTTTCAAAATCTCTGCGGGATTTTCTAGTTTGGATTGTGATCACTCATTTATAATAAAGTTTTACTGTTAAAAAATGTATTGTGTTGCTAACTGTCACTGTTTGCTTCGTGTAGTAAAGGATTACTTGAAACTCACATTTTCATAGTCAGGATGTTAGACTAGTTTTCTGACCGATCTACATGCATTGACTTACGTTTTTTAATTCAACCCTTTATCTCTCTGACAGGGCCGCCGCTCCCTATACGCAGAGTACGCAGACTGCGTAGGGCACCAAGTCCCTGGGGGGGCACCCAAAAAAAAAAAAATTATAATTTTTTTTTTTTTTTTTTTAAATTAAAAAGGTAAAAGAGATGGTCCGGGGCCCCCCAAAATAGTTTATTTTTTAAAAAGTTCATGATAATCATTACATTACAAAAAATATATAAATTAGTTATGAACAGGCCCATCGTTGTTTTTTCTTAATTGTGTAACCTATCCAGGGGTGGATTACTGCACAGGCACACCGGGCACAGGCCCAGGGGCCCAAGGGCTCAGGGGGGCCCTTAGCCAGAGATACTGATAGTAACTTTTCATGTTGCATAGTCAAAGAGCTCAGTCACTGATGTCAATAACAGGGTCCAAAAAGGAATAGCCTAAATATAAGGATACTCATTATAATCTAACAAGATAGAAATCATCATGGGCCCCTCAACTAGTAGGGGAGAAATACAAAAGAAAGTTAAAAACAACAGCATTAGTAGCTCTGTCTAAGGGGGTTGAAGGCCCCCTCACACATACACAAATAAACTTTATATGTGTGAATTCTAAATTGTTCATATCCACCCTTTATCTGTTGAATGGGCCCCTCCATCATAGAACATGGGTCTGCAGACCAATCTACTGTTTTTACAGTTGCAGAGTAAAGAGTGCTACCTGTTTAAGAAAAATCTGAAAAATAATGTTCCTTCTGCATCTCAGGATTTGATATCTCTCTAGTCTCTAAAATGTCCTCTCAAAGTGCACCAGATTGATGCATTTTACTTTAAAAAGGTAAAAAAAATTCCACCCACCCCCCAACAAGGTACAGGGTCCCTCCAACAATACCCCAAAATCCTGTGGGAAACACTGACTTCCTTAATATGTTTTTGCCATTAATTGTATGTATCCGTGTAGAAAATTCAGTGTACCTGACTGGATAGGGACAAGTGGGGGGCCCTTTAAGAGTGTAAGCCCAGGGGCCCATTATCTCATAATCAGTCTATGATCCTATCACTCAATTCCTTTGCAAAGGCAGTTTTTTCACAAGTTAAGCTGTTCTTTCTGTTAGCAAATGCTGGCAAATGTGCCAAAAAGCAGTCGCAGACAGGGGCGGATCTACCGGGGTGGCATGGGGTGGCAACTGCCACCCTAAAAAAAGCCTTGCCACCCCAGCTGCCACCCCAGTTGGCAGCGCCAAATTAAACATTTATTTTTGGCTGTTAAGAGACATTTACGAGCGCGAGTTTCAAATGTCCGACTGCAAGTGAATGTAGCCAGGTAATATTGCCCCACCCCGATCCCCCGCGACCCACTCCCGAGACTCCTAACCGCTCCTAACGGCACTGATTTTGAATACAAGGAAGGCGTGCGAGAGACGGATCCAAACCTCTCTAGACTAACGAAGCAAGCAGCACAGGAGAGACTACACTCTCCAGGTATTAATTATCAACTGTCTATCTATGAAAAAATTACAATAATTAGAAAAGAGCAGGGCTAATGGAGTTGTAGTTTTCCTATACAGTTAATATGCTGCTGTGTGGTGACAATGACTAGAGGTTAATAATAACGTTAGGAACTCGTGAATGCCTCGGAAAAACTACAATAACGTTCACATCAGCGAAGATTGTGCACTACTGTAGGCTACTGATCCAAATTCCACAACTCATTACTTGTGTTACAGTTTAGTAGGCTACAATATTTATTCATTTATATTTGGTTGCTCCACCTTAAGTCAGCCCAGGCACGACAGGATAGTTAAGTTTCAGTTTCGTTTTTCATCTCCGTGTTGGACAGCTGTTCGCTCAGCTGAAGGGCTCGAGCCTCACGGAGCAGACAGCGCGAGTCAGTCTAAAAGTCAGCGAGGATTACGCTCACAAATCAAAAAGCTAAATTATAAAATAAAGCTATCTCTTCCTCCTTCTGTCCACTGCACACTTAGTCACTAGTAGCTTAAAGGAAGTACATGAGGATTAAAACCTCATTTTGCACTTTATTATTTTTGAATATTTGAAGATTGCATGCAAGTAAAATACCACCAGCCACTACATTCTCAATGATAGACGTGAATAATCACTTCTTCTTTTTTTCTAAACCAATTTGTTTTTAACAATAGAGGAGAATAAATATTTGAAAGCAATACAGAATGCATGATATTACTGCATTGTATTCTATTCTATTGTTGTCACTGGGAACCTAAATTTTGTCAATTACTTTACATAAACTTGATGCAAACAAATTCACCAGAATGCAGGAAATGAAGTGATGAATGCTCAAAAATTTCTGGGGGGGCACCCCCAGACCCCCCATTTAAAAGGTGTCCTAAACCAAGGTTTAATCATAACCTATACTCTTGAAATTCATTAATTATTTTGTTTAATTTTATCTATAGGCCTTTGTATAAGGATATACTTCCTAATTCTTATCACACTATTTTAAATTAAAGTCTTAGGTTGTGCTTATCAATTGCTCATAATAACCAGTAGGCCCATTTCTGTGTCTGACATTACTGAACCTCTTCCCATTTATAGTGTGTTTAACAGGTCACTGTTTGTGACCAAACATAGGAAAAAATGCCACACAATATTTTTATGAATGATTTTATCTGTATTGTATGTAAATTACTAGAATATTTGAATAACTTGATATTTGCACTCAAGTTAGACTGATGATTGACATCTGATGGGAGTATCTCATATTAACACAGACAAATACCAAAGACTCACTGTTAACTAAGTACTTATTGCAGCCCTATTTTCATAGCTGTTGAGCCCCATGCTGGTGTATTAGTGCAGGTGTTTGTTGTGAGGCAGGTAATGTAGTAATTATTCAGTAATAATAATCTTTAAAATTCTCTGACACCTTTTATGTTTAAATGTAAGGCTTCACTCGTGCTACAATACATTAAGTATTATGTTATTTAGTCAACATATCTAAATGTGGGGGCTTTCCCAAGTACATATTTATTTATATGGCTTTAATTAAATCGGCATACTGTATATACATCCGCCACAGGTTGCCACCCCTTAAAATCTCCTGCCACCCTCTTGCCACCCCATGAATATTTTTCTAGATCCGCCCCTGGTCGCAGAGATCTTGCAAGGGCAAAAAAATGTTGCTCGCGCCCTACGGACGCGAGCTTCAGGGTGTTTTTTTTTTGGGGGGGGGGGGAGGGGGGGGCATCACTGACAATTTCTGCTTAGGGCACCCAAAAGCGTAGCAGCGGCCCTGCTCTCTGAAGATTTCTTATCAAACAGTATCATTACATTTCAAAAAGACCAAAACCATACTTAAAAATAAAGCAGTTTATTCATAGCCAGTGAAATGGAAATATAAAGTGTACATATCAAACAGAAGCAAAGCCATAACTTGTATGTAACTGTCCAGTTGTTGCTGGTGGGCCCTGAAGAAGACCACTTGTCCCACCCAGTGAACAGTCTCCTCTGATGGAACAGATAGTGTGGTCCGTCAGGTCACTCATATCTGTAAAACATGACACATTCAATGTTATATCATGTAGCCTAGCTGAAATATACATCATACATATGTAGTTATGGCAAAGCTACAAACTAATGAAAATATATTTTTTCTTCGATTATTAAATAAGATAGGCTACCAATAAGTTCAGTATAGCCCTTGCTCAAGAAGCAACAAGTTCTGAGTGATACTGTGTGCTTTTTGAAATATAATGGACTGGAAACGAACAGCAGCAGAGGCAACTTACAGTAGGCTATTCCTGTCTATTATAGTGTACATAAACAGGGCTGCCAAGTTTCACAAAAAGTTTGGAGTGAGATTTTTTGGCCGAGGGATCCAAAACTGTGTCTTCTCCCCACCCACTCATTTTTGCTAGTGTCCTGTGAGTTTACATATTGTTCATAATAAATCAGAAATAAAAGACAATTGGAAAATGTGATAACATCAAAATTCTTATTAAAATAAGCAAATTCATGAATTGCAAAGTCGTAGGACAGGTTTTAATTAAACATTGGGTGTGGACATATGGTTCCCCCCCCCCAGACATTTTTGAGCATTAAACACTTAATTTCCTGCATTCTGGTGAATTTTTATGTGCCTTTTCTGCATTCATTTTTATGTAAAGTAAAAGAGAACATTCACGGTTTCGCTGACACAAATTTAATTGAATAGCCTACAATGCATGTGTAGTGCTTTCAAATATCTCCTGTAGCCTATTGTTAAAAACATTTGGTTAAACTGAAATAAAGGTAATTATTCTATATCATATTGTCTACTATTGAGGGTTGAGTGGCTGGTGGTATTTTACTAGCAGCATTAGGCTTTATTCAAAGAAGAAAAAAATTAGGGAACAGTTCAACACCAATGCAAAGTACTAGGCTCGCCTGGGCTCGCCTCCCGCTTCGAATGCACAGTGCACATCAAAGCATAACGTTAATGCGCGTTCAGAAAGAGGAAGTCACGGCACTCATGTCTGTTAGCTTTTCAAAATAAGAAATTGAAAATTAAAGTCCCGCAAAACAAATGTTATTTTGGGGATTAATTTCTCCACTTGAGAAATTTGACGTGTGGCGTGTGAAAGTGTGAACTGGTTGATTTGCGTGTCTCTCACGGCCAAAGAGTGAGACTTGGCAGCTATGCAATATACTGAGACTTATGCCTCGTTTCCACCGAGTAGAGCGGGTCGGATCAGAGCGGCTCAGAGCGGGACAGCTCACTTTTAAGAATCTCGTGTTGTTTCCACCGCGGACCCTACCCTTACTGGTAGGGCGGGGTTTATGACCCTACCCTTACTGGTGGGGCGGGGTTTAGGCTGGACTGCGATAGCCGCCGCCAGAATGTGGGTTAAACTATCGGGCTGTGGATCAAATGTGGTCAAGTCAGCGGTCTCTCTTTTTTGCTTGGTCAAACCAGCCGCTTCTTTATTTATTCCCCCCGTGTTGTTGTGAGCACAGAGACGGCTCGGTGCAAGTTGCAACTGATAGAGACAGTGAGAGAACAGCGCTGGCTGCGGCAGCTACGTGACATCGTAGCAGTGGGACACAGTGTAGCCAACTGATTCATTTAATGACGAGGAAAAACACCACACAATAAACAGTGCCGCGCTCACAAGCCAGCGATCTCTCGTTTTTGCTTGGTCAAACCAGCCGTTTCTTTATTTATTCCCCCCGTGTTGTTGTGAGCGTGTATAGCCTACTAGCCTACTAGGCTATCTATGGCGAAAACACACAGAGACGGCTCGGTGCAAGTTGCAACTGATAGAGGCTGCGGCAGCTACGTGACTAGTGGGACACAGTGTAACCAACTGATTAATTTATTGACGAGGAAAAACACCACACAATAAACATTGCTGTGCTCACATTTTCGCCAATACACAAGACTCTCTTCACTCTTGCCGAGATGACTACACATGGCGGAAATGATTATTTCGACCAATCAAATGACGGCTCCGCCGTTTCGGTCCGCTTTCAGGCGGCTAGTACCCCTACGGAGGAGTACTGAGATCGGGAGCGGCTCAGAGCGGTTAGGTGCGCTTAAACCGTACCCTACCCAACTTTTGGCAAATGAAAAGCCAAACTACCCGGACCGAACCGCTCCGATCCGACCCGCTCTACTCGGTGGAAACGAGGCATTAGAGGCAGATATGTTGATGCCCCATGTGTTCCCCCACTAATGCTCTTTGAATCTGCTTTAAAATAAACTCAACATTGCGCCCTCTGTTCCAGATAGCCCCATCATCGACAAACAAAGACCTACCTACTCTCACAAGAAAAAAAATATATATATATAATAATAAATATATAAATATATATATATATATATAATAAATATATATATATATATATATATATATATATATATATATATATATATTTATTATTATATTTATATATATATATATATATATATATATATATACACAGAAAGTTTCTCTTAACACTCTGACTAACCTTTGTGACGTTTACTGGGGTTAATAAATGTTTAAATGACTGTGCTGGTAAAAGTTAGATACGCTGGGTGTTTCTTTACACAAACTGTCAAAAATAACGGAAGATAGCAGAGACTAGACGGTGAATGAATGAAAGTATACTTAATTTGTCCTGTTTACATTTTAGTTTGTGCCAACTGCTTCCAGTCGCCGTTTTATAACGTTATCAGACGGTGAACAAAGCTTAGAACGCAGGTCTTCACTTTCTCCCCATTTTGAATGGCTACATCATTCATTTTTAGCCTAAATAGCAAACAACTCTGTCAGGGGTAATCATACTGTTTCATGTTATGTAGCCTACAATGCAGGCCTACCTGTCATGGATGCTTTATTTTACTACACCATTTACGTTTTTATAATATGTATAGGCAATGTTGAGAGGTAAAATAAATGAAGATATTTTGCTGTAAATTAACTCCAAATTTAAGATGACAATCTCAACACAAGTTAAAAAAAACTACAATAGCATTACTGATATCCGAGATGCCCAAAAGGTTAAGACAATGTACACATAGGCCTACAGTCGGTATTACTTAAGTCATGGGGGAGAAAGAAAGGCAGGCATGTAATTAAGATCTAGGCAGATATAGTGATAATATGCAGACAGTAAAAGTGCCTGGGCGGAGATTTAAACCTTCCTCATTTATTTTTATATACATACATAATAATGCCTGTAACATATTAAAAAGCTGAATCGTTTTCTTCATTACAGGAAAATAGCAAAAACATGTTTTCAGTATTGCCATTATATAAATGACTGATAAAATAAAGCATATTCAGATTAAATCTAACCCATTCACTGATGTCTAATTGTTCTTCCCTCCCTCTGCACACTCTCTGCCAGCTGTGAAGACCCCTGTCTCTCTTCCTCACGAGCTGATGTTTCTATTGCTGGAAACAGAAGCTCTCCTGTCCACACAGACGGTCATCACAGCTCCAGGTGTGTGATATTTAACCTGTATTCACATTTAAAAAATATTGATGTACTGTCTTTATAATGATAAAGCTTTATTGCAGACACAGGTCCATATAACACATCATACAGTAAGGAAATACATAAAAATTGAATATTGACCTTTAGGATAAACAGGCTATTGCACCAATGCCATCTAAACCTTATAGCAGCTTTTCAGAGGGGACACGTAAAACATATTATGCTACCTTGAGCCTCTGCATACTCTTTTTTTCACAGTTAGACCACAACTGAGCAGTGTGATGTAGATTCTAAACAAAGAGCACTTCACAGAGTCAGAGCACATAGAAGAAACTTCCTTATAAGCATGTTAGCTTGAGAATAAACTGTGTAAAGTGTCAATTAATATTTTTTCTCTATGTTCCAGTTAAAAATAATGAAATGTTTAATATTCTATACAGAACGTCTGTTCTACTGAGCCGTCTGCAGCAACCACTGCCACAAGAGTGCCTTGCGCTCCCAACGCTTGGTGTAGCCTGTCCGGATCCGCAGGGTCCATGTTGGCCAGAGTATTCTGTTGTGATAGCTCGAGGTTGGACCCAAAAGCAGAACGGACACCAGGGGCCTGTTTCAGGTAGCTGGTTTTGAGGAAACCCAGAGTTTGTTCGCTCTGAGTTAGTGGAAACTCTGGGTTTTCCGTTTCAGGTAGCAGGTTCAGCGTAACCGAGAGTCAGTTACTGCGGCAACATATGCCGTGGGTCTAACCTGCTCGGGAGGTGGTTAGACCTACCTGGAATTTGTTTTCACTTTACGCTGCAGCTCCGACTGAAGAAAAAGTCACTGTCACACGCGTCCCTGTACAGTTTAAAGCAAAGTCACTCCATAGAAATCTCCATCAATTTGAGAAGTGGAGAAGTGGGAGGATCAATCATTTGTTTCTTCTGTTTCCATGGTGAATCATGTTATCAGCGATCCATTGACGATGGCTTTTATGCGCATGCTCCACCCAGAGTGAACACGCTCAGAATTGATTGACCCAACACTGATCCACTGTTCTGTAACCGGAAACCCAGAGTTACTCGCAGGAATAAACTCAGAGTATGTAAAACCAGCTACCTGAAACAGGCCCCAGGTAGTCAGTTTAGAACAATGTTTATTTAGGCAGGCAGGCAGGACACTGGACAGCTGAATGGCGTGGCGAGCAGAGGCAAGTGGATATCCGGAAACTCGCAGGCAGGCGAGCAGGTAAGGTGAACAGCGGAGGCAACTGGCACGGAAGGAAAAAGGAGTAGAGTTAGAACTAACTCCAACTGGAGACATGAAGAAAACAACAAACAGGGATATCCTTGATCTCGGGTTAGTTACCGCTCTAGTACGTAGTATACTCTGGCGCTGAATGACTGGAGTCCACAGGTTTTAATAGGGAGCCCTGATTAGCCCAACGATCCACACCTGGAAACAGCCTGCCCTGATTAGCCCAACGATCCACACCTGGAACAGCCTGCCCTGGAGTGCCACCACGCCCACATGCCAACAGGGAGGCCGACACATGGAACAACAAAACAAAGGAGAGACAGACGAGGGAAAACACACATAGGAGAAGGAGAGACTGCCGAGCCGTGAGTCATGACATTTACCCCTGTTTCTTTACATACTGAAGCTTGTAAAGTATACAATATAATCCGTTACTCCTGACATGATTGTGTGTCCTCCTGCTCACTTTCAGTTCATAGAGACAAAAAGATCCGTTCATTGAAATATGAATGGATCTTTTTGTGTGTCACACCGCTGTTATGATCCGTTGTTTTTATTAATCTATCAAGAGAGGAAGCTTTTCAGGCTTTAGACATTTTTAAACTTGCGTCTGACTGACAAAAAAACAATAATAAAAGCTCATTCCTTATTGATAATGACCCATGTGTATAGTTATAGGAAGTGGTGACAATACAACGTACACTTAATGCATTAAACTCAGGAGCAGAAACATATTTTTACTTCTTTTGGGCACCACCTATTATTACAGTGCTCTCAATTGAACAAAGTGCTGTGATCCTCCATGATAAATTTAGCAACTGCCGTTCATGCCTAAAAACCTGCTAAAACACACTCACTATTGGCTAGCCTATCCCATATGTTATATGTCCATGCTTAATGTGTGAAAGAAAGGTAGGTAACGCTTTATATTAAGGTTCTTGTTATAAGCCTTAGTAAATAGGTAATAAGGACCTTATTAGATGCTTATTAACATTAATTTGTGTTAATAAGACTATATATAAGTGTTAATAATAACATAATAAACCTGTTAACAGTGTGATTATAAGACTTTTATAAGCACGTATAAGACACTTCTTAACTATTTATTGATTGCTTAATATCATTAATAAAAGTCTTATGAGTTTCTGATAGCTGTTAATAAAAGCGTTACAAACCTATTTATTGAGTCTTACTAACTTGCCTATTATGTCATTGTTAGACCTTTACTAAGCATTGTTTGTTGCTTTATGAAGGTAAACACATCTTTATTAATCAATTAATAGCAGTTAACTATGCTCTATGAACAATGCTTATTAAGGTTAATACGTCCTTTATTAAACACTTTTTAACAGTTAATAAGTACTATATCTTGTCAAGGAGGATACAATGAGAATTAGAAAAACGACATGCAAATACAATGTTAGAGCGGTGAAGGTATTTGATTAGCTTTAATGTTTTTCTTATTGAAGTACCTTCAAAAATAAGTTTTCTGAGTTTGGTTTGCAGCGCCATATCTTAGTAGGCTAAAGTCACTGATTTTCATCCCTCTTTCCAAAATGTTGTCTTTTGGCATCTAGCATAATGAGTGCATAATATATTTGTTTTTGCTCTGAAGTGATTATTTCACCTCTATGTGTGCGCACACATGTTGAGTGAGTGTTAAAATTAGATGCCCCGAGAACGTAGTATATTTTTCACAATCTATGATGAATATGACTCGTATGATCGGTTTGCTCAAATCAGATCCTTAAAGGGCTTTTATTTTGAAGGTAGTTGTAAAACCGGAAGTTCCGTGTATGCAAGTCGCTGATGGCTTGACGCTAGATTGACGGCCATGCTTGACAAAGTGTTTCACGAAAGTAAGGAGAACATGTCGGAGTCGTCAGCACGGTCAGCACCCCAAACCAGGTCTCTGAAAAATAAGAGGGTGAGGTCCGAACTGGAGGATGACTCTTCTGGTAAGTTTAAGAATGTAATGTTATAGTACGTTAGCTGGTTCTAGCTTGCTAGTTGTTTGCCTAGCTTACATTACTTTCTTTCAGAAGCTTTGGTGAGCTTCCTTTTTGAGCTAACGTTTAGCTTACACTATCATAAAAACTGCAACCAAACTATCTATTAACAGTTGTGTCATGCTAGCTTGTCAGGAAGGGGCAAAGTAATGCTAAATGGTTATTTATGTGCTGACCCAGATGCTGCCCAAATTGTCCTAACTGCCAAACTGGGTCTACAGAAATATAAACATGAGCTGGCCAGGTTTAAATTAGAATGCCAGGATGTAAAAATAAAAGACCTGACAACGGAGAGAGATTTATTTCTTGAAGGGACAACTATCTGAATGAAAGTTTACTTTTTTCGAACAATTTTCACCATTACAGACTATATTTACTTTGATACTGCACCCCTTTTTGCAGATTCCATGTCCAAATGGCTTAAATGCTTAGTATAACCTGTCTGCTATCTGTCTAATTGTGATCAATGTTTCTTTGTGTTGTCTTTATACAGTAACAAGAAAGACCAGCCTGACTCAACCTTCCCCTGAGGCTAAGGAAAAGCCCGACTCAGAGTCAAGTCCGTTGTCGTCTGACTCCTCCTCAGACGATGGGAAGAGGAAGAGGAAGTATAGCAGAAGTCAGCATTGTACTGTTGCAGAGGGGGCCAGCAGAAGAAGGCTTTTTTTTTTTTTTACCACATACTGTATATAAAATGATCTATTTTTGAATTGTATTACTTGATTTTATTTCAATACATTTTAAACATTTAAGCCTGACCAATTTTCTTACTATTTTGTTGACACAATCGGGGAACGGTGGGACTTGAAAATATTCCCACCTCCAAAGTGGGGAATGACAAAAAAAGTTTGAGAACCACTGGGTTAGCATCTATTAGTTGTATGTGGTTTTCTGCTTGTCCTATCTGCAACAGTATAATGCTGACTTCTGATACAGCAACGTTTCGCCCAAATTCTTAATAGTGAGGATTGCCATCTCCATAAGGTTACAGATTCAATATGCAGAAGCAACTCATACAACCCCACGTCGTTTTATATTGTTTTACCTACAACAGTTTTTTTTTTATTATTGTTTGATGAAAGTTTTTTTTTGCTCTACTCTTTTAATTGTTTTGTTGTTCTTATTCATTTAATATTTTAAATTAATAGTCTTAATCATTGGACACTTGAATTGATGTCAGGCAGCATTTTTATTTTACAAAGGTATTTATTTTTTTACATTTAGTAAAATGTTGTTCATGAAAGTTCTGGGAAACAAACAAACATGTTTACAATTGCACAGTTGTTAAGTGTTTTTTTTCTTTAAAAGTAAGTTTTTGTGCTTCACCTCTGTAACATTGTATTTACATGTAGTTTTTTTAATTCACATTGTATCCACCTTGACAAGATATAGTACTTATTAACTGTTAAAAAGTGTATATTAAAGGATTTATTAGCCTTAATAAGCATTGTTCTCGCTTTAGATCCAGTACCTTCAAAATGCATTATTACCTGTTTAATAAAGGACTTATTGGCCTTAATAAGCATTGTTCTCGCTTTAGATCCAGTACCTTCAAAATGCATTATTACCTGTTTAATAAAGGACTTATTAACCTTAATAAGCATTGTTCTCGCTTTAGATCAGGTACCTTCAAAATGCATTATTACCTGTTTAATAAAGGACTTATTAACCTTAATAAGCATTGTTCTCGCTTTAGATCAGGTACCTTCAAAATGCATTATTACCTGTTTAATAAAGGACTTATTGGACTTAATAAGCATTGTTCTCGCTTTAGATCAGGTACCTTCAAAATGCATTATTACCTGTTTAATAAAGGACTTATTAACCTTAATAAGCATTGTTCTCGCTTTAGATCAGGTACCTTCAAAATGCATTATTACCTGTTTAATAAAGAACTTATTGGACTTAATAAGCATTGTTCTTAGAGCATAGAAATGCATTATTACCTGTTTAATAAAGGACTTATTAACCTTAATAAGCATCGTTTTTAGAACATAGTTAACTGCTAATAAACAAATAATAAAGGTGTGTTCACCTTCATAAAGCAACAAACAATCCTTAGTAAAGGTTTAACTATGACATAATAGGTAAGTTAGTAAGACTCAATAGATGGATTTGTAATGCTTTTATTAACAGCTATCAGAAACTCATAGGGCTTTTATTAATGCTATTAAGCAATCAATAAATAGTTAAGAAGATTCTTATAAGTGCTTATAAAAGTCTTATAATCACACAGTAAACATGTTTATTGTGTTATTATTAACACTTAAATATAGTCTTATTAACACAAACTGATGTTAATAAGCATCTTATAATGTTAATAAGCATCTTATAAGGTCCTTATTACCTATTAACTAAGGCTTATAACAAGAACCTTAATATAAAGTGTTACCGAAAGGTATTTTATTTCGATTTAATTTGTTTAACCAAAGCAGCCTCTCTCACCACATGGTTCCATGTGTTTCAAAGTCATAAAGAATACAATTTCACTGTTTATATTAATTTCATGTACAATCATATGAAAAAGTTTGGGAACCCCTCTCAGCCGGCATTATAATTGACTCTGCTTTCACACAAAAAAGATAAAAGTGGTATGTCTTTAATTTACCAGGAACAGCTAAGTACTGGGATGTTTTCCAAACAAAGATTTTTTGAAAAGCAGTATTTAGTTTTATGAAATTAAATAAAATGTGAAAAACTGGCTGTGCAAAAATATGGGAACCCTTGTCAGGGTGTCCGCGGATGTCTTAAAAGTCTTAAAAAGTCTTAAATTCATGTATCTAAAATTAAGGCCTTAAAAAGTCTTAAATTCATTAAAAATTTGATATGCTGGTCTTAAATCCATTACTCAAAGGTCTTAAATTTGTCGGGGCAGGACTATTCAATGTTATATTTTTTTTTTCTTCCGCGACTTTCCGAGAAGGAGATGTAGAGAGGCTACTTTCTAACTAACTGCTCATATAAAAGTCCGACACTATGCTAGAGGCAGTACGGCCGTGTGTGTATATATAAACGTAGCATAGAAGAAGAATGTGTGTCCCCTGCCTCCGAATTTGAAGTCGGTCGCGTGAAAGCAAGAAAGGGGAGAACGACCCAGCGAAATACATGCCCTGCTATTATACATTCAGTGAGAGGTGGAGGGTGGACGACAAATATCATGGCTGGCTTTATTCACCCCGTGACCACACACTGCCGCTACTCCGTAGGTGTGCAACCACCCGCCCGCTGGCGATGTAGGTAGGCTACTGACCCAAACGCAAATCACACAGAAACAAACTGATTCATTGTGTTTAGTAAAAATGTTTATTTATCTATATTTATTAATTAATAGCTGCTCATTAGACGGTCATTCGAGGCGCTTTGCCGTGAGCTCACAGAGTGAGACGCGAGTCTCTGCTTCTCTCTCTGTCGCTTTCTTTCTCTCCACTCTGCCCTCGCTCTCTGACGGCTAGTTAAGAACTATTGCCGATCGTCCCGTCAATCGCAGACAGTAGCCTACATTTCCATCACCAATCGGTACAACCCTAATACCCGCAGTTTATTAACCTGGCCGCCTGCAACAATATGAAGAAAATAAAAAATTTAGCAAATTACCGCAGGTCCCGTGGGCATCCCCCAGTCATGCAAACCTGTATATACAGTATGCTATGCCTACTTTACAGTAACCTATTTCCCGATTTTGAAAGTGCAAAATCATTCACCTGTGGAACCAATTTTTAAATAGTTTCTGCCACAAGTTCTGAAAAATAAAGTTAATGGACTAAGTTTGTTGTTTATTGAATAAGTAGGCTAATTAAAATTCGAAGGACATTCTTCCCCATAAATTACCAGATTTTTGTATTTCATTCTAATACTGCATGCTGCAGCTAACACATTTTTTTTATTGATTAAACTGTTCTTGTGACTGGTTTATCAAAAAATGTAAATCAATTGATACAGCTCTATAATAGGTTGAAAAGGTGGTAATGATGGGTTTTCACGTTGCCTTTACAGTGATCTTATATTTATTTGATGGTAAATGCGGGGGGACATTGTCTTCATTCAGACTGCTGAACATTTTTTATTTTCTGTAATTAGACAGAATTGATATTCAAACTTAATAAAACTCTTTGCAGAGCATATACTGTAGTGTAGTTTGTAGGTATTGGTGTTCATTGGAGGTCTTAAAATGTGCAGATACCATGAGAGAGGCTACTTTCTTCCTAGCTTCTGATATAAATGAGTATCACTTTATGTTCAATAAACAGACAAAAAATAAACTTGAATGTGTCTCATTGAGTGACACACAAGCTATGCTTGGGTTGTAATACAGCTGGACCCCCAAATATCGCCTATATGTATTGTGTTTTAGGTCTTAAATTTCATTCAAGGTGGTATTAAAAATGTCTTAAAAAGTCTTAAATTTGACATGCTGAAACCTGCAGATACCCTGCTTGTGGTCTTGCTGATTTTAATGCATGTAACAGCATGTAAAACTGATGACTTTAAACACAAAATTGGTTGGATTATGTTGTTAAGCCTTGAACCTCATATAAAGGTCTGTTTAATCATGATAAAAGGTATTTTAGGTGCCTAAATGCAAGTTCTACTTCTCTTTGACTCTCTGCAGAAGTGAGACAGAATGCGATCATCAAAACAGCTCCCAAAAGATCTTAAAAACAAAGATTATTCATTGTCATGGTTTAGGGGAAGGCTACAAGAAGCTTTCCCAAAGGTTTCAATTGTCAATTTCTACTGTAAGGAACGTTGTCAGGGAATGGAAGGACACAGGCACAGTTGCAGTTAAACCCAGGTCTAGCAGACCAAGAAAAGTACAAGAGCGGCATATGCGGCGGATTGTGAGACTGGTTGCACACAACCCACAGATCACCTCCAAAGACCTGCAAGAACATCTGGCTGCAGATTGTGTATCTGTACATGGTTCTACAATTCAGTGCAATTTGCACCAAAACATCTGTATGGCCGGGTGATGAGAAGGAAGCCCTTTCTGTGCCCACGCCACAGATACAGTTGCATGGAGTATGCAAAAGCTCATTTAGACAAGCCAGCTTCATATTGGAAGAAAATGCTTTGGATTGATGAGAAAAAAATTAAGTTATTTGGTCTTTATAAAAAGCAGATGTTTTGGTGCAAATTGCACTGAATTGTTGAGCGATCTGCAGCCAGATGTTCTTGCAGGTCTTTGGAGGTGATCTTTGGGTTGTGTGCAACCATTCTCACAATCCTCCACCTATGCCGCTCCTGTTTTTTTCTTGGTCTGCCATGCCTGGGTTTAACTGCCACTATGCCTGTGTCCTTCCATTTCCTGACAACGTTCCCTACAGTCGAAATTGACAATTGAAACCTTTGGGAAAGCTTCTTGTAGCCTTCCCCTAAACCATGACAATGAACAATCTTTGTTTTTCAGATCTTTTGGGAGCTGTTTTGATGATCCCATTCTGTCTCACTTCAGCAGAGAGTCAAAGAGAAGTGCAACTTGCATTTAGGCACCTGAAATACATTTTCTCATGATTAAACAGACATTTCTATGAGGTTCAAGGCTTAACAACATAATCCAACCAATTTTGTGTTTAAAGTCATCAGTTTGACATGCTGTTACAGGCATTAAAATCAACAAAACCACAAGGGTACCCATATTTTTGCACAGCCAGTTTTTCACATTTAATTTTATTTCATACAACCAAATACTGCTTTTCAAAAAATCTTTGTTTGGAAAACATCCCAGTACTTAGCTGTTCCTGGTAAATTAAAGACATACCACTTTTATCTTTTTTTTGTGAAAGCAGAGTCAATTATAATGCCGGCTGAGAGGGGTTCCCAAACTTTTTCATATGACTGTATTTGCTTCACAGACTGTAAAGACTTCAGTTTGACTGTAAATCAATCAATGAATCAATAAAAGCTTCTTAGTGAGTGTCCATGTTGTTTTAGCTCTTTGTGTTTCTCTTGTCAGTGTGATGTCACTTCCTGTGATCAGTCTTTTAACCTCCTGCTACTAACACCAGATTTACTGTGAGTCCAATTAAGGTTATTCAGGATAACTTTAGATTCATTTGATTTGATAAAAGCCTGGGAAATATTTCTGTGAAATAAGTGAACATGTAAATATTTCTATGTTTTGTTAACTAATTGAATGATGGTTATTGATACTATACAAGTAAACCTAACATTACATTTGTTGAGACATGGACACTCACTTGAACTGCTTGACCAAAATGGACTGATATAGTCAAAAATGCTTCGATGCGCTTCAAGTATGTAAATAGTATGTGGGTTATTTGTTCATGCTTGAAGTGTGAAAGAAAGGTATTTTATTTATATTTATTTATTTATTCAACCATAACAGCCTCTCTCACTCAAACACTACAGATGAAGCCAGACAGGACATGTAAAACAAACCTTACAAAAGACTGTAAGGCTTTAAGGCTGTCAGGATTTTGCCGGGGCTGCTGTGCTGTGTTATGGCCTTTAGCAACTTCTATTGTTTGTGTCACATTTTAACAATGTAGCAGCCTCTCTACTCAGTTACCTTTAATGGTATATAGTGCTCACTGAAATGGGTACATTGACAGTTGCTCCAAATAAGAATAGAAATACTAATAAAGTGTTTAAGTGTAAAATAACATTGCTTTATGCCACAATGGTGTAGCCTAACAATGAACATTTAACAATAGTTATATAAGAATAAGAAGTAAATTGATATAAAAATGATTCCACAATGTGCAACGATGTAAGCACTGGAAACAACAAGACTATGAAATAATCAGTGTTATTCCTTGGTCAGCTGTGAAGAACAGTGCAGAGGTTAGCGGAGGGGGAGGGGTGGAGAGGGAAGTTAGACTGGGAACCAGAGGAGGGTTGAGTAGGGCCATCACAGGAGGATGGGGGGCAGTGGAGTAGCTGGTGATTGGGGGAAGACAATAGAAGAGTCAAGTGGTGAATGAGTAGGGGCTGTTGTTTCAAATCTGTTGAATAACACATTGAGTTTGTTGGCCCCTCTCAATGTTGCATTCATCTCTTCTGACTCAGACGAGTCTAAAACATTTGCTCATAGTACAGTAATACTTTGGTAACATGCCAGCAATAAAGTGTTCATATCAGTTAAACATTTGGAGTTAGAAATTATCCATGCTGATATTAATTTAATAATAACTTGACAATAGTGAGGTTATATAGGTTGATATTTTCACCATATTACTGGCTACTTTAAGTGCAAATTAGATGAAACTTCATGGAAATCCAATATGTTGTTGGCCATATTATGCTCACATTCTTCCAAGTCTTTTGTTCTAAACATACCCTTTGGTTTTAATGATACTGTAAGGATGATATGTTCATTGCTGCAAACCCTGGACTACTGCTGACATGAAGGCTCTTCTTTAGGACAAACAGAGGGCCTTTGGGTCAGGAAATACAGCTACATGAAGCCTGACTCCCAGCCCATGGGGGTCCTAAAGTGGGTCAACGACCTGAACTGTTTCTTCAATAGATTTGATCATTCTTCCACCCTTCCCCCTGCCCAGTCCCCATTGTCTTCACTCTCTGGATACGGCCCTGTCATCACCTGCACCCACCCCCTTCCCTCACACCTTTCTCCAACTCGCAGCTACTCTGTTATTACTGTTAAACTTATTGTACAATATCACTGTGCTTATTGTTTTAATATGATCTATTATATCAGACCATCCACTGCTTCACTTTTTATTTTTTTCACTTATCTTTTTTACCTGATTTATTTTTATACAGTTGTTTACTTTAAAAAAAAAAAGTATTTTACTATACGAGTATTAACTTGTTTTATTCTACTGTTTACTTAGTGTCACTGTTGCTTTTGTTGCCTGAACTACTTAAAGGGGTAGTTCAGGATTTTAGACATAGGGCCTTATTCCCAAGTTAGCCTTGGTGTTCTTTATCAGTGGAGACAGTTTTCAACACATTTAATTCAGTCCTTCTAGTTGCAGAGTGCGCTCGTGCTAAGCTAGCGCACGGCATCGGGGGGATACCTAGCCTGCTACTAAAACAGTCTTACCCACTCCACAGTACACCCGAGGCCAATCAATTATAACGCCAGACTATCGATGTAAATGTCTGTGTTGATAGAATAATTTTAGAAATAAAACCAACCTCGCATATTGCATTTTGAGGGACTTTATTCCTTGTAGGCTGCGGCAGCGGCGGACTAATACCTAGGTTACAGGCTCTATAATAGTTTGTTTACCTGCTGCTGTCTTACAGACGCAGAGTACAGTGCACAAAGGAGTTGTATTAGCCTATGCAATAAACAAGATATGGCCACGTTTGGAGGACTTAGCAATGCGTCTGCTTTTGAAGACGATTGTGAGGAATTTGTTGTATCCAACGAACCGTACCTGTACGACTGATGAAGAATTGAGAGGGATGCTCAAAGGGCAGAAAGAGAAAGAGCGTCTGTAGAGACAGCCCCCGCTGGAGCTGCAGCAGAGAACCGGGACAGAATGACAGTAGACTGGTGGCAGTGCAGTTTCAGTCCCACGCTGCTCTGTTTACTTTCTGCTGTAGTGATTCGGTTACACAGCAAAGTAAAAGTCCGCTGCTGCTAAGAAAGTAGTCCCTCAAAATGCGATAATTCATGCGATGCGAGGTTGGTTTTATTTCTAAAATTATTCTATCAACACAGACATTTACATCGATAGTCTGGCGTTATAATTGATTGGCCTCGGGTGTACTGTGGAGTGGGTAAGACTGTTTTAGTAGCAGGCTAGGTATCCCCCCGATGCCGTGCGCTAGCTTAGCACGAGCACACTCTGCAACTAGAAGGACTGAATTAAATGTGTTGAAAACTGTCTCCACTGATAAAGAACACCAAGGCTAACTTGGGAATAAGGCCCTATGTCTAAAATCCTGAACTACCCCTTTAACAAAGAAATATCTGATCACCTACACTCATAGCAACAGGGGGCGGGGTTTAGCGAAGTGCCCGCGAGACTTACTTCGAGATCTCGCAGTTCATTGTGACCGTCTCGTGCTTGGGAGCAGGCTCCGAGCAGCAGCCACAAATAGGCCTTTCACACCGCCGCAAAATCGGAGCTAGTTCTGGGCTTGTTCGGAGTTAGAGCCAGTGTTTTGGTTTCACACCGCCAGAGAGCCTGCTCCGGGCCGTAAAAACCGGGGGAACTCATACCCCAGGATTGAGCAGGGTTTGATAAGAACTGCTTGCGCGAACGGTTGGGGGAGGGATTATCCTGACCAACCAGAGCAACTCAAACCTCATGCCCGCCATATTTAAAAACACCGCTACTACGAGACGTAAACATAACATAATTACCGAACGTAGCGATCAAATTGACCGGCGAGAATACGCTGTATGGGTCCTGTTTGCTTAAGAAAGCAAAGCGAGAGCCAACAAGTGTAAAAATAAGACGTATTCGCCGCTGTTGTTGTGCTTAAAGCTAGCGGTAGCTTTAGCGTTAGCCACAAGAGCAGCGGCGTCGGGTGACGTACACACACGTTTACAGTGACGTCATGACGTTGCTCTCTTGCCGGCTCCATGGCTGTCTCCGGTCGATGTGAAACCAACCGGTTCATAACTGGGATAAGGCTGTAACCAGTTTTGAACTGACCCCAACACCAGCCTGGAACTGACTCTTGGTTCATTTTGGTGTGAAAGGCCTAACAGAGAACAAGAGCGAGCCATGACGCCAGGAGATTTGACTTGACTTTTCTGGTCAACATGTTGTGTAAAGTTAGAGACTTCCAGCAGAGAGTATGAAGGGGTCCTGTGCTCTCTGTCTGTCACACAATCTGGGCTGGACTCGTGTTCATGCTCATTCTGTCCACATGGCCAATAAACAAACCTCAACTAAGAATCAACGTGTTGCACGAGGGAATCAATCTTCCTCATCTCCACGTCACAACTGAACACTTTACTTTCATATAGAAGTGTATGTATGCATTAAATGTGAAACCCGATCGATAGTTGTAACTCCACGCTACAAAAGTCCACATGCGGTCCGTTGCTAATCCAGTCTCCCTCTTGTCTGTAGTGTGACGTCATGAGCACTAACCTGAGCGTTGCGCGAGCCTGCTGTTTGTCTCGTGGGGACGTCGCTGCTCCGGTGGTCCGGGTCCTGGTTGTCCTCGTCCTCCATTGCTGCTCTCTGTCCTCCATTGCTGCTCTCTGAGATCCAGCAGCTCTCCTTTTAGGCCTTTCACACCAAAATGAACCAAGAGTCAGTTCCAGGCTGGTGTTGGGGTCAGTTCAAAACTGGTTACAGCCTTATCCCAGTTATGAACCGGTTGGTTTCACATCGACCGGAGACAGCCATGGAGCCGGCAAGAGAGCAACGTCATGACGTCACTGTAAACGTGTGTGTACGTCACCCGACGCCGCTGCTCTTGTGGCTAACGCTAAAGCTACCGCTAGCTTTAAGCACAACAACAGCGGCGAATACGTCTTATTTTTACACTTGTTGGCTCTCGCTTTGCTTTCTTAAGCAAACAGGACCCATACAGCGTATTCTCGCCGGTCAATTTGATCGCTACGTTCGGTAATTATGTTATGTTTACGTCTCGTAGTAGCGGTGTTTTTAAATATGGCGGGCATGAGGTTTGAGTTGCTCTGGTTGGTCAGGATAATCCCTCCCCCAACCGTTCGCGCAAGCAGTTCTTATCAAACCCTGCTCAATCCTGGGGTATGAGTTCCCCCGGTTTTTACGGCCCGGAGCAGGCTCTCTGGCGGTGTGAAACCAAAACACTGGCTCTAACTCCGAACAAGCCCAGAACTAGCTCCGATTTTGCGGCGGTGTGAAAGGCCTATGTGTTGTTTGTTTGGAGGGGGAGGGGTGTGGTTAACCCGCTGCGTCTCTTTGTTCTCCTCCTGTGAATAAAAAGAGGCCCCGCCATCTTGGGCAAGCAACAATTCACTGTTGGAACGGTTGGAACATGCACGTTTGGTAATATTAAACCAATTATGCGTAAATGTGGTTCTTTTTTAAAACAAAAAATCTAGATGTTGGAAAAGGCCAGAGTTAAAATCATTATTTTATTTTTACCACAGCAGTTTCTAAAGATTTTAGATACAGCCTTTGTTCATTTAATAAATCAAATAATACTATATACATGTATGTTTTAGGAGGAAAATGTAACATTAATCAGACATGTAACAATATATTAACAAATCCTTGTGTAAAAACCTTTAAAATAGTGATATGAATGATTATGGAGAGTTTAGTCGAGATGTTTGTTCAGAGTATTGAAAAAAACACATTTTGAGAAAATGGCCGTTAAAAATAAAAACATAATTTCTATCATCACTGTTTAAACTTTATAGCTACAATCATTTGTTGAATTAGGACCTACACCACTCAATGCCATGAAGGCCTACCACTTTTTCCCTTCAAAGGGTGATCGTCTTATGCCCGTAGCTAATTGATTCCGTTTTTTTGTGTTGGGTTTTCATATTTTCTGCGTTTTTCCATTTTATTTTACGATTTTCAAACTACCCACGGCAAGCCCAGAGCATGTGACGTGATGCCGTTTAGCTAATTACATCGTCAGAAATTTTCACTAGCCAATGAGCTTGTGTTCCTAGAATTAAATCCCTCGTCACACTTTCACGATTGGTTACTGATACAAAGGAAATTACCACATTTAGATTTAGTCTCTCCCTGTCAAGTGTCCTTCTGTGTGATCACTGGCCCCACCCTAATGTGTGTGACCTGTGTATCCATTGTATTTGAGTATTAAAGTCTTTGTGTTATTTTCATTTGTTGTAAAATCTCTACTGCTGACCCTGACTGCACATCTCTGCCTCACTCATACTCTGTCTTTGTATTTCTGTCTGTGTTGCTACAGAAACAAAAAGGAACAAAGAAACCTAAACCTCACTGCTGTCAACACTGTAATAAACAGTTCAGTTTGAGGTCACACTTGACGATTCATCAGAGAATCCACACTGGAGAGAAGCTGTACAGCTGTGACCAATGTGGCAAAACATTAACTCACTCAGGACACCTCAAAAGCCACCAACGTATTCATACTGGAGAGAAGTCGTACAGCTGTGACCAATGTGGGAAAACATTCACTCAATCAGGAGACCTCAAAGTCCACCAACGTATGCACACTGGAGAGAAGCCGTACGGCTGTGAGGAATGTGGCCAGAGATTCACCCACAGCAGTTCTTACAATGATCACAGAAACCTCCACACAAAGGAAATAATCTACACATGTCAGCATTGTGGGAAAGTCTTCAGTTCCTCCAGCGCAATGTGGCGACATGAGCGTATCCACATTGGAGTCAAACCACACCAATGTCAACACTGTAACAAACGGTTCTACACATCTTCTAACCTCTCAAAGCATGAGCGAATCCACACAGGACACAAACCGTACTGTTGCGTCAAATGTATGAAAAGCTTCACCAAAAACTCCACCCTGAAGAAACACAAGTGTGTTTAAACCTGGACCGATCAGACCATGATATGTGAACTCCTCTGTGCATTTCATTTGATTTAAGAACTCACTGATTCATGAATTTCCGACATTTTGTGAGTTTTAACTGTATTTTGTTCAGAATCATGGCAGTCCAAAATCACGGCCTACATTTAGGTGTGACCCCTCCTATATAGATATAAAAGGCTCATTCTAAGGAAATAAAATAAACAAACACCTTTTATTTCCAATAGGTTGTACACTAATTAAAACATACGTGTGAATATTATATTCCATTTATAAGTGTGTTCTGAAAAAATATTTCTACACACTGCTCCTTTTAAAAGGCGAAACAAAAGGGTGGAAAAAGTTCCCGTTCCCATTTGAACAAAAACAAAATAATCATTTGAAATGTTCCAGATTTTTTTTGTTTCCTTAAATGTCTGATGCATTGAATACATGAACAAATCTAAGATGTGTATGATTTTTTCTAAATATGAATCATTTTCTGCCTTTGATTTCATGTGTGATTTTCATTTGATTTCACGCCCTACCAACTGAGCTAAGGGCGCCCCCAACATATCGCTTCTTGCCTTATTCACTGAATTTATTTGTTTTTAAATAATTTCCAATTAATTTGAAGTTTTGATGTTGTATTGGGCGACTGTGGCTCAGGTGGTTAAGCTGGTTGGCCAATGATCCTAGGGTTGGCGGTTCGATCCCAGCCCGGCCACTTGTGTCATGGTCGTTGTGTCCCTGGGCAAGACACTTCACCCACCTTGCCTCGTGTGAATGTGTATGACTGCTGTATGTTTGAGGTGGTGGTCGGAGGGGCCGATGGCGCTGAATGGCAGCCTCGCTTCTGTCAGTCTGCCCCAGGGCAGCTGTGGCTACTATGGTAGTTTACCACCACCGGTATGACTGTGTGTGAACGAATTGTCTGGAACCCTGTAAAGCGCTTTGAGTATCATGAAAGGCGCTATATAAATCCAAGCAATTATTATTAATTATTAATTATTTAATAATCCGTTCGTTCCTTCTCATCAGAAACGGGTTTATTTAGTTATTTTTATAATCACTCTCACTCTCGTGTTAAAGATCAAGTTACACATTGTTGCTTCATCTTTATGTTTGAATTCAACATCATTTTATTACCCTTTCAATTTATAGGGATAATACATTGGAGGGATTTTAACCAAGGTTTTAATTGAAACATAGAGTGCAAGTGTGTTTTTGACAACTGTTGATCAGATATTTTAAGACGTGACACAACTAGTTGAGCCACTTCTGGTAAACAGCTTTTTTTTAAAGATTACACAACATGAACCCAGCTCCTCCACATTATTGTGGAATCAGAGTCACAAAAAACAAAGATTAAAAAAAAATAATAATCATCCAAGTCTGAAACGTAATGGCTTTTTCATTTTATTTTAGAAAATGTTGAGCTGCACGAGCTTTACATACATATATACAAATAAGATTGCTTTACAGGTCAAATAACAGAAAACATCAACACAAACATACAGACAGACATGACATTCAATACAGAGACAAAAATTGTTCATGTCATAAAAAATAAAGTTACATGTGCAGTATTGTCAGAAATCAAAGTGCAATAGATGTTCTCTCCAGAGTTGATACAAGTCCTTTAAAATCAAGCTGATTATCTGTTTATGCAGCATGTAAGAGGATATACAGTAGATGGGCAGCAGACAGGCATGTACAGTATGTATCACTGTGCAACATCTTGTCCATGGAAAACTCAAGGCTAATGAGGACAAACTGGAAGACTCTCATAGTATGTTTGTGGATTTATTTAGTTTACAATATGTTTAGACTATATTCATGTGTACTTGCAGTATATATTTCCGTTTGTTTATTCATTTTATCTACTTTTTTTCTGTTGATGGAAACAGAAGAAATACAAAAAAATATCAGTGATGTTTAGTTTATCTTTTAGAAAATACCACTTTTATTAACCCGGTCTGGTCTGGTATCAGAGGCAAGAGAAATTCACAGCACAACTTGAGGTGAGGACACAATAATATAAACTTTATTGACACAATCAATTAATTAAAACTATGGATAGAAACCTTGGAATAAAAAGGCCAAGCTGAGTTAAACACAACAACACTACAACCCTCAGAACACAGCAAGTGAATAGGATCAAAATTAACAGACATTTTAAACACTGCAATCAAAGCACAGCACTATCATGGAACAGAGTGACTGTATAAACGTGTATCAATTAGTACTGGGTCAAAATCACTTCAAACACTAGGGGGTGGCAGAGGGCTGCCCTAGCCACAGAGTCACTTTCTGACAATGAGGCGCAGCAAACCTGTGTAGCCCTGGTTAAAATGAATGAAGATATCAAGCTATTTAATAGTTAAATAGTTAGAAATTAATTAAATATGAATAATATATATATAGCATATAAATATGGTTGAAATATAAATATGAATGCATAAAATATTTAGAAATGCAAAATGAATATTATTTACTGTTTAAAAGCTGGTAGGTTGGAGTTCATGTAAATGGATATGACTGATAGGCTGTGTTGCCCTACAGACTGCAGTACATGAGCCAGCACGAGTAGGCCCTAATAGACCTTGCTGGGAAAGTGGGAAATCCAAAATGGGATGTTTTGCTTGGTCAACAGGTAAAATGGCTGAAAAGATGGGATTAAATGTAAGGAAATACAGTGTGGCAGTACCCTTCCCAGTAACACCAGTATGGATGTTTCCCCCTTTGTCCTTAGATTTATACAGTATACTGAAAAGTGTTGCTGTTACAAATGCAAAGTGACTTCTGAATCTCTCCTGTTACTATATAATATGTACAATGCAAAAAATAAAGACTTTGAAAATGAGTCATGCTCAAAAAGGTTTGTAAGAGATATTCAAAACTAAGGGGAACACATTGATCTCTGATGGTTATTACAGAAGGATTTGTTCAGATGTTAATTGTCTGATTTATTTTTCTATGTATCTTTCCATTCTTCTTAAAAACATGATACACTGCATTTTAAAGACGTGTAGGCTACATAGTATTTTATGATTTATAAAGAGATGTGAAATTACACACAATGAGTTGGCATACTTATTCAAACATTTCTGGAAAAACATAAATAGACATTTGCCTCAGTGGGCCCATTTGACACCCTCTGCCACTATAGTCTCTAAAAGCTGCAAATAAAACCTTCACTGGGGGGAAACATGAGGTTTGGATTATAATTCAGAAAAAGACAGACATTGTATTGACAAAGGTGATGACAAATGAACATGTTTAATTTACACTGGCTATTTTGAACCCACAGTTTACAATTTGGGTCATGGTATTTTATTGAAGAAGTTCAAAGCGCATGTACGACTTGACTGATTAAGTCGGATAAAATAAATAATAATCCAAATGGAAAGAAAAACTCCCTGAAGAGAAAGGTTCACTTGACAAACAGTGACCAGGGGCCTGTTTCAGGTAGCTGGTTTTACATCCTCTGGGTTTAACCCTGCGCTCTGAGTTGGTAAACTCAGAGCGCAGGGTTGATAAGCAACTCTGGGTTTTCGGTTTCAGAACAGTGGATCAGCGTTGGGTTAATCAACTCTGAGCGTGTTCACTCTGGGTGGAGCGTGTGCATAAAAGCCATCGTCAATGGATCGCTGATAACATGATTCACCATGGAAACAGAAGAAACAAATGATTGATCCTCCCACCTCTCCACTTCTCAAAAAAGAAAAAAAGAAATCTCCGCTCCTCCCACTAGAGTTAGAAATATTAACGAATGAGCTTATGGTAGCCTATGGAGAAGAATTAACGGGATATTGTCTCATAACTCTGATCTAATCTCCTCGGCAATTCAGAAAAAAACAGAGCAAACATTTTTTGTCAAGATAATAATTTCGCTTCCGTATGAGAAGCCATAGTCTATTTTAAAAAGTTACGCATATCAGCTGTAAAGTAATAAAGCTGGCGCGGCACAGCATTACTGACAGTGCCTAAAGCCTACTGTGCAGTAAACAGAACAGACTGTCGCTTCTTTTAAATGGGGAGTGAAATACATTAACGTCAAGACACATTAGGTGACCGTTTCCATTGAAGAGCCTGATTGATTTATTACCAGATCCATTTTCCTCAAGTGATCACAGTTTAAATTATTATATAATTTTTATATTCATATTAGGCTATTTAACGAGGCTTGTCTGTGACTTTAGGATCGCACAAGTGAACTACAACGATCGCGTGCAGCCGCAGCGTTACATGAATCCACCTGACATAAATCTGTTCAGTGGCACAGACGTTAAAAAACATACAATAGGCTACAAATAGGTTTATTAATCTGAATGTAGAGCATGTCACGATGTGTAAGGTGGCCGCCTATATGAACGGACCGAGTGCTGAGAACAAGGCTACTGATCAGATAAATGATTGGTCAAACGTAAAATCATCAGGAAATGATAAAAACATCCCGATGGAGATTTCTATAGAGTGATTTTGCTTCAAACTGTACAGGGACGCGTGTGACAGTGACACTCTTTCTTCAGTCGGAGCTGCAGCGTAAAGTGAAAACAAACTCAGGGTAGGTCTAACCACCTATCCAGCAGGTTAGACCCACGGCGTATGTTGCCGCAGTAACTGACTCTCGGTTGCACTGAACCTGCTACCTGAAACGGAAAACCCAGAGTTTCCACCAACTCAGAGCGAACAAACTCTGGGTTGCCTCAAAACCAGCTACCTGAAACAGGCCCCAGCTGCTGAGTTTGGCTCCTCCCACCGCAGGTCCGTCCCTGTCCTCTATCACGTCCGCAGAGAAACTTTAAATACTGAGCCAGGCAGCTCTCAACTCATTCTTCTCTTTGGAGCTGAAACTAGTTGAAGCAGAAATGGCAGGACGGGGCAAGGGAGGCAAAGGACTCGGTAAAGGACTCGGTAAAGGAGGCGCTAAGGTCACCGTAAAGTTCTCCATGATAACATCCAGGGAATCACCAAACCCGCCGTCTGGCTCGCCGTGGCGGAGTGAAGTGAATCTCCGGTCTGATCTACGAGGAGACCCGCGGTGTGCTCAAGGTTTTCCTGGAGAACATCATCCGTGACGCCGTCACCTACACCGAGCACGCCAAGAGGAAGACCGTCACCGCCATGGACGTGGTGTACGCTCTGAAGAGGCAGGGCCGCACGCTCTACGGCTTCGGAGGTTAAACAGGACCGATCATAACAACAACCCAACGGGGGCCTGTTTCAGGTAGCTGGTTTTGAGGCAACCCAGAGTTTGTTCGCTCTGAGTTGGTGGAAACTCTGGGTTTTCCGTTTCCGGTAGCAGGTTCAGTGCAACCGAGAGTCAGTTACTGCGGCAACATACGCCGTGGGCAGGGCCGCCTTAATGCACGGGCTTACCTGGGCTGAAGCCCCAGGGCCTACGAAGATCAGGGGCCTCTCAAATTTTTTTTTTTTTTTTTTTTTTTTTTTTTTTTTTAACTGTCTCAATATAGGCCCCTAATCTAAGAAGGCCCCGAACATTGTCATTTAAAACAATAGATTATTGACTGGCTCATGATAGGCCCCTAATCTTCGTGTGGGGGGGGGGGGGGGGCGTATGGAGATCAGGGGCCCATCATGAACCATTAAAGAAAAAAGAAAAAAAAATCACATTATTTTTGGCCTATGAAGATCAAGGGGCCTATCATTCACCAGTAAATTTGTTATTTTTGTTTAAATAACATTGTTCAGGGCAACGCAGATCAAGGGCCTATATTGAGTTGAGCCATTAAAAACAAAACAAAGAATTCAAAGACAGAAGTAGCTTTGGGATAAGGGATTATTTAAAAAAAAATGGAATGCTGACTGACTGGATTTTTTAAACCTGTATATTTTTGTTTCTGCTTTTTGGTATTTCTGTGTCTCCAAATGATTCCAGAAAATAGCTCACATAGGACACAGTTGATTTAGACTTAGTTTTCTTCTCAAAGTGCACCAGATTGATGCATTTTACTTTAAAAGGTTACATTTTTTCTTCCGGGGGGGGGGGCATGCTCCAAAGAGAAGAATGAGTTGAGAGCTGCCTGGCTCAGTATTTAAAGTTTCTCTGCGGACGTGATAGAGGACAGGGACGGACCTGCGGTGGGAGGAGCCAAACTCAGCAGCTGGGGCCTGTTTCAGGTAGCTGGTTTTGAGGCAACCCAGAGTTTGTTCGCTCTGAGTTGGTGGAAACTCTGGGTTTTCCGTTTCAGGTAGCAGGTTCAGTGCAACCGAGAGTCAGTTACTGCGGCAACATACGCCGTGGGTCTAACCTGCTGGATAGGTGGTTAGACCTACCCTGAGTTTGTTTTCACTTTACGCTGCAGCTCCGACTGAAGAAAGAGTGTCACTGTCACACGCGTCCCTGTACAGTTTGAAGCAAAATCACTCTATAGAAATCTCCATCGGGATGTTTTTATCATTTCCTGATGATTTTACGTTTGACCAATCATTTATCTGATCAGTAGCCTTGTTCTCAGCACTCGGTCCGTTCATATAGGCGGCCACCTTACACATCGTGACATGCTCTACATTCAGATTAATAAACCTATTTGTAGCCTATTGTATGTTTTTTAACGTCTGTGCCACTGAACAGATTTATGTCAGGTGGATTCATGTAACGCTGCGGCTGCACGCGATCGTTGTAGTTCACTTGTGCGATCCTAAAGTCACAGACAAGCCTCGTTAAATAGCCTAATATGAATATAAAAATTATATAATAATGTAAACTGTGATCACTTGAGGAAAATGGATCTGGTAATAAATCAATCAGGCTCTTCAATGGAAACTGTCACCTAATGTGTCTTGACGTTAATGTCTTTCACTCCCCATTTAAAAGAAGCGACAGTCTGTTCTGTTTGCTGCACAGTAGGCTATTAGACTATAGCTTGCCAACATATTATACAGCAAATATAAAACACTGTCAGCAGCAATGCTGTGCCGCGCCAGCTTTATTACTTTACAGCTGATATGCGTAACTTTTTAAAATAGACTATGGCTTCTCATACGGAAGCGAAATTATTCTCTTGACAAAAAATGTTTGCTCTGTTTTTTTTTTTCTGAATTGCCGAGGAGATTAGATCAGAGTTATGAGACAATATCCCGTTAATTCTTCTCCATAGGCTACCATAAGCTCATTCGTTAATATTTCTAACTCTAGTGGGAGGAGCGGAGATTTCTTTTTTTCTTTTTTGAGAAGTGGAGAAGTGGGAGGATCAATCATTTGTTTCTTCTGTTTCCATGGTGAATCATGTTATCAGCGATCCATTGACGATGGCTTTTATGCACAAGCTCCACCCAGAGTGAACACGCTCAGAGTTGATTAACCCAACGCTGATCCACTGTTCTGAAACCGAAAACCCAGAGTTGCTTATCAACCCTGCGCTCTGAGTTTACCAACTCAGAGCGCAGGGTTAAACCCAGAGGATGTAAAACCAGCTACCTGAAACAGGCCCCGGCTCTTTTAAGAGCCACACACTACGTAGAAAGAGATTATTCCCAGATGTGCAACCGAAATCATTGTTTCAAAATGCTTTCTGCAGTATTTTAAAGTAGGCTTAAACCTTCTTCTCTATTTTTGGAATTCAAGTGATTTAAACAATAAACACATTATAGATATAGATGGTGCAGAACATAAATCATCAAAATGAAAATTAAATAAAGTCTGTGAAAAAAGTTTGAACAACTTTATTTTTAAAGTGGATTAATTGCACTATAACTTTGGGTGTGTCAGAGCAGTGAACAAAGTTTCCTCACAGGAAAATGTGATCCCTGGAACACTGTTTGAAATGAGTAAGTTTCCTTCAAAGTTACTATTTCACTGTGATTGTTTACAGCAGCAGGGCCCACAGTTTGGTTTACAAATATTCTAGTTTTACGATTGGTTCCAGGTTCCTCAAAATAATTTAGTTTTATTATTCTGCTATTCCGGAAATGCACTCATTAGTGGATGCTCTTTCATACCGTTAATATGTAGAGATACAGGGGCAAGCCTGTTGGTTAACAAGAGAGTGAGAGTGATTATAAAAATATCTAAATAAACCACTTTCTAATGAGAATGAACAAACAAATTATTAAATACAACATCAAAACTTCAAATTGATTAAAAATAATGACAAATCAAATAAATGGTTTTGAACATTAGATATATTAAAAGACAAACATTAAAAAGTAAAAAAAAAAGTAGAGAAAGATGATTATATAAGAATACAGAGTTTGCTTCAGGGTCATTCTAAATGTGATTAAAGAATAATTTTTCAAAAACCAAAACATCAGTTACTTTGGGTCCATGGGAAAAAGCTAGAACATCTACTTCAAAAGTCTTTTTTTGTAAATATTTAATTTCAGATTATTCAAAATAAACAACTATGACAAGAATAATAAAAGTGTAATTTAAATCATATCAAACCATGCCGATCTCTGTAACCTTAAACTGGGAACACACCGCACTTGCCGCGCGGCGAGATTACATACAAAGTGAATGTACTAGCGCGTGGCGGCGCGTCCACCCAAGAATCGGCGTCCAGCGGCGGGCGCTTGCGCGGCGCGTGGCCGCGCCGAATCGAAGGCGCTACCATTTGATTCACGCGCCGCGATAGCCAATCAGCGTTGAGATTGCCCGGTGGTCTGCAAGACGAGGTGGGCGTGTGGAGTGAGGACATTGGGCTTCCAATACATTCTGCAAATATGTGTATTTTGCATCTGTTTAGCTGTTGGTTGTACTTTAGCCAAGGTAGCGGCAGTTAGCATAGTGAAACTCACCCAGCTGTGTGCTGTTCCTGATGATAATATGAACCCAAAGTTGACGGCAGTGTCCGTGTGGAATTCCAATATAGTAGCCTACAGCGAAGCACCGGTGTTGTCCTCCGTCAGCCGGCACACTTTCACTTTCAGGTAGGCTGATGTCTGCCTTTATTTTTGCAGGTGAGCACACACTGCTGTTGTTATTGTGTTTAGTATGTTGCTGAATTACTATTAATGTGTATTTGCGATCGGGGTGCGTCTTCATGCTGTTTTAATGATATTTGTGACATGACTGCCGCTGGTTACACAGTGAACCTACATCTGTATTTTTTGGCACAGCTGGACCATGTTATTGTTGTTGTTGCACCGTAAGTGTGACGGGTCTGATCTCGGCGTCAGCGTCAGGAATATATGGCCCAATATGATCAAGCGGCGAGCCTCTTGGGGTCACGCGGCCAACCGCCGCCGTTGATGTGGCGGCCGCGGCGGTACATATGGCCCGATATGACCAAGCAGCGAGCCTCCTGCGTTCACGCGGCCAACCGCCGCAGGGGGCTAGTGCGGTGTGTTCCCAGCTTTACTAAGAGTGACATTTGTAAATTATTGAAATAATTGATGCTACAGTTTAATTTGAGTTTTCAATTAGTGTTGCTGCAAGTCATTTTGAATCTGTTAAGTCGAGTTCTCACCTCTATGTGAACACAAGATTTAACCCTTTAAACCACAATACATGTAATGTATGATGTGTAGAACCGTTTGTCACAGTGTTGACATTGGTGTGGTTTGACTCCAGTGTGGATACGCTCATGAGCACAGCATGAGCTGGAGGAACTGAAGACTTTCCCACAATGCTGACAAGGGTAGATTTTTTCCTTTGTGTGGATGTTTCTGTGTTTATTGTAATTACTTACGTGGTTGAAACTCAGGCCACAGTCCTCACAGCTGTACGGCTTCTCTCCAGTGTGAATACGTTGGTGGCGTTTGAGGTCTCCTGAGTGAGTGAATTTTCCCCCACATTGGTCACAACTGTACGGCTTCTCACCAGTGTGAATACGTTGGTGGCTTTTGAGGTGTCCTGAGTGAGTTAATGTTTTACCACACTGGTCACAGTTGTACGACTTCTCTCCAGTGTGACTACGTTGGTGGATTTTGAGGGATCCTGATTGAGTGAATGTTTTGCCACACTGGTCACAGCTGAACGGCTTCTCTCCAGTGTGGATTATCTGATGTATCGTTAGGTTCCTCCTCGACCTGAACTCTTTCGTACACTGTTGACAGCGGTGAGGTTTAGATTTCTTTGTTCCTTATTGTTTCTGTAGTGACAAACAGACAGAAATACAAAGACAGAATGAGTGAGGCAGAGATGTGCAGTCAGGATCAGCAGTAGGGATGGGAATCGTTAGGATTGTACAACAAATGAAAAGAAGACAAGGACTTTAATACTCAAATACATTGGAGACACAGGTCACACACATTAGGGTGCGACCAGTAATCACACAGAAGGGACACTTGAAAGGAAGAGACAATGTTACCTATAAATATAGATGTATATCAATAACAGAGTAGTATCAATGTTGTATAACAGGCTTTGACTTTTTATGGATGCCTGTCGCTTTAAGAGCCGTTGCTGATGTTTCATAGAGCATGTGAGTTAAGTTTAGTTTCTGCCGTGTGTGTCTGAGTGAGAGCTTCATGTCAGTGTGCACCAGCAGGCGGCTCATCTTTATCTGTCTGTTTACTGTGTATAATACTCCGGGTATTAAGTTCTTGATAAACTAAGTGCCTGCTGCTTTGTTTTCTTTATTGTGAGTTTTGTCACACATTTGTATGTGCCAATTTGATGTTGAATTTCCTTGGTTCAAATCTAAGTTAAAGCAGCGCTGTTTAGGTTGCTATGGTAGTTAATTGATAGCTTTCCATGTGAAAGGGGAATGTCCTTCACATGCAGTGTAGCCGTTCTGACCTACAGGCGGCCCAATTGCGCTTTGCCTTTATGTGTGATCTGCTCTTATACACAGTCACCAGGAGTTTGTTTATTTTGTCTGAGTGGAATATTCTGTATGTGACTCTAGGATATTTGTTTCTGTATATTATGAATGCATAGCTCAGTTTGAGTTATTTATTAAGTAACCCAAGTGTACAGTGTTATCTAGCCTCTGGTTATTTCTTTATTCAAGATTCATAGAATTATGTGAGGCCTGAGCCTTATAGTGTTTTTATTTGACTGTTGTTCTAGAAACTGGTGACTCATTCCTCATTCCCCGTATTCTAATCGACATACCATTCTTAGATGCTGTTTAACCCTTATTGAGCTAACCCTTCTTCATTACCTCTCAAACAATATTTTGATTCCTCTCTCCATAAGAAATTATTACATGATAATAAAAGACAACAATTTCCAGAACACATTGAAGTCATTTTCAAAACCTAAAAGATGAAAAACATTTTTTGATTTTTCCTATAAAGTTAGGATTTACTAACCGGTTACACATATCATTTAGTGGCCTGTAGAGTAGACCCCAGGAGTCAGTTAATTTGTTAGTTGAGTCTAGGTGAACCTTTAAAGATGTTAAACACACTTTACTAGTAGTTTACTGCCTTTATAAAGTAAATGTAATGTCCACAACTTATACTTTAAGGGCCGGGGTCCACCTAACGCCTTTTTCGCACACAAGCGTCATTGATTCCCAATGAGAGGCGAGCGTCTCGGAAAAAAGCTGCAGTGCCCAGCGTCCTTTTCCCGAGCGTTTCACCCTTTTAGTGCTGCAGCTTCAAGCGTTTAGAGTTGAAAAAGGCTCAACTTTTCAGAAAAGAGTCGGGGATGTCATCTGCGTTTTTATCAACGGGCCAATCAGAGAGTAGATCATCGGGACTCCTTGGCAACCCAGAAGACGGAAGAGAAACTTATTTTTTCTGTCTGTTCACCCGAATCGGTATGAAATAAGTGACTTAAAAACTCGTCATTGAAAACATCCCGATGGAGATTTCTATGGAGTGATTTTGCTTTAAACTGTACCGGGTCGCTTGGTGGCAGTGACACTCTTTCTTCAGTCGGAGCTGCAGCGTAAAGTGAAAACAAACTCAGAGTAGGTCAAATCACCTATCCAGCAGGTTAGACCCAGCATGGAGGGGGAGAATGCCAAACGGATGATAGGAATTTTTACAGATTCCCTCGTGTGTGTGTGTGTGTGTGTGTGTGTGTGTGTGTGTGTGTGTGTGTGTGTGTGTGTGTGTGTGTGTGTGTGTGTGTGTGTGTGTGTGTGTGTGTGTGTGTGTGTGTGTGTGTGTGTGTGTGTGTGTGTGTGTGTGTGTGTGTGTGTGTGTGTGTGTGTGTGTGTGTGTGTGTGTGTGTGTGTGTGTGTGTGTGTGTGTGTGTATGAGAGAGAGAGTGAGAGAGAGGGGGAGAGGGAAAGTACAAGACAATATTGAACAAAATATTATTTCTTGTTCAGAATAACTGTGAGCTGTGTTCTAACTGAGGAGATAGAAAATAACAAACACATCAAATGCTTTGTTTCACATAACTATTTATGGTTTTGTGAAAGCATGTTTTGCAGAAGCTTTACTGTAAATCCAAAGCTTCAGTCTCAGTCTTGTTCTAACATATTTTCAGTTATACATTTACTATAATCACCCATAAAAAAAAAAAAAAAATGCAGGTATGACTAGAAGTGTGTTCGTCTCTTTGCTACCTTGAGTGAAAAGGATTATTTATTTTTTCAGCATGTTTGTTTTGAGCAGCCATAATATGATATTGTTTATCGTATATAAAAGGAGTTTTAGGGAGGCAGCACATATTGGAGAATGTTTTTTGCTGGAGCTATAGCTTTGGTGTTTGTTTCGTAATTAAAAAAAATATATATATAGGCCTATAAAAATAATGTTTGGGGGTGGGGCCCCCCAGGTACTTGGTGACACACAGACACGTCCCCCTCTCGTCTGTGCACAATGTTCCACATTTTAAAACATTGTGTGTGTGTGTGTGTACGGATCAGATAAATATGCAAACAGGACGCGTTGGAGCGTTAAAAGTTAATTTTTTTGAACTAACACGGCTACCGCATCATCGCGCCTAAACCAATGGTTCCCTATGCAAAAATAGGATTTTTCAACGCTGCCACCGCACCCAACGCGTTTGGTGTGTTCGCACCTTAAGATATACAATGTATTTTCTCTGAAAAATATGATAAAAATAGTGGGCTAAAGTACATTAGGGCCAACAATCAGACATTGGGATTTTTAAAATCAACTATTAAAAAGGAATAATAAGGACATTAATAGAACACATCCATCATTAATACTCTAGCAAATTGTAGTCAAAATGTAAAAAAGGCCTATTTCACAAACTTTACATACAAAACGTATTTACAAATACACAAAGTCTTTGGTCCACTCTTTCACAGGTATGTACTGTAGGGAATCCAGTGGGGCTCAACGTGGCTCAGCCCAGGGGTTGTTTGTGCCTCGGTGGAAGTCTGGGCCAAAAGCAGCAGCCACTGTGATGGGAGTGGAGTAGCCCAGGGCAAAGCTGTACAGACCCAGTTTTAGACACTTCCAGGTAGACCGTATTGCCCTGGAGACATTTTGAAAAGACAAACACACAGCCGCATGATTCATCAAAACATTCTGTGGGTTCTAACAAGAATATTAGGTCAAAAAGTAAAAGGTAAATTCATTTGTAATCCCAAACCAATGATTGTTTGCCATTCAAAAAACTCCCAAACTTCAAATTTTCTTTTTTATTCCCAGGTTATTCAGGAGATAGAATGTGTTGCAAAACTGCCTCATTGACTGTGACAGAAATAGGTATTAAAAGTCAGGCAGATCATATGTATATTTATTTTGAAACAATAGTCCCACAGGGGGCAGAAACACGGTCTGCATTTACCCTCAACATGTAAACAGAAAGCCCCTCCCCCCCACCCCCTGAACACTATTGTCTCTTGAACAGGAAAGGGCTGACCGGCTGAAGCGGATACAGGAAGACAGACATTTCAGAAAAAACAGGGAAAGAACAATACTGCTCCCTTTATGTAGTATGTAAAAAAAAAACGATTCACTCACTAGTTGAACTTTTTCTAAACTGATTATTGAGTTAACGTATTCAGTTTAAAATTAAGTAGATAAATTGAATATAATTATTATAGTTGATTGAAAACTCAAAATATGTATATAAAAGACAATCAGTTTGGGCTTTTTGTTTTACAGGTCCTTCTCATATAATTAGCATATTGTGATAAAGTTCAATATTTTCTGTAATGTACTGATAAACATTAGACTTTCATATATTTTAGATTCATTACACACAACTGAAGTAGTTCAAGCCTTTTATTGTTTTAATATTGATGATTTTGGCAAAAAAGTAAAGAAAAACCAAAAATCCCTATCTCAAAAAATTAGCATATTTCATCCGACCAATAAAAGAAAAGTGTTTTTAATACAAAAAAGTCAACCTTCAAATAATTATGTTCAGTTATGCACTCAATACTTGGTCGGGAATCCTTTCGCAGAAATGATTGCTTCAATGCGGCGTGGCATGGAGGCAATCAGCCTGTGGCACTGCTGAGGTGTTATGGAGGCCCAGGATGCTTCGATAGTGGCCTTAAGCTCATCCACAGTGTTGGGTCTGGTGTCTCTCAACTTCCTCTTCACAATATCCCACAGATTCTCTATGGGGTTCAGGTCAGGAGAGTTGGCAGGCCAATTGAGCACAGTAATACCATGGTCAGTAAACCATTTACCAGTGGTTTTGGCACTGTGAGCAGGTGCCAGGTCTTGTTGAAAAATTAAATCTTCATCTCCATAAAGCTTTTCAGCAGATGGAAGCATGAAGTGCTCCAAAATCTCCTGATAGCTAGCTGCATTGACCCTGCCTTTGATAAAACACAGTGGACCAATACCAGCAGCTGACATGGCACCCCAGACCATCACTGACTGTGGGTACTTGACACTGGACTTCAGGCATTTTGGCATTTCCTTCTCCCCAGTCTTCCTCCAGACTCTGGCACCTTGATTTCCGAATGACATGCAAAATTTGCTTTCATCCGAAAAAAGTACTTTGGACCACTGAGCAACAGTCCAGTGCTGCTTCTCTGTAGCCCAGGTCAGGCGCTTCTGCCGCTGTTTCTGGTTCAAAAGTGGCTTGACCTGGGGAATGTGGCACCTGTAGCCCATTTCCTGCACACGCCTGTGCACGGTGGCTCTGGATGTTTCTACTCCAGACTCAGTCCACTGCTTCCGCAGGTCCCCCAAGGTCTGGAATCGGCCCTTCTCCACAATCCTCCTCAGGGTCCGGTCACCTCTTCTGGTTGTGCAGCGTTTTCTGCCACACTTTTTCCTTCCCACAGACTTCCCACTGAGGTGCCTTGATACAGCACTCTGGGAACAGCCTATTCGCTCAGAAATTTCTTTCTGTGTCTTACCCTCTTGCTTGAGGGTGTCAATGATGGCCTTCTGGACAGCAGTCAGGTCGGCAGTCTTACCCATGATTGCGGTTTTGAGTAATGAACCAGGCTGGGAGTTTTTAAAAGCCTCAGGAATCTTTTGCAGGTGTTTAGAGTTAATTAGTTGATTCAGATGATTAGGTTAAGAGCTCGTTTAGAGTACCTTTTCATGATATGCTAATTTTTTGAGATAGGAATTTGGGGTTTTCATGAGCTGTATGCCAAAATCATCAGTATTAAAACAACAAAAGACCTGAAATATTTCAGTTGGTGTGCAATGAATCTAAAATATATGAAAGTTCAATTATTATCATTACATTATGGAAAATAATCAACTTTATCACAATATGCTAATTATATGAGAAGGACCTGTATTTACTACTATCTTGACTCAATGGTTTGATCAGTAAAGTTCAAACTTACATCTGAAATAATTACATTCTTTTTTTGGGGGGGGAGGGGGAGGGGAAATTGTACCCGCTTACCAGATTACATTTTTTTCAGCAATCATTGTATTTCAAATCATTTTAAAGAGGATGATTGATTGAAAACAATTGGAGTTCACATTTCAATTTACCCAAATTGTAAATAGAAGAAAAGGACAAGTCAGATTAATTCAGACCATCTTATTTCAAGACATACACTGTGTTTGTATTCACGGAGCGCAAAATATTTCAAGCTAAATATTGAGCAATACTACTTTTTAAAAACTACTGTTTATATACAGTCATATGAAAAAGTTTGGGAACCCCTCTCAGCCGGCATTATAATTGACTCTGCTTTCACAAAAAAGATATAAAAGTGGTATGTCTTTAATTTACCAGGAATAGCTAAGTACTGGGATGTTTTCCAAACAAAGATTTTTTGAAAAGCAGTATTTGGTTGTATGAAATAAAATAAAATGTGAAAAACTGGCTGTGCAAAAATATAGGAACCCTTGTGGTTTTGTTGATTTTAATGCCTGTAACAGCATGTAAAACTGATGACTTTAAACACAAAATTGGTTGGATTATGTTGTTAAGCCTTGAACCTCATAGAAATGTCTGTTTAATCATGAGAAAATGTATTTTAGGTGCCTAAATGCAAGTTGCACTTCTCTTTGACTCTCTGCTGAAGTGAGACAGAATGGGATCATCAAAACAGCTCCCAAAAGATCTGAAAAACAAAGATTGTTCATTGTCATGGTTTAGGGGAAGGCTACAAGAAGCTTTCCCAAAGGTTTCAATTGTCAATTTCGACTGTAGGGAACGTTGTCAGGAAATGGAAGGACACAGGCATAGTGGCAGTTAAACCCAGGCATGGCAGACCAAGAAAAAAACAGGAGCGGCATAGGTGGAGGATTGTGAGAATGGTTGCACACAACCCACAGATCACCTCCAAAGACCTACAAGAACATCTGGCTGCAGATTGTGTATCTGTACATCGTTCAACAATTCTGCGCAATTTGCACCAAAACATCTGCTTTTTATAAAGACCAAATAACTTAATTTTTGTCTCATCAGTCCAAAGCATTTTCTTCCAATATGAAGCTGGCTTGTCTAAATGAGCTTTTGCATACTCCATGCAACTGTATCTGTGGCGTGGGCGCAGAAAGGGCTTCCTTCTCATCACCCGGCCATAGAGATGTTTTGGTGCAAATTGCACTGAATTGTAGAACCATGTACAGATACACAATATGCAGCCAGATGTTCTTGCAGGTCTTTGGAGGTGACCTTTGGGTTGTGTGCAACCATTCTCACAATCCGCCGCATATGCCGCTCTTGTACTTTTCTTGGTCTGCTAGACCTGGATTTAACTGCAACTGTGCCTGTGTCCTTCCATTCCCTGACAACGTTCCCTACAGTAGCAATTGACAATTGAAACCTTTGGGAAAGCTTCTTGTAGCCTTCCCCTAAACCATGACAATGAATAATCTTTGTTTTTAAGATCTTTTTGGAGCTGTTTTGATGATCGCATTCTGTCTCACTTCTGCAGAGAGTCAAAGAGAAGTGGAACTTGCATTTAGGCACCTGAAATACATTTTATCATGATTAAACAGACCTTTATATGAGGTTCAAGGCTTAACAACATAATCCAACCAATTTTGTGTTTAAAGTCCTCAGTTTTACATGCTGTTACATGCATTAAAATCAGCAAGACCACAAGGGTTCCCATATTTTTGCACAGCCAGTTTTTCACATTTTATTTAATATCATAAAACTAAACACTGCTTTTCAAAAAATCTTTGTTTGGAAAACATCCCAGTACTTAGCTGTTCCTGGTAAATTAAAGACATACCACTTTTATCTTTTTTTGTGAAAGCAGAGTCAATTATAATGCCGGCTGAGAGGGGTTCCCAAACTTTTTCATATGACTGTATCCTACTTGCTCACTGCAGTATAAACTACATTTATTAATTTATAATTTGTTTACGACACATTTTTAGTTAATGCTCAACATGACGTAAAAAAGTGTGCAAGGTCTCCAATAAACCATTTGGACTAATGTTGTTGTTTTAGGTCACGGCCACTTCCTTGTCACACGTGAGTTTTGGTCAAAGAGCAATGTGTCAAGTAAACAGACCACTGATGTTGTAAAAAAGGAATTCAGGAGGTCATGCCAGGTCTACAGACAGTGCAGTGTTTAATTCATACATTTAAAGAAAAAGTGCATAAAAAGTGATGCTTATGAAGCTTTAAGGTCTTATTTTATTTAGTGAGTGTTACCTCTGGCCCTAGATGGGCTGGGTCAACCTTCAGCCAGATTTCAGACAAGTGAGCCAAGTTGAGCAGCTGCTGGTTTTCCACGGAGAGAACAGCTGTCATTTTTTATTTGAACATCATTCCAAACTCTTATTTTAAATGGGATAAAAGATGGTTTTAGTTTGATTTCAGTCTAGTGACATTTGCCTTTACACAATAAAGTTGTATTGGTGTTTCTTTGACCTATTAACTTAAATCATAACAAACCTAAAGGTGATTTTATGGAAAAACAACATATTAGAGTAGATTTATTAATAGAAATGAACAAATGGAGTTTTTTCTATCACCATACCATAAGAATACAAACACCTTATATGCAAGTTCATTGAATATTAACAATTTGAGAAAATGTAACAGAGAGAACACTAACCTTCTTTACTTTCTTGTACTGTGCTTTCTTCCTTTTCTTCTTGCGTCTCATCATCCATCAGTGGTTCGTACCTCTCCGGCAGAAATGAAAAGTGAACTTGTCTGTGGCACTTTGGGTTGCATTGTGTCAAATTGAGTCTCCGCAGCTTGGGGATTCACACCAGACATCCGTAATGGAATGGATTTTGGCTTCATGATGTCCGTCTGGTTTGGGCTCTCAGTGATGTAATAGGGGGGTTAACTTTCTTCAGAGGTCAGGTACATATGTCAGCAGGCGTTATTGTGCTTGAGTGGAAGTGCATTCCAGAGGACCGCCTTGAGTGGGGCGGATTTGGCACAGAGCCCTTAAAGGTGCAAATCCTTCCTCCTCACAAGACTGACCTCAATACAGCTCTCTGGGGTTTCATGTTGAAATGACTTAAAGCTGCCTCATTTCCAACTTTTATATGATTAAATAATGAGTACAGCTAAGGCAAGATTATGTGTTTAACCTGCTCCGTCACAACGTGGTCAAAAGGGAACTTAAAAAAAAAGAAACTCCAGTTAGAGAAAGACTTGAGTTGGAAACAACATGTAACGGTTGGGTCTGGAGGACACAGGCGCGGAGACAGTATAAGTAAAAGATGATTTATTTCAGGAGAAACCAGCAGGGTGTTAGGACCGTGATCCAGGGAGGGAAACTGGCTGGCATGGGGGTCCAGGGAGAGAGCAACGGGGCAAGTCCAGGGGGCTGAGTGGAAGCAGGCTAGAGCAGGCAGGCAGGAGGGGTCCGAGGAGTAGTGCTGGAGAGCTAGGGCTGGAGCTGGTGGCTGGAGTCAGGCCGGGAGAACTGTGGCAGAGAAACAGGGGTTAACCAGGAAAAAATGCAAAAAAGCGAAGCTGTAAATAGGTGAGCAAGAGAGAGAACTAACTGTATGAAAACAGAATCTACAATCTGGCAGTGTCTGGAAGGTAGGACCGGGTATATGTAGAGCAGTTGATGATGATTGAAGGCAGCTGTGAATGTTGGTAATTGACTCCAGCACACCTGGCTCCACCCCTGCAATTAGACCAGCACACAGACAAGGGTGAAAGGGAAAACACACACAAGGCCAAGGGGCCCAAGCGGGATCATGACACAACACTCTTACTACTATCCTGAAATGCTTCCACGTTTAAAAAACAAAATCACACTACTTAAGAGTCAGCTGAACAGATTTGGTTTAATGAATATTAAATAAAAATTATGACAACGTCATTGTTAGGAATACAGTCATATCAAACAAAACATTTGACGTGAGCTACTATAGGCTACGCAAATCACACAACACATTAATTGTGTTTGGTTACAATAGTTATTAATTTGTATTGAACTGCTCCAGTCAGATGAACACTTAGAAGCCTGCCTGTCTTTCTCTCTCCACTCAACAGTATCGGCCCGAATACAAAAATACAAATAAATAAAGACTCCCGATGGCATTGTCTGAAAAAAAGAACTATTGGCGAAAGTGCCATCTATGGCGGATATAACTCTTTCTGTTATTTGCTTATTTGCTTTTTAGGGACCCTATTGTTACATCTGGCCAAGGACTGCAGATGGAAACTAGCCTTCTGGCTAAATCAGGCATATTAACAGATTTTTTTATTAATATGCACTGTCCCTGTCAAAATAAAAATCCATTGCCCATCGGCACAACACTACGGGTCCTCCTCTTGACCCCTTTCTCTGTTGGTGACCATGTCCTAAAAAAAACAAAGCAGAAGCATTCCTGTGGCTAAACAAAGTGAGTTATTTGAAGTGTCATGCCTTCTCCAAATGTCCCCCTTCACCTCTAATGTCTACTTTAAAAAGGTGGAGTTTCTCTTCTTTTTTAAAATATGTTTTATTGACATGATCTGCTACCTGTCCGTACTGTGTGTGCATTGATAAGAAAATCAGGTGTTAATACACAGCTTAGGCGGCTCTGTAAACTGGTATATAAACAAAGAGTATGTGTAATCAAAATGGGCCCACCTTAGCTAGCGACATGCCTGTTTACAGAGCCTAGGCTGAGTATTAACACCAGATATTATTTCAGCGCACACAGTACGGACAGGAAGCGGATCATGAGGAGATAGCCACTGATTTTGACAAAAAGTGAATTGGACAACAAGCGTTCTCCAGAATTTCTGACTCCACCTTAATAACAGTGGGGATGATCTCAGCATGCACTCATAGCTAAACAGACTGGAAAAACTAATACAAACTCTTATTACCATGTAAACATCAAATTGGTCCAGGCATCTGAAAGGTGGCTCTGATGGACCACAGGGAGAGGACAAAGCACACTGTTGAGAAGAGAGACAGGGAGCGCATGTCACTTAAGTCTGCCTGCTTTTCCGGGCCTGGGTGCACCTACAGAAGAGGGCAAGACATGTTTTTAGTAATGAAAATCAAAGATTAACTGGGTTATCATTTATATAAATTAAGTCTTGTTACAGCCTCTCACTGTTATATGTAACAAGTTATTTGGAGGACATTTTAGAATAGGGGTTAGGAAAACACAAACCCCTGTTTACTTCACACAACTAACACTTTGTCCGGTCAAATCTTTATTCTTACTGAGATGGAGAGCATTTCCTTTTTGTGATCGAAGGTTATCCTCCCAGTGTATCCCCTCTGGCTCAGCATGTTTTCGAAGTAATATTTACACCGGGCTGAGAGGAACCTACAACATAAACAGGTTGAAAATAAAAAAATATAAGATCAAGGCTCCTGTAGGCCTCCAAGGCTTCATGATACTGCCTGTGAGAGGAAGGGGTTAGGCGATAAAATGAAATAACTGATGTGCGCAGTTGCCGTACTTCAGTTTGTCTAGTCACATGTACTGTATATAAAAAAAATTATGTAGTGACAAGCAATAGCATCAGTGAAGTGAACAAAAACATCTCTATCAAAAACAAGACGAGATCCCTCCTCGCCACCCCTTTGCATTAGGTGCAAACACTGATTGGCCATTCTAGGCTCGTCACAATGACTAGAGACTAAGACATTGGAAAGCTCTGTCCATTCTAGGCTCGTCACAATGACTAGAGACTACCGTATTTTCCGCACTATAAGCCGCAATGGACTATAAGCCGCAGGTGTTATCATGATTAATTACCATATGTAAGAGTTTGTGCACAGAGGGGATTGTCGGGAAAGAGATGGCTGCTTGAGGAAGCTCCCATTTATTGACATTTCAACAAACAAGTTGCATATTTGCATAACGTATTCAAGTGTTACCATTGGGGATGGGGATCGAAACCCGGTTCTATCAAGGACCCGGATCCACTTTTTTCAAAACCTGAAAATCAATAACGTTTGGGCTTATCGATACCACTATCGAGTCTCGTCGTTTTTCTTCTCCCGTAGGTCCTGTAACGCAATTGTGTGTCCCTCGAGTCGCGTCACGGCATTTAAATCAAATCAAACCAATCACTGCTGTGTGTCCGCCAATGTTTATGAATGATATGCAAACAGGTATTAAAAGTAAAACAAGTGAAGTCTGGCAGTTAACTTCCCTCGCGAGGATGGCTGAACGGGCGAAAAGGTCTATGGTTTGGCTTTATTTTACCAAGCTCGAAGGTAAAGCAGAAGCGAAATGCAACTTGTGTTGCAAAATCATTTCTTGTAAAGGGGGGAACACAACCTCAATGGCCAAGCACATCAGCATTGTGCATCAAATAAAGGCCAAATGCAGTACCTTCGACTGTCTCCGGATTGAAAAGACTCCTCCTCCTCCTGCTGCAGCCGCGAGTAACCCCTGACTGCAGCTCGCAGATCGAGGAGGAGCTAAATGTGGGCTGGTCTAAACGTTTAAGCAAAAAAGCGGGAGATCGTATTTCCGTCTGAGTCCATAATACTGCGCGCTTTTCTGCCTAGAGGTAAGTTGCCGCTCTCTGTTCGTGTACATTGTAAACTAATGTATGGATAGACCAACAAGTTGATAATTAAAATATTCATGCAAGTAACATGCATAGGCCTCATGTTTATGTCATGAGGTCGTTTGAATAATAGCATTTAGGCAGTGTTTTTCAGCTTTTTTTAACCCTTTTGTGCATGGCGTCCACATATGACGACAGTTAAATAAACTTCAATATTTTGGGCTTATCATGGTAATGGTAACCACATTGGTGAAATATATTTCGTGAAACATTGAAACCTGATTTAAATTTAGCTTTTCCCCTCCAGATTTGCCTGTATATTGTATCGACATCTTACCACAGCTCGCACACGCACACTGCACAACGATATAGCACCACATAACACACACATTACAACACCAACAGTTCTTTTAAGAACTCCTTTCTGTCTGTCTGTCTGTCTGTCTGTCTGTCAGTCTGACTGACTGACTGTCAGTGTCCTGATTTTCTCTGGTCAGGTAGGTTCACTGCAATGCTTAAAAAAAATCATATTTCATATTCAGGTTTATAAAAACAGTAACTAATGCGCAATATTTGTGTGTTTCTACCCTAGAGTATGTCTGAGAGAAATAAAGAAGGTAATCAATAAATCATTCACTGGAATTAGAGTATGATAAGGCATAATAACAGGATTCCAATATCAACATCTAATGCATGGCCTTTATTCTTTGCATAGTGCATTACATTTTGAAATTGGAATTCTGCGTTGACAATGGTCAAAATAAATGTAATGAAATACATTCCTTTAATCATTATGTGTGTCCATTTGTTACCCACAGCTACTTTGATTGACCTTGTGCTGCCTTCATACATGTGCGTGCGTGCGTGTGTGTGTGTATGTAAATTTTGCTTGCTACATTAAAACCACATTAATTTGTATTGAAAAAAAATGTATCATTGGGAATACGCCTGACATTATATTAACCAGTTCCTCTTGACTTACAGTACACTCTGTACATTGTAATGGGGGCCAAGTGTGATTTCAGCGAGGTATGTGTAAATCGTGACACATTATGCTTAGTGTACAAGGTGTTATTTTTTTTTACAACATATTAACATCTTCCTGCATTTCCTTCTTCAAAGGAAAACATGCTGCAAATTAGGAGATGGTGGTGTCTCACTCTCCTGCAGAACTTCCCCATGCCGTAAGTGCCCTGAATATCACACTTTTGAATCAAATCACAAAAAAAACTGTTTTACTCACTGTCAACAGACCAACATGAATGTTTTCATAGTGAATGTATGTTGTCATTAAATCACTAAGGTCTGAAGAAGACCGATTGCAGGACAGGAAACGGCGACGAGTGCAATTTTTTTATTCCCGGTAAAGGGTTTTTACTGGGAGTTTTTTTCTCAGCCGAGCTAAGGGTGTAAGGGCAGGGTGTCATATTGTATCATTTTGTATCATATTGTATGAAATATAAAGCCCACTGAGACAAATGTATTTGTGATTTTGGGCTATACAAATAAAACTGATTTGATTTGAGGGCTACAGGTGAGAGGTCATGTGAGTAATTAGTCTTGTAGTCAACTATTGCTAGACTAAAGAGTAATCCCTCAACTTATTTCAATTATCTGTTTTACATCTTGCATTGTTATTGTGCCTATAAGAACTGCAATCTGTTTCCTTTATAGACGCTGGGAAATTGACCAACTGGAAACTGGGAACAGGGTTGGAAGCTTAAAGCCGGGAACACACCGCATTGGCCGCCTGCGGCGGTTGGCTGCGTGAACGCAGGAGGCTCGCCGCTTGGTCATATTGGGCCATGTTCACCGCAGTCGCCGCCACGGCCAACCGCCGCCTCATCGTAGGCGGCGGTTGGCCGCGTGACCGCAGGAGGCTCGCCGCTTGATCATATTGGGCCATATATTCCTGACGCCGACGCCGACACTTATGGTGCAACAACAACAATAACATGGTCCAGCTGTGCCAAAAAATACAGATGTAGGTTCACTGTGTAACCAGCGGCAGTCTTGTCACAAATATCATTAAAACAGCCTGAACACGCACCCCGGTCGCAAATACACACACATTAACAGCAATTCAGCAACATACTAAACACATTAACAACAGCAGTGTGTGCTCAGCGGCTAAAATAAAGGCAGACATCAGCCTACCTGAAAGTGAAAGTGTGCCGGCTGACGGAGGACAACACCGGTGCTTCGCTGTACTATATGGAATTCCACACGGACACTGCCGTCAACTTTGGGTTCATATTATCCTCAGGAGCACACAGCTGGGTGAGTTTCACTATGCTAACCGGCGCTACCTTGGCTAAAGTACAACCAACAGCTAAACAGATGCAAAATACACATATTTGCAGAATGTATTGGAAGCCCAATGTCCTCACTCCACACGCCCACCTCGTCTTGCAGACCACCGCCACCGGGCAATCTCAACGCTGATTGGCTGTGGAGGCGCGGCGCCCGGCGGCGCTGCAGAAAAAGATGAAAATTTTCATCTTTTTCTGCGGCGCCGTGTTCGCCGCACAAGCCTTCGATTCACGCTCCTTCGATGACAAATCAATGATGCAAAGTCTTCTGTCTGGTTTATTTGACTTAGCTAATATAATTGAGTGTTCAAAATAATATGTGTCTGGTTTTTATATATATTTATTTTTTTTCATGGTAAAAAAGACATTTGACAAGTTAAAAGTATGAATGTCTCTAATAGGCCTTTCACACCGCCGCAAAATCGGCGCTAGTTCTGGGCTTGTTCGGAGTTAGAGCCAGTGTTTTGGTTTCACACCGCCAGAGAGCCTGCTCCGGGCCGTAAAAACCGGGGGAACTCATACCCCAGGATTGAGCAGGGTTTGATAAGAACTGCTTGCGCGAACGGTTGGGGGAGGGATTATCCTGACCAACCAGAGCAACTCAAACCTCATGCCCGCCAT